>NC_090445.1:1258205570-1258830570 GCF_031143425.1 Pleurodeles waltl | reverse complement strand
TAATTTAGGAGCCGTTTGTTGAAGTAGCACACACTTTACTATTGGTGTTGCACTAGGATGAATTCACTTTGTGCCCATATCTTCTTAAATGATAATTTACCCTCAGGATAATGAAGGAAAATGACCAAATTGGCCTCAGTGTGTACTGTCACTATATAAGTGTGCTGAGACTGGGCTGATTGTTGGAAGATTTTTCACTGGCATAAGAAAGGAGAACACTCACTTCTAACTGAAGTAACAAGCCAGTTTTCAGGGTGACAACATGGATCTCCTATTAGAACACTGCAAGATATTTCTGTGGTGAATTGGCGCATTTGGTAATGTCTATGAGACACTGCTTCTAAGTAGAAATTTGACATCAGTCACCAAGATCGACAAGATTCTGATCTCATGTTAGAATAATCCCTGATTTACATAGGCCAGGTTACCATTTCCTGAAGATGAGCACAGTTACAAGCAGTCGGTTTGACCAGATCTCTCTATTTTATTGTAAGACATCAAAACAGAGGTATGGGGATTAACCCTGAGGTCACCAACGGTAACCGTATGAATCACGGAATAGTATTGATACTTTGCAATGTTTGTTGTCACATTTGAATGCCCATTAATTAAGGTAGTTTGTATTGAGGTTTATTATTAGCAAGCCAACTCAAGTGGTCTCTGGTATGTGGAGTCATAATGAAGAAAACATAGCAGTGTGGGTGCTGTTCAAGTACTTAAGAGAGATTTCATTATGGCTGTTGCTAGACATACTCCTTTCAGTATGATGAAATAATGGATTAGAAGGTTATTTGTAGATGATATGAATTTGCTTTGTGCTCTGTAGCAGAACAGATACTTCCAGAATATCTGGTTAGTGTGCTCATACCACACAGACGCTACATATTTTCTCTCAGGGGACATTCTTAGCCCTAGCTGATGGTGGGGCATTCTTCTTATCTTTCAGGTCATTCTTCTCTCAGAGGTCCAGGCTTGGACTCAGTGCCAGGTGGGTAGTTATGCAGAGAATAATTTGTCATAGGAGCTATAGGCAGAATTAATTTTAGGTGAGAGTCAATCGACTGTGCAGGATTTTCTGATTAAATTGCCCTCCTGTCATGGGACGACAGTGGAAAGGTACATAGTGTACAAAATAAAAGGTGTGCTTATGTCATTCGTACAATGATGACAGGCAGCTCCATAGTACTCATCTCAGATACACCAGAATTGGCATCATGTAGAGTTTTGTTTACTTGTACACGCAAAAGGGGCCGCTGTCTGAATGTGATATCTGTGCAGTGACTTGCACGCATTTGCAATTCATAAGGCAATGTTACTGATTAAATAGTCTGAGGAATGTACATGTAAATGTCAGCTGAACTAAATGAAAAGTACATCAAGAAGTCAGAACCATGCATATGAGATCAGGAAGCCTAAGGTAGGAGTATTGGAACCTCTTTTTTGTTCCTCTGTCACATGGTCTCTTTACATTGGGCAGTATGTGAGCTGCTTTCTTGGTTCAGAAGTCGCAGCAGACGCCTCTTCTATCCACTGTGTCAGAATCATATTATATGATAGCTAGTTCTGAGGGGCTGGTTCCTGGTTTTTAAACAAACCATTTTCAAAGTATCCCAAAGAGACCTTTCTCTTACAGTTTTTTTTGGTTGCTTCCAATCATGTGTTTTTGAATTCCCACGAGTCAGCCTCCACCTAGTAGCAATAGTATGTGTTAAATCTCACTAGAAGTAGATTTAGAAAGTATAACATTTGGAGACATTCTACACATCACCCTGAAGAAATCATGAGCCAGATGTACATAAATAGAAATAGTGATTACCTAATTGCGATTTGTTTGTGAAATGAAATTAGGAACTCACTATTCATAATGGATTAAACGCTTCTGAGTTTCATTAGAGATTTGTAGTGTGTCCCAAATAGAGCTAATCATGAATATTAATGAGGTAGGCCGCAATTTGGGATTCACTGCCATCACAGGGATAGTGGTGAGGTCGGCAGACCCCCTTGTCTGTGATTGTTTTTAAATAAAGCAATCTTTTCTTAAATGCAAACCGTTTTCCTTAAAGGAAACTTTAAAGTTTAATTTTTTAAGAGTAAACATTGGTCTCTTGGAACACTGCCTCCTCTTAAAAAATAGTTTTCTGACCATTCTCAAAGGGGAAGGGGTCCCTTGGGGTCCCTTCCCATTGGTGAATGGGGTGCCACCAACTTTGAGATGGCAGTAAAGTGCGAATGTTTAACAAGTGCATTTCGGTTGCAAAATGTTTGTACATAACTATGAAATTTGGTATTAGGAAGGGACTTCCTCAACATGCCCCCTCCAAATACCAAATCTCAAAACTGAAATTGCGATTCCATAACAAGTTATCAAATCACAATTTGGCCTTTGTACCTCAGAAAAGGTGTTTTTGGGGTCCCAAACAGCCCAATTCTGAGAATTGGGCCATTTGCAAATGAACAAAAGCTTTGTACGTCTAGCCCCAAATTACTTATGTCTAACCAGTTGTCTGTAGTGGTGGTCATCACTCATTGGTTCGTATCCCTATCTGGATGCACAGAGGAAAGTGGACTTCAGCCTTTTTCTTTTGGTGGGGACAGAAATGTGCACCAGCTAGGTCCTCTCTAAGCCAAAGAAAATCTAAAAGGAGAAAGTTCTCCACTGACCCATAACAATAATGAAATTCTTATAAAGGCAAATTGATTCTTAAAATGGCATGGTAAACTCCTGTTAAATTACTGATTACGTCATTCTTTTGTGTCTGCTGAACCTACTATTAAAAAACAAGGATTTCTAGGATTTGTTTGCCTTTATGTAGAGATTTTGGTTCAAATGTATACACATCACTTCGTATGTTATCTTTCACTTAGTCGTCAAGACACCCTGAGCAGTGACTTTTCCCAGTAATGTACATTTTCAGTTTTCTTAACTTAGATTCATCTCCTTTCCAGAGGAAGAACATATATGTTTTATAGTCAATTCTGGTTAATCCATGGAGTTTACAAGCTCATGTCCCCACAGTGTTATTTGTAAAGAGTTGTAAAGTACCTTTCCATAAAATGCAATTACGCAAAGTATAGAATGCAATTCTAGTCTAGTGTAGTCTTGCAGATGTTTTTCTAACATAGAATCTTGAATAGTACCACAGTGATTTCCACCTCTACTCCCTATGCAAATGCCAGTAAGAAGCAAAACTAGTAGGCCTTGAGACTGTTTTTTGCTTTTGGTGAAAAAAACTATTTTTCATTTCAATGGGCTGTAGTGCATCGAATGGATGAGGTCGGTGGGGCCATAGTGCATCGAATCGATGAGGTGGGTGAGACCAACTTCTGTTAACAATGATTCACAGCTGCTAGCGCCAATAGCCACAAATATAATTCATTCCATTTCCGAGCACATTTGTATAAGAGATACAGTCTCCCCAGGATATGCAATAGGTTAATGTTTTTTTAAAGAAAACACTTTATTAAATATTTTCAAAGCCCGAATAAGTTTTCCCTTATCATCAAAGTATTACACTTGCTTGGGTATTTTGCATTACAAATAAAAAGACAAATATGGAAAATATTTAGGCTGAACAATGTTAAATCAATCAACCAGACTTGCTGCTTGACGTTTTCCTGTGATATCCAAATGACAAAATCCACAGCTCTTGTGACACCAATTCTACAAGTCAATTAGCCAAACAACTATGTTGTGAAGGTGAATTACATGAACATTTCACAAAACATTTCACACAGGTTAGTCATCTCCTGCTTTCATAACCAACTAAAAGCTTTCATGACAGATGGACTACAGGTTATAATTAAAACCCATTGGTGGAAGAGAAAATCGACTGAATGTAGCACTGCATGGTCATCCAGAGCGGTTACAGGTAAAGCATATTTTTTAAAAGTTATTTTTTTATTGCAACCAAAACACGAGGCCTGGTAATACTTACAGTGTTTGTTAGTGATAATGTAGACCACAGAGGCAAAATAGCTGTGCAATGATTTAATGCACGGCTCCTACTGACAGTCAAACGGGTCGGTTTATAATTGTGTAAAGATTGTATGGCACCAAGAGGCCATAACTGTGCACCTGATAGAGCCTTGGCACACTGTAGAGTGATATTGGCAAAGTAACGCAGAAAGATTGTGGTGTAATACTATAATGTTATGTTTTCATTAAGAGTTTAATGTACTGCTTGGCGGTATTAGCACATAATTATCACGGAATTGGGACATTTCCTTTTATGGTAATGCTGTGCATTTAAGACCGTACAGTGTGGCGTTCCTAACCTCATGTTATGAATTCCGCACACTGCTACACAGTTCTATGGCAATAACATGGCAATGCTGCTAATATCATGCTGACGAAGAAACCCATTTACCATATCATTGTTGACTAACGAAAGACAAAGGCTGTTGGAATATCTAGTATCAGACATGCTTTTTCAACTCTGTTTTTGATAGTTTAATTTCATTTTCATGTAACTTACTCTGTGTAACCAGCTAGACCCAATTGTCTAGATTTCACTAATATCTGTCATGCCTCCGCAGAGCTGCAGTCTAAAGTTCTCGCTGTCATTGGGTATGTGTAAAGTGTGTATCTATGTCCGAATGTATGATGTTCATATGCCTGTGGGTGTAGAGGACCTGGATCCAAAATCTCCATTCACCATAAAATAAATGCATTTGGGATATTTCCATTGGGCAGTAGAGACTGCTTGAAATTGAAAAGTAGTATAATGTGTTTGATTTCCCTGCCAGTAAAGAACGCTGAGCCTGATACAACCTGATCGCTATGAAAATAGACCTGCCCCAAAGGTAACTGCCCTACTCATGGCTCAGGTGTAACAAGAAACCACTATGGTGTACAGTCTGGACATAATCTCCTCAGGTGAAATATCTGAGAAAGTGTAAGGCACTGAAGGGATGTGCACCTCCTCACCATGTTTCTGTACCAGTCACTGCTAGCCCCATTCCTAACCAACTAAACAGATGTGTGTTTGGACTGAAGCCAACAATGAATGCACACAAACGCTGCGTCTGTTTCATACATTTTTGGATCTCGATTAGTTCTTTCTTCAGTATTTTAAATGTAGATCACAGGAGGTGCTTTTGCGGCTCCTCATTGAAATGCCAGATCTATCTTCATATTAGAAGCATGAAGGACCACCACGCAGAAAACCTGTTAGTTTCATGCTTTTGTTATAGAAAGGTCTCATTATAAAGCTTAAACCTGAAAAACCTGTTCTTGGCCTATGTATGTACAAAACATTGAACATATTATGAGTTCTATTTTATATTTTTGTCTTTTCAACACTCATAAGAAATGAAGGTAAATCTACTTATTGGGGAAAGGGAGGGAAGATATAGTGTTTTTGCTTCTCAGCAGTTTGCCACATTGTTAGACAGTGCTGGCATTGCTCAGAATTAAGCATGCACGGTGAGATAAAATACCAGTACTATTTCCCATACATTTCAAGCATTGTCTCATTTTGAAGGGCCCTCGGGCCTGTCAATATACGGAAGGCGGTCTCAAAGTGCTAACCCATAGACTCCTCACCATGAAACCATGTATCTGTTGGCTGCTCGCCTGTTGTCATCTCACCTTTTTTCCTATTTATACGTCAAGTGGAAAGGAGGAGCGTGGAGTGCTGTGTGTGGAATGACTCTGCGTTCTTTCTACAATCTCTGGAGAAAAGCATTTGTTAATTCTGTAAACTATGAACCTTGTATATAATGTTTAGCATTCCTATTGTAACAGATTAATTTTTATGCAATAAATTATATTTCCTAGTCTAATAAAAAATCTTGAACAAACCAAACGATATATGTTTTCATTGTGTGTGGTCAATGATTGTTGGACCTAGAAATTCAGAGTGATTCTGGTCTGAACTAGACCTGTGTAGACGATTTTGCGGCATCTGCACTAGGTGACAGCGAGAAAGAATAATGGATTCACCTTTTCTGAATGATATATCGCACACAAAACAATAAATTCCTTTGTTCATTGACTAACACTTTAAACAGAGCTGCACTCTGATCGGCACCGGTGGCTGGGGGGGTACGGGGGACGTGTATTTATAAAAATGAAGTGAGATCGGACATCTATGCAGCTCAGTGGACGGCATATGCTGTACTTTCAGAAAGAATTGTTATGGTTCTTTACAATTCACACTCCGTGTGTTCAACTCATTCATCGTGCTATTAGAGTGAAAAGGGTTTTTCTACACCGTGAGATGCAGCAATTGTGGGAGGTTGAACATAGGCTGTCTGGACCAACGCAGTGGGTTATGGAGAAGAGGAAGGCCAGAACACCAGAAGGTAAGAGGTCAGGGATCAGCAGAAGGAAACAGAAGACAGGTAGGGATGTAGCAAAGGAAGAGGTTTGATGCAGTGGTTGACATTGTGCTGTGCAGAGGCCTTCAGACAGCCCAAAAACATGGAAAGGAGACGGTTCAATGGGACAGATGGCAGGATTACGGGCTAGGACAAACAAAAGTAAAATGAAGATGGACAGGCTCAAGGAAGCAGGTGAGGATGAAACAACAGGTCAGAGAGAATGGAAGAGACAGGTGACAGCAAGGGGCAAAACAATGAAGGAGGTCTTTTCCACATATCTCAAGTCATGCAAAGAAGGCCGGTGGTAGCAGGCACGGACTGCAAGAACTGACAGAGTACAATAAGCACAGCACATTAATTGTGCAATCTTTCTTCCCATGTTAAATTTTGGGAGTGTGTTCTTTTTTTGTTTGCTTTGAAAAAGTTTAGCATGTAGACGCACAGGGAACATTATTGAATTTTTGAACCGCTACACAGTTGTCGTTACCTTGTTTTTAATTAATGTCTGTACTGAATCTTTGTATTTTCAATTTTGGGAGGGTTTTAATTTTCTTGGTCCCCTAGGGACCACCAGTGGTATGTACGTCTTGTGGCCACCATTTTTTCCTTCTCATCCTACTTTTCGTCTGATCTGAGACTCACCAGAGTAGGCTATTTCCGTGGTGACTCAGGTCAAATGTAGAGCTCCAGAGCACTAGTTCAGTAAACATAGGGTGGAGACATCCAGCGGGCTTCTAGGCTACAATCTGAAGACATGTAAAAGGCAACTTTATCAGTGCCATCCATACCCAAATGCGCCCAGCAGCATGGCAAGGTGCTCGGGACCCACCTCATTCAGTAGTGACTGCCAGAAGACATTCTCAGAAGGAACTGATGGACCTCTCTTCCTATAAGACAACTCTATCAGGAAAAGTGATGCTGATACTCTGCTGAATTTTTTATATTGCTCATGCCTCGCATTTAATTTTTTCAATAATGGTAAGAAAATTAGTAAACAAACGTCAATACAGCAGGGCCATACAATGTAAGATCTGTGGTAAAAAAATAAAAATAGGCTCTAAATAATAGCTTGTTCATAAATGAGTTAAAAGTCCTGTATCATACTGATCCTTCTTTAAAGGAGGGGTTGTAGGAGACTGGCCCTCTATGTAGTGTACAAAATCGAGTACACTATGCAGAGGGTCTGGGCATCCACACATTGGTTTCCAGAGGTAATAATGAGACCACCTAATGCTCCAATTTGTAAGATAGCTGGTCGAGCAGTTAGGCTAATCCAGGAGGTGTCCTAAGTATTTGCTGTTCTCACAAATCCAACCATGTACCCCACACACTCAATGAATAGCTCGAGGCCAGATTTTATAAAAATACTTCAGGTCTTTTATATTCATTTTAAGACCAAGATCTTTAAAATTTGTTGAGTACTTTTTGAATTATAACTTTTCAAAGTTTTGGCAAAGTTAGTCTTTCTATGCGTAATTTCGCACTATTGGAATCAATGCACAATCATCTTTAAAAATGCAGTAAAAATCACACAGTTGAGTTACCAGTCTCTTCTCTTGCAGGGTGGCAGGAGTGGATGGTGGGCACCCTGTGCCAGCGGGAGAGTCTCAGGCAGCTCCCGGTTCCAGCGGATGCAGCGTTGGAGAGGTTCATGGCACAGGCACAAGGCCTCCTGGATGGGCCACTTGGAAAAGGAACTGGTTTGCAAATTTAAAGATGGTGCCTTGGGGTCCCCTGGGGCTGTTGAGGTCGCAAGGTGTTGGGGACTGGAGACTCACAGCAGATCCCGCGATGTAAGGCCCAGGGTGGCCAGGTGCAGGGCGAGTTGGAGATCCAGGAGCTGTTCGCAGCGGAGTCC
This sequence comes from Pleurodeles waltl, assembly GCF_031143425.1. Lineage (NCBI taxonomy): Eukaryota > Metazoa > Chordata > Amphibia > Caudata > Salamandridae > Pleurodeles > Pleurodeles waltl. The sequence goes on along the minus strand of NC_090445.1, from coordinate 1,258,822,388 downwards.
TTTGGAGATGGAGGTGAATTTCTTTGAGGGCTGCTTACAGCACAAAGGGGGAACTCTGGTCAAAGGTCCTGGGTGTTCCAAAAGTCCCTCGCCAGGGGTTTCCTCCTGATCCTTTTTCAGCTCTGGGAGAGCTCATTTTCTGCTTGGCCATTGTCAGCTGACCAATACCCAGGGCATTTTCGTAACTAGGCCACTAGAGGGGGCAGTGCCACCAAACTTAGCACACTTATAGGTCACATCTGGGTGGTCGTTAGTGTGTTGTTGGATCCAGCTACAACTTCTGGTTGTGGAGATATCGGCCATTGGGTGAAGTGACCCTCAACAGATTGTTGGTCCTTGAGTGGTGCCTCAGGAGATCTGGGGTGATTCTTGAAGTTTGGTGGTCCCCTGGGTTTCGTACGGTCAGTCCAGTGTCCAGCTCCACCGTAGCAGCAATTTGTTGGTCCTTGATGCAACAGACGGGGTTTGGTGCCTTTTCTTGTGCACTTCCTGTGGGAATGGTGACTTCCCTAAACCCAATTTGCTATTTTCCTGCCATCCAACATGGAGGAAAATGAATGGAAGGATTCACTTTTGCCTGCAAGCCCCTAGGGGTGGTGCATACTCTGGGAGGCCACTACTCCTACCCTTTGTGTGATTTTCCCATCTTTGTTCGCTCCAGAAGTGGGGGTTTGCAAAAGGAGGAGCCATCTGCTGCTAGCAGAGGGCCTGGGAGTGAATTTTCAAGGGTGGTAGCCCTTTGAAGCTCACTGCCAGGGCAGTGCAAATTCCTGAGGGAGGGAGTGTTATCTCCTCCACACAGAAAGGGCATTGTTTCACAAACCAGAGAGACAGGGCTTTCCCCCAGAGTTTGTGTATTAGCTGTCTGGATGTGGCAGGCTTGCTGGAACCAGTCAGCAACCATGCCAGGATAGTTAGTTTTTGCAGGGGGCACCTTTTAGGTGTCCCAGGGTACATTTTATAATAAATCCAGTACTGGTACCAGTATGGATTTATCATTCTGAGTTGTTTGATACCAAACAACCCAGGGTTCAGAGTTGACATTATGTAGCTGGGAAAGTCGTGTTGACCAGTGTCCAGCACATACATTCAAGTGGCTGCTCTATTCACTCACTATGTCCTAGGTTTGGCAAGGACACACTGGGGGCATATTGCTCATGCAATTATGCCCTCACATATAATATGGTGCACCCTGCCTTAGGGCTGGAAGGCCTGCAAGAGGGGTGACTTACACATAACATATGCAGTGTGGGGCGGACAGGGCACACAGGGAGTGTGCCATGTCAAGTTTGTATTTTAGGTTTGCACCAGGACACTCAGCCTGCTATGCCAGTGCTGGGTGCATCTGGATGCATAGCCCTGGCGGGTGTCACAGTCAGTGCTGGTACCCTCAGGGGCTTTCCCATAGTACCCCATGCACTGGGTACCTAAATACCTTTTACTAGGGACGTATAGTGGTGGATAAAGGTGTATCCAGTTACTTTTATCATGTTTTAGGGAAAGAACACTGGCACTGGGAACCTCGTTAGCGGGACCCCAGTGCACTCCAGTCCAAGTTGCATTCAGAAACCAGGCAAAATGTGTGGGGAGGGGGGGGGTACTGCAACAAGATGCCAGTTTCTCACAGGGTTGAAACTACTTAGTAAAGATATGGGCCCACCTAATTTATATATATATATATATATATATATATATATATATATATATATATATATATAAATATATGGGTGTGAGCAGGGAGTAAAGTGGTTGGAGATGTAGCACTAATTTATAATTACACACTGGAGATGAAAATGAAATCTTGTTCCGGGAGCAAAATTCTCCTAGTGAATACAGATAATTTGACTACTGTATCTTAGTTTAATGAGTAATATTTTTATTAACTGATCGTAAGAGTTTACTTTGCAAACGGTAAAAGCCTATAATAATGTATTTTGACTTGGTGATATCAGTATTTGGACAGGCATGCGGAATGATGTTTTAGCATTAAGGCTGATCCGATTTGGATTCTTTATTTCAGTCTATCTCATACATTAAGACCAGTGGCGGCTGCTGGCAATAATGCTCAGTGGGGCCGGGGTTTATGGGGAGTCACTCAGGAGAGGGAAAAAATAAGAAAAAAAAATAAAAAAAAAACACCTGCTGCATTACGCCTCGGTGTTCTTCACCTAATCCAGACACTTCCCTCATGCTGTTACCCTGCGCCTGGATTGGTCTGAGTGGGCTAAAATGCAGCTCATTTGGGGTCTGGGAGCCTGCACTGGTTCTTCACTGGCTCTGTGCAAAACAGCCCAGGTGGAGAGTTTTAAGTGTGTACCTCGTTAGGATGGATGGCCAAACCAACTTGCACACTTAGGTCCATATTTATACTTTTTAGCACCGCATTTGTGCCGCTTTTTGACGCAAAACCAGCGCAGACAATTGTATTTTGTAAGTTTGCACCGCTTTTGTGTAAAAAATAACACAAATGTGGCGCTAAAAAAGTATAAATATGGGCCTTAGAGTGCACACTACTGCTTCTCCCCTTGGTGACGAGGATGGCCCCGCCCCACCCTACATTCGGCAGACTGGCCAAGGAGGAAGCAAAAAATAAAATAATAATACAATTGTTGTATTATCATTTTATGTTTTTTGCTGCCTTTCAGTAGAGGGAAATGCTCCTCCGCCATAGCGGAGGGGCCGCCCCTGCATAAAAAACATAATGTACATCTCATATCATCAAATTTTACAGGACACTTGAAAATAGCAAAAACAAACAAAAAAAAAGTTAAAATGCAAATCAGTTCGCCCATCTACGCCCAACTGTCAATGCACTCCTAATATAGTTCAACACTATAACACATATTTCAGCAGAGCCAAATTCTGTAGATAGATTAAGGCCAGCAAATGTCGCCTGATATTCACAACCCTTAAAATAGGCAGTATATTGTTTTGCTGTGGAAATCCATAGATTGTGCAAAATAACACAAAATGCTCCTACTTTGCGGAGTTGAGGTGTCTCAGGGACATTTAGGGAGGATCTTAAACCAAGACCGCTGAGCAGTAAAGGCGCATAGAAAGTAAATAGTACTAAGTCTAAGCCTTGTTAAATAAAACCTGCATTGGGGATTAGGAAATACAACAAGAGGAGGCTCTAACCCCAAAGATGTAATCAAGTAGGAAAGGTCAACTAGTGTTCGCATTTTTAGAGCCTTTTGTGCTCGAGCTTCAGACAAATAATCAGTACAAAGGATGTTTACCTTTCCTTTGACAAGACAGTGGCCGCTAAAGGATTGGTATAAAAACCAGTGATCGCCATTTGCTCAAAGGCTTGCTTGATATGTTTCAGCCACGGGATCCTATCTACTTCATCCAACGCTAAAAAGTCTTCCAGAACTAGGCTAGCAAAGGCTGCTTCTGGAGAGGATAAATCTTGGGCCATAGTAATAAGGGGGCAAGCTGGACCGTACCAGCTAAATTACTTTAACCATGTTCCACGTGGCCAATAAATGTAGAAGCTAATTTGGGAATTGATGAAGTGCAGTTCACACATCTGTTTCCAATAATCTAAAGCTATTCAACATTTACATTGTCCCACACATCAGCACCGTAAAGACCCACAGGGATACATTTGATTTTGCAAATGAGAGTAAATTCTTTTACTGGCTTAGCACCTAACCTAGTTGAAAAATTGAATATTGCTTCAATCTGTCCCTGGAATTGTTGCAAACTATTATTGAGTACGTGGGTCCAACTTAAACAGCTGCAAAACCGCTTGGCTCCTAGATTTAGTTTTTTTAGGACTAATCACCATCATAAACGATTTGGAAAAGTTAACCCTTAGATTTAAATCAGGCATAAATAAAGTGAAAGTCTCAAGGGGTAGTGGAAGCCCATTTGCTGTTTGTATGAGAAGTATTGCATCGTCTGCATATAAAAGGCAAGGAACCAAACAGCAGCCCATCTGGGGCATGTCCTTCCCATTATTAATTAAATATTGGCCCAAACCGTTACTATAAATGAGGAAGAGGAATAGCACCAGGATACATCCTTGTCATACCCCTCTTTTGGAATTAATTAGAGCAATACTGTGAGAAATTGGGTTGTTGGTTGACTGGGGTGTGAGTCCTGGTCAAGCAAAATCCACAATTCTTGTCAGTGTAAGGCACAACTAAACCCCAAATTAACATGTGCTCACCCTCTGGTAGCTTTGCACAGACAGTCAGGCTTAACTTGAAGGCAATGTGTAAAGTATTGTGCAAAACTTCAAACAATAAAACTGTGAAAACACCACACAAAAAGAATCCCACACCAGGTTAGAAAAATAGAACTTAATTTAATAAATAAAACAAGTTTAAAATGAGAAAAATCCAGTTAGTAGAACTTGAGTTATTAATTTTCATAGAATAAATTGTAAAATCGCGCTTAAAAGCCAAAAGTGCCAAACAGGTATTGTGTCCTACCCGATGAGGACAATGTCAATAATTTCAGGCCGACCGCAATGGAGCATGGGCTGGCTACAGGGACCTGGTTGAGTTGCCTGAACCAAAGTACCTTAAATCCAGGTTGTGGAGCTGTTCCGAACTGCACTGCAGAGGGGATGCGTCAATGTTCTACACACAACAGCGTGTCAGTTCCGAGATGTAGTAAGGCTGCAGTGTGAGTTCATGATGCATTGATTTGGAAGACCAAGGCGACAAGGCTTGCAAAGTGAAAACAGGTGTCGACGATGCGTTGGTCAGTCTAGGAGATGCGTCAGTTCAGATTCACAGAGACTGCAATGAACAGTTTTAACATTCATTGAGGGTGCCGTCGACAGGGATGCAAGGACCTTGTACCAAAAAAAGCACTGCAGTGTTGTTTCAGAAGGTGATGCGCTGGTTTGAAGATGCGAGGTACAGCAGCAATGTGGTTCTGGTTACACCAGTTCCGAACCACAAAGTAGATGTGATGCATGAATTTTATCCACGCACTAGTGGGGATAAATTGATTCTGCTTCCACAGTAGAGGATGTGTCAGTTCTACTGGAACAAGCACCTTAGGCCACTTCCAAGAATCCAGGACTGGGGTGGCACCATTTGGCAGGACAGACTCACAGATGGCAGAGACCAGGTGCAAGAGCAGGGTGGTTGGAAGTCTGTTATGTCCCTGAGACATCAGATGAGTTGGCCAGCCAACTAACCCTTCAAATCATCTGAGTTCGGGGTTGGAGAGATTCAGGACCATTCCTTCTCACTCCAAGGCAAGCAGGCAGCAGGCACAGGTCAGCACAGCAAAGCAGGAGTCCAGCAACTAACAGTCCAGCAGAGTGGCTGGACTTCAACAGCAGAGCTGTCCTCTTCCTGGCGGAGTACCCTCAGGTCCAGGAGTGTACTGAAGAGGTGGCGCCAGAGGTCCAGTACTTAAGACCAGTTGGACCTTTGAAATGGGGGAAACTTCAAAGACAAGCCTTTTAAATGCAGAGGCCCTGCCTTTCCTGCCTTGGCTTCAGACTCACTACAGGGGGTTATGCAGCCCTTTGTGTGTGGAAGAGACACAGCCTATTCAGGTATCAGTGAGGCTGTGCCAAATGTCTCCTTCCCATCCTGCCCAGGATGGCCCATCAAGACCTATCAGGTCACACCCATGCTCCCTTTGTGTGTGTCTTTCTAGGAGGAATAAATAAAGCCCACCTTCTAAAGACAAGTGATCAGAGACCGGCAGTATACACCAAGGCCCATATTTATACTTTTTTAGCGCCGCATTTGCGTAATTTTTTTACGCAGAAACGGCGCAAGCTTGCAAAATACAATGGTATTTTGTAAGTTTGCGCCGTTTTTGCGTCAAAAAGCAGCGCAAATGCGGCGCTAAAAAATTATAAATATGGGCCCAAATGGCTAAAGTAAGAAAATGTGAATTTTCTAAAAGTGGTATTTTTAAAATTGCAGTTAAAAATCCTACTTCACCATCAGTTAGGATTTTACATTTTGATTCCAGGGATACCAAACTTGGGTGGGGTGTTATTTCTACCCACTGGAAAATTACGCTTATAAGGTGTAATTTGGTAAATCCAATGTTATCCTTTAGGAGAAATAGGCCTTGCAGAAGTGAAAAAAATGTAGCCATTTTTTTTACTACTGGGACACGTCAACCTTAGAAGTACATGTCCGAATTTTTAAATAAACTGCATCCTGCCCTTGGAGCTGTGTAAGGCCTACATTAGGGGCGATTTATATGTATAAAAAAGGAAGGTTTGGACCTGGCAGAAGGTTGACTTTGCCAGGTCGACATCGCAGTTGAAAACTGCACACACAGGCTCCGCAGTGGCAGGTCTGAGACATGTTTGATTAGCTACTTAATTGGGTGGCATAATCAGTGCTGCTGGCCCACTAGTAGAATGTAATTTACAGACCCTGGGCACATATAGTACACTCTACCAGGGACTTGCTAGCAAATTAAATGTGCCAATTGGGTATAAGCCAAGGTTACACTGTTTTAGGAAAGAGCACAAGCACTTTGGCACTGGTTAGCAGTAGTAAAGTGTGCTGAATCCTAAACCCAGCATAAACAAAGTCAGCAAAAACTGGAGGTCTGAAGGCTAAGAGTTCGGGTAAGCACCACAAAGGGGCGCATCCCCCATAATGTCCAGAACAAATTTTAATTGAGATGTTAAAATTCAAACGCTTAAGTAAATCAACAAATGCCGGGTCAAATCCCATAGAATCCATCATACACCATACTTTAGAACAACAGACATTATCAAAGGCACAGGAGAGGTCCACAAATACCAGATGTAGGGCACCTCTCCTGGCTTTGACATATTTCCCATCTATGAGAGAGAGGTTGAGACATTGCTCAACCGTACCTAACCCAGGGTGGAAAACAGATTGGACTGGAGAAAGCATGTAATGAGATTCAGTCCATGACTCTAAACAGAACCCACCCTAGTACCTTAGAAGTTGAATCTAACAAAGAAATAGGTCTATAACAGCTTTGGTCTAATTTCTCTCCTTTTTTAAAAATAGGGACAATAACCTCTTCCTTCCAGGAAAGTGCTATAGAGACAGAAATTATAGTGAATAGGACATTTGTGATGAGGTGCATACATGTCCAAATTAAACTTAAAGAGGTCCACTAGATGCTTTCTGGGACTGGGGCTTCACTCAACAGGCTATATTTATTGGCATGGGTGACTTCTTTTGGCTCTATAGAGAGACCCGGTGCAATAGCAGCAGGAGTGTTTATAACAGACACCTGTGTCTTCCCATAGATTGTTTCTGGGACATTCCCTGAGTCTAAGATTTTTGAAAAATGTGTAACCCAAGATTCAGTGAGGAATGAACCCTTTTATCTTAGGAGAGTTCTGATCAGTAAAGAAAGGACAGTTCACCACTTCCTAAAATCAAATTTGTTCATTCAGCCTCACTGCTGCTTCCAACTCATCCCAAGTTGCTTTTTGGATTTCCTTCTTTCTAAGGGAGAGGGCTTCTTCATAAAGCATTATAACAAATTTAACTAGATCTGGATCTTTGGGGTTGGTCATAAGTGTGCTTTTAAAATTATGATGCACATCAGAACATGTGTTATTAAACCATCTACATTGATGGGGCGCCTTCCTTTGCTTTCCTAATTAGCAGGAACTTGGATGTCGTTTGACAGAGTGTGATATAGCCATGCATGACCAAGGAATGATCTGCTTTTAGGAATAGGCAAATATGAAAAGCCGCCCCTTCAATCTGAATTAATTCTCGTAAAAAGAGTTCAGGATTTATTTTATCCCATCTTAGTTTTAGCCAGAATTAGCTGAGTAGGCTACTTCCCCAGGCTCCTTAGTTTGATTCTTTGTTAGGTCCAAATTCAGTACTAAATATAATACACTATGGTGACTCGCACACTTAGTATTAATCGATAAGTCACCAATTAAAAATGTAAGGTCATTAGAAATTAATATACCATCAATTGTACATTTGCTATTTCCATTAAAGGTTGGAAGTATACAACAGTGTTTGGGGATTAGATCCAATGTAAATAGCAAATGATATTTAGTAAGAATCCTGTTGAGAACTTACCCACAAGGGGTGTGACTAAAATGCATAAAATTTACTCTTTTCAAATCCATTAAACCACAAACCAATTGGCCACTGAATTTACACATCTTGTAATCACCTTCTCACTGTACAGAAATCTGATAATTCAACTTGGAAAGGATGTTTATTAGGGGTGGGCAGAATTGGCAGAGTTTCATTCCATGGAATTATATTAAAATTCTGCATAATTTTATGGAATTCTGCAAAGGGTCATCAAGGGGGCACACAGACACCCACACCCACTGTAAACTAACTTAGTTAAGTATGAGTGACAACACATACCACAAATCCCAAAAAGCAGAACAAAAGTTGTTTAGCAACTAACTCCAGAGAACATGTCACCGAATCCCCACTTTGAGATTTCAGCAGCCAGGAGAGCTGGATGGCCTGGAGTCCAGGTTAAGCCTGCTGTACCCATTAAGGTGCCACAGCAGAAAATAGCTCATGTGAGGGCGACATCGAGTGGGGGGCATGATCTACCAGATTACATGGACAGCAGCAGGGTCTGCCCAGTAGTGGATGGATGGCAATCTGCACTTATGCTGGATTTAAGTGACCCTGACAGCAATTACCAGTACCGATTTCATTCTCAGACCTAGAAGAAATGTATACAGAGTTTTCTCTCCAGTCCCGATGCTGACTGTGCATGTACCTTGTTTACAAGCTGGCCATTTACGCATGAGCTCACTGTAATTTCATGCACTGTGCTTCCAAGTCACCCTTTCACCTGTGTGTCATCATCCATTCAACCCAATAATCACTACAAGCCTGGTCCTCCATCCACAAGGTGTCCCGGATTTGCAGGTCCTCCATCCCCTTTTTGCACTGGCGTGAGCCCCGCTTTAACCAGAGGCTAGAATACCTTGGGTACGTTAGTGGCTAGCACTGCAGCCGATGAGCGCTAACTTGGGTCACCTCGGCCACCATCACCAGGACATAGTCAGCCATCTTCTCGTTGCCTGGGCCGTGGACCTTGGGCTCACTGAATGTCACCTTCATGCATGGGCACCTCAGGCTCACTGCCAATCTGCCATGTGCACAGACAGGGAGTGATCGCTGATCATCTGTGTAAATAGTGACAGCAGACCCATTGGCTGCAACTGTTCATCTGAACCAATGAGAGGCAAGCAGCAGCATGTGGACAGTGAGTGTCAAGAGTATGAATAGCTAATCTCAGATGCAACAGCTAACATCCTTTGCATTAGCATTTCTACACTTTAACTGAATTCTGTGATGGTTCCTTGAGCACTTCATGTGTGTGCGAGGAGAGGTACTAAGAAAGGTAAACCACTTAACTGGTGCAATTCTCAAATATATTTGTGTACCTAGGTAGTACTTTGTAGCACGAAGACTTTCATTTAATAGCAAAGCCCGTCTAGAGAGCTGATTTAATTTCACTGGCGGAACACCAGAATTAATTAATAATTCCATGTTACTTGAGTAATGCAGAATTACTAAATTATTCCAACTCTGGTGGCAGAATGAAAAATTCCACCCACCCCCCCCAATGTTTATGAGAAGCTCATCAAGTTCTTCAACCACTTTAATCTGTCTATGTGCAAAAATGTTATAATAATAGTTGATTAACAGCAAGTTTCTAAAGCCCACGGGGCAAGTTCCTGAGGCCCACAGGGGTTAAAAGCAAGATTTGAAACCATGTCAACTGTGTATTTCTTTAACATTCAAAAGGGGTAATTTTACTAACACCATTACCACCAGACCCCCGCTAGCCCGTCCAGCTACCAATGGAACAGCAGGACTATTATAGGTGTGACAAACATCCAACACAAAGGGGGTCGACAACCAGGTTTCTTACACTAAGAAGTTATCCACTAAAATTAGCCAATCAGGGTTATTGAGCTTGGTGCGCACACCAGCAATATTCCAGGATAGAAAAGAAACATCACCACTCCTGACAGATCTTTTACTAGTACAAACATTAAGATCAGCTCCAGATTAAAGAGGATCCCATCCTGGCCACCAATTTCATCTTTCATAATCTCATTTTGGCCTCTTTCAATACCCCCAGTTTGATTCAGTCAGTCTAGGTTGTTCACAAAACATAGGACCTCAAAACAAGTTTTTGTTATGATATTGAAGGCTCCTGGACTGACCCCCCCCCGTAGCAACCGCTGCAAATCCTTTAACAGTGAAAGGATAATAAACTAAGGGCCATATTTATACTTTTTGACGCAAAACTGCGCCAACGCAGTTTTGCGCAAAAAAAATTAGCGCCGGCTAACGCCATTCTGAAGCGCCATGCGGGCGCCGTATTTATTGAATGATGTTAGCCGGCGTTAGCCGCCGGCGCTGTCTGGTGTGCGTTAAAAAAAACGACGTACACCAGGCAGCGCCGGCGTAGGGGGAAAATGGCGTATGGGCGTCCACAAATGGTGAAAGTCAGGCTGAGGCAAAAAATTCGCCTCAACCCGATTTGCGCCATTTTTTTACGACGCCCAACCCCCATTGAAATGACTCCTGTCTTAGCAAAGACAGGAGTCATGCCCCCTTGCCCAATGGCCATGCCCAGGGGACCTCTGTCCCCTGGGCATGGTCATTGGGCATAGTGGCATGTAGGGGGGCACAAATCAGGCCCCCCATGCCACAATTTTTTTTTAAAAAAAATACTTACCTGAACTTACCTTAATGTCCCTGGGGTGGGTCCCTCCATCCTTGGGTGTCCTCCTGGGGTGGGCAAGGGTGGCAGGGGGTGTCCCTGGGGGCAGGGGAGGGCACCTCTGGGCTCATTCTGAGCCCACAGGTCCCTTAACGCCTGCCTGACCCAGGCGCTAAAATCCGGCGCTAATGCAGGTTTTTTAGACCCGCCCACTCCCGGGCGTCATTTTTGCCCGGGAGTATAAATACGACGCATATGCATCGGAGTCATTTTTTAAGACGGGAACGCCTACTTTGCATATCATTAACGCAAGGAAGGTGTTCACGCAAAAAAATGACGCTAACTCCATGAACTTTGGCGCTAGACGCGTCTAACGCCAAAGTATAAATATGGAGTTAGTTTTGCGTCGAATTTGCGTCGAAAAAAACGACGCAAATTCGGCGCAAACGGAGTATAAATATGCCCCCTAGTTTATTATCCTTTCACTGTTAAAGGGGTGGGTCATTGGGGATGACAGGGATGAGGGGAGTGCACTGCCCTCAGTGCGCATGTATGTTTGGCCCGCCATCTCGGGCTGACTAAACACACATGCGCAGTAGACTCTCTCCAGCCCAGCACACTGCTGCCCGGATGGAGTGAGCTGGCACAGGAGCTGTCATGGTCTGCACGTCACTTGCCACCGTTGGCTGAAGAACTTGAAGGAGCACCCGGTCTTCTGCTGGTTCTGGACTGACCAAGATAAGAGCAACCCTTTCTAGTAGCCACAATGCTGCTTGACAGGAAACACCTAAGCAGACCGTACCCTCCAGAAGGAGTCCCAGAGGGAAAAAACCAAAAATGTGGGAAAAACCTCTACAAAGGAACTCCTGAAAAAGAGGGAAAGAGATAATAAAAAAGGGAAAAAAATGAATAATCCCTTGCCAAGAGGAACAGGAACTGGAGAAAAACACAAAGAAACAGGAGCGAGGATCACCACCAAGAGGAAGTGTTTGCAACGCAAGGAAGACCAGAACTGAAAGGCTTATATACCAGGAGACAGGAAGTGACAAACAGGAATAATAATCTTGGATTAGGGAAGACCAAATAGAAAAGAATAGGAAAAAAGTAGCAGTATAAAATGAAAATGAAAAAAGGCATGCTGGGAAAAAGAACACCAAGAAGAAGACAGCATGGATACTAGAACAAGGAAATAAGCAAAGTGGAAAGAAAGGAAGAAGAAAAAAGGAAGAAAAAAGAGAATTCCACCCAGGAAAGGAGGGAAAAAAAATTCAGGAAGGCAAACTGGAAAAGCGGCGTGACTGGGAGCACGAAATGTGCTCTCTGGGGCGCGCCGCGAGAGGAGAAACACAAAAACATGGGTTGCGGCGATGCTGGTGCTCCGATACTCTGAGCGGCAGCCCAACCGCGGCTCGAACAAGGGACGCCGCGGTAGAGCACATCATCACAGGATCTCCCAGCCAATCCTGACACTGCTGTGAGCAGTGTCAGGATTGGCCACAGGGTAGGCTTGGAGCCTGTGCCTTTAGCCTGCTGGGGAGACGGAGGAGCGGTGCGGCGGAGAACGGCGTGCAGGTACTTTTATTTTTGTTGTTTTTTTTTTTTTTTTATTAATATCCCCCCCCCCAAAACGCACTGCTCACCCCCCTGCCGCCCTGCCCCCTGTAACACCCGCAAGCCGTAACTGAGGTAAACAATCTAGGCAGGTTGTATTTATTTAAAAAAAAAACTTTGGGAGGACCTGGTTACCCTTTTATGTAAGTATGCACGTAACTGAGATGGTTCAAGAGAAGTGCTGCAATCCTTGGTTTTCTGAAATTAACCACTACACAGTCTACCATAAGATTACCTGGATATTGTCCGACTCACTAACCCTTCAAATAGCAAGATTTCATTATGCAGAGCTTCCCTCCAAACAGAACTTTTTTTTAGTAGACAGTATACCACTTTTGCTTTCAAACCTGGCTCCTGTTCAGACCTCTCTCCTGCTAGAAAAGGTACATTCCTTAAAACAAGAACATATGGAGTATTTCAATTTCAATTTAAAGCTTTATTTTGGCCACAAGAAGTGACCATGAAAGTAAGCACAATAAAATCAGCATAATAAAGCAATTTAGATAAAAAATAAATAGATTAAAAATAATACAAAACCCAGTACATTCAATAAAATTCATAACCAGGTGCATATCAGGCGATCGACAGCTAAAAACACCATATTGAAACAATAAAGATTTCCTCCTGCTGAGGGCGCATTTTAAAAAAGAACAAATATTCAAGCAACTAGTGGGGAAATCCAGCTGCTGTAAGTACACCAAAGCTGCAGCAGCAGATCTAATCCCTTTTATACTGTTAGCTGGAGTCAAGAAATGCATTGTAAGGTCCTTAAAAGTTTGCAGAAGAAGGTAAAGAGCAAAAGGCTTTGTGGAGAGATTTCATCACGCAGGCATAAAAGTACCTTAGTTGAGTCAAAATAGCTCAAACAGAACCCCAGATTCCATCTTACAAAGCCCAGCCTGAATCTAGTAGGCAAGCACCTATCCCAAGACTTATCCACACACTCAAAATAGGGCATCATAGAGGGGGAGAGGTGAACATCCACGTAGTCTCTTACAGAATGCTGTTCAAACTCAAGGTATTTTCTAACTAATCTGGACCTGTCCAAGAAAGCATTTTTGACCCACATTGCATCAGACCTCAGTATAGAGAATGGGGCGGAGAAAAGGGACTGCCTGCCCAGCTTGTTGAATTAATTAGAAATGTAGCCAAGCTATGGAATTCTCATACATTCATCACACCCCAGGCAGCCAGAAATAATTTCCTTGTTTAGACCAGCATGGGATGGGGGTTAGCCCGAAAGGAGCACCAGAGAAGGAGAAGGGCAAGCTTAATATGGTCCTCTACGTACTCCATCTCAAGTTTCTCCTGGATAATAAAAGTAGAGCACATGGCTAGTACTCCCAAAAGTCAACGTAAAATCCTATTGTGCTCCACCTGGAGTGCACTAGTTTTCACATGCTCTCGATCCCCTGCACCATAATTAAGGATAGGAGAGACATTTCCTTTTCTACACTTCCAAAAAGGGGGCTACAGGTTTCCTACCAACATTTCTAGCCAGGTTAAAGATGCAGCTTTCTGCACAAACAAATCTGCCCCTTACCCTAGTAATACATGGCCCCCAGCTGGACCTGGCACCCTGAGGTACGAGACCTCAGAAAACTGGGAAACAGGCTGACCATTCAGCGCAATACCCCCCCATCCTGTTGTTCTTTAGAATGCAATTCATAATGAAGGTTTTGCTTGGTTAGTGGCCAGACCTAGAGAGCCCATAAAGGATACAAACTCCTGAACTAGAGTGTGAAGGGTATTAGGAGCTCTGGATAGTAGGGCCGCATCATCTGCCTATAATAGGACTGCAACCTTTTTCCTGCATGGAGAAATCGGGAGTGGCACATGAAAGAGCTGCCCCTATGCCATTTTTATACAAAAGAGATAGAATAAAGGCCAAAAAGCAGCCCTGTCTCACACCGACCCAATTTAAAGCTGTCATTCCTCTCCCGGAGTGTGCCAAATCTCACAGAGGCCGACAGATCGAAATGAAGAACTCTCAAAAACTGAACCAAGTCAGCATCCACCCCCAAATCTAAAAAGCTCTTCCACAATTTAGAACGCACAACGTTGTTGAAAGTGCACAAGAGGCCCATGAAGTCCAGGCAAATGAAGCCCTGTCTAGCAATCTTATATTTGCTAACCAAGAGATATAGGTTTAGATGTTGCTCAATTGTGCCTAGCTCCTCCCTAAACCCATACTGCGCTTCGAACAGCATGTTAGTCCTTTTCATCCACGTAAGGAGTGTTGCACCTGGCCCTTTTCAGGGTCATCCCCAATCTTTTTGCTTCCTTCCTCCTAATTTTTCTGACCAGTTTTTTTTGGCTTTAGGACTCTGGGCACTTTACTACTGCTAAACAGTGCTAAAGTGCATATGCTCTCTGTGTAAATTGTACATCCATTAGTCTATTCATAATTGGCATATTTTATTTACTGGTAAGTCCCTGGTAAAGTGCACCAGAGGTGCCAAGGTCCTGTGAATCAAAAACTAATAGTGGGCCTGCAGCACTGGTTGTGCCACCCACATTAGTAGCCCTGTAAACCTGGCTCAGACCTGCCACTGCAGTGCCTGTGTGTGCAGTTTTAAACTGCCAATTCGACTTGGCAAGTATACCCACTTGCCAGACCGAAACCTTCCCTTATACTACACATCAGGCCCCCCTAAGGTAGGCCCTAGGTAGCCCCACGGGGAGGGTGCAGTGTATGTTTAAGGTAGGACATATACTAGTGTGTTTTATATGTCCTAACAGGGAAATAATGCCAAAATCGGTTGTCACTTTGCAAGGTCTATCTCTCTCATAGGTTAGCATGGGGGATGCTTTTAAATATCCTTAAAGTGCAGATTCCCTTTGAGCGCAGATAAAATTCTGGAGTTTAGGGTCTCTGAACTCACAATTTAAAAATACATCTTTTATTGAAGTTGGTTTTTAAATTTTCTGTTTGAAAATGCCACTTTTAGAAAGTAGGCATTATCTTGCATAAACAATTCTGTGACTCTGCCTGTTTGTGGATAGTCTATCTGGGTCAGTTTGACAGTTGGGCTGTTTTGCACCTCTCTAGACAGTGACATAAGGAGGGCGGGGTGTAGCCTGCATATCCTGATGGGCTCGCCACCCCCAGAGCCACTGTCAACGACATCACCCCCTCCCAAGAACTATGTGACGCCCTAGCCACCGCCTTCCACCAAAAGATTGCAGACATCCACGACAGCTTCAACACCCCTCACAACGCGAACACACCTACCACGCCCTCCACGAACCCCATCCGCTCCAACTGCCTGACCTCCTGGACCAGCATCAACAACGACAAAACTCGCAGGACAATTAATTCCATCCACTCCTGATCACCATCAGACCCCTGCCCCCACCACATTTTCAACAAAGCAGACGCAGCCATCGTACCAGACCTTAGGAAGATCATCAACATTTCCTTCGAAACAGCAAAGATCCCGGAAAGCTGAAAACACGCCAAAATCAACGCTCTGCTCAAAAAACCAAAGGAAGTCCCCAAGGACCTGAAGAACTTCCGGCTCATATCCCTATTTCCATTCCCGGCGAAGGTCATTGAGAAAATCGTCAACACACAACTCACCCGGTACCTCGAAGACAACAACATCCTCGACCCCTCCCAGTCTGGCTTCAGACGAAACCACAGCACCGAGACCGCCCTCCTCACCGCCACAGACGACATCAGAAACCGTCTCGCCAATGGGGAAACATCAGCCCTCATCCTCCTAGACCTGTCGGCCGCTTTCAACACTGTCTGCCACCACAATCTGAAAACCTGCCTCCACGAAGCAGGGATCCAAGACTAGACCCTCGACTGGACCACATCCTTCCTCTCCGGAAGAACCCAGAGAGGCCACCTCCCTCAATTTCAATCCAAAGCCACCAACATCATCTGCGGCATACCCTAGAGCTCATCCCTCAGCCCGACACTGTTCAACATCTACATGGCCCCCCTCGCAAAGGTGGCCCGTCAACACAACCTCAACATCATCTCCTACGCCGATGACACCCAACTCATCCTGTCACTCACCAAGGACCCACACACCGCCAAAACCAACCTCCACGAGGGCTTGAAGGCCGTCAACGACTGGACGAGAAGCAGCCGACTGAAACTGAACTCGGACAAAACAGAGGTGCTCATACTTGGGCCCACCCCCTCTGCCTAGGATGACTCGTGGTGGCCAGCCTCGCTGGGCACCCCCACCGACACCAACCGACCACGCTCGAAACCTCGGCTTCATCCTCGACTCATCCCTCCCCATGTCTAAACAAGTCAACGCCATCTCCTCTTGCTGTTACAACACTCTCCGCATGCTCTGCAGAATCTACAAATGGATCCCAACCGAAACAAGGAAAACAGTAACCCAGGCCCTCGTCAGCAGCAGGCTTGACTACTGCAACGCACTCTACGCAGGCATCCCGTCCAAACACCTGCAACGCCTCCAACGCATCCAAAACGCCTCTGCCTGACTCATCCTCAACATCCCTCGCCACAGCCACATCACCCCCACCTAAGAGATCTACACTGGCTCCCCGTCGACAAGAGGATCACCTTCAAGCTCCTCACCCACGCACACAAAGCACTTCACAACACCGGACCATCCTACCTGAACAGCAGACTCAACTTCTACACCCCCACCCGGCAACTCCGCACCACCAGCCTCGCACTCGCCTCCACCCCCGCATCCAGCGCAAATCCTCCGGCGGCAGATCTTTCTCCTACTTCGCCGCCAATACCAGGAACACCCTCCCATCAAACCTAAGACAGATCCAGGACCTGCTCACCTTCAGAAGACACCTCAAGACCTGGCTCTTCGAGCAGTAGCAGCACCCCCTCCTCCCCCCAGCACCTTGAAACCCTCACGGGTAAGTAGAGCGCTTTCTAAATATACTGATTGATGATTGATTGATGGGCCATCTGACCTAGAGGGGAGGGAGGAGTTGTCATTCACACCTGAAAGGACTGTGCCTGCCCTCACACAATGCAGTCTCCGACCACCTGGTGTATGTCTGGGGCCTTGCCTGGACAAGGAAGGATCTGTCAAACACATGAGACTTTGCTTTGAAGTTTGCCAACTTCAGAGGCAGAAAGGGGTATAAGAGGAAGACCCAAAACCTCAGACATTTAGAATCTTTCTGAAATCAAGATGAACTTCTGCCAAGGAGAAGAGCTGATGAGCTGGAGGAGGAGTACTGTTCCTTTGCTGTGTTGCTTTGCTGCACTGGCCTGCAGTTGCTGCTTCTGCCTTAAAAGAGTGCAAAGGTTGAACTTTGCTGTGTGTCCTGCTTGAGAAAGTTCACCAAGGGCTTGGAAGTCTCAGGGACATCAAAGACTTCAGTTTCCTCAACCCTGTAGCACTGGGAACTGTATGTTGTGTTGCTCAAGAGGAGAAACCACTGTGACGCCGCCAATGACACCGCTGGCCTGCACCGTGACCTGCCAACCCCGAACAGAGCCGCGTTGCCCCACTTTACAGCGCAATCCTGGTATCACCTATGCCATCATCAGATGACTTCACTGAACAGCTACTCGCACCGCAACCTGTGGGCCTCACACTTCGGCATTGCCTGCTCACACCAAAGCCTGGGTATCCCCGACGCCGCTGCTCCTGCTGACACCGGCACCGCTGCCTGCACTGTGGCCTGTGGACACCGCTCATGAGGTACATGAAGCACCAGCCCATCCCACACCGCAGCCCCGGTCCACTGACGCCAGCATCATTGACTCCAGTGTCATCACCAAGCATCATGCCTGCACCGTGGCCTGTGGACACCCCTCGTGAGGGTCACGAAGCACCGGTCCGTCCCGCACCACTGGCTTGGGCCTACCGACGACAGTGCTTCAGCAACGATGACGCTGCCTGCACCGTGACCTGGTGACACAGCACGTCGCACTGCCCCTCTTCACGCCGCAGCCCTGGTCTCCCCGACGCCGCTGGATGCTGTCTCCAAGCCGCTGCCTGAACGATGACCTGTGGGCACAACGCCATCCACGCCAGCGATTCTGACTTCATCAGCCCAGAGTTTGATCCACATGCGTGTGACTTCAAGGGCCCGACTACTCCCGCACCAACTCCGGAAACAACACCGCGACGGCAAAGGTACTGTTTTGCGGGCCTTCCTGACACCTTAACTGACCTGCAATGCCGCGGCTGGCCTGAACTGTTGGTTTTGTTGATCACGACACCGTGATAGCTCCACCTGGGGCTATCGACTTCAAGGAACTGTATTTTTGGGTAAACCTTGCAAAATTCATATCTTTAACACTGTGGGGGTCATTCTGACTCCCACCGGCCGCGGTAACCGCAGTGCCGGTGGGAGCCGCCAGAATACCGCTGCGCGGTCAGAAGACCGCCGCGGTTATTCTGTGTTTCCCGCTGGGCTGGCGGGCGACCGCCAGAAGGCCGCCCGCCAGCCCAGCGGGAAACCCCTTGCCACGAGGAAGCCGAATGGAGCCGGCGGAGTGGGAAGGGTGCGACGGGTGCAGTAGCACCCGTCGCGATTTTCAGTGTCTGCATGGCAGACACTGAAAATCTTTTAGGGGCCCTCTTACGGGGGCCCCTGCAGTGCCCATGCCATTGGCATGGGCACTGCAGGGGCCCCCAGGGGCCCCACGACACCCCTCACCACCATCCTGTTCCTGGCGGTCAAAACCGCCAGGAACAGGATGGCGGTGAGGGGGTCGGGCATCCTCAGGGCAGCGGAAAACCGGCGGGAGACCGCCGGTTTTCCGTTTCTGACCGCGGCCATACCGCCACGGTCAGAATGCCCTTGGGAGCACCGCCAGCCTGTTGGCGGTGCTCCCGCGGTCCCCGGCCCTGGCGGTCCATGACCGCCAGGGTCAGAATGACCACCAGTATGTTGTATTTTTATTGTTTTGGTCTTGTTTTGCACAGATAAATATTGGCTATTTTTCTAAAACTGGTGTGGGTTTCTGTTGTAGTGTTTTCACTTATTACTGTGTGTTATGGACAAATGCTTTACACATTGCTTCTGAGATAAGCCTGACTGCTCGTGCCAAGCTACAGAGGGGGTGAGCAGGGGGTATCTGAGTGGGTATCTCCCTTATCTTGACTAGAGTGAGGGTCCCTACTTGGACAGGGTGCAAACTAACTGCCAACTAGAGACCCCATTTCTAACAAGGAGGCATTCCAGAACATCACACCCAGCTTATGGAAAGTCAAGAGCGATATCAGGTGATAACACCCTGGTGATAAGGGATCGCCCTTCTTGAAAATAGGTATGATTATTGCAGAGCATTGGGTAAGAGGGATGGCTATGTTACAAATCGCATTAATAGAATTACAGATTACAGATTAGGGGAGCCCAAAAATCAGGAGCCGGTTTGTTTGGATCCATTGGTACTCCATCAGGGCCCTGGGCTTTGTTAGAAGGGCTCCTAAGGGTAACCTCCATAAACTCATCAACGGTGAAGTTAATAATTAGAAGGAAAATAACCTCCTCTTCTACATAGCACTGATTGGCCCTCAAGCAATAGACTGCCTTGAAATGGTCAACCCCAACCTCATTACTAATGGCTGTAATTACTGAGTTAGACTTGGCTACTAGGGGCCTAGCCCCATTCATCTCATGCCAAAAAGCTTTGGTGTCCTTCAGCCTGCATGCCTTAATCAAGTTGCCCCAGGTCTTATTTTGCAATTCTTTAGTTCTTTCCCAAAGGGCTAACTTATATTGTGATCTACAGCATTTAATTTTGCTTACATCCCACAGGGATTCAAAAGAACCAGCTCGCTCACTAAAATCATTGGTTAGACTAAGCCAATTGAATACCTGAGAAGGATGTGTGGCGCACAGATTGGAAAAATGGGTGTTCAGATTTGTGTTTCTCCAGACTAGGTGTGAGCCCTGAGTCTTCACTGAAAGAGTGGCCTCGGCCATGCCCTTTGGAGCCCCCCCCTCTGGTAAATGAAGAAGTAAGCAGAGGGAGTTATGATCACTGTGTATGCTGTAAAGTATTGCAACCCCCTTTACCTTAGCTAACAGGGTTCTCCCCCTCAAATGTAGCTTTAAATCAGTAGTTTGGATCACAAATCTTGATAGCATTCACCATACCCATGGACTTAATTAGGTGCAAATGGGCATGATCCCTCTTATCTCTGGGAGGATGACCTGACTTGTGTTCAGGCACAACACCCAGTCTGGAGTCCTACTCCACCTGTGTCAAACCCAATCTAGCATTGAATTCAGCACCTAGGATGACTTCAAACTCCTGCAATGCAAATAAGCGAGTTTAATCTCCAGGCCCTTAATAAAATCATGGAGTAAATTAAAGATTGCGAAACAGTCAGACTCCTAAATACCATTATAAAAAGTTAACAAAAACAGTATTACAATTGTCAGGCCATCTAACAAGCACTGCTTGGAACAATATGCAGTTAAAAGAAATCACAATAGCTCTGTAGTCCAGTGTAGTTTTGCTCCAGGGCATTAGCCCACCCTAGCTTAGCCGGATGGTGAAGGGATAGCAGAAACATGTTAAGGCTAATACCCCTTTGGGCACAAAACATCAGTTACCCATGTTTCCTGGAAAAATATCCAATCATAGTCACAGACAAAGTTGGCCCAGTCCTCTCGGACCATTTTACTAGCAAGCCCTGCTATGTACCAGAACAGGACCACAACAACTCGGGCATACAGTACGGACAAAATAGAGTTGGCCACAATCCTGGTCTGAAATAGTTCAGGGGAATAAGACTCAGACAGACACACATTCACATGCTGTACACAGGCCATACGAGGGTTGGGGAAAGGGATTTGCTCAATATGCCCTCCTACCTCCAAAGTCCGGGGCTCCACCTCCTCACCAGAAATCAGTCAGTCATTTTCCAAGAACTGCCCTGGAAGATTTAGGGGAGGTGGCTGAGCTGATTTTATTATGGAAAACCTCTCTCTGCACACCATACGTCCAGACAATATTTACATGCCCTTCTCTAGAGGCCCGAATCAGCTCCCCTGCAGTACAAGAATGCCTAAAGGAAACAATAATACAACCTCCAGCTAGAACTTTGCACATCTTCCCCACCCCCCTGGCCATAATAATCTCATGGAAATTCCCCTGCAACCAGGTGATGACCTTGTCCGTTAGGTCATCCGTGGATTCTCTGGAGTTTGGTATTAACACCAGGACATGACCAAGAATAATCACAAATAGGCAGGTGGCAAATCACATCAGGAGGAATTAGTATGCGGTGGGGCTTCCTTATTAGGAACTGGCCAGAGTGGGCATGTAGAGTTAGGGCCTCGTATAGATGAGCCCCTAGGCACTAGCTGAGGAATAAATGGGGCAACAGTAGGGGCTTAGGCTGTGCCGTAATTGTAAGGATGGTGAAAAATCCCAGGAGGCACGGCAACTGAACCAGAGGCTGCCAGGACAGCAATTACACCAACTACTGCTTCTTGCCTCCCCCACCCCCATCAGCCACCTCCAGGTGGCTGTCCAGTTATCAGCACTTAATTTGGGGGACTGACTGTCCAGCTTAACTTCAATAGCTTCTAATTTGGCATGAATCGAGTCAATTTTGCTAGAGAAGGAGGCCTTAATATTCTCAAACATCAAGGTAATTTTCTCTGAAGGATAATCTTCATTCTGTGACCCTTTTGGAGAATCAGGAATTAAGCTGGCCACACAAGGTCTCTTTGCTCTGGATCCAGTGAAGGCTTTCTTTCCCTTCCCAACTGGGGCCCTGGTGTCCTTTTGGCATCACCTTCCTGTGGGGTAATCAGCAAATCCATCTGCCCCTAACTAGCCAAGACTGCCTCCGCAAGTGCAGCCTTGACTGTCACTGGACGTCTTGCTACGGCTGAAACATTTGCTTCAGCACAAGGTTTTCGCAGAGAAGTATCAACCAGAGTAGCAGCAAGAGTTAAAGATGTAAAAGAAGAAGATCAAAAAGACAAGCAGTGCTTTGCCAATTCAATCTCCTTTGAGATATCCCCAACTGTCCAGAAGATAAAACCATCAAGGGTGGAACCAGGGGCAGCTGGTGGAGCAGTTAACAGTTGTACGCTTTCCCATAATAAATTAAATTAGACCAGACAAATACATGTAATAACAGTACCTCAGGGAGAGTAAAGGAAAATGGTGGCCCCCAGCCCAGCCACATCCAGGTGCTGATAGAGCGGGAGACGGACCCACTCTTGGCCTAGTCTTCACCCAGGCACGTGCCCAGGCACGTTTCATATGCGCCTCGTACTGCAGGAGCCTCCAACTGTTTAAAAAGTACCTCTGGGCACGCTGGGGGCATGGCAGCCCTCCTGCTGCGAGCGTTCCTGGGGTTTGCATTACACCCCACAGCCAGGTGTCTTTGAGGCTTCCTTGCCCATAAGGAGTACACACAGGGGGTGCAAATGAATGTCGGGGGTAGAAACGGGTGAGCTTTATCATATGAACGTTGATGAATGTCTAATGACCACTTGGAGGGACACTTGTTTCCATTTACTAACTGATAGCTGGTTGGGTTTAACATAGCCATCAGAGATGTAGGATTTTTCTCTTTCTAAACAAGAATTTGTAGATATCCTAGGTGCACTAATCCTCTGGTCACTCTGCTTAGGCGAACTTTGGAGGCTAGGTTTTACTTTCCAGGCAGCCCTGTGTATCCGCATAAAATGTTTGCAAACTCTAGGCAATTTTTTTTTTTAATGAGGTACAACATTTATGAAGAGAGGCATAGCAAGGGGGTTGCCCTGAAATCACTAGAGGGCCCAGCCAGTTTATTACTGGCAAAGACGGTCTCTCACAAAAAGAAATTTGTTGGGAAAGTCACCCCTCCACAGAAAGCACCCCAATGTTTTTGGCTGTTTAACATGTGGGTCCGTCTTTGTTCTCTTGGTAGGAAGGGGTTAATAATAGTCATATACGGTTCAATAATTTCAAACAGAGGATCACTGCTGATACAGGGATTTTGTATGATGCTTGCATTCCTTCTTGTTAGGA
The DNA here is from genome assembly GCF_031143425.1 of Pleurodeles waltl. Lineage (NCBI taxonomy): Eukaryota > Metazoa > Chordata > Amphibia > Caudata > Salamandridae > Pleurodeles > Pleurodeles waltl. The sequence goes on along the minus strand of NC_090445.1, from coordinate 1,258,799,158 downwards.
CTGCATTCCTGCTACCATTTGAAGAAATATTTCCATCCTGAGTTGGCTTCACACTTACCCCTACAGCACTAATTGACAGAGTTGGTGACAAAGCCAGGGACTGCTAATGGACTAGGTTTATAGGTTTCTCCATCAAGCTTAGTTCTGTGTTAATCGACCCCACAACAGTAGTGAGGTAGTTGGTAATAGATGGGGCAATTTGAGAAACTTGATAGGATCCCCCTTTCCCATTGCATGTTTTTCTCTTTCCCATTCATAATATACAAAGGAATACCATTCTTGAAGAGCTAAGACAGAAGGACCAAGCCTCTTCCGAGCTGTGACTGATGGACATGGGTCTGCCCCTGGCCCAGTCTTCGACTGGGCAGTGCCAAAGTGTGTCCTGTGTGCAGGAGGTCACTTCACACTTTGTAACGCTATTCCCCATGGGCCCTCCTTCTCTTGTGGGGTAGGGAATTATGGAATATGGAGTCCGTAAGGCAAAGAGAGTTGCACAGAGGTCCCGAATGCAGGATGTCATCTCACGTTATGTGGCGCTATTGATAACGCGTCCCGAGCTAGCTAATTTATTTACACTGGGAATCGTTTTAGGCCAATGAACCTTTTGACCCTGATCGGGGACTCCTTAAGATGAGATAGCTACTTGGCAGTTCAATCAATAGATCAATCACTTCATCGGTACACACAATAACTAATCGATTTGCCGTACCAATACCCTCCAATAAGACTGACACACCATGACCTTTCAGCCAATAAATGATCACGCAAAGCTAATAAAGGTTAAGATATTTATTCCCTGTTAGTTACAATTCTAAGGTCATGTTTATTAGTCTCAATATCAATAAGCACATCAAAAGCATTATAATATGGAAACTTTAATAAGACTTTATCAAAGCAAAAAATCAGGAACATCAGAACAAAGCATGATATCAACATGAATCAACTTTAGCAGAGTATCATTAGTATAGTATTCAACAAAGCAAAGATTCAGTCATTTGTCTATTTGCACCCAATATTAGTGAATTCCTTAACTAACCTCTAATTGGCATTAGCATGTTGGGCTCCATGCAAAACAATTTAGCAATACAAATTTAGAAAACATCTAACTATGGTCTCTGTCAAAAGAGCAGTTGGTACCTAGAAAGAAAAGGCAAACAGACAATTACAATTCATTATCATATAGTTACCCTCCGTAATGGGTCAGCATACAGAGTCAGTCTTCGTCCTCAGGACATCAGTCGATTCACCATCAGCCAGGATAAGCAGCAAAGTCTCAGCAAGATAGGGTAAGAAGGAATGCTTCCCTCATAAGGAGGAGAAGTGTGTTATAGGGCAAAGAGAGGCTAAGGATGGTTTAGGGTATCGGAACAACAAAGTCTTAAGGCAGGGTACCACAGCAAGAGTGCCCCTATAACGGCTCAGTAAAAGGCGCGTAATGGCTAGGTAATGGCTGGTTTCTTCTTGTGTCACGTTGTTATATTAATCTTGTCGAACAATTCTCTATATTTCCATTGGCCAATATTTGGTGCATTGTTATCTCTGTCCAATAATCCGTTGATCACTTTATAAGAATTTTCACCTAAGACAGTTCTCATGCAGTTTACTGGTTCCTGTGATTGACGTCTTCAGCGGGTAGAATGTCAGGTAAGAAAAGTTACACTCATCGCTCCAGTCAGTAGTTCCATTGTCTTTACCAGTTTAGGCGACCTTGTACCTGTTGCAAATTACACTGTTGCATTCAGCAAGAATGTCTCCTTGAGCAAGTCGGATCCCATGAGAAAGAATTTACTACGGTTACACACAAATCTCTAGCTTCTGGAAAAGTACAGTTTCACGTCCTTTAGGAAGACAGCACATTGCACGTTAGAAAAACACAATTAATATGAGACCAGGCAGCTAGGCCCAGACCTTTGCTAACCAAGGCCTAGTGATTAATTCAGCAAAACCTTAATACAAAATTCATGGTGCTAATACAGAATCATATATGAGTACATGGTTAATTCATTATTAGTTAGTTTCATTAATCATCGTATACATTGGTGGCCGTTCCCCATGGGCACATTTCAAACGCGTCAATTAATATTTATTCTACCACATTTTCTATTCAGCATCATTTATACATTATTTGGAAGCTTTTCATGTTAATGTTGATTATAAAGGTCACACTCCAGCAATCCCTCCTCTGATGACTCTTGTCATCACACAAATCCTTTCTTTCACAAAATCTTCATTTTCTAAATTCCGTCATCTCAATTTCTTCCCTTGGTTTTGCCTTTTCATATTTTGCTCTGAACATTTTTTCCCTTTTCTTTTCTTCCCTCCTCGCATTACGTTTTGCCAATTTTGCCTTAATTCTTTGACTAATTTTGCATGCTAACCATAATCCAAATAAACAAGCCAAAACAATCAATATTCCCTGTATTATTTTTGCCAATATCCTATGCCAAATATTACTAAACCAGCTTCCCACTTTAGCAAGTCCCTTTCCAACCTTTTCCCAAACACCTGGTTCTTTCAATTCCTTCAAATCTGTACTATCGCTTGTTAGGTTAGTAAGCATACTTCTAATATTATTACTATTGTCATGTATGTAGGCACAGCAGTGACGCTCATTAAGCATCTTACAGACTCCGCCATTTTTCACTAAAAGAATGTCTAAACCAAGCCTGTTTTGAAGAGTCATAGCCCTCTCCGCAGCAAGTTCGGTATCTATCAGGAGTATAGCTCCTGTAAAATTTGTCAGCATGTTATCCACAATAGTAGACAACTTTCGAATCTTTATGGAGTTCAACATAACTCCCACTGAAGGAATTATTGCCCCAAATATGTCTCCTACTACACCAACAGCAGTCTCTCTCTTTTGTCTAGTACGAAGTATTTCAGACACCCTCTGAAACTTTTTCAAGTCTTCTAGCTGATATATCTTTGGGAAAACTATCCCCAAATAACATGTCCCATACCATCCCTTTGGAAGACGGTAATAAGCATTAAGTGTGCATATATAATAGACCCCAGGGTTTGCTGGATACTGTCCATTTAACACGAAAGTCCACTTATTCTGAAACAAAAACACATGCTTACATTCACTCGTTTCCACAAACACATTGTCATAATATGACATAGGTCGTGTTATGCAAAGCTTACCTACATGTAGTGCATCTAAAGCTAATTTCCCTTGTTCCCTAACTCCACTGTAACTTCCACTATTAATAAAGGATCACTGCTGCAAGTTTTTCTCTAATTTCCCCTTCAAAACCCTCCTTCTATCTTCAGTGTGATCTAGAAAGTTTTTCTCTACAGGTGTAAGCAAGCAAGTCAAATTATTGCGGTGTGCATAAGATTTACTAATTGTTGACATCGCTTCGAAGAACCCCTTGACCATCTTTATGGGATAATATTTAGCTACGCTATTCAAATCTTCTATGATAGGCACATAAGAGAACACAAGGTCGTGATTGGAATAGAAATATTGTATTTCTTCCTGGTTATAGAACCGTGTTAGTAACAAACTACAGCTTATCCCATAGGTTAAGGGTAAACTATGATAGGTAACTCCCTCTTGTACTGAAACAGGAATTTGTGTAGACACATAACAAGCTTTCGCATCCATAGTATCAACATATTCACTCAGCAAGCGATAGAAAACATTAGTAGACAGTTCTCCTTTTGTGTTAGTGCCCTCATGCAAATACTTCGTACCTTGCTCAAACCTCTCCCAAGGTGTTAGTGTAGCCGTCTCAGGAATTGTAGCATTGTTAGTTTCATTTTCATCCACCAATCGCATTTCCACAAACAAAGCTATAATGAATATTACAGATACAACACCCGAAGCAACACCCAAATATTTACAACGCTTACTTCCCCCATTATCATCTCCTGTGCTTCTGTAAAGAATCAGAAAACAGAATGCTATAAGTGTAAACAACCAATTGAGGATGGTTTAAAAAAAAATGTTTTCTTTCTTTTCTTTTTTTTTTTTCTCTCTCGGCAAAGCTAAGCAAAGTCTCTCTTTGGCAAGTATTTACAGATTTTCATTCACTCCCAGGATCCTTGTCAATTTGGTTAGCAGCTTTGTCACAATCAGTTTTCAAAAGGTCAATTCACGTTAACAGTGTCACATCCGGTAACTTATTAGTCTCTTTTCTCAGCTTCTTTTAGCTCAATTTCAACTTAACACAATCTATTTTCTTTGTAGTCAAACTCAGGTACCATAGTATTGACCTGGGTCTTCTCGATCAAAACAGAATGCCAAGAATTCTTGTTGCCACTCAGCTGATGTTGTGTATGCCCGTTCAGGACCTGCGTACCTTCTATTTGCTACTCTCTTTCTTTTCAACTTGCGGTCCCCCTGTAATTCTCCTTCGCTTAGGTCTTCCTTCCTTGTTGTATCGACCTCTTCTTCAATTGTCTCATCAACAACCACCTTTCCTTTTGCCATTTGCGATTCTGGCCACTTATCTCCCTTTAAAGTCCATCTGTTGTCTAACTTTCCGAGTTGTAGCTCAATGCCCTCCTCTTGTTCTATGGTGTTTTCTCTTGCTGTACCTGCAATTGTCTCAGGTGGAGGAGTCCGGACACTCTGACTCTCTTCTGCCACAACTCCCTCGCCTTCTGGGTCTGTCAGGGGCTCTACTTCAAACCCATATCCGTCTGGTTCTGGGAAAACCTCTCTTTGGGTCGGTCCTCCTGGCGCCCCATTTGAGATAGGCTGTCTGTCACTCCTCTGGGTCTCGTTTGCTGTTTGAGTGACCAAGACGTCCTCAGTGGGCTCTCCTTCTGTCTCAGTTCCCCTTTGATTACTCTCCGGCCCTGAGACTTCCTTTTCTGCTGTTGTTACTTTCGCCAATTCAAGTTCCTCATCAGTTGGACAAGTCACCTTCTCTGTGTGACTGGCATGGATCCAGTTTGGAATTCCCACACACTTCACAGCAGTAGTAGTTGTCAGTATTACTTGATAGGGCCCCTTCCAACGTGGCTCCTAACACGACTTCCTCACATGTTTCTTGATGACAACCCAGTCACCAGCTTTCATATTGTGACCTGGATCACTTATCGGTGGCAATGTGGTGGCTTCTACCTGGTGAGAGAAAGAGCGGACCACATCAGCCAGACCCTTGCAGTAGTCCAAAACCATATCATCCATGATATTCACAAGAGCATTTGTAGGCACTGAGGGCAGTCTCATAGCTCAGCCCATGAGAATTTCATGAGGAGACAGTCCTGTTTTCTTGTTGGGTGTGTTTCTCACTGACATTAGCACTAAGGGCAATGCATCAGGCCATTTCAAATTTGTAGCTGCACACATTTTGCCATTCTGGACTTCAGGGTACCATTCATCTGCTCCACTAATCCTGATGCTTCAGGGCAGTAACTACAATGCAACTTCTGATCAATGTTTAATGCTGCACACAAGAGCTTAACCACCTCCTTGTTGAAGTGACTTCCCCTATCTGATTCTAAAGAGATCGGAAACCCGAAACGCAGAATCAATTCCCTAAGCAGCAGCTTCGCTACTGTGAGACTGTCATTTCTGCGTGTAGGGTAGGCTTCAATCCAGTGACTAAAGATGCACACAATCACCAACACGTATCTCAGACCTCCATACACAGGCATCTCAATAAAATCCAATTGCATTCTACTAAATGGACCTCCTGCTATCCCAATGTGGCTCCAATTCACCACTATCCCTTTCCCCGCATTCATCTGTTGACAGATGATGCACCTGTGACAAATCACTTCTGAGGCTTGTCTGAACTTCGGGTTAAACCAATCAATCTTGAACAACCTGATCATGGCATCTCTCCCAATATGTGCCTGTCCATGGTAAAACCTTGCAAACTGTGAAAGAAGACTGTTTGGCAAAATTATTTCCCCCTCATCTGAAACCCACAAATCATCTGGTCTTTGTACACATTGCATCTGAAGCCTAGAGCGTTTCTCTTCTCTACTGGCACGACCCTGCAACAATTTTAATTCCTCCAACGTGTCAACCGCCCTTAATGCTTAACCTGTGCATGTCTCATTTTCTGTTTCACGTAACAATTCCCACTGATCCTTGAATGATATACAGTTCAATGCGCAAAACCTTGCGACTTGATCCCCATTTCCATTTCCCATTGACACAAAGGGGGTCATTCCGACCCTGGTGGTCCTTGTCCGCCAGGGCCGGGGACCGCGGGAGCACCGCCAACAGGCTGGCGGTGCTCCCTTGGGCATTCTGACCGCGGCGGTACAGCCGCGGTCAGAAACGGAAAACCGGTGGTATACCGCCGGTTTTCCGCTGCCCATGGGAATCCTCCATGGCGGCGCAGCTTGCTGCGCCGCCATGGGGATTCCGACCCCCATACCGCCATCCTGTTCCTGGCGGTTTTGGCCGCCAGGAACAGGATGGCGGTATGGGGTGTTGTGGGGCCCCTGGGGGCCCCTGAAGTGCCCATGCCAATGGCATGGGCACTGCAGGGGCCCCCGTAACAGGGCCCCACTGAGAATTTCAGTGTCTGCATAGCAGACACTGAAATTCGCGACGGGTGCAACTGCACCTGTCGCACCCTTTCCACTCCGCCGGCTCCATTCGGAGCCGGCATCCTCGTGGAAAGGGGTTTCCCGCTGGGCGGGCGGGCGGCCTTCTGGCGGTCACCCACCCGCCAGCGGGAAACACAGAATAACCGCGGCGGTCTTCTGACCGCGCAGCGGTATTCTGGCGGCTCCCGCCGGCACCGCGGTTACCGCGGCCAGCGGGAGTCAGAATGACCCCCAAAGTCTTGTGATTTCACATGAGCGCTGCATTTCACCACGGCAATTTCAAGAGGTAACTCAATGGCGTGCAACAACTCCTTCATTCTCTCACCATTTTTCAATGGAGAACCAGAGGAGGTCAGGAAACTCCTCTGTGACCATAATTGGCCAAAATCATGGACAATACCAAATCCGTATCTGCTGTCAGTATAGATAGTTACCTGCATTTTGTCAGCGGCATGGCATGCCCTAGTAAGAGCAACCAATTCAGCCACTTAAGCAGAATATACTCTTTCAAGCCAAGATACTTCTAGGATACCAGTGATTGTACACACATCGTATCCGGCTCTCAGTACTCCTACTCAATCTCTTAAACATGAGCCATCAGCAAAAAATAATGTAATCATTTTCTTCCAATTGGGTATCTCGAATGTCAGGTCTCAATTTGGTGCACAGTTCGGTTATCTCAAGACAATCGTGTTCTACATCATCAGCATCCTCAACTTTGGTATTCTCATTGGAAGCAAATTTGCCGGGTTCAACACAGTACATCTTTTCAGTGACACATTTAGTGACCCCAATATAATTGTTTCATATTTCGCCAATCTGGCATTTGTCATGTGCTGAGTTTTGGTCCGGGTCAATAAAATCTCAACTGAATGTGGGACCATAACCGTTAAAGGGTGTCCCATCACTATGCCTTCACACTGTGTGAGGCTTTGACCAATTGCTGCAACGGCACACAGACAACCCGGTAAGGCTGCTGCAACTGGGCCCAAAGTAGCTAAAAAATATGCAACTGGTCGGTTTGCACCTCCATGGACCTGTGTCAGGACAGACAAGGAACAAGCATCACGTTCATGACAAAACAGGACAAAAGGCTTCGTGTAATCAGGCATACCTAAAGCTGGAGTTCTGCACACACACTCCCTCAACTCAATGAATGCCTTCATCTCTTTCTCGGACATAGTTATAGCATCTGGGCCATCCTTAACTTCCTTAACCGTCTCACCAGCGGCTTGGAAATAATTGAGAAATCAGGGATCCACTGACGACAGTAGCCCACCATTCCCAAAAACATACAAACGTCTCTCTGTGTAGTTGGGGGACTCATCTGTAATATTGCGGTCACTCTTTCCTTAGATATTTTCCTCAATCCCTTCTCAATTAGATGACCTAAGTATTTCACCTCTTTCTGACAATATTGCAGCTTCTTTGGGCACACCTTATGCCCATTCTTTCCCAAGTGGTTCAGTAAGGCAATAGTGTCATACTTGCAATCTTCTCTTGTTTTAGATGCAATTATCAAGTCATCAATGTACTGCACTAGTGTTGATTGGGAAGGCAATTCCAATTACTCCAAGTCCTTCTTCAGGGTTTGATTAAAGACAGAAGGTGACTCCGAAAACCCTTGAGGGATTCAACACCAACTGTAAACCTGTCCAAGAATTTAAAACTGAAGAGAAATTGGCTGTCCTCGTGAAGAGGCACAGAAAAGAATGCTTGGGACAAATCAACTACCGTAAACCACTCTGCATCGCATGGGACCTGAAACATAATCACAGCTGGATTTGGCACCACTGGGCAAGACTTCACCACTATGTAATTGATCTTTCTCAAGTCTTGAACAATTCAAACTTTCCCACAAGGCTTCCTCAGTCCCATTATAGGTAAATTACATGGGCTGCTCATAACTTCCTTCAGGACCCCTTGCTTCACAAAGTCTGCAATTATCTGCGTTACCTGTATGAGGACATCCTGCGCCACGTGGTACTGCGGTACCTGGGGGAACATGGCATTTGGCTTCACATCAACTTTGACTGGTTCTACTCCTTTCATCAGTCCCACTTTCTTTTCTGTCAAGTCCCACACTTTCTATGTGACTGTCCCCTGCAGGTCTGCGGGCAAATCAGTCACTGTGAACATCGTCAAGAAGCTTATCAGAGGGTGCTCCTCATCTGTTGTCTCCATCTCAGGCTCTGAGATTTGACCATCATCCCCTTCATCGTCACTGTTTGTCTGCACCTCTATCCCTTCATTGGAACAAGTGATAGAACACCTCTTCTTACACAGTAAGGTGGTCCTTGCAACCCTGGCGGACGGTGTTAAAGCGGCGGTAAGACCGCCAACAGGCTGGCGGTAAAAAAACTGCAATTATGACCGTGGCGGAAACCGCCAATAAAGACAGCCACTTTATCACTCCGACCGCCACGGCGGTTTAAACAAACAGCGTGGCGTCACCGCCAACAGACAGGCGGAGGACAATGTACTTCCCACAGTATCACAACCTACCAATCCGCCACCTTTTCCGGATAAAAACACGGCAGAAACAGCCATTTCAAAGGGAAAACGCTCACCTCTACATACTCCACGAGGAAAGAGGGCACCATGGAGCCGGAACTCCATATTCTGCCAGCGCTAGTTTTTCTGCTCCTCTACGAGGACCATCAACACCGGCGGTGAAGACCACGGTGAGTACTGCACCTACGAAATAGGGGAGGGGGGAGGCAAAACAACAGGGAAACACACACTCAACACCCCAACCCCCACCCCGACCCTCACCCACTACAACACACACACTAATGCATATCTATACATTACAGTAACACCCACCAACCCCCCCGGAAGAATGCAAAGACAAAAGGAAATGAGTGGAACCATTGTAATATATCAAAATACAGTAAGCAAATATATACATATATATATATACACAATAAACAAAATATACACCACGATTAGTAGTGCAGGTATTGCACCATTCATAGTCCGTGGACCACTGGGCCCAAAATGCATGGGAGAGGCCCACACAAGATACCCGATCCAAACGGAGAGAATTCTGCAGGGGCATCAGATCGAAATACAACAGGCACCTTAGGGGGACGGGAAGGGGGGGCACATCAGCCGGATGAGTGCACCACGCCAGATCCACGAGGGGGCTCCATGCCCAGTGATGCACCCTGGGGAGTGCAAAGCCACAGTCTCTCAAGTCTCTACAGTGGGTGGCTTGCCCACTGTATCATCCTGGGGAGTGCAAAGCCACAGTCTCTCAAGTCTCTACAGTGGGTGGGTTGCCCACTGTACCATCCTGGGGAGTGCAAAGCCACAGTCTCACAAGTCTCTACAGTGGGTGGGTTGCCCACTGTTCAATCCTGGGGAGTGCAAAGCCACAGTCTCTCAAGTCTCACAAGTGGGTGGGTTGCCCACTGTACCATCCTGGGGAGTGCAAAGCCACAGTCTCTCAAGTGGATGCTGTTCTCCACTGGTTCTGGAGGGGGACTGGTGCCCAGAGTGCTTCATCCTGTGCAGGACAGACGGAGTGGATGCATGTCTCCACTGGTTCTGGAGGGGGACTGGTGTCCAGAGTGCTTCATCCTATGCAGGACAGACAGAGTGGATGCTGTTCTCCACTGGTTCTGGAGGGGGACTGGTGCCTAGAGTGCTTCATCCTGCCAAAGACAGACGGAGTGGATGCTGTTCTCCACTGGTTCTGGAGGGGGACTGGTGCCCAGAGTGCTTCATCCTGCCAAGGACAGACGGAGTGGATGCTGTTCTCCACTGGTTCTGGAGGGGGACTGGTGCCCAGAGTGCAGCACACACCATGTGACGGTCCCAGTTGCGTCACTGGCCCTGCTGCAAATGGGCTAGCGGTGCTTTCCATGGCGGTCTTTGCCCTGTTCAGCGGTCCTTGGCCTGTTCAGCGGTGCTTGAGTTGCCAGTGTCAGACCTGTTCAGCAGTGCTTTCCATGGCAGTCTTTGCCTTGTTCAGCGGTCCTTGGCCTGTTCAGCGGTGCTTGAGTTGCCAGTGTCAGACCTGTTCAGCAGTGCTTTCCATGGCAGTCTTTGCCCTGTTCAGCGGTCCTTGTCAAGGCAGTCCTTCATTGCCCAGCAGGGCTGTGGCTGGCAGTCCTTCATGTGTCAGCTGGGCTGTGGCTTGCGGGGCCCTCCTGGCCAGCTGGGCTGTGGCTGGCGGTGGCCTCCTGGGCAGTGACTCTGGCGGTGGCCTCCTGGGCAGTGACGATGAGGCTGGCGGTGGCCTCCTGGGCAGTGACGATGAGGCTGGCGGTGGCCTCCTGGGCAGTGACTCTGGCGGTGGCCTCCTGGGCAGTGACGATGGGGCTGGTGGTGGCCTCCTGGGCAGTGACTCTGGTGGTGGCCTCCTGGGCAGTGCTGATGGGGCTGGCGGTGGCCTCCCGGGCAGTGACTCTGGCGGTGGCCTCCTGGGCAGTGACGATGGGGCTGGCACTAGCCTCCTGAGCAGTGACTCTGGTGGTGGCCTCCTGGGCAGTGACAATGGGGCTGGCGGTGGCCTCCTGGGCAGTGACTCTGGCGGTGGCCTCCTGGGCAGTGACGATGGGGCTGGCGGTGGTCTCCTGGGCAGTGACGATGGGGCTGGCAGTGGCCTCCTGGGCAGTGACTCTGGCGGTGGCCTCCTGGGCAGTGACAATGGGGCTGGCGGTGGCCTCCTGGGCAGTGACTCTGGCGGTGGCCTCCTGGGCAGTGACTCTGGCGGTGGCCTCCTGGGCAGTGACGATGGGGCTGGCGGTGGTCTCCTGGGCAGTGACGATGGGGCTGGCGCTGGACTCCTGGGCAGTGACTCTGGTGGTGGCCTCCTGGGCAGTGACGGTGAGGCTGGCGGTGGCCTCCTGGGCAGTGACGATGGGGATGGCGGTGGCCTCCTGGCCAGCGGGGATGATGGCGGTCTTCTCCGCCGTGCTGCTCCTCCCAGACTTTGGAGATTTATTCTGCCCCTTCCCCACCTTGGGAGGAGTAAAAACTGAGTCAACACTCCCCCCGGAACCCCTGTGAGTGGCTTTGCTGGCTGAAATCTTCCCCTTCTCCCGCGGGGCACTGTCCAACTTCTGGTGCTTCACAGGGGGGGGGACTGGCTGTGCTGTGGCTCCGTGATACACTGGCTGGCCTGGTGGCCGGTGCACTCCACATACCTGTAACAACAGGCACCACTGGCCCGGAGATTTTTTGGCTGAGGTGCTAGTACGGGACCTATGAGTTGGATGGGGGGTTGTGGGAAATAGGTTAAGGGTGGACAGGAAAAGTTTTTGGGAGACACTGGGACGGGTAGCTGGAGGGGGTTTGGGAGTGGAGGAAGAGGTGGTGGTTGTAGGAGGTGTAACTTTTGTGGAATTGGGTGCAGGTGCATGGGCTGGAGGCTGTTGTGAGGTGGATGGCTGTTGGGCGGGTGTGTGCCTGCGTTTGTGTATCTTCGGAGGGGGCGTCACAGACACACTGGGAGAGGACACAGGGGATTTGGAAATGGTAGTAGGGGTTGTGAGTGCACGTGAGCGGGGTGTGGTGGTGGGTGTGCTGGTGCGGGAAGTAGTGGCTGTAGTGGTAGTGCATGCAGGTGTGAGTGTAGACGAGACTGGGAGGGAGGAGGGAGACGAGGAGGAGGGGGACACAGTGGAGGCAGTGGATGTTGGTGTGTCTGTATGTGTGTGATGCTTGCGTGAGTGCCTGTGGGATGTGTGGTGCTTATGTTTGCCTGAGCTTCCCTTGTGTGGTGAGGTGTGTGCAGGCTCGTCTGATGGTGTGCTTGGGATAGGCAGAGGTACAGGGGATTGGGACTGGGTGGAGGAAGTTGGAGGGGGGAGGCTAGACACAGGGACAATGGCTGCCATCAGTGCTGAGGCCAGAGTTTGAAGGGTTCGATGAAGGGCAGCCTGACCAGAATGAATGGCCTCCAGGAATGCATTTGTGTGTTGCAACTCCCTTTCTACACCCTGGATGGCATTCAAAATGGTAGACTGCCCAACAATGAGGGACCTGAGGAGGTCAATGGCCTCCTCACTGAGGGCAGCAGAGGTGACAGGGGCAGGGGCTGAGGTGCCTGGGACGAAGGTGATGCCCACCCTCCTGGGTGAGCAGGCATGGGGCGAAGGCTGAGGGGCTGCTGGGAGGGTGGTGTTGGTAGGGGGGGGCGGCTGTACCTGTAGAAGTGGGGGCACAGATGTTGCCGCCACCACAAGGGAGCTCCCATCGGAGGATGAGTTTGTGTCGCTGGTTGTAGATCCTGTGACCGCCGTGGTGCTCCCCTCGCCCTCCGTCCCACTGGTGTATTCTGAGTCCTTAGTGTGGCCCTCCATGGCCATGTGGGATGCAGCTCCCTCGTGCTCCGGTGCCACTGTACCTCTGCCTGATGATGCTAATGCACACAAGAACAGGGAGACCACAAAAAGGGGGGGGGGACAACAGAAGAAAGACAGGTTGAGTGCATGGCTTACTGCTACCGTTGGCGGACAATACACCACAGCAGTCCCCTGCACTACGTTGCGCTGTTGGGCTCTACAGATGCAATTCCTGGGAAATGGCCTACAAGGGTATGGATGACATCTGCACACATAGATGACACAGGGCCATGAATACCTGTACTTGGCACTCTACAGAGGTGGGGTGGGCTGCCACATGGCCTGCTTTACCGAGGGGCCTAGCCTACTGAACTCGCCCTGGCCTAGGGAAACCCACAGCCCTCCTCCCCCACCCAGACACATTCACTGCGCGCAAAGTCTGCTGAACGAGAGTGTACTCACCCCCTTGTGTCTGCTGTGATGCCCTCAAGGGCCCATCCAACTCAGGGTAGGCCAACCCCAGGACCCTAACCATCAGGGGGGTCATGGTTCGCCGGGCACCCCTCCCACATTGGGAGGCCATCCCCAGCTGAGCCTCCGCCGTCTTCTTGCTCCAGCGGCGAATGTCCTCCCATCTTTTACGGCAGTGGGTGCTCTGTCTGTGGTGGACCCGCAGGGTCCGGACGTCCTTGGCGATGGTACGCCAAATATCCTTCTTCTGGTGGGCGCTGACCTACATGACATGTACAGGGGAAGAAGAGAAGTCATTAGCAACTGCACCGTCAAAGTGAGTGGCCCACATCCCTACCCTTGCCATGTGGCACATGCATTCACAGTCCTTCATGCAAGTAGAACTCTGCCCCCTTCCTTCTTACAACCAGCCCTCTCCACACAGGCATAGCCCAAACAACATGCTCCCTGTGTACTTACCTGTTGGTCTGGAGGACCGTAGAGTAGCATGTACTGGGGGAGGACCCCATCGACGAGCTTCTCCAACTCCTCTGCAGTGAAGGCAGGGGCCCTTTCCCCAGACGCACGAGCCATTGTCTCTTCCAGACCGAGGTCACAGCAGCACTTGCAGTGTAGGTCCTCTCCTGTCGAACATCAAGTATCGAGTGATTCAACAGCTAGAAAATGGTGGTCACGACCGCGGCGGTCACGTCTGTGGCGGTGCGTACCATCACCGCCGGCGTACATCGTCATTGGCTCCTGGGACCCATAGGGTCCAATGTTAACCAATGCAGCATTGCGCTGCGGTCTTCGACGGCCTACTGCGACGGTGTACAACGCCAGCGCAGTTACCTCACATCCCATTGTCCCAGTTTAGAGGCCTAATTACCAACTGCGTCACACATACCTAGGCCTTGTCTCACAATACAAATACAGGCCACATTTTGTGCATGAATGGTGTTCTGTGTAGACTGTGGGTACATACCTCTGAGTTATTTGACTCTGTGGTCGCTGTTGTCCTTCATAGGCACCATCCGCTGGGACTTGTGAGGAGATGGCGCCATTCTCCGGTGTACCGACCGCTGGTGGACCGGTCAACAATGGAGGAAAGAAGTTTGATCATCACCTACAGGTTTGACCGTGCCACAATCCAGGAACTGTGTACCCAGTTGGAGCCTGACCTGATGTCAGCAATCCGCCATCCCACAGGAATCCCCCCTCAAGTGCAGGTGCTATCAGTGCTCAGTTCCTTGCAAGTGGGTCATTTCAAACAACAGTGGCCATGGCATCAGGGATGTCCCAGCCTATGTTTTCAACGTGTTGTCCAGAATGTTGTCTGCCCTTCTGAAACACATGCTGAGCTATATCGTTTTCCCTCAGGTGGAGGACTTGCCTACAGTGAAAGGTGATTTCTATGCCCTTGGACATATCCCCAACATCATAGGTGCCATTGATGGGACCCATGTAGCTTTGGGCCCCCCCCCCCACAGGAGTGAACAGGTGTACAGGAACCGGAAGAGTTATCATTCCATGAATGTACAGATGGTATGTTTGGCAGACCAGTACATCTCCCAGGTAAATGCTATGTTCCCTGGCTCTGTGCATGACGCCTACATCCTGCGGAATGGCAGCATCACTTATGTGATGGGTCAACTCCAGAGGCACCGGGTGTGGCTATTAGGGGACTCTGGTTACCCCAACCTGTCATGGCTACTGACCCCAGTGAGGAATCCCAGGACCAGGGCAGAGGAACGCTACAATGAGGCCCATTGGTGGACTAGGAGGGTGATCGAACGCACCTCCTGAAGGCCAGGTTCAGGTGCCTCCATATTACAGGTGGTTACCTATTCTACTCACCAAAGAAGGTGTGCCAGATCATCATGGCCTGCTGTATGCTTCACAACTTGGCTTTGTGACGACAGGTGCCTTTTCTGCATGAGGATGGTCCAGATGGCGGTGTTGTGGCAGCTGTGGAGCCTGTGGAGAGTGATGAGGAAGAAGCAGAGGAAGAAGACATTGACAACAGGGACTCAGTCATCCAGCAATATTTCCAGTGACACACAGGTGAGAAAACATTTCTGCCTACTACAAGTACTTTAACACTTCTACCTCTATCCTGTCTGTCGATTTCAACCAGTGTATGGTCACTGAGTTGTCATTTTCCCTTATAGTTTCACAGGTGTGGTTTCCAACGTGTGTCATCTGCTTAGATTCCTCATGGACTTGAGATGTGTGACATGCTATGGTATGCTTCCATGATGGAGGAGACGGCCTTGTGGAGAGTGGGTTCCCTTGGTCTGTCCGCCCCCTGTCGCACGGCCACCCTCCCAGTTCCCCTGTGTTTCTGTGCCTCCGTCCCCTGGACTGTGTGCCCACTGCCACTGCCCCCAGGTCCCTGTTGTTGTTGGGGTGGTGGGTTATCCTGGGTTCCCTGTAGTGGTGGACACACAGCTGATTGACGTGTCCTGGGGACAGAGGTATGGGACCGCTGGGTGGGTGCTGTGCTGGTGTTACCAGAGGGTGGAAGGTCTGTGGTGGGATGTGCCTGTGTGAGGGGAACCGACTGTCCTGATGCCCACGATGGTCCGGGCTGGTCATCTAGATCCTGTTGGACAGAGCTGCTGTCATCACTGTGGGCCTCTTCTGTGGGTGGGGTGGAGATGTCTGGACCCTCCTGTCTGGTGACGTTGGGTAGTGGTCCTGCAGGGGTGTAAAAGCATGATTATTGCATCTGTGTGTGTCATGGTGTGCAATGGGTGAGTGACCGTGGACCCCAGTGCTAGCATTCCTGTGTGGGGGCTTGTGTGATGATGGTTGAGGGGGGTGTTATGGGTATGTGCAGTGGGCATGCTTTAGTGATGGGTGTCCATGCTTTGTTGTGTCTTGCAGGGCTTGGATTTGGGATGTGTGGTTTGTGTTATTAGTACATTTGTGAGGAGTTGGAGTGATAGGGGATGGGGCGAGGGTGGGGGTCTGTGATAGCATGCAGGTAGGGTGGGGGATATGATAGTTAAAGGTTTGACTTACCTGAGTCCATTCCTCCACCGACTCCAGCGAGGCCCTCAGGATGCAGAATCACCAAGACCTTCTCCTCCCATGTTGTTAGTTGTGGGTGAGGAGGTGGGGGTCCACCGCCAGTCCGCTGTACCGCGATGTGGTGTCTTGATACCACGGAACGCACCTTCCCCCGTAGGTCATTCCACCTCTTCCTGATGTCGTCCCGATTTCTTGGGTGCTGTCCCACTGCGTTGACCCTGTCGACTATTCTTCGCCATAGCTCCATCTTCCTAGCTATGGAGGTGTGCTGCACCTGGGATCCAAATAGCTGTGGCTCTACCCAGACGATTTTCTCCACCATGACCCTGAGCTCCTTCTCCGAGAACCTGGGGTGTCTTTGCTGTCATGGGGTGGTGTGGGTGATGTGTGGGGTGGCGTGTGTGCTGATAAGTGTGGTGATATGTAGTGGTGTGTGGTGTTTTGTGCGTGGACATCGTGTGGGTGATGGTGTTGGGTACCTGTGGCTGCTAGTTTGTGGTTGGTGGTATCTCTCTCTGGCCTTCTTTCTGAATTTTTGGTAGTAGGGGTTTGTGGGTGATGTGGGTGTGTGTTTTATATTGTTTTGGGTGTGTGGGTGTGGTGTGTGTATGTGTATCAGGTGTGTGTATTTCGAATAGTCCAGTGTGGCTGCGTTTTGTATATGTGTGCGTATTTTGAGCGCTGCAGTGTGTACCGCCAATGGAATACCGCGGTTGAAAGACCGCCGCGTGGATTCGTGGGTCGTGATAGCGTGGGCGTATTTCTGTTGGCGTGACGGTGGAGGTTTTGTTTTCACCAGTTTATTACTGACCTTTGGTGTGGCAGACTTGTGTGGGTGTCTGAATTTTGTCGAATTTCGAGATGTGGGTCATAATAGCTGTGGCGGAATTCCGCGGCCGTGGCGGTGTTTTGGCGGTCTTCTGAACGGCGCTAAGTGGCTTTTACCGCCAATGTTGTAATGACCACCTAAGTCTCTTCCCAGTAGGGACACCGGACTTGAGTCGCAACCCACAAATCTGTGCAATCCCTGGAAGGTACCAATCTCAACCTGAACCGGATCTGTAATCGGGTTAGTCAGGAGCTGGTTTGCCACTCCTACTACCTATATTGTACGTCCCGAAAGGGGCAACTTCGGAACCTCTGCACTTCTGACTGTAGAGCGCATAGCTCCTGTATCAACCAAGAATGAAACCTTGTGACCCATCACTTTCCCTTGCACATAGGGCCCCCTCTGATCTACTTCTAGGGACGCTGCAAGTCTACACTCCTCACTATCTGAACTGTCATCCGACCATTCATTGTTTATTCCATTCTCACCACGCAAAGGTAACTGTTGTACTATATTGTTTTGACTCATTCTTTGACCTGTGACCTGTGACCTGTTGAGGAAGCATCACCTGTTGCTGTCCCATTGGTGCTAAGGGCAACTGCATTTGCTGTCTAGGTACCATGGGAATCCGCTGTTGCATTTGGTGCATTTGCACAGGTTGCAAACGTGGCATCTGTACCTGTCGCATGGGTTGGAGACCCTGAATGTGAACCATATTATTCTGGAAGTTCGGATTTGGATCCCTCATTCTAGGTCCTTTAACATTTTGAAATGCATTGACATAATTGCTTTGTTGAACAACACCCTCCTGCACCATCATCAGGCATCCCTGCTTCCAATGTCCGACGCCCCCACACACATGACTTGGTAACACCTTCTTCATCCCCCGTACATCATTTTGAACTGTAACGGTATTTAAATCTGGACCACGGTTCACAAAACCTCCTCGACCTTTGCCTATCGCTTGCACCTGAAACATCTCATTTCCTTGCGGCTGTTGCACCATCTTTTGTACTCCATTTCCCTGCATCCCTGCTTGCGCTTCCTTAATTTGCATCACCATCACTTTCTCCTTTAACTTTCTCTGCTTCAACTCAATCTCGTCACTACAGTATTTTGCATACTGCAGCACCTCATCAATCGGCTTCGATTGCCAACAGATCAAATGATTCTTAATCATCTGGCTAATCTCTGGCCTCAGCCCTTCAACAAACCTGAACACAAGGTTATTCATGTCTTTCAGCTCTATGACCTCTGTAACACTGTAATCCTTGAACCCTTTCAACAACCTCTGATAGTAGGCATGTATCGACTCTTTAGCTTCCTGTGCCGTTCGATCAATCTTTTGCCAATCAATATTCTGGGGCGACACCTTCTGCTTCAAAAACTCACTTACCTTATAGTAGTACTTCATTACATCCAGAGATGTTGCTCCGGTAACCCTGTCCCTTGCCGGTTCTGGGGTTGGCCAATCAACACTTCTCTTGCACTAGAGCCATAAATCAGCAGGAACAATGATCTCAAACAGGGTATTCAGGTCTTCCCAGAGACACTTCGCAAGCTTCACAAACCTGTGTGTCTGCTGATACCACTCTATTGGCTTCTCCCTCAACCTGGGAAAGTCATTTGTGAATGACAGAATGTCACCTCTAGACCATGGTACATAGACAAGAACCCCTCCAGCTGTTTCTCTCATGGGTAGCATTTTTATTGTACCGGTATCCGGTGCTGGCTTTGCCTGCTGCTGCTCCAAGCAATCACTCTTTCTTTTTTCTCTTTTCTTTGCCCATCTACCTTCCCACTTTTCTAACGCTCCCCAAACTTGGGCCCTCTGCAGTATCTCTTTGAGGTGTGCCTTCATCCCAGTAGACCTCATGTGATCAAAGTCCTTCGGCTCGAAGTCTAACCTGTAGCTCCTCTTCAGATGCTTAGGGCCATATTTATACTTTTTGACGCAAAACTGCGCTAACGCAGTTTTGCGTCAAAAAAATTAGCGCCGGCTAACGCCATTCTGAAGCGCCATGCGCTCGCCGTATTTAATCAATGACGTTAGCCGGCGTTAGCCGCCAGCGCTTCCTGGTGTGCGTGGAAAAAAACGACATACACCAGGCAGAACCGGCGTAGGGGGATATGGAGCTTGGGCGCCAAAAAATGGGGCAAGTCAGGCTGAGGCAATTTTTTTGCCTCAACCCGATTTGCGCCATTTCTTTCGACTCCCAACCCCCATAGAAATGACTCCTGTCTTAGCAAAGACAGGAGTCATGCCCCCTTGCCCAATGGCCATGCCCAGTGGACTTCTGTCCCCTGGGCATGGTCATTGGGCATAGTGGCATGTAGGGGGGCACAAATTAGGCCCCCCTATGCCACAAAAAAAATATATATATATACTTACCGGAACTTACCTTAATGTCCCTGGGATGGGTCCCTCCAACCTTGGGTGTCCTCCTGGGGTGGGCAAGGGTGACAGGGGGCGTCCCTGGGGGCATGGGAGGGCACCTCTGGGCTCCTTCCGAGCCCACAGGTCCCTTAACGCCTGCCTTGTCCAGGCACTAATAAACAGCGTAAAAGCGGCCGTACGTAATTTTTTTTGACCCGCCCACTCCCGGGCGTGAATTTTGCCTGGGAGTGTAAATACGGCGCACATGCCTCGGAGTCAATTTTTTAGACGGGAACGACAACCTTGCATAACGCAAAGTAGGTGTCCACGCTAAAAAATGACGCAAACTCCATGGACTTTGGCGCTAGACGCGTCTAACGCCAAAGTATAAATATGGAGTTGGTTTTGCGTCGGAATTGCGTAAAAAAAACCGACGCAATTCCGGCGCAAACAGAGTATAAATATGCCCCTTAGTATTGTCTAAGTCTATGCCATAGTTGTCTGCTTATTTTTGCCAACCTCTGATGCACCTTCCTCACTTCTTTAGTTATTTTTGGGCACAAGTATCTCAATTCTGCTTCAGTGTAAGACTCCAGTCTGTTCACTCCCATGCTTCCTTCAACTAGTTCAGCTGCTTCCATGCCCAACCTCACAAAATTCAGGTACTCTTCTCTATCCGACTGCTCTGCTGTCGCAGGGGTAATCTGTGGTGAATTTAACTTGTCTAACCAGTCATTCAGTTGTTGCGCATTTAAACCTTGCAAAGAGAGATTCCCAGCCTGCATTACTGATGTTTGCAGCACATTCACACTTGGGATCGGCGGTGTCAGCAGTCCCAAACCTGAGTGTCTCATGGCATCTGGAGAAACCCCTATCGGACTGAAGTCTGACAGGGACCTCGACCTCTCTACCATCTGTTCCACTGAAGTCATCCCTTAAGAGCTCCCTATGAACCCTCCTCTTGCCATGTCCTGGGTCATTACTCCCTGATCACACACGCTAGGCTTGTTCTGCGTGTACAGTGGTACTGGTGGACCAACTGTGATGGGTAAGGATATGGCGGCTGGTGCCGGCTTATTTCCCACAACCTGTGGAACATTTGCTCCCATGTTCTGATTCATTACTCGTGCCGTAGCTAACTGCGGTCCTGTGACCGAAGTGTAACTCAGAACCATCTGTTGTTGCGGCTGGGGCAGTAAAAGTGGAGTTGGCTCAATCTGTACTAACTTTGGTCTCATATATGCCTGATCAGGCGGCACCATCAAGCTCGTAGTTGTTCTAACATTGGGACATCAGGGTAGAGCCTCTGAACTGGTGGTGGCTGCAACTGATTCTGCATCTCTGGAGCAGTAGACACACTGACACTATTTTGTACCGGAGGTGGTGTCACAACTGCATTTACCTGTTCTGTATTCGCTGTTCCCTGGCTCTGTGTTGAGTTTATAGGACCTGCACTAGTACTTGGTCTATTGTCTTCCATGGCATATGGCGGTGGACGATCATGTAACAACTGATTGAGGAACTCATCATCATCTGAGTCATCTGCATCTGCCCAAGACCTTTTAGTCTCCTTTTCCTTGTCAGAAACCTTATTCGTTTTACAAGTGGCCTTTCTTCCTTTCATGTTGACTTCCTGAGTTATTGCAGGGAACATCCTGACTCCGTCTATTATCTCCCTTCTCCACATTCTGTGTTCACTATCCCATCTAACCTCTGCTAGTGTCTTTTCTGCTTTCCTCATTCTCCTCTCAAATTTTTGTTGCCGTTGTCGTATGGCCATCAGTTCCCAAATGGCTAAGACCTCAAACTGTGCTGGTCTCGGAGGCGGCTTTTGCTCATTTAACGCCTTCCGCAAATTCTCTAGGATCATTATATTAAATGACTGGTTCTCTGGAAACGCTAAGCTCCCATCCTTTTCTGTTTATTTGCACCATTGCTATAGCCAAAGACATGGCGCGACTCCCTTCTCCCCATTACGGCATAAGCCAGAGTATCCTCAGGCGGTGTAGGCTCCCCTACACTCGCGGCAATGTAAACATCTCCCCTCAAAGCGCTCCTTAGAGCCTTGAAAAACTTAATTTTTTCGTCTTTTATTTCATTTATAATTGAATCAGAAAGTGACTTTAATCCCAGAACACCCTTCGCCTACCTTCTCAACCAATTGCCTCTCACGGACGGCTGCCAATCCGTGCGCGACCCTCCTCACTGATCGACCTATCCCAGCGCGGCTCCAATGACGTCACACTCACACACACTGCGACTGAAAAAGTCTTGCGGCTTGTCTCCTTCCCTCTCGATCCGCACAAACTAAAGCAATATATTGCGAGCACCAAAAACTCAAATTTGCCGGTTTACTACAGGAAGGGTAACACAATTGCTTCAGAACTTTACATAGATTTCACTTTAAGCCTCGGCTACTACTCTCTCCTTCTCAGATCCCGCACTCGCAAGCAAAATTTGACCAGCAAATTTTACTATCAACTTGTCAATGGTTTGTCCTAGTGCACTTTAGAACTCACCAAATCTCCATCGAAGTTTTCATTCACTCACATTGACTCAAACTCGACTCATCAACCACGCCCGATTGACCTATTGAACCGCGCAAATTACAACATAAACCAAGTGTCTCATACACTTATCAATATACACCGGAGTCTTAGACCACGCAGGATCCGTACATTAACAACAACCACATGGACAATTTTTTTAGAACAAAGTGCAAAGCTCACATGAAGTTTGCTGACTTCCCTACTCTCATACTGCGGAGTACGCACACTCCTACTAAAACATTACTCGGCCTACAAATCCTCACAAACCTCACAATTCACCTGCGGTATGTATAAGCTGTGCAAGCGCAAACCCCACGCCACTCACTCTATCACTAGAATGCCAAGAACATACCCAACTCACTTCGGCAGGCTCTGAGGTTTCGGGAAAGTATTTTGGGACTTAAGGGAACATCATCTTTCCAATTTGCATTATCGCAAGAACAACGCTAAAACAATGGTCCCTCGTCTTAGGGCCCCAAAGGGCCGAAACTGTCCTCTGCTACCAGAACTGAGAACGCGTTCCGACCTAGCTAATTTATTTACACGGGGACTCGTTTTAGGCTATTTAACCTTTTGACCTTGATTGGGGACTCCTTAAGACGAGATAGCTATTTGGCATTTCAATCAATAGATCAATCACTTCAAAAGTATTCACTATAACTAATCGATTCGCCGTACCAATACCCTCCAATAAGACTGACACACCATGACCTTTCAGCCAATAAATGATCATGCAAAACTAATAAAATTTAAGATATTTATTCCCTATTAGTTACAATTCTAAGGTCATGTTTATTAGTCTCAATATCAATAAGCACATCAAAAGCATTATAATATGGCAACTTGAATAAGACTTTATTAAAGCAAAAATCAGGAACATCAAAACAAAGCACAATATCAACATGAATCAACTTTAGCCGAGTATCATTAGTATAGTATTCAACAAAGCAAAGATTCAGTCATTTGTCTAATTGCACCTAATATTAGTAAATTCCTTAACTAACCTCTAATTGGCATCAGCATGTTGGGCTTCAGGCAAAACAATTTAGCAACACAAATTTAGAAAACATCTAACTATGGTCTCTGTCAAAGGAGCAGATGGTACCTAGAAAGAAAAGGCAAATAGACAATTACAATTCATTATCATATAGTTTCCCTCCGTAATGGGTCAGCATACAGAGTTAGTCTTCATCCTCAGGACATCAGTCGATTCGCCATCAGCCAGGATAAGCAGCAAAGTCTCAGCAAGATAGGGTAAGAAGGAATGCTTCCCTCATAAGGAGGAGAAGTGCGTTATAGGGCAAAGAGAGGCCGAGGATGGTTTAGGGTATCGGAACAACAAAGTTTTAAGGCAGGGTACCACAGCAAGAGTGTCCCTATAATGGCTCAGTAAAAGGCGCATAATGGCTAGGTAATGGCTGGTTTCTTCTTGTGTCATGTCGTTATATTAATCATGTCGAACAAGTCTCTAATTTTCCATTGGGAAATATTTGGTGCATCGTTATCTCTGTCCAATAATCCATTGATCACCTTATTAGAATTTTCACCTAAGACAGTTCTCATGCAGTTTAGTGGTTCCTGTGATTGACGTCTTCAGCGGGTAGAATGTCAGGTAAGAAAAGTTACACTTGTCGCTCCAATCAGTAGTTCCATTGTCTTTACCAGTTTAGGCAACCTTGTACCTGTTGCGAATTACACTGTTGCATTCAGCAAGACTGTCTCCTTGAGCAAGTCGGATCCCATGAGAAAGAATTTACTACGGTTACACACACATCTCTAGCTTCTGGAAAAGTACAGTTTCATGTCCTTTAGGAAGACAGCACATTGCACATTATAAAAATACAATTAATATGAGACCAGGCAGCTAGGCCCAGACCCTTGCTAACTAAGGCCTAGTGATTAATTCAGCAAAACCTTAATACAAAATTCATGGTGCTAATACAGAATCATACATGAGTACATGGTTAATTCATTATTAGTTAGTTTCATTAATCATCGAGTACATTGGTGGCCACTCCCCGTGGGCACATTTCAAACGTGTGCATTAATATTTATTCTACCACGTTTTTCTATTAAGCATCATTTATACATTATTTTGCAAGCTTTTCATATTAATGTTGATTATAATGGTCACACTCCAACACTATCCGCCAAGGCCCCGCCTTCCCCTGTGGGTCAGGGAATTGTGGAATATGGAGTCTGTCAGGCAAGCAGAGCTGCACAGATGTCACACCTGCGGGAGGTTGACTCGCGTTTTGTTGCGCAATCACCAGTGGCCCCTCCTCCTGTAAGGCACGGGGTTGTGGAATATGGAATCCAACAGCCAAACAGAGTTGCACAAATGTCCTGCACGCGGGAGCTCCCCTTGAGCTTTGTAGCACTAACACCTGTGGCCCATCCTTCTGTGGGACAGCAGATTGTGGGATATGGAGTCCATCAGGCCAACAGAGCTGCACAGATATCTCACGTACGAGAAGTCGCCTCACGCTTTGTAGCGATATGACCTTGGGCCCCTCCTTCTCCTCTGGGAAAGAGGATTGTGGAATATGGAGTCTGTCAGGCAAACAGAGTTGCACAGATGTTGCATGCAGGAAGTTGCCTCTCACTTTGTAACACTATCCTCCGAGGCCCCCCTTCTAACTTGGGCAGGAGATTGTGGAATTTGGAGTCCATCAGGCAAACAGAGCTGCACAGATGTCCAGCATGCAGGAGGTCGCCTTGCGCTATGTAGCTCTATTCCCCGCAGCCCATTCTCCAGTGGGCTATGGGCATTGTGGAATATGGAGTACGTGAGGCAAACAAAGCTGCTCAGATGTCTTGTGTGCAGAAGGTCGCCTTGTGCTTTGTAGCACTCTTCCCCACGGCCCCTCCTTTTCCTTTGGGACAGAGGATTGTGGAATATGGAGTCTGTCAGGCAAACAGAGCTGCACGATGTCCTGCATGTGAAAGTTCGCTGTAGTGTCGCGCTAGTGATGCAACTGGTCGCGAGGCACTACCATTGCTACCAAAGTATAAGCAGAGGGGAGCCGCCCTGACTCCCCTCCGTGTCCACGTTAATTGGTGTTGACCTGTGGGTCACGTGTGGGAAGTTATAAAATAAATGGAAGCCAGCAGGACAGGAGGAAAAAGGTTACAGAGCGAGTGAGAGAACCTGCTGGCTCCACATTTCAAGCAACTTGTGTCTGTGTGTCATTCCTAGCACTGGTGATCGCGTATATCAGCAGTGACACACACAAATCACTACAGTCGCCTCACGCTTACGCTTTGTAGGGCTCCCTTGCAGCCTCTCCTTCTACTGTGGGGAAAGGGATTGTGGAATATGGAGTCCATCCGGCAAACAGAGCTGCGGAGACGTTTGGTCCATTCTTTCTCACCCTTATTTCTTGAACAAATTATCAAAAGACAGACTCATAGATTGAAGCACAGTGTGGTCTTTGCGCAGGCCATCCAAATGCCATAGACGTTTTGATACACATTATACATTCTTCTCTTGAATCAGGGACAGTGCCCAGGGAGTTAAAAAAAAGCCATAGTTCATCCTCTATCAAAAACGCCTGGGATTGACACAGAATATATAGGATACCCCTACCTAGCTCCCTACTTCCCTGTCTCATAAAACTGTTGGAGAGTGTGCTAAAATGCAACTTCAACTGCTTGTGGAACCATATGGCTTATTGCATGAGTCCACTGAAGTCAGTCAGTCAAAAATGCTTTATTTGGTAATGAAGACCATAAAAGTACATTAAACAATACATAAACCATACGCGTGATAAAACAGATAAAAAATACGATGAAGTTAAAAGGAAAAAAATATTACACCAGGATACTATACATTTCCACACATGTATATGCATAAAAATCATACATAATAGAAATAGCCAATAAAACTGTGAATTACTAGCTGTGTAGGATATGTATACAAATCTCAGAAGACTTTAAAAAGGCTGTTGCAGCCATGACGGCAGAACATAAGCATGATGCGCCTGGTGATCCCATTAAATTGTGAGAAAATTCTCTATGTCGAACATGAAATATGTCGTAAGCAAACCTCAGACTGGCAAGCGCAGAGCAATCATATGAAATGGAACTAAAACTCGCACAGCTTGACATATACAGTAATTACTCTGTGTACAGCCTCGACTCTGCAGTTAGACCTAAAATGCATAATAAGTCAAATTAACAGAGAATCCCAAATATAAAATGGCAGTGCATGGTGTCAACTAGAAAGCTATCATAAGTCAGGTGAAGAGAAGAGGATAACAGCTTAACATAACTTATCATAATATGTTATAAGGCGGTTCACTCCATAACTTTTAACTCCAGCTCCAATGTAAGTATTCGGCAAAGGCTCATACAATTGATTCTTTGGTCTCTACACACAACAGCCTAAGTGCCACTAAGCATTGCCTGGCCCAAATTGCCTATAAAAAGGAAGGATCCACTTCTTCTGCTTGCGAGTACACTGGCTAAATAGTACCCAAATCTGGCTTAGAATTCCATTTTGAACAGAAAGAAAGAAGTGGAAGAGTGCTCTGCTGAGTCAGCTGGAGTTGAGATGTAGTCAAGACTCACTATGGAGTTTAAATTCTAAGGGGCATATTTACAATCCCCTTGCGTCTCCTTGTGCTGCCCTAGTGTCATCTTTTTTACACTAATGATGTGTTAAGGAGGCCCCCACCATGCACCATACATACAAATTGGTGCAGTGCATGCCATATATATTGTAGGCAAGAGGGGTGGTCCCATGCAGGGAGGCCCCAAAAAAGGTGTAGTGAAACTTATAAGATTTCACTATGCCATTTTTTCTGTTATTTTCGACACCTGCGCAGGGCAGGTGTTAAACTGATGCTCACATAAGAACCTGTGGGCCTCTCTGTGCTTTGCTGGACAAGCACCATAATTTATGGAACTAATCCAGCAAAGCGCCACAATAGCACCATAAATTCTAATGCTATTGTGCTAATGTGTGCCATGCTGCGTTTTATAGTAAATACAGTGCTACCAAGGTGATGTTAGCGGGTGCAGGGTGGCACCAGAAAACTGACTCATCAGAGCTGATGTGCTACTTTCTTGTAAATATGCCCCAAATAATTTTGAAGAGAGGAATCCTTGGCTCTTGTTGCTCACCTCAAGGGCCCACCTATAGGCCCAAAAGGCATCCTTAAGCGAGACCTTGGTAGAGATGCAACAGGAGCCCCTTATGTAGCCAGTGATCTAAAAGGCCAAGGTGTCACAGATTGTCCTTGATGTGGGATACCTATTTTATTTTGCAGTTCTTATCTAATGCCACTATTACCTTGAAAGCCTCATACTACTCAGCAAAGGCAGGAGTATTTGTTAACCTGTGCCAACACAGAACAGGTCTTAGTTAGGCTTTATGGATAATGGATTTAACTCCCATGTTGTATCATAAAGGCAATAAGGGTGTGCCTTTGGGGAGGCTCAACAAAGATCTTAAAACATTTTGTCAGCTACACCTAGTGCAGCCAGTCCTGAGGAGCCTCACACCTCAACTCCATATAAGGCACTACCCTCTACCTTAGAACTCTAAGCCTTCAAAGGTGGGGAAATCCACTTTACGTTTGAAGACTGTTACAACCTCAGAATCCCAGACGCATATTGGCATAGATTTAAGTTAACTTTCTGGACTTGAGGGGACCATATCATGTTCCTAGTTAGTCTGACCCCTAAATAGTCAAATGTAGTTACTTTTTCTAGGCTACTTCCCTCAAGACTTATTGTGCCTCTGTAAGATCTATGAGGGTTGAAGGTCATAAATTTAGTTTTAATGTGATTTACCACCAGCCCTCGCTCAACATATAAGGCTGCAAAGCAATCTACCAAAGCCTGCAGGCCAACTGAAGTCTTAAACACCAGCAGGGTATCATCTGCAACCAGAAACAGTGGTATTCTTTAGCCTGCAACTCTTGGTGCATCGCTTTTCCAGTCCTCATGCTGAGCCACCACATTGTTAAGGCACAGGGATAATAAGGTTGGAACGAGTACACATCCCTCCAGTGCACCTTTGTGTATCCTTATGTGTTCTTTAAGTTTGCCAACAGAATCCCAATGCACTTGGCTGTAGATATCTTGGTGCAGACGTATCAGAATACTCAACAACTCAGGGGGTGCCTAATTTTGCTTTAGTACCTTCCAAAGTTTGTGGTGGGGCACCAGGTCAAAAGCAGACTTCAGATCCGCAAATACTAGGTGTAAAAGTGGTTCTGAAGAACCACCATCTTCCAATAAATAGTCAAAAATTAAAAGGCCTGGTCAATGGTACTTATATCTTTCCTGAAACCTGTTTCAATTTTCTTTTATCCAAAGGTCATGTTTGTTAAGAATCTGACTACAGAATACCTTCTGTGTAACATCGATAAGGCTTATCAGTCTATAGTTTAAGGGGGAATTCCTAGGTCCTTTTTTGTATAGAGGAACAATCTCTGCTGCTTTTCAAATAGTCTGGATGTCCAAATCCCCAAGAATTAAGTTAGATAGTTTATTTTTGTATGTAGCACAGTTCACTAGATCTGAACGAAAAAGATCCCCAGGCACTCCGGTCAGGACCCGCACCTTTGCCAAGAGCTGTGCTCTTAATTACACAAATGGTTTCACTTAACTCTACTTTTAGCGAGGAGGTAACTACCTGAGGACTAGGGTACACGGGGCCATGTCTGTCCCCTGGGGTACGGCATACAGATCAGAGTTATAATTGGAATGCATTGAGTTTGCTAAGTGGTGTTTGCGACTCTGCCCCCCTATTAGCCACCAGCAGCCAGAATTTTCTGGTGCCCTTAGATTTTTCTGCATCGTGTATGTCATCCCATAACCAAGCATGGCCAGGTTTATAACTACTATTTTTGCACCTATTTTGTCCATCTATTAGGGTATCGTAGGAGTTGGAGGGAAAATTATTATTAGCCCTACCAGATGATGGGCCTGCGGGCTGTTTTAGCTTCTCATCCTCAGCCAACAGGGCTGGTACCGGAAATCTCAGACCAGTGACCTCACTGTTTAGTCTTTCAACCATCCTAAAGATACTAGCTACATGATATCCAGGAAATACAATAGGTCTACCCCTCTGATTGTCACCATCTGGAAATTCCCCAACCACCTCACCTTCCCTCCCTCTCTCACTCAAACCATTACTCTGTTGGGTATCCGCAAGGACGGAATGCCTATTTGTGCATACAGTTGTAGGCTCCAAAGGAACAATTACATGCTCTTTAGGGTTAGTGTAAGTGTTAGGGTCAGAGGTATGTCAGAGGTAGCCACAAGGGGGCACACTAGGCAATAGAGCAACCGGGCTTCCTGGTTTTGCATTAGGACTAGGGGGTTTACTCTTCAGCTTGCTGGTAAATAAGGGGGCAATTTAGCAAGCTGTTTTCCCTTGATTGTAAATCTTCAATTAAGCTATCAATATCCTCAAGTGTGGTGTTGCCAAGGGGCCTAGGCCCAGGATCATTAGAAGTGGGCTTAAAGGTTTTAATCCTCTTCCCTGGCAGTTTCGGTAATTTTGCACTTACCCTTCGCAGGAAAATCACCCCAAAAGGCAGTGGTCAAAGTGGGTGGGATCGGAGTGGCACGATGTGCCCATAATTTTATGATTCTTGAAGCACTGTTCCCCTACTTTATGTAAAAAGACTACCATCCCAGGACAGTGCATTCGAACAGTTTAATTGCCTCAGCTGAAGTGTCATTCAGTGAGTCCACTGTGTGTTGAAACCGAAGCTGGACAGTCAGTAAAGAAACCTTACTGCCAGGGTGCCTGCTTGGATAAAATAAATGCAAATGAGAGCTATGAATTAATCTGCAAATGTAAAAGATGATTTAATAAAAAAATAAATATTAAAAAAAGAAAAACTTGCCTCCTCCATTGCAGCCGCTCCTCTGTCCCTCGTCACTCCAGGCTGCAGGCACAGGCTCCCTGCCTACCCTGCGACCAATCCTGATGCTGCTCAGAGCAGCATCAGGATTGGCTAGGAGCGCCTGGCCAGGGCACTCCCAGGCAGACTGGGAGCCTGTACAAGTTCTCTCCAGCGCATGAAGTAGTTCTCAGTCAGGGACAGGGATGCACATTGCATGATGAAAGAAATATGAGTGTGGGAGTCCCATATATTGTGAGCAAGTGTATCTTCAACAACCTGGAGAGTTGCCTCCTGAGGTATATTTTTGTATAGGGACTCCACATCCAACCTTATCAGAGCATGCACCTGTTCAGGGGTATTAATCCCTCTCCACTCACTTATGTTTTTAACTTCGACCAAGATCCTCAATGCCTCAATTAAAGGATTTTTGTTGAGGTTCTTGAGCCAATTTTATCCTCTTTTTTCCTCCTGCTCTCTCCTCACGGCAGGCTTACTTTATCCCTACTGTATCTATCACGGCAAACACTTCATACTTAAGATCTCCTGCAAAGAGCCCCCTCTCAGGGCCCATCAGACATTGCAGCGCCAGTCTG
This sequence comes from Pleurodeles waltl, assembly GCF_031143425.1. Classification (NCBI taxonomy): domain Eukaryota; kingdom Metazoa; phylum Chordata; class Amphibia; order Caudata; family Salamandridae; genus Pleurodeles; species Pleurodeles waltl. Next base: position 1,258,768,638 of record NC_090445.1, on the reverse strand, counting down.
ATGAGGAGCTAGCCCTATGATGAAGCATGACATCCATTGGATGTGTGAGGGCTCATGCTTCTAATTTTAGAAGTGTCTTGAGAACCCCTGTTTTTCTTCTTTTTTTAGGAACAGTGTACCTCATTGATTTGTGCTCTGTGGTTACACACAGATCTCTGCAGTGCATTAACTAATAGAGGTTTCATAATGTACTATAATGCATTTCCCAATGAGTAACATCTTTTTTTATTTATTTTTCATTTAAGCTGCATGTTATTTTATGTGTAGGTACCTGACCTGAAAGTCAAAAAACTTACAGAAAATAAATTTTTTCAGCCACACCTCTGACTCCGCTCCAATGCTCACTCCGCCTCCCCTGCGTGCAGCATCACAGTTCCCATACTTTTTCTAATGCATTTCAACCACTGCCGAAAGGGGTGTACTGACTGCAAAGCTTCACGTAACTAACAAACCTTGTATATAACCAATAATCGTTCTACACAAACAGCCAAATTGGGGGACTGAAAAAGCCCATCCCAACAGGGGCCTGAGAGAGGGTGCAAACAATTATTTAAGACAAGACAGTCCTCTTGCATCAAGGGGCCCCCTGCATCACAATGGTCCTGCTGCCTTTCCTCGATCAGTGCGGAGCACCAGCACTTATCACCCCCAGGTTCCACCGTCCTCGTCCCCTTCATTACTATATGGAGAAGAATCTCTCCATGACAGAAAAAAAGAACATGAGGAATGCTGTATCCCCACCCCCTCCCCCAACGGGGAGTACATAACAATTTAATTACCCACCATTCCTCTTGTTCTTTTTTTCTGCCCATGACAGGGTGCTGAGGATGTGCTGCTCCTGCAGGGCTTAAACTGCATGATGGCTTCCTCCGGCTGGGCGGTGAGGAAGCTGGCTGATGGTGTGCTTCTGCTCCGGTGCTTGGCTCGGATGCAGTGCAGTCTCCTGGAATACAGTCAATGGAATGCTGGGCGGGTCCTCTGTTCGGCTCTTTGTGGCTGGGGCGGCTTCGGGCTGAGGAAGCACGTCTTTGGCTTCTGGGTTGCTGCTTTCATGCCAGAAACGTTGCGGTAACGCTGGCGCTTTAACCGTGGTGTGCCAGTAAGTGTCAGTTTCATTTTTATTATGTTTTCTGATTATTTTTGTTGTTCTTTTTCTGGAGCTATTATTTTTTCATTATTTATGGCTGTTTTATGTGGATTATTCTCCGGGTCTCCAGTTAGGGTTGGAGCCTCTGGTGCTTGTCATTTCCCCCTCTTTTTTTGGGGGGGGGGCTTTTAAACTTGCTCCTTGCTGATAGAGTTGTGGTCGTTGCTGGGTCCTGTCATTCAGCTGTGATGCGTGTTTCACTATGGGTAAATACACATCCAAGTGGAGGCATGTGAGGTTTCTTCCTCCTCCACTTCTTCTATCTCTTCTTCATCCTCTTCCCATGGGCATGTTTGGAGGAGCAGGAAACGAGATGATGCCCATCTGTGCAAATTGATTCGGAAGACCTTGCTGGTGTTCAGGCCGTCCCTCCAGTTGTGGCTCTGGCTGGGGCGGCTGCTTCTTCCTCGTCCAATTCAGAGTTGGAGGGTCCTTCTCAGGAGGAGCAGTAGGGCACATATATTTCCAAGGAGTTATTACCTCTTTTGGTGAAGCATGTTAAAATGAACATAGACTTTCCTGAGTATGAGGTTCCTGACACTTATTCTGGCTCTCTTTTGCGCCAGTTCCAGAGTTCTGTTCCTGTGGATGTGCCTATTCATCCTTGTATTCAGGAGGTAATTAAGCGGGAGTGGCGGGACCCTGACAAGATTCTTCTTCCCCGTTTTATGGCCAAGTTGTATCCTTTGCAAAATATGGTGTTGCCAGATTAGGTGCCGATTGACTCTTTTGTCGCCAGTTTGGTTGGCCGCACGTCCTTGGCTGAGGATGCTGTGATTCGGGATTCTGTGGACAAAAAGGTGGATGTGTCTCTGAAGAAAGCATATGCTGGGACTCATTTGGTTTTGAGGACTGGCATTTATGGAACTTACGTTGCTCAGTCTTTACTCTCAGATCTCAAAGCCTTGAATAATGCTCTGGATGGGTCCTTGGACTGCTCTGGGCTGATGTCCCTTATTGAACGTCAAGTTGAACTTCTGTTGGTTATTTCCTTTGATGTGGTGTGGACATCAGCTCTAACCGAGGCGGCTAGTGTGTCTGCTCGCCGGAATATTATTCTGCGGGATTGGAAAACAGATGCTGCACAAAGGGCTTCTGCATTATGTCCTCCTTTCCAGGGCAATGTGTTGTTTGGCGGTGGAATTGGAGGAGAAATTACATAAACTTGTTAAGGAGAAGAAGCATTTCTCTTCTATCCATTCCACTTTGGGAAATCGCCCTTTGTTTGGTAAAAAATCTCCTCTTCAGGCTCACTCCAGGTGACAGTTTGTGAGGTCTCAAGGCTGTTTCCCACTAGGCAGGAGCAGGAAACACAAGTCCCCCCACCTCCTCCTAAGTTTCGTTCCTGGCTATATGACTGTCCTAGATTTCGAGGCCGGGAGCCATTTGCAGCATTTTCTTCCAGCATGGACTCGCACCTCCTCAGATTTGTGGGTTCTGGACACTGTTCGCCATGGTTATCAGATCGAATTTCTGACTGTTCCACTTCCGTCCGGGTGAGTCCCACTTCATGGCCATCAGACCATGGCAAACTAAATGCACTGATGTTGGGCATCGGTACCTCGCTGCAAACGAAGGCAGTGGTGCCAGTCCCTCAGTCGGAGCAGAGTCAAGGTTTCTATTCCCTAATCTTCTTGGTTCCAAAACATATGGGAGGCTTCTGGCTGGTTTTGGATTTGAAAGCTCTGAACAGATTTGTCAGCCATGTTCCCTTCAAGATGGACACTTTGAAGAGGATCATTCCATTGGTGCTTCAGGGTCATTTTCTTTGCACCCTGGATCTTCAGGATGCTTACTTTCATGTTCCGGTGCATCCCTCATCTCAACAATTTCTCCGGTTCTGTCTCAAGGAGTGTCATTACCAGTTCAGAGTCCTTCTGTTTGGCCTCAGATCTGCCTCACCTGTGTTCACAAAAGTGGTGGCTCCCCTTGTGGCCTCTTTGTACCTCCCTTATCTCGACAACTGGTTGATTCATGCTCCCTCTCCAGCCCAGCTTGTGCAGGACCGTCAGTTGGTTTCTTCCACTCTGCAGAGCCATGGGTTTCACCTGAACTGGGACAAATGCCAGCTGCCTCAGTCTCAGGATCTGACATTTATTGGGGCACGCTTTTGCATGGATCTCAACCGAGTGTTTCTTCCAGGAGCCAGAATGCATGTCTTTCAGTCTCTGGCCCTGGAGTTCCTGTCGCGGGAGTTTTCCCCGGTGCGACTGTGGCTTCGGTTGTTAGGTCTCATGGTTGCAGCAGTGTTTATTGTTCCTTGGACTTGGTTTCATCTCCGTACTTTGTGGATTCATCTGCTCTCACGTTGGGGTCCTTAGTTGCAACAGTATGACCAGGAAGTGCCTGTCTTCTTGAGTGTTCAAAAGGATCTGCATTGGTGGACATTGGACTCCAATCTGGAGAGAGGGGTTCCTTTGCAGCCCGCTCCTCCGGTGGTGTTGACTAAAGATGCCAGTACTTTGGGGTGGGGGCAACCCTGGGTGACAAGTCTCTTCACGCCTGCTGGTGTCCTCGGGAGGGGAGGCGTTCCTCCAGTTGGAGAGAGCTCATGGCTGTGTTCCAGGCCTATATGGGATTTCATCATTCTTTCATGGGTCACAACTTGGTGGATCGTTCCAACAACATGGTCACAGTGGCCTACCTCAATAACCAGGGTGGGATTCAGTCCAAGTCTCTAAATCTGGTGATGCAGCAGTTGTTTCACTGGGGCAGTGATACCTTCAGTCCCTGGTTGCTGTACATGTGCATGGGGTGGGCGATGATGTGGCCGACTCTCTAAGCAGGTGATTTCCCCCATTACAAGAGATTTCTCTTTCCCAGGAGGCGTTTCTCAGGGTGTGCAAGAGGTTTGATGTATGTAGCCTACCTCGACCTCTTTGCTTCCCGGCTCAATGCTCAGATTCCTCTTTTCTTCTCTCTGGGTCCTCAGCCAGGGGCATAGGGAGTGGACGCATTGACAGTCCTCTGGCTAGACCAGCTGTTGTATGTTTTCCCGCTTACCTCCCTCATTCCCTGATTTCTGGCTCGCTTGCTGCAGGAGGACATGTGTGTGAATCAGGTGTCCCTTTTTGGCCTCAGAGGTCTTGATTCCTTGTTGTCCGGTTGTGGTCAGTTCAGGGCCCTTGGTTTCTTCCTCTGTTTCTCTCCCCTCTATAGTCTGTCCCGCCTCTGCCTCTCTGGAAGCTTCGGCTATTGGTTTGGAAGTTGAAAGGTAAGGGTTGCAGCACAAGAGCATTCCCACGCATTTAGCGGTGGCCATTCAGCAGTCATGTATGCCATCTACTTTGAAATCCAATGCTAGGCATTGGAGTAATTTTCAGAAATGTTGTTCTCCCCTTGGATTTTCTCCATTGGATTTGTACTTACCAATTGTTCTTCAGTTTTTGTTGAAAGGTTTTCGAAGCACCTGTCTGTCTCTACCTTGCGTGATCAGTGGGCGGCTATTAAGGCTTTTCGTGCTCCTTGGGTAATCTCACAGATTTGGAGGATTTGGTTTCTCATCTATTGAAGGGTTTTTCTCTTTCCCGTCCTCTTGTGAAACCTCTTTTTCCTTTTCGGGATTTACCTCTGGTGCTTTGTTCCTTGGTTTCTTCCCCCTTTGAACCTCTGGAATCCGCTGATCTTAGGTTTTTGACTTTCAAGGTGGTGTTTTTGGTTGCTATCACCTCAGCTAGGCAAACTGGGGAATTGGGTGCTTTGATGGCTCAGGAACCCTTTTGGTCTTTTTCCGAGGATGGGGTAGTGTTGCGTCTTGATTTGGCCTTTGTTCCCAAGGTGGCTTCTCAGTTCCATCATTCTCAGGAGATTGTCCTCCCTTCCTTGCAGGTGGGGACTCATTGGGAAGGGGTTCTGGATTGGTTTTTGCTGGATTTTCGTAGGGCTCTTTTGTTCTATCTTGAACAAACTCGCTCTTTTCCCCAATCTGACTCTCTTTTTCTTTACTTTGGTTCCTCTTCCATGGGGAGAAGGCGTCCTCCCTTTCCATCGGCTGGTGTCTGAAGCAGGTTATTGAGCTAGCTTATTCTTTGGCTGGTGTTCCTCCTCCCAGAGGTGTGCAGGGTCGCTCTACCAGAGGTATGGCTGCCCCTTGGGCGGAAATAAAGGTTATCTCCATCTCTGAGATTTGTCGGGCGGCAATTTGGGGTGTTGCTAATACCTTTGTTTCCTACTATCATCTTCAGAATGTGTTGGGGGATGACCTTAATTTCGGGTTAGGTGTTCTCTAAGCAATTTGCTCCTAACTTTAATGTTTTCATGTAATCACTTTTGGCATGTACCTGTTTGTTTGGCTTTGTGGCTCTTTGTTTTTTTTTTTGTTTTTTTCTCTCAGGCCATTCTATTTTCGGCTTGGGTATTCTCCATATACTAAAGAAAGGGACGAGGATGGTGGGACCTGGGGGTAATGGCCTTTTTGTCCCACTTTTTAGGATTCCTGGGTTGTAGTGTCGCTGCCAGATCCCCTAAAAATAAACAGGGTTAATGAATTGAGTAAACTATTCTACTATTTTTTTTATATTCCCCCGTCACCAGATCACCCGTGGTGAAGACTAATGTAATCTTGCGTCTCTTTCCTCTCATGTAGGTCCTATGGGCCATATTTATACTTTTTGACGCAAAACTGCGCTAACGCAGTTTTGCGTCAAATAAAATTAGCGCCGGCTAACGCCATTCTGAAGCGCCATGCGGGCGCCGCATTTAATCAATGACGTTAGCCGGCGTTAGCCGCTGGCGCTGCCTGGTGTGCGTGGAAAAAAACGACGTACACCAGGCAGCGCCGGCGTAGGGGGATATGGAGCTTGGGCGCCAAAAAATGGGGCAAGTCAGGCTGAGGCACATTTTTCACCTCAACACGATTTGCGCCATTTTTTTCGACTCCCAACCCCCATAGAAATAACTCCTGTCTTAGCAAAGACAGGAGTCATGCCCCCTTGCCCAATGGCCATGCCCAGGGGACTTATGTCCCCTGGGCATGGTCATTGGGCATAGTGGCATGTAGGGAGGCACAAATTAGGCCCCCCTATGCCACAAAAAAAATAAAAATATATACTTACCGGAACTTACCTTAATGTCCCTGGGATAGGTCCCTCCAGCCTTGGGTGTCCTCCTGGGGTGGGCAAGGGTGACAGGGGGTGTCCCTGGGGGCATGGGAGGGCACATCTGGGCTCCTTCCGAGCCCACAGGTCCCTTAACGCCTGCCTTGTCCAGGCGCTAAAAAACGGCGCAAAAGCGGCCGTACGTCATTTTTTTTCACCCCCCCACTCCCGGGCGTGAATTTTGCCCGGGAGTGTAAATACGGCGCACATGCCTCGGAGTCACTTTTTTAGACGGGAACGCCTACCTTGTATATCATTAACGCAAAGTAGGTGTCCATGGTAAAAAATGACGCAAACTCCATGGACTTTGGCGCTAGACGCGTCTAACGCCAAAGTATAAATATGGAGTTAGTTTTGCGTCGGAATTGCGTAAAAAAAAACGACGCAATTCCGGCGCAAACAGAGTATAAATATGCCCCTATGTATTTAACTGGCGGAAATTCCAAAGGCATCTAAAGGACCTTTCATGTAAGAAAAAAAAAAAAACGAAATGTAATTCAAAAAATGGTTAAACCTCTGTTTTAGCGATTCTTGCCCAACACGGCAGGTAGGATGCACGCACAATACAGCGCCGTTAATCAGCAGGTGAAGTGGGTTGAACAAGCCCTCCTCCTTAGCCTTGAGGTATCCTGGGACATGGAGACCGTGAATGCTGCCGCCGTGATTTAATACCGAAGTCCAAAAAAGTATTTCACTCTGTGACTGCAGCCAGTGGCCAATTCTGTGTCGACAATCTCAGAATGATGATGGAAAATGGTGATTCTGAGGCGGCTGCAACTAGTAGATCTGTCTGTTGACTCCTATACCACTGCTCACCATCTCAGGTCCTAGGCGTGCGTTCGAGTAAACACTGAGAGCCAAGGATTGAATTGGTTTTCTTATTTTTTAACCGATTACAGCCAGGTGTCCCCCGGAGATCACGTCTTCTATTTTATGTAATCTTCACCTAAGAATGCTTCCATCTCTGCGGAGAAGGTTTCAGTGTATTATCTACATGTGGGCAGATGACAAGCAACTGGTGATTAATCTTAGTGAAAATCAAGATGCTTTTAGTTTGGGACTTCCAGGTAGCATTCCATTCTATAAGGAGCTGCATGGATACAAGCTTCTTCAATTTAAACGCTTCCAAAGATAAAATCATTCCAGTTTTCCAGAACACATCTTTTGGGAGGCCGTTCCCTGGCCAACATCACTAGCCGTCCTTCTTCGGTGAAAATGGTCAGGAACTTATAGATTTTATTCAACTTTAACTTCACTTTCAATGTGCAAATTGAAGCAGTGGCAAAACTCTGTCACTTTAAGATTCACATATATAAACGTACTATTGCATTTCTAACTTCGCCTCAAAATGTCACAGCAACGAACGCATTTGTACAGTTATATTTGTATTTATTGATCATGATGCAGTTAATTAAAACCCTTACATAAATAAACGAACGTTGCAAGTGTAAAAAAACAAGTAAAAGATACAAAAACGCACGGGAATCAGGAGATCTCCTCAGTAATTGTCCTAATTGGTACTAAACATACAAGAACGAAAAGTGCTGTGCCTAGAAATGACAAATTAAGGAGGGGAAACATTTAGGAATTATAAAAATATTATATTACAAGTGTAAAAATAATTGCAAGATAAAAAGCATGCAAGAGTCAGAAGATCTCTTCAATAATTGCCTTTCATGGACCCAAACATGCCAAAATAAAAGTGCCAGTGGTGGAAAGTGCCAATGGAGGAGAGGAAGCATTTACGTAACAGTTCCACTGGTGGGTTGAACACCAACTTTAAATAGATTCTCTGCAATGGTGATACATTTTACCAGGCAAGCTATTACCAAAAGATAGCTCTGTCAAGTTGACTATTTATATGTCTTGATGCATAGCCACACGTTTTTACGCTTTTGAAAGCCTTCCTCATCTTGCGACCACGATAATAACATTGTATGTTTGTCGAGTTGAAAATCGTTATGAAGTAGGTGTGCTTCCCAAAGATGTTGCACGTCCAGCAGTTCTAAGGCCTCATTTCTCACATGCGCCCAACAGTTCCATTGATTGTTGTTCTGAATCTCTTTCTAGATTAGTGTTTTTAGTGTATTCAGGAGGCCCATTCTTAAAGATGACAGGTACTTGAGAAGTGCACTTTGCTGTACTAGCCAGGGGTGGCCCCTCCATAAGACCGGAGGTGGTCGCCCCCGCCCCCCCCAATCCCCAGCAACAGCAGCTGCAAAGCCTTTAAAAGAAAAGATAATAAACTTTGTTTATTATCCTTTACTTTTAAAGGGGCGGGGGACAGGGGTGAAAAGCACCGAGGGGGAGTGTTCAGCACTCCCCTTCACTGCACATGTATGTTTGGCTGGCCATCTCTGGCCGGCCAAACATACATGTGCAGTGTGCTCTATGCAGGACGGCAACACAGCTGCTGGGCTGGAGAGAGCCTGCACAGGCTCCCAGTCTCCGTGGAAGCGCCCTGGCTGGGCACTCCCAGACAATCCTGATGCTGCTTTGGGCAGCGTCAGGATTGGCCGCAGGGCAGGCTGTGAGTCTGTGCCTGTCTGGCCTGGAGCGACGAGGGACAGAGCAGCAGCGTGCAGCGGAGGTAAGTATTTTTATTTTTTTTAATTACATTTTTATTTACACCCCCCACCCGTGTGTGTGCTGCCCCGCCCCTTCTCGTTGTCGGGAGCCGTGACTGGTACTAGCCCTTGCTCTTGAAGCCCGAATTCTAAGCAAATTTGTGCTGGTGACATATTCAGTGGGAGGTGGCATATGAGGGGCAAAACGTTGCTCTGGGCATTGTTTAAAATTAGGCTTGGCTTTTCCTGGAAGGCTACTGATCTGTAGGATGGCATTGGGATGAATTTTGATTTAATTGCTGCCAGGATTGGGTTCCAAGTTGGCGTGGGTAATTTGCTATGTAGTTTTTGAAAGGCAGTGATGTGTGAAGCAAGGCGAGGATTTAGGGGGTCATTCCGACCCCGGCAGGCGGCGGGCACCGCCCGCCGGGCGGAGACCGCCAAAAGACCGCACCGCGGTCAAATGACCGCGGCGGTCATTCTGACTTTCCCGCTGGGCCGGCGGGCGATCTCCAAAAGATCGCCCGCCGGCCCAGCGGGAAAGCCCCTGCAAAGAGGAATCCGGCTCTGAATGGAGCCGGCGGATTTGCAGGGGTGCAACGGGTGCAGTGGCACCCATCGCGATTTTCAGTGTCTGCAAAGCAGACACTGAAAATCTTTGTGGGGCCCTGTTAGGGGGCCCCACGACACCCGTTCCCGCCATCCTGTTCCTGGTGGTAAAAACCGACAGGAACAGGATGGCCGGTTCCCCTTTTCTGACCGCGGCTTTACCGCCGCGGTCAGAATGGCCCAGGAAGCACCGCCAGCCTGTTGGCGGTGCTTCCGCGGTCGTTGGCCCTGGCGGTCGGTGACCGCCAGGGTCAGAATGACCCCCTTAGTGTATTTAGATGAAGCCTGGTAGAGTGGCGCTCATGGAACCAGACCCCAAGATATTTATAGCTAGAACTCTTTTCTACTGGATGCCTCCCAGGTGCCATTTACCCTTCTTTTTATGGCCATTTGCAAAGATTTGTTTTTTGGTTTTGTCTAAGTTAACAGTCATCCACTTTGTTGGGCAATTGACGGCCAGTGTGTTTAGCAAATTCTGCAGGCCAATAGAGGTTAGATTCATGAGGACAACATCGTCTGCGTACTGGAGTGACGTCAGCAGTTGTCCCAATTTTGGGGGATGTGAATGCGCCTCATCTAATGCTTTACTCAGATCTGAAATGAAGAGGTTCAACAATATTGGGGCAAGTACACAACCTTGTTTAAGTTCCACAGACATAAACGTACTTTACCTTTATAACTTTCCCTCAAAAACTCACAGTAGCAAACACGTTGTACAGTTAAGATCTGACTTCTGGAATGTAATTTATCTGGGGCTGCCAAAGAAAAACATTGAAAGGTAGCAAGGAACTCAAAACGCTCAAGTGAGTTTACACTTTAATTTACGTAAGATGGAGAATGTTTCACTATTTTTACACGGGTAAACAACCTACAACTTCTTTTCTAAGCAAGAAATTTGTAAAATGCTCTCCTTACTGAGACGTTCGAAATTTTTTCTGTCATATTTCTTTATTCATTTTAATAAAGGTAGTACAAGTCAAAAGAAAAAAACATAATTTCAATTTAGTTAAGGATTGTCATTCAGGTCATGCACTAAATGGAAAATGCTCAGTGTGTTATTTAGTCGTCAGCAGCTAACTGTCTCAGGAATTGACCAAAATAGGTGGGTAAAACAACAATTATTAACACTTAACCAGTCAACTATCTGAGTCCAGGAAGCCATTGACCAGATTTTTACTATTCATCCTATATCCCACAGGTGTACATGTTCCTGAGGCATAATACCAGCGTTGGGGGCGGGCGGGTGGGTTGGTATGGCATCACTTTGGGGCACTGCATGGTTAACTGTATGCAGCGGTTGTAGCAGATCTTCTGAGCTAGACTTGGTAACTAATTATACCTGTCATGTCTAAGTGCACCTATGAGCATGACAGGTATTGGCCCATACATTGTATTGTTGTGTATTCTTTACTTCAGTGGACCTGGTGTCTGATTTGGTGTCTATTTTCACTAGGAAAGCATCATTGCGTGTATGGGGATCCACTGCCTCCCACCGCCCACGGTGCTGACAATGTATCTGTTTCTGTCATGGTCCACTTATGCAAATCTCTTAGCCCCTTCCCTACACTTGGTGCAAAGGCTGCTTTCCATGACAATGCCTTTGGGCAATACCAATACAAGGTCAAAAAATCTGCAGATGTTTGATTTTCTGATAAGCTTTGCTATTACCAGTGCACACCTTTTCATCACCTCTACAACCAGTCTCAACACGAGCTCTGATATACACCCAGTTACTTCACCCAAAATCATTCTATCCCCAGGCATGCCCATACAATGTGAATAAAGTCTACCTCAATGGCCGGGCATCTGGGGCACTTTGAGGGTGTCCCTTGGTACATACGTTCTATGTGTTGAGGTGCCAAGTATGTGTGATGGAGGAAGTTAAATTACTTGTTTTGTAATCTTGAGTTTTTGGAGATTAATTTCAGGATTCTGAGAACCCACTCCCAGTCACCTCATGATATGGCACTGACTAAATGTGTTTCCCGCCATTTCTTCAGCTTATCTAGTTGTACCCCCTCCTGCTGTAGTAGAGTGGTATACAGGCATGTGATTGCCTGCCTAGAGGTGTTGTGTGTAAGTAGAATCTGTAGTAACAGCCAGGTGTCCGGTGCCTTCTGATCCAACGCCCACTTGGCCAACGCAATTTGCTTCAGTGCATTATACACAATAAACTGACTTGGCCCCAAAGTTGCATTTATCTCATTGGTTCTCACATGTTCTTAGGCCCCTGTCAGCGAATAGTTACATCCATACCCATATGTCCGCCTTTCTCCAGAGGCATTCATCATGTAGCACTGTCAACCTGGCACACTATGTCAAGTACCACAGGGGCAGATATGGAGCATGAAGGGGGGAGGGCAGTGGCTTTCTTGGAGATGTAGGTTTTCCAGCAGTACTTGGCTACCATCACCAGAAAGTGGTCTCTTACCACTCCGTTGTCCTTATCCAACATTATTTTTCTTTATTAATTGTTTTTCACTTTGTTATTGTTTCAGTGCTACATAAATACGGATCACATCGCCTCTAAGTTAAGCCTGACTACTACTGTGCCAAGCTACCAGAGTGTTAAGCACAGGTTATTTTAGTGACTTTTATGGTTCACCCATACGATTGTGGTTGCTGCTTGAGTAGGGTTCCATCTCTCGCCAACCAATAACCCAGTTTGTCATAGCATTGTTCTGCTCAATTGCCTAAATTGATCACTTCAGATATTTAAGTGTATAGCCAGAAGGTTACTAATTTGAATCCTTTTTGTGCACTTAGGAATAGTGATGTGTATTTATAGTGCTGTGAGGGCTTAGCCTATGACAGAAAGCGCTGTGAATATGAATGCCTAAAGTTTAAACAACATATTACGTACAGTATAAGATAGCTTGGAACCAATACAAGATAAGCTGCAACACTGATTACACCCTTGAGCTGGTTGTCTGCCACATTTATTAGGTGTTTAGAAGTAGTATCAGGGCATGACATTGTGGAGATATTGTAGGAGCCGCCTCCTTGTAGATTATAGGTGGCCTCTAAGGTTTCCTTTATACCACCGTTCTGTGAGTAAACCTCTGGCAAGCAGCATGAGCTTGCAGGTCTTTGCCAGATTCTGTAGGTTAGATTTATTATTTAAATGTGGGAGCAAAAACATGAGTACATACTAGATTGGTTGACTGCGGAAAAGATCTGCTCAGTGGCTGCACAGTGCCCTTTTTTAGAAAGGGATGCCCTGGCATTGAGTACAATCCCTTACACACATACCCTAATGGAATAAATTCAGGCGGAATACTCCCGATTTTTTAAGCTTAAAACGTCTTTATTTTGGTTGTGTCCCACCTGAAATTTCCTCTCCTTCAATAGAAGTCAAGGAGGAATACGTTCGCCTGATCACGTTTTTTAGAATCACCCACTTTCCTTCTTCAAAATGTTGGCATATATGAAGTGAATGGTGTAAACAATTTTGAGTAAACGATGAGTTTCAAGTTCTGAGGGGCATATTTATACTCCGTCTGCATCGAATGTGCATCAAAGATTTTGACGCACATTCAGCCCAAACGTTGCCCCGTATTTAAACTTTGAAACAAAATTCAGTCTTGCGTAAATCATATGCAAGGTAGGCATTCCCGTCCAAAAAATGACTTAAACGGCAGTGCGTCGAATTTATGCTTTCTGGCAAAAATGACGCACGGCCAGGAGGCGGAGCCGGAAAATGACGCACAGCCCGATTTGCGTCAAAAATTAACACCTGGGTCAGGGCAGGCGTTAAAATAGGGCAAACACACCTGTATTTAATCAGAACACACAGAACAAACAGCAGAGCAGCAGAGCAGCAACAGGGAGCCATGGAGGTGATTCTAATCCAGCGTGCATGCAGACGCGGAGCCCAGCAGCAACAACAGCAGCTACAACAACACCAGCAGGGACCCCAAAGGCAGCGCAGAAGGCAGGAGAGGATATTCCGCCCCAGAAACATCCTTCAGGGCCTCAGGGAACACAACATCATCCAGAGGTACCGGTTGAACTGGCAGGCCATTCAGCAGCTGCTGCGCAACATTGAACCACAGTTGGCCCCAACTTTGCTGACACCCCGCACCATCCCAACAGAAACCAAGCTACTTGCCGTACTTCATATGCTGGCAAGTGGCTCTTTTCAAACAACTGGCTTCCCTGGTTGCCGGAATATCACAACCATCATTCTCCGCCTTTTTGCCCAAAGTACTGGATGCCATCATTCGACTGACACCCCGCCATATCTGCTTCCCTAACACACTGTAGAAGCAGCAGGAAACAAAACAGGGGTTCTACCTCATCAGTGGCTTCCCACACGTCCTTGGTGCAATCGACTGCACACATGTACGCCTTGTGCCACCTGCTGCAACTGAACACCTCTACTGCAACAGGAAGTGCACACATTCCATCAACGTGTAGGCCATAGTCGATCACCAGGGATTGATCACCAACATCGTGGCTAAATATCCTGGGAGTGTACATGACTCAATCATCTTCCGTCACTGCACCATCAATGAACACTTCCAGGATGGACGGTATGGCAATGGACTACTTGTTGGTAAGTACAAAAACCTACTTATATACACACTGCACAGCAACCCTCTAGGACACACAACACATACACCACAACAGCAACATGTGGACAGGAACACACTGAGGTCGTGACATCGCTAGCCATGTTTCTCAGGTCACCATTGAACTGAAGTACTGGGTTTTTCAGAACCCAGTGGTGCCAGGGAACACACCCTAAGACTTCGAGTCCTTCCTGTTTCAGACTACAGAAACACAGAGTCTTCTTGGTGAAGTCAAAGATCTTGTCTATTGGCTGCAGCCAGTAACAGGTATCCTAGAAGTACAACACGGTGTATATTCTCAGGAGACTGCTCCCTTTGCAAAGCTAACCTTCTCTTTTAAACAAAATATTATGCTTTAGGCAAACATTCCTTATTTTACAGTTGATCATTCACATATTTTCACTACAAAGATATAGCAGGTTTATGATGACAAGCCCATATTTCAGTTTGTCCAGCCCTCAATCAATTACCCGGCAAGGCTTAGTACTTTCATCAGATATCGACGGACCCCCAATATAAACGGGCACCTCCTCCTTGTAAAGCAAGTCATAAAGAAAGAAACAGGGACAGGTGTGTGTAAGATTAGGCATGGTTTGTGTGTGATGAAAGGTTTATGATGTGTTGTGCCTTGATACTAATCTCATTCGGCCACTGGGAAAGAAACTGGCCGAACAGGTTTGGCTTCAGGCAGTGGAGTCAGCTTGCCAAGGTCACAGAGGAGTCAGCAAAGATGTACGTGTCCTTCAGACTCGTTTTCAGCATTAGACATTGGCCTATGTGAGGGCAATCACAAAATGGCTGTCGTTTAAATGGAACACGAGGGTTCAGGACGGAAACTCTGATATTCGGGTGATTTCGTTACCCGAATATGAATACAATGCTTGTGCATACTATTCTAATCATTCTCGGTCTGCTGATACCAAAATCGTTGTGATACGACGATGTTTATAACACGGGTCCAGAATTTTCAGTACCACAGACCCTCCTTTTGCCCTTACATAGGCAATAACCTATACTCACGCTAATCTGAGTCCAGGTCTATATTCATAAAGTCGTTGAGATGTTGCTGTAGCATCATCCTATTACTTAGCACGTCCCTTGATACAGGTTTCCTTACACACGATGTAGCACAGAGGCCACATATTGCAGGAGCACACTGTACACACAGACAGGACAGGAAAAGAATGGCTAAGATCATCCCAATGACTATCAGAGTCTTCCATCCCCAGGCGGATATCAGCTCCCAGAACCACCCCATCAATGACCAATCTCCTTTATCCACGTGAATAGACTCGGAGATCTTATGCAGTTTGGAAATGGCCTGGTAGACTGTTGGAGCGTTATCTGGGATTAAAACACAGCAACTTGATTGGATCACTTTACATACCCCACCTCGGTCTGCAAGTATGACGTCTAATGCGACCCTGTTCTGAAGAGTCATAAGGCGATCCGACTGGAGCTCAGCAGTCAAATTACCAAGGGCACCGGCGGTTTCAACTACCGTGGATTCAACCACCTTTGTCAATTGCCTTATGTTCCTGCTGTTCACCATAGGACCACAAAACGGCAGAATACCCTTTGCGAAATCTCCAAATTCTTGTCCTGTAGTGTCTTCTTTACTTATGACACCTCAAACTATCCTTGTCTTATGGTAATCTGCAGCGGCCGTGTAGGTGGGAGGTAACAGGAACAAAACAAAACATGTGCCTGAGAAGTCAGGGGGCAACCATGTATAGGCTCTATTATGGCAGATGAAATAGGTACCCTTAGCTGCTAAGAACGAAGGAGAAGTCTGAGACGCAAAAACATATGTTTCAGTGCAGATACTTTTCCCTAACTGAGCTCTGGGATTCTTGCCATTACCTTGCAGACATAGGTGACCCTGATGGGGTACAATCCAAATCGGGGAGGATCTCTTTGCTCGCTGGTTCCCACTCAGAGTAACTCCATATCCTGTTATGTTCCATCCAATATATGCTAGTGTCTCATCTCTCGGGATAGTCTCATAGGAAATATCTTCCCTAATCATATGTACTATACCCTTAGCTAGAGCACTATTCTTAGGATTATCTTTCACAGAACGTAGGGGGTTGGCTTCATACTCGTATATGAACACCGTTCTATATGCCCACACAGAACCATTATGGCTGAAAGGCTGGACCAGATAAGGGATACCTTTATCAGTACTATGAGGCATAAGACCACACACCCAACAGTTAGTTGTGTTCACTACTAATTGGTGTAGAAGCTGAATGAATGAATTGTTGACAAATTCTAATCTTCTGGCAGACTCGTGTTCAGGCAGGGGGTGAAAAGAATGCGAGGAAACAGTAGAAGGAGGTATGGGCTGAGTAATGGGTGCAAATGTCACTTGAATAGAGAATAAAACATATCCTATTAAAAACGTCATTACACTAAGCAACATGAAAACACATAGGCCCTCATTCTGACCTTGGCGGTCTTTTCGCAAGACCGCTGAGTTACCGCCGCGGTGAAGACCGCCGACCGCGGCGGTGTGCCGCTGTGCGCATTCTGACCGCTGGGAGCGTTCCGCCGGAAAACCGCCAGCAGCCACACTGGCGGTCGGCGGGAAAGTGGAGACTGGTCAACCTCCACCGCCACGCCAGCAGAACACCGCCCACAGAATTACGACCCACATTTCTGTGTGGCGGTCTTCTGTTGGCGGTCTTCTGTTGGCGGTCACGTCCCTATGGCTCCCGTCGCCTCCCGGAGGACCAACGCACAAGGTAAGTTGATCGTCCGTGAGGGGAGGGGGTGGGGGGGTGTTGTGTGATGTGTGCGTGCATGGGGTGTGCGTGTGAGTGTGTAGAGGGGGTGTGTGAGTGCATGTATGCGGGCGGGGGGTGCTGCTGTGTCTATGGGTAATGTGTGCTGTTCGGCAGGTGCGCATGTCGGCATGTATGTGTGCGGGTATGTGTCCCCGTTGTGTATGTGTGTGTAGGGGGTGTGTATATGTGCATGTTGGGGGTGTGTGCATGTCGGGGTACATGTATGTGCATGTCGGGGTGGGGGTGGGGAGGGGGTTCGTACCACCTCTGGGGGGTGGCAGGGGGGTGGAGGGTGTGGGGGGAGGACTCGGGTGGGTAGTGGGGGGTGGGGGAGACCCCTATCAGTGCCAGGGAAGGAATTCCCTGGCCCCGATAGTGCTTACCGCCATGGTTCGCACGGCGGTTCCCGCCCGCAAGAAACCGCGGCGGTAGGCAGGGTCATAATACCCTTGGCGGTCTTGGGACGACCGCCGGGCCGGAGTGCGCAAACTCCAGCCCCGCGGTCATGACCGCCGTGGCGGTCGGAGTGGAGAAGTAGCGGTCGGTCGCGGCGGGGACCGCCGCGGTCAGAATGCCATTTTTAATACCGCCGGTCTGTTCGCGGTCCGACCGCCGTCTCTCCGCCGACCGCCAGGGTCAGAATGAGGGCCATAATATCAAAAATCGTTTCTTTGTCATTATTATACCCATTCTGGCTTTAAAGTCCATCTGTTTGGCAGGTCTCTCATTCTTGAAAAACTCCATCCTCTCTAATTGCTGCTCGTGGTGGTAGGGTGTTCTATGCTAGGGAATGCTTCTGTCAGTCCAGGGCAACTCCCTTAGACCGACCAGAACTGTCAACCTAACGTCTTCAGCTGCACTCCAAAGACTTGGGCAACCACGACCCTACAGCTGAACCCGGATGGCGGTTCGAAAAGAAAAAAACAAAAATAAGAAAGTTTCTCAGATGAGAGAGCCGCACTTTAAAAAAAATAGCAAAGGAACGGGAAAAAAATTATTTGTCCTTAGTTCTTGGTCTCAAATTATAACAGCTTTTTCCAGGTACTGTCTGGTTCTGGAACAAGAGTTCAGGCTCTGTAGTGTTCAATCGAATTGACGGTGGCACAGCTTCTTGCAAATTATTGTCACTTTCTCGTTCAGAAATTTTTCCTTTTACACGTGCATCGCTAAATGGCAAAAAACGAGGCACAGTCTCAGTCTCAGAGTCAGCGATCCCCTCCTGGTCCCACTGGTCGTACGGTAGGGGAAAAGGGACCCTCTTGCAGTGTACGCCGTGGATCCAGTTCTTTTTCTCTTCCACTCGAACAGCTGATCTTGTTGAGAGAAGGACGAGGTAGGGGCCGGTCCAACGGGGCTGGTCATTCTTTGTCCGATGGAAGTTCTTGACCAGCACCCATGATCCAGGATCAATAAGATGTCCTGGAGCTTCAGAGACCTGAGGCAGAGTATTGTGAACCTGTTGGTGTAGAACACGCAATTTAGCCGTCAATTCATACAAATAATCAAGCAGTACAGGGTGTTCGATCTCACTGAATTTTGTTGGTCTTGGCACTCCCCATATGTTGGCCGGGCGGCCGAACACAATTTCATAGGGACTATGTCCCACTCGCGAATGCACAGTCATTCTTGTTGATAGGCCATTTAAGACCAGAGCTCGCTTGTATCTTTGCCAACTTCAGTTTTAGCGTGCCATTATAGCACTCTACTAGTCCAGCTGATTGGGGGTGATTTGCAGCGTGGAATTTTTGCTGGATACCTAGCCCTTCACATACTTTTTTCATCACTCGACCCACAAATTCACTCCCATTATCACTCCAGACCATTCTCGGCATTCCAAACCTAGGGAAGAATTCTTTAGCAAGGGCTTTAGCTGTGGATAAGGCAGTGTTGTCTTTTAAGGGATATGCTTCTACCCATCTTGAAAAGGCACAAACAACAACGAGTACGTATTTCAGATTGTTGCACCTTTCCATGTGGATGAAATCTAGCTGCAAAACCTCGAACGGATACGTTGGAGGTGCAAAATGACCAGCTGGAGTTGGGGTTCCCCTACCAGGATTGTATTTCAGACACACCATGCAATTCTTGACCACATTCTCTGCACATTTAGGAATTCCAGCATTTTGCCATACTGGAGCCAACAACTTACAAATCCCTTTCACACTGATATGGGCCATTCCATGAGCCATTGTCACCACTGCAAGCACATACGCATCGGGTAACAACCATCGCTGATGTTCTGACAAGTCAACCCAACAACCATTTTCATCCAATTTACCCGTACTTTCTTTCCACACACTCAACTCTTTCTCTGAAGCTTCAGCTTGAATAGACTTCACACCCTCTATCGTATCTTCACATATTCCAACGTCACCAACCCATCTTGCGGGGCCTGCAACATACATTCGATTCATCACATCTTTTGCTGTTTCTTTTGCGATTTCGTCAGCAAATGCATTGCCACGACCGACATCATCAGTAACCTTCTTGTGTGCACTGCATTTCACAATCGCAACTTGTAATGGCAAGGTCAGTGACTCAAGAAGCTCATTCACCAACTGACCATGCTGAATTTTAGTTCCATGCGAAGTCAGGAACCCACGTTCTTGCCACAATCATCCAAAACTATGGGCCACACCAAACGCATACTGGCTGTCGGTATATATGGTCACTTTCATTCCTTTCGATAACGCACATGCTCTCGTAAGTGCAATCAGCTCTGCTGCTTGAGCTGAATTATGTGGTATACGTGCAGCTTCAACAATCGTATGCAAAGTTGTGACAGCATATGCTGCAGTCGTATCACCATTCGGAAGCTTGAAGCATGAACCATCCACCCATAAGGTACCATCACACTTTACAAGAGGAGTATCTTTAAGATCTACTCTCCCTTTCGTTTCTTCTTCTGTCCTAAGAAAACAATCATGTTGTTCAACATCATCTGTTTCTACTGAAATTGGCAATAACGTGGCTGGATTCAACGTATTGCACCTCTTTATGTGCACATGACTCGCTAACAGTGTCAACTCGTAACCTGACAATCGAGCACTAGTTAAATGCTGTGTCTTGGTCCTGTTTAACAACGTGTCCACTGCATGTGGAACCATCACAATCAACATATTATTCATCACTAACCCAGCAGACTGTCGAATAGAAACAGCTGCTGCCGCTGTGGCTCTCAAGCAACTCGGCAATGCTTTAGCTACCGGATCCAAAGTTGACGAAAAATATGCGCATGGGCGCTGCTTGTCTCCAAAAGACTGTGTCAGCACTGACAATGCACAACCCTCTTTCTCATGGACATACAGTGTAAAGGGCTTACTGTAGTCAGGGGTACCCAACACAGGAGCCGAACACAATGCATTACGCAATTCGGAAAAACTTTTCTGACAATCTTCAGACCACGGAACGGGGTTTGGTGTATCTTTATAGGTCAATGCTACCAAAGGTTTGGCCAGCAAAGAAACATTTGGTATCCATTGTCTGCAGTATGATGTAATGCCCAAGAAAGCACGTACTTCTCTCTGTGTCTTTGGCACACTAAATTTTGCAATTGCCTGAATTCTTTCTGAGGTCTTCAGTTTCCTTCCCTCCTTCGATAAGAGATGACCTAAGTAGGTCACTTCTTGTCGACAATATTGCAGTTTTGAAAGGGACACTTTGTGATGTAAATCAGACAAATGACGCAACAACAACAAGGTGGCTTCTTTACAAATCTCTTCAGTATCTGTAGCGACTAGCAAATCATCAATGTACTGAATAAGGGTAGCGCCGTCAGGTAAAACAATTGCATCCAGCTGTGTTTTTAAAGCCTGACTATATATTGATGGACTTTCACAGTAGCCTTGTGGAGCGCGTTGAAAGCGAAAACTTCGGCCTCCTAAACTGAAGCCAAAAATATCCCTGCTCTCCTCTGCAATCGGGATGCTGAAGAAAGCATTCTTTAAGTCAATCACCGAGAACCAGGTGGCGGAAGCTGGAATCATAGTCAATATGGCAGTGATATCAGGAACAACTGGAAACTGTGGCACAACTATTTTATTTACCTCTCTAAGATCAATCACGAGCCTGTAAACAGGTGGCTTAGAGGGGTCAGTACGTTTCAAAACAGGCAGAACAGGACTATTACAAACGTTGCCTCTTGTCTCTTCAATTACATCTTTTTCAATTAAATCATAAATGATTGCGAGCAACGCCTTTTCACCTTCACTAGAGATCTTGTATTGTTGAATGGGTGGTAATTTAACATTGGCTTTTAATGTCACAACATAAGGCGGTATTTCCAACAGACCCACATCATTAGGACCAGTAGCCCAAATGGTATCAGGAAGAAACGACAATTCGGTCGGAAGTTTATCCTTCGACAAATACATTGGAGAGACCATTTTCCTACCCAGTGTAAGTTGTACTCCCGAAGGAGAACAATATAATGTTGCATACAATCTTTTCAACAAATCCAATCCTAACAAGTTTTCACCACAACCTGTCGTCAGAATAAGGGGTGCTTCCAATTCACAAGGTCCAACAGAAAGGGACATAGGACTAGAAATCGGGTTCCTAACCGGGGCGCCAGAAAAACCTACTGAAACATTCATCTCGCCAGACAAAGGTGCGCCAGGGAGTTTTGAGTGCATAATATAACTCTTTGTAGCACCAGTATCCAACAGAAAAGGCTCTGACACACCTGATGTAATCACTTTAACATAAGGTCCATTCTGATCCACTGGAACTAAAAAAACTCCCTCTCTTCGTCTATGGCTGTCCTAGCAATTATTACCTTCCAGATTCTCATCTTCTGCATAGTAGTCGTCAGCATAGTACTGAGCCGTCCTACCAGACGCGTTATGTTGCTGGTCAAAACTATTCATTGAGTTTTGAGACGGAAAAGAACGCGTGTTCTGGGGGAAACTTCCACGTCCTCTACCTCTAGGAGCTTGTTGAACACCTCGACCTCTTGCGCCAGAAGCACCATTTGTACGCTGTAACAAAATAGGACAACTATACTTGAAATGACCCTCTTCTTTACAATATGAACACTGATTGGGACCTACAGGAACACGTGGTTGAGAAAACTCGAACCTTTGCGAGTTTCTCTGGAACTGTTGAGGTTGCTGATAGTTACTCTGACCACCACGTGGCGGATACGCCTGTTGTAAAAGAACCTTCGTTTTTAATTCTTTAGTTTTCTTGTCTGCTCTATCCTTCTCATCTTTATCCCCATTTTCGTAGTACTGTGCAGTAGCCAATATTTGTGCTGAAGATGAAATGGCCCAAGAACTCTCTGAATCCTTCAATTTCTTACACAGCTCGGCAAGCAAATTGTGCACAAACTTGTCGACGAACAACCGTTGACCACCTTCTGTACTCATATCTTGACCACTGTGGTCGATAAACGTTTCCTCAAACCTGGTGAAGAAATCAGACACTGTTTCATCTTTCTTCTGCTTACACGCAGACAATTTATCCCAATTCACACGCATCGCAGGCATTAAAGTCTTCATGTAAGTAATGATCCTAGCAGGCAGTTCTGCTACCAAAGGCTCAGGTTTGGCACCACCAACTTGTCTATCATTTGCAGCACTAATATTAGCCCATGAGTCACCTAACTCTTGCGCATGATCTGTATGGCGAATCAATCCCCACAAAGGCTGTGGAACAACATTCCCAAATAACATGTCTATGTCGGCTAAATTCATAATGCATGAGTCTGCAGTCTGTGATAATTCCTTATAATACCCTGCAGGGTTTTTACGGGGATCAGGCAAAGTCTGCTTAAGGGCTAAAACTTCAGCTCGGTTCCACGGAACATGTACCCAAACACGCTGAAAATGAGCTGGGACAGCATCAATTTGATTAGCAACATCAGCCGCAACGGCGTCCTTCCATACCGGAGGGACTTCTCTCATTGGGTACTGTCGCACCTTTTTTTTAACAGAGGAGTCATGTTGGAACAATGACTGAGAAGGGTCCTTATTCCTAAAGGACAACAACGTCGCAACTGCTGTCTCAACATCGGGACCCACAATCGTGCCCTTTGCAAACTCAAACCGTACACGGCACAAATCAGGTGGATTTGTTTCCAAATCATTATCCTCTAATTCCTCACAAAGGAAAGCACACATTTTCTCAAAAACGTATCTTTGTTTCGGTGCTCCCCATTGACGGAAGACATCCATAACAGACTCTACATTGTATCTTAAAGGGTAAACAACCCATTTACGCGCCATACGGTCAAACATTTCTCTCTCTTGAGAATTAGGCAGTTGACTACGCGACTGTTTACGCTCCGAATCTGGGGTCACACCATACGACCCAAAGAGAGGAAATATAAGGCTGGTAACAGTATCTGTCACTCTCTGTCGGACAGAAGGAGAAGTTGATGAAAGAGCAGGAGGAAAAACAGAGGGAGGCAAGGCAGACGCAGAAGCAGACGCAGAGGCAGTATCAGGAAGAACACCAGAAGAGGCAGTCAATGTAGTACATAAAGTCGTAGGAGGTACAGATAAAGCAGGTAGCGAAGTCGGCGGCCCTTGAAGGGGCTGCGCCATAGTAGTAGGAGCCAACTGAAAAGGAGCTGGCGGCTGTGGAAGAACCTGAGGCACAATAATCGGAGTTTGCTCAGCTAAAGGTTGCAGAGGTGCTGTAGCATTCTGCGCATAAGGGGGTGGCGAACTCAACAAGTGTGACATTAAAGGATCTTTCTCAAGTTATTTTGCTGCATCTTGCTGAAGAAGCAGAAAAACTGGATAACATTTATTGGTCACCAATTTACGTTGCCTGTGCAACTGCTCATTCATCTGTTCTTCTTCATCATCTTTAAACTGCATGGCAGCTTGCATTATCGAGATACCCTCTTCCCTCTTATTTCTCTTTGCTAATTTAATTTCCTTCTGTTTGGCTTCCTTACGCCATAGGCGGAAAGAGTCAAACATCGCCGGCCGGGCTTTCTTCTTGAAAAGTTTAACCTCCAGATTATTCAGAATCTCTGAGTCAAAACTACCATATTGGGGCCATTTTAAAACACCATCTTTCCTGGTGTATCGGATCCATACTTCATTATATGTGAGGGGGCCTATGCCATGTTTCACATATAGTTCATCGGTTGGAGTTCCAATCGGAGGAACCGGACACGAGTCCTCCAATCGGGATCCCTATTATAACCAAGACAAAACAAATTTCCATATCTGCTAAGACCAGGCATCTTCGCTCTCTAGTCTAGCTTCAAACTTCAAAGGATTATCGAATACGATAGTCTCGTGAATACACGAACCCCTCGGCTTTGGTACTTGCAAGTTCCAAATCAAAGATCCCAAGGGGATACCAAACTAAGAACCAAACGAAGGACTGGGAGACGCTCCACTTATACTTAACTGAGGTATCGATGACGTCACCAGAAGACTCGTTTATCGTTTCGCTCTACCAAATCATCAAGGGTCCAAAACAGGGCGATAGTCAGGGCAGCAGTCCTTCGTAGCCGTCGGGAAGCGGGGAACCTCGCAGCAAAGACTTTCGGACCACGTCGACATACAGGGGTCGATGAAGTGGCGGCCTCCCTCCAGAATTTTCACACGAAGCTCCTCACGAACCTCTGGCTTGGACTGGTACCGCTGAAATCACCCCATGTTGGGCGCCAACTGAAGTACTGGGTTTTTCAGAACCCAGTGGTGCCAGGGAACACACCCTAAGACTTCGAGTCCTTCCTGTTTCAGACTACAGAAACACAGAGTCTTCTTGGTGAAGTCAAAGATCTTGTTTATTGGCTGCAGCCAGTAACAGGTATCCTAGAAGTACAACACAGTGTATATTCTCAGGAGACTGCTCCCTTTGCAAAGCTAACCTTCTCTTTTATACAAAATATTATGCTTCAGGCAAACATTCCTTATTTTACAGTTGATCATTCACATATTTTCACTACAAAGAAATAGCAGGTTTATGATGACAAGCCCATATTTCAGTTTGTCTAGCCCTCAATCAATTACCCGGCAAGGCTTAGTACTTTCATCAGATATCGACGGACCCCCAATATAAACAGGCACCTCCTCCTTGTAAAGCAAGTCATAAAGAAAGAAACAGGGACAGGTGTGTGTAAGATTAGGCATGGTTTGTGTGTGATGAAAGGTTTATGATGTGTTGTGCCTTGATACTAATCTCATTCGGCCACTGGGAAAGAAACTGGCCGAACAGGTTTGGCTTCAGGCAGTGGAGTCAGCTTGCCCAGGTCACAGAGGAGTCAGCAAAGATGTACGTGTCCTTCAGACTCGTTTTCAGCATTAGACATTGGCCTATGTGAGGGCAATCACAAAATGGCTGTCGTTTAAATGGAACACGAGGGTTCAGGACGGAAACTCTGATATTCGGGTGATTTCGTTACCCGAATATGAATACAATGCTTGTGCATACTATTCTAATCACTCTCGGTCTGCTGATACCAAAATCGTTGTGATACGACGATGTTTATAACACGGGTCCAGAATTTTCAGTACCACAGAACCTGTCACACATCGGAAATTAATGTACAGCCTAATGTTAAGACGTCAAAGATCACAACGTGTGGAGTGGGTTGCACAAATGTCACCTTGCAAAATGTAAGTGTCCCAATGACCTTTACATTAATCCATTGCATAAGTCTAAAGGTATGGGATGTCCAGGGTACATTGATAAGAGCGTGTTAACAACACTGTCAATTGTAACATGTGTATGGAACTATCATCTCACCCCCAGTGAAGACACACTATCACAAGTCACAATGTTAGGGAGGGCACACTGTACTGCAAATCCCAAAACATACTGCTGACAACTGGTTAGCAGACAAACACTCGTTCAGCCAAGGTAACAACACAATGCAGATGGTACATCATACAAGCCTAGGATGCTACATTATAACACAAAAGAGTCACAGACAACACAAGACACCTACTGCCGTGAAAGGTCATTTCAATAGGGCCAGCTACATCAATATGATCCCAATCCTTTTCTCTTTCAGCTGATCAGGGGTATGGCATCCAGCCATGGATTATGACACCATTTGGCAACCCGAGTACTGCTGCAGAGCGTACCTAGAACGACGCACATCGGAGGACACACAGCATTGTCGAGAGGACCTTTGGCATCCTCAAGTCAAGGTTCCGGTGCCTCAACATCACTGGTGGTAGCCTCCTATATTCGCCGGAGATGGTCTGTAGGATCATCCTAACACGTGCAATATTGCACAACATTTGCATCAAAAGGAACATTCCCCTCCTGGAACTAGAGCCACACATGCCTGAAGAGGAGGAAGAGGAGGATGCTAGCCTACAACATGAGGGGGAACTACTGAACACGGCCGCTGGTATACGCAGGCGGCAACAGATAGTCAACAATTTATTTTGAATATAATCACCTTCACCACTTTAGTTAACTAATTTCAATAAACACCTATAATAATCACCACATCATGGTCTGGCTATTAATTGTTGCACACCTTCATCTCCACTTATCAGAATAGGAGTGTTGCCTCATGGAGCATTGCTGAGATACTGATTAGGACACTGAACATCCCAGAGCTAATGTAATGCCTAACATACAATTGTCACATACACACACACTTTTAATGACATATATCATGTACATTTCTCCTTTGAAGGCCAATAGCTGAGGACCACACCTATTTCACACATTCGTGTTGAAATCAAGGTCCAACGCAGCATATGGCACACAACTAAGACACCATCACTCAATAAGGGGGAAAAAGCCTCATACATGAGGCAGTCAATGTGCTTTTGCATCAGTAACAGGAATGTCTGACCAGACCCTTGACAGCAGTAAGTCCAACTGCATCCAATATTTGCAAGGACTATCTGTGACTAGAGTTCCATAGAAGCAGAACATAGACAGCACAAGTGCCACTCATAAGAGCAGCATTGCACAAATGACATTCCATGTACATGTCAGCCCATTTCCTAACTCCTGACACACCCATGCACCTGGTCACAATCCACCTGTCGGAAGAGGTCCCTGGAATACTAAGATGTGTACCCTGATATTCCCTCCTCTACACACACAGACCAACATTAGCAATCCAGTGTGCTACACCCTTTACTATGGTATGCCACTGTCATAGGACATCTGACTGCATGGACGTCAGGTTAATTTATACACTGGCTTCTAGTTTCAAAGCCCTGTTAGCACCTGTAGACTGCTTCCAGTGTGAAAATGTCTGTTGGCCCTTAGAATGCAAGTCTCACCTACAGGACTGGTGAGAAACAGATGCAGCCCACACCTGTGATCACCTCCATGCACACCACCCATTTCAAAAAGTACTGCCCCTGCTGATGCCTGGAACAGCATATGAGTTGCCATTTAGTCAATTACACCATTAAGCATTGATACTAATTAATCTGTGTAACACAGCCCTTGGGTTCATTTGTCACCTTCAAAAACACAGGACATACACAGTTTGACATGTCAACTCTCTAGTTTGTCCTCCAAACAGTCTGAGTCAGACCACTGATTATGTAACTTGTCAAATTGCTGGATCCTGAATCACCCTGCATTCTGTCAGCCTGACTGGCATCTGTCTGTGCGTCACACTAAAGTATCCCTGTGTCTGCATATGTACCACACTTGCGTTAGCAAACCTCTCATTCATCAGAGGGTATTGGGCATGGGATTCTTCAATGCATACACAAATACATTGGATAGCATCATCTGCCTTTTAACTGTGCCATTTGAGTTAAATCCTCTGGGAAAAGCAAAATTCATGGCCCATCCCTTGTCTGGGTCGCATTTATGCATGAATGACAAAGTGTGACAGTGTCCCAGGGCCGTAGGCAGGGATTGGGTACGGGGCTTTCAGCACAACCAGCAACCTCTGATAATGTCCATGAAAAATACACACATGTCAGGACCATGACAGTTCACACACAGAATCACATTGCTCACAACATAGTGGTGGGCCGTGTGTGGTGAATAGCTGCAATAATAATCAGTACAGGGGCTATGATGTTCCCAGATGCAGTGGGAATTGCAGAGGCTAACCTGTGTACAAATGTTGTAATGACACCTGCCGGAACATGACACCTGAGACATTATCTCACTCAGCACACCAATGTTGCCCTGTTGACTGTCTCATTACACGTCTTTAGTGACAGGGTGGGACCATCCCCATGTAGGTTCACATGTCCACATCCACTTTACTCACATTGATCAACCAAGGATACTCAGTAGATACAGGAATAGCTGCCACAGACTCATGATGAATCCTGGACTGAACTGTGACAAATTACACCCCAAAAAATATACAGGATCATCATTGGACCACACACATGAACAAGACACCTATGTGCAATTGATCACTGGTAATATGTGGACACGTGCTGTCTTGTGTGCTGGTCCACCACAGCCACTTGATAGTTGGGGCTCACTTCTATGGACTCAACTGTGGTGTCATCATACATTTGAGATTCACCCTTGTCTGTCTGTGCAAACAACATGGTACCCACTTCCTCAATGCATGTGTATGACTCACTGTGGGATTCACCAACTAGTGCCTAGGAAGCTGTTACCAAAACTCTAGGACATAGGATGTTGAAAATGTGGACCATTAACATGAACAAGCGTCTGCCGTCTATCTGGTGCATGCTATGTCACATGTAGTGTCTACGTGACCCTAAATCTTGGAAGTCCACTTTACGGATGTTGCTACATGTATGACTAACACATGCCCTCTCTCATTTCCACAATGACTTGCACCTAAGGATTGGGCACATGGATGTCACATTCATACAAGCATATGTACAAATATGCTTCATGTGATACACACTCACTTGGTCAACAAATACATTAATTGCCAAAGAACACACTTTGAGCCAAAGGCATTTAGGTATTGTACATATGTGCGTCACATTGCTATCCTCTCCTTATGCCAAACATGCACAATTTGTGCAACACATATATGTAGGTCACACTTATGACCAACTATTGTGTCAGCCAACCGTAAAAATACTGTGAATGGAGTAGCGGATCATGGTCCGCTGCAGTATGATGTCACACATGTGAACATACACCATCAACACCATAGTGTCTTCAATCAGCCTATCTCTGATGTGTCCCAAATGTAACATAACAAAAAAACAAGAAAAATTGCCCAAAACCAGTTAATGCACTGAAATTTTGACGTTCCTAGCCTTATGCGTCATTTTTTGTCTACCAAAACTGTATTTGCATCATTTTTTTTTACGCACAGGAGTGAAAATTAGCCTGCATCCAGATATTTGTACAGGCCATGTATTATTATGTGGATGCGGGCCAATTTTCACTCCTGTGCCTCAAAAAAAATGATGCAAATACAGTTTTGGTAGACAAAAAATGACGCATAACGTGAAAAAGGTGGGACTTTCCATACAGGAAGTGATGTAATAGGATATCCTGTTTACAGATCATGTATAGTGGGTGTACTTTCATTTTCACTTTGCAGTCTATGATCCTTCTAGACTGTGTGGCTGTGTAGTGAGTGGTGTCCTGAGATTCTGTGCTTTTTTGTCCTGTGTGCTATATGTAAAGTCCATTTGTGAAATAAATATTGTTGCTGTATACTATACTACTGTGTTTTGTCTACATTTGTCCATTTATCTTGTGTTTTTGTTGTTTGTGGGTGTCTGTTGTGGGTAGTGTTATTTTGGGGATAGTTGGGCTCTTTTAGTGGTTAAGTTTACTTTTCATCTGTATTTGTACCCCTACCTTCCCCCTTTTCCCCTTTCTATTTCTTTTACCCCTATTCCCTTTCACTTTTTAAGTATGTCTGGTAGGCCACGTCTTGGCAGGATGGGTGAAGAGGAGTTGGGGGGCTTCATCTGGCTTGTGTGCCATTTCTTGCCACTTATGATCCAGGCAGGGGGCAGGGTGATACAGGGGTATCCAACAGAGGTGCGCAGAATCCGGTGGGGAAAGGTGCTGCATCACCTGCAGCGTTTGTATGCCAGCCAGAGGAGTGACCACCAGCTGAAGCACCGGTGGGCTGACCTCATCACCAGGGAGCAGGATCTCTTGGACCACCTGGGAATCATGATTGGTGGCACTGTTGGTACTAAGCATGTAAATGTGCATGATTAAATGCTCTGTAGTGACATAAGAGGATTTGTACAATGTCTGCCAGCTAACTTGCTGACTGTGTGTAATGCTGGGGAAACATAAAGGGATAACTGATGCACTATGGTAAGGATCACAATTGCTAGCTGTCCGGTAACACGTGCTCAGCAAACTTACAGGATACTTTTCCATGAAGTAAATTGGTGCGGCCTTTTTGTCAGAAAACAAAATAGGAGCCAATCATGTCTATATAGGGTACTATTGACAGAGAAGTAAAGATGTACCAACATATTGGCTAACCGTGTTGAGGCAATAGCTAGACTGACTTTAAAATCACTACATGATGGTGAAAATGAGTGTTGCCTTCACGTCAATTGATAATAGCAAAGTGGCTCAGACGTATGTCTCATGTGAGTCTGGTGAGTGTGGAAGGAAAGCGTTCACGGAAGTACTATGAATGTTTGGGTTATTGTGTTCCTTGATCTTTTTGGATACATGTCAGATATGGATTTGAAAACATTGTGACAAGGTGTTAGGTGCCCTCAGCTAACATTTTAGAATTTTTGTTGAAGTTAGTTGTGCCACATTCCAAATATGGATGGCAGTCCAAGTGTATGCACATGGCTTTACATCTCCATGGTTGGTGCAAATCCCCATAGCAGGGCCACATCAATTGAATCAAATGTAACAACAGGAGGGCTTACAAAAGTCCCTGCCCCTCCCTCTGTACATTGTATCTATGTGTCATTAATGTGTCATGGCCACAAGGCATGTTTGACTGGTAATGCAGTCCTCAAGTAACCATGATTTGGATGTCTCTCTTGGATGCACATGATGAGACGATTACACTCCATATTTTTTTCTGCTCACCAATTACGGCGCATGTTTGCAACCACATGATAGTTAGGGCCTATGTATGTGTGAAGATATGTGTGTAACTGTCACAGGAGACCCATGCTATGTACAAGTTGGCCGTGATATATCAGATCCAGTACCATCATGTCTGAATGCCTGCCCTTTCCTTATTCAGCCTACATATTGAATATGTTTCTGAAATGTTTGCACTGTGCACAGATTTTTAGCACATTTCTTCCTTCAATACCTTACAGGTGGACCGGCACCCTACACTGTGGGAGAGGTGGCGACATATGAGGACCCCGACCACTCCAGTAAGTGTTGATATGTCTCTTATGTGTTATGTTTGCTGGTTAGGGACTCCTGTGTGTTGAACGCATAGCATGGTGTGATGCGTTGGGCAAGCTTTTCTCTTGTTCCATGAGTGGGAATTCAGTTTCTCACATGTTTTGATTTGGTCAATGCGTATCCAATGGTATTATGTAGGGATTGTAGGCCATTCCTGTAGGCCCCACTGTGAGTACAGGGGTCAGTCATGTGCATGACACTTGTATCAACAAGAGTTGCACTGGAAGTCAGCTCCGATTTAGTCAGCCTGTCACACCCACTTTCTCCAAGATTGGTACAGCAAATTGCTTTCCAATAGACATCCGCTTCCCTATTTACCTATTTAATTATGAAACAGTAGGTAGAACCTCCTAGCAGCATGTACTTCCACATGTAGTGCTACAAGTATGTGGAACTAGAGTGCAATGGCCTAGGTGTGCATGCAATTCATGCTCATGGGTGTTCTTGCAACTCTGTGCCTGATGTAAGTCAGGCCTTACTGGAAGTATATGTTGTGTACCAAGTTCTGCATTTCCTGACATATGTGGCCCTATGATTGGTCTAGGGTTTTCTGACTCCTTATTGTTGATAGGCCTTACCTGTGGTGTGTGTGTAGAGCCAAACACGTGTGGAGTTTTCTATACACTCCTCGGTGTACATGTTGTTGGAAATTGATAGTTGTTTATCCACCCCCCCACCCTCAAACACGGGCATGGGTTTGTGAATGGGGTACCTAGTACTAATGCTACCAGTATGTTACACATACATGTGAATAAGTGACGGTTTGGTTGCAACCTAGTATACACACTCAGGTTTGGCACTTGGTACTATACTGGCAAGTCCAGTTACAACTTGCAGACCATGTAGCTTTAGTTTTGCTTTCCGTACACTGACATTTGTAGCCCAGGTCTTGGCAGAGGATATGCAGCATGATTCTTAGCTGATAACTGGCAGAACTCAGATTGCAAGTCAAAGCCAGTTGTTACCCATCTTGTAAGTTATGGATGTGCTATGTGTGATGTGACCTTTGTAGGCTGGCCTGCCATGTACTTCCTCAGGGACATTCAATGATCTGTATTGTGATATGAGCTGTTACAAGTACAGTTGATGTATTGTCTGATTAACTTCTTGTGCCATTACACACAATGCAGTTACTAATGTAGAATATCTGCATTTGTCTTCACAGCTGCAAACATGACCCCAGACCAGGTCCGTGAATTCCAGCGCCAGGCCATGAGATACCAGCACATCCTGTTGGTGGAGTCGGGGTTCAGGAGGATGGCCCGGCGATATCGTCATGAACGGGCCTCGGGGGCATGGAGAGCCTTCCCACAGGGTGGCCCTACTTTGTCCACCACAGCCACCACCAGCACAACCACCAATCCAAGCCAGGTGGTCCCACCCACAGCTGGGACTGTTGGTCCTACATCTGCTGGACTTCCAGGCCCCAGCATTGCCACCGGTGCAGGACAGCCCACTAGGCCTGGCACCACACAAACACAGACCTCCTCCACTGGTACCCAGACTGCCACAGCTCCATCTGTTGACCCTGCAGCCTTCAACC
Organism: Pleurodeles waltl; assembly: GCF_031143425.1. Taxonomy (NCBI): domain Eukaryota; kingdom Metazoa; phylum Chordata; class Amphibia; order Caudata; family Salamandridae; genus Pleurodeles; species Pleurodeles waltl. The sequence continues at coordinate 1,258,736,045 of NC_090445.1, read as the reverse complement.
AAATGGAATGGAAGATGGACTGTGTGCTGCGCAAGTTGAGCCACCTGAGCCGGGATGTGCGTCACATTAACCGGCGTGTTAAGTCTATTAAGAGGACCCTCCGGAGGGCCAACCTCTAGACATTTTTCTATGGACATGATTCCCTACTCTCCCTCCTCTTTCCTTGTTCTTATAGTTAGTGGGCTTAGGGGGCTTAGTGTTAGGTTGGTATAGGCTGTTAGTTTAGTTAGTGTTAGTGGGTTGGGGGTCCTGATTCTTTCTATTTTTACTTATTAAGTGTGTGGGTGGGTGGGTGGTTGGGGGACTATGTTGGGGTTTTTGTGTATTTAAATAAAAAAAAACATTTAAAAAATATATATATATATATATTTGTTTAGGATAGTATAGTATGTGTTTAGGTTAGTATGTGTTGTCCTCCATGTGTCCCTTCTCATAAGGGAGGTGGGGGGTAGATGTTTAGAACATTTCATTGCATGTGATAAGTAAGTGTAGCTTAGGTTAGTTAGGGACAGTTGTGGGTAATGAGTAGTCAGGGTAGATTAGGGTAGGTAAGATTTTTCCCTCAGTTTCCTCTATTGTGATTAGCATCTAATAAATATTTGGTTAACCGTTAATAGTATGTGTTGAATGGTACTTGATCGTGGGTTTGGATTCAGTGTACATAAATTTGGTACTATTACATTTGTGTCCTATGCTACAAACAAATCCCAACTGAGCTGTATGATTGGCAGCTAGCCCAGAGCTACCTTGCAAAGTGTCGACCCTTCGTTGCAACCACCAATCACAGTTAATATGGATGACAATGTGTTTCTGTTGATAAGTGTGTTTTCAAAGTCACAAACAGTGCTTCCAGACTTGGTATTGGGGAAACAGTTTTAGGTCTGACTGCAGTGTGATGATCAAGGACATCCTTATAAAATGAGTTCTCATTGACACTCTTGTTTTCTTGTCTTCATGACTCTCATACATCAATTGTGACACAGTTCAGCATGATTAACTATTTGGATGTAAACTCAGACACCTTCAGTTATGCAGTTTTAGTAGTGTTTGCTTAGATTAGTGTGCCATGTTATTTGTGTTATATTTGCATGTTGACCACATTTTGCGGCCACTATTTGATGACTTAGTTATCCCCTGAGGAAGCATTATTCTGTCAAACACAGCATGATGGTGCATGGTTTCTCACTTCATCCGATTTGTCCCTCAGGATGGGCAGAGTATGATGCAATCATGGACACTGTGCAGATTTCTCTGACTACATATTATCAAGACAGTTGTATTGACAAGCTACGTAATTTGACAGTAGGCACTTTTCAGTTATCTACTGCACAGTTGATATGTCACATTATCTAGAGACAGATTTGTTGTGTAAGTGCTATTTATTGAAAAGTGCTGTAGTGCTATCTGTACATTGTCCATGATTGTGAGTCCTTTATAGTGACATCTTACATTGTGATCCAACACAAGGGGTTACCAAAATGCTTTTGACATGCTGGGGTTGCTGTTTCAGACAGTGCAGAGGGACAGAATTTGCCAATGAGTAGGAGAGAGACAATCATTGGGCTGGGTGACAAGATGTGTAGTGGTTTGCAGAACAGTGCTTGAGTACAGTTGTTGCAAGACTGGCAAGTTACAAAGCGCAGGACCTTGGTAAATGTTGGCCATGTGGCAGGGACTAATGCTTCCGGGTACTTTTCCTTGTGAATGTGATCTGTTCCATGTCTTCTTCTTTTGATGTGTGTGTTGCCTCCTCTGTCCTTGTTGTTGTTGGTTGTGAAGGGGCAACACACACCTCAGTGTTAGAAGACGTGGAGTCGGACATCCCGGTCGCTGCTCCCTGTGAAGGTCTTAAGGGCAGTACTGCAGCAAGGAGTATCTGCTGGTTCTTGAGAATAGCAGCCACATCACAATGGTAGGCAGCCAGGTCGGCCCTGAGGGGTTCAATGTTGCATTCGTGCACGTGTTGACAGGATTGCTGTTGTAGGTGTTGGGTCAACTGTATTACAGCTGTGCTGATTTCCTTCTGGGTTTTCTGCAGTTCCTGCAAGTTAGATGTTAGGGCTTGCATAGCTACTGCCTGATCTGCAGATGACATCATGCACGAACGCATCCCATCAAGGCTGGCTGCCATATTTTGCATCCCCACCCGCACCTCCTTGGCCAGCTCCCGCTGTACTCCAACTACAGTTCTCTCAAAGCTGGTGCCATTGTCGTCTGAGTCCTCAGCTGTATTGGAGCTGGCAGGTCTTACAATTGGGGTGGTGGGTGGATCCTCTGCGATGGCTGCTTCTTCTGTGCTCCTCCTTGTGACTGAAGGTGGGGTCTGGAGGGTTTCAAGGACCTTTTGGATAGTCTCCTGGGGAATGCTTATCGGCTCGTCATCCATGTCATCAGGGAAATCTGGGACAGGCATATCCGCAGGAGATCCATCTTCCTCTGCAATGAAACAGGGTACAATTAGTGTGTCTGTGTTGTGGCAATTTTGATGTGACGTGCCTGCCTTTTGATGAATTCACTTTGTGATCTTGTTTTGTGTTAATTGCTCCAGTCCTTCAGATGGGCATTCTTCCAGGCCTATGGCCCACCTGCATGTCACATGTATGTTATTGAGTTATTTGACTTGTCAGCATTATAGCCTCTAGGTGTTGGTTTAGGCCAAATAGAAAATTGCCACCTTCTTGTCCTGCTCAAGCCTCCGTCTACATCCATTCTCATGGTGAGACCTTTCACTGGCTGTGGGTGTTCTGATGGCCCTGGCAGAACACTTAACAATCTGGACGTGCCCCAATCTCTGATCTTTCACATCCATTTAAATGTATTTGACATGTGGCATATCCTGTGCATGGCAATGTTATGATCTGATATGGATGTTGACATTGGTAATGTGTACTGCTGATGTTGGGGAATGTGTGTTACATTGGATTGCCCTGATAATCGGATCAGTGTCCTATTTCCTTCTCTGACTGCACAGGTGTATTTCAGTGACCAGTTACATGTGTCCCCCCTCAATGCTGTTGTCTGAGCAGTATGACATTTGGGATGTTGCATTGTTACCCAGGCACAGGATGGACCCTGACATATGCAGCATGGGTGTGTCCTTAGTGCTGTGTAGCTCCTATTGTTGTTTACATTGGCTGATGTTAGCGACAACTATGGGCATTGACTTTTGAGAGTACTGTGGCCTTTGTCTTGTTTCAGGGGATTGTTAACTTTGTCATCCTAAACCCTCTAATTTAGGTGCATATGATCCATGGGGAGGTTACTGCCATTGGCTACTTGAGCTGCACACAGAGCGGAGGTGGTAGTGGCAACTGTTGTCGCAGTTACATTCCAGTTGTCGGTATGGCTAGAGATTGTTAAGAGGGCCCTAGTTAATGTAGGGGGTATGGTGGCTGACGTGTGCCGGGATGTCAGTTTGACATTGTGGCCTTCCCTCCTGGCGTGGCCTTCCCTTTGCTCCATCGTTGGTATGACAGCATGCCCCCATGGGACTGTTGTTGGTGTTGTATAATGGTGTGCCCCAGGTCTTCTCAGAATGGGCCATGCCCCCATGCCGTGCCCCTTTACCCATGCCACTCCATGTATAAGATGACTTCCATGCATTTTGTGGTCGGTATCACCCCCCGGTTGTAGATGACATTATTGCATTTTAATTCCCCATGCGACTTACCCTGCATGTGTGTTGTCTCCTGGTAGTCTGCACTGTCCTGTCCTTGAATCCCTGTGACGATCTCCTCAGGGATGACGGCTGCGACCATCTCCTCCATGTGGTCCAGGGCCTCCTGGTGTGCTGGACTCCCCCCTCCAGTCTGCAATGCTGCCTTCCTGTTCCTGGCCATCTTTTCCTTTGTCCTGCGCTTGCAGTCATGCCAGCATTTCTTGCACTCGATGACAGTTCTGCGTACTTCAGCCACACAGTTAATTTTGTCGACAATTTGTTGCCATATAGCCTCTCTCCTACTGATTAGCAACTTTGAGGTGACAAACAGTTGGTGCTGGTGTTCCGTCACCTCTTTAACCAGAATTTCCTGTTCCTCTGCACTGAAGCAACACTTTCTTTTCTTCTTAAAAGTGTCCTGGTTCTTGTGTGGGTCCTCCTGGCTGGTTCCTGGTCTGTTGTCATCTTCCTGGGGTCTGTAGTGGCATCTGGGATCCATTTTGGCTCTCCTCTGGTGAAATGCCAGTGTTCGCATTTTTTTTTTATGCTATTGCGTCAAAAAACGGCGCATATCCTGTTTGCGGGGTCGTAAATCGACCCACAGTAATTTCTGCCGCATTTACGTCGTTTTGCTTTATGACTTGACGCTGCGGTGTGCGCCAAAAATAATGACTCCCACCTGTGGTTTGCGCCGCCGTGCGTCAAAGTATAAATATGACGCCGCACGGCGCACCAAAATGGCGCTAGCCTGCTGTAATATTTTTGACGCAAAACTGCGCTAGTGCAGTTTTGCGTCAAAAAGTATGAATATGGCCCTGAGTGTAGTTATGCAAGGGGAAAATAATATGCGCAATCTATTGTTTGCGTTTTATACCAGGACAGTAAAAATACAGCCAGAGGACAGCCTGAACTACTTTTCTCAGGAAGGTTATCTGCCATTCTCTGCATTGTCTGCACTGGCAACCGATGTGTACAGTTTCACACTAAATACATGAATGTGGTTTTATTTAGTAGCGAACTGTGACACAAAGGCAGCACGAGTCTCCTATACAGTTAGGGACCTTCACATGTCATGTACCAATGCTTTAAGCAAAAATAGACGTGTTTATGCATTACAACGTTTATTCAAATTGGTGTTTAGAAATCATTAGCACATGGATATCTGTTGCACACATGCCCATTTCTTAAAAAGCCATTACATAGCAAGCAGTCCAAAAACAAAAGGCATTAAAATGTTAATTTTTTTAAAGACTTGTAGGGTCACTGCAGTCCTATACCTGTCCCCCATGTTCCTCTTTGTATTGAAAGCTGAACTTAAAATATGGCCTTCGGCCCTCTGTACTGTGTAAAGCTGTATTAGCGAGCTGTGTATTTGACAAATTTGCAGGCCTACTTATCATAAATTCAAGATCCCCAAAAGGGTGCAACTAAATAATTTAGAGGTGCAACAAATCCTAAGCTCAGGTGTGCTATACAGCATCTGCTCTGAATCGTATGCTGATGTTGAAAATTGCCATATTTTGCATGATTCATCCCCAGATGTTTGCCTTGATTCTTTTTGTTGACTGTGGAACTATTTGCACATTACCCCTATTAACAAGAGGTAAAATATCAGTGCTCCTCTTTTTAACATGATGAAATTGGCATACCCCTAATTGGCATATGTAACTTACATATGAGTCCCTAGTACATGGTTAAGAGTGTACACAGGGCCTGTAAGTTAAATGTCACCAGTTTGCTGCAGCACCCGTTGTGCCACATACTGCAGGGCAGTGCAAAGATGATTGCAGGCTTACCATTTTAAACAGGCTCTGCAGTTTAACTGCAAGTTGTGATGGCTGTAGAAAAGCACAGGGATGCAATAATAAATTTAATAGTGTTATCTCCGGCATGGAAACACCTAAAAATTACTTCTTGAACTTTTTGAAACATTTATTACAAGCCTAATTCACTGGAGAATTTGGACATATAACACATAGGGGGTCATTCTGACCTCGGAGGTAAAAGGCCCTTACCGCCGGTCAGAAGTCCGCCATTCTACCGCCGCGGCCGCGGTAAACCGCCACGGTCATTCTGACCACCAACTGTGAAACCGCCAAAAACCCGACATCCAAGGAAGGCCGCCGCATCAGCAGGCCACGGAAAACTGGAGATGACCAAACCTCCACCGTCACGCCAACACAAACACGCCCATGCCATTCTGACCCACGAATCCACGCGGCGGTCTTTCAACCGCGGTATTCCATTGGCGGTACACACCGCCGCGCTCAAAATACACACACAGCTCCAAAACACAGCCACATTGGACAATTTGACACACATACAAACAACACTCCCACACATCCAATCAACTATAAAACACACACCCACATCACCCACAAACCCCCACTAGTTGGAAATCGGAGAGAAGGCGATAGAGATAGAGATAGAGAGAGCGAGCACAGCAATCGAAAACCCCAACACACACAGGAACCCAACTTCATCACCCACACCACATTTACGCACACATCACCACATATCACCACGCACATCACCACAAACACCACCCCACACCTCATCCACACCACCCCATGGCACCCCAAAGACACCCCAGGTTCTCGGACCAAGAACTCAGGGTCATGGTGGAGGAAATTATAAGGGTTGAGCCCCAGCTCTTCGGCACACAGGTGCAGCACACCACTATAGCAAGGAAGGCTGAGCTATGGCAAAGGATCGTAGACAGGGTCAACGCTGTGGGACAGCATCCCAGAAATCGGGAAGATATCAGAAAGCGATGGAACGACCTACGGGGGAAGGTGCGCTCGATGGTGTCGCAACACAACATCGCTGTGCAGAAGACTGGCGGCGGACCCCCACCCACTCCACCCCAATTCACAGCATGGGAGCAAGAGGTAGTAAACATCCTGCATCCTGATGGCCTCGCTGGAGTACACGGTGGAATGGACTCTGGTAAGTCGAATCTCAACTACTTCACCCACCCCCAACCACCAGCATGCCAACCCCCCCCCTCACCCCCAATCTCAACCCCCCAGCACACAACCTCCCTGCCAATGTCTCACCAGCACAACCCACCCTAAACAACACCAACCCCTGAATGCCAACACAAACCATAGACAGCCACCACCAAAGCATGACCATTGCACATACCATTACACCCCCCCCACCACCCTCACAACACCTCCCACAAGGGAATGCCAGCACTGGGGGACAAGGGCACTCAAAATGCACGCCATGGCACACACAGAAACAATAACCATACTCCTTTACCCCTGCAGGGCCCGAACGCCAACACACCGCCACGGAGGGTCCAGATTTGTCCATCCCACCCCCAGAACAGGCCCCCAGCGAGGACAGCAGCTCTGTCGACCTAGAACCTGATGACCAGCCCGGACCATCGGGGACCTCTGGACAGTCGGTTCCCCACACACAGACACAGGCCACATCAGACCCAACCCCCTCTGGGAACACCAGCACAGCTCCCACCCAGCGGGCCCATGCCTCTGTCTCCAGGACGCGTCAAGCAGCGGTGTGTCTGCCACTACAGGGCACCCAGGCTGACCCAACACCCCAACAACAACAGGGACCTGGGGGCAGTGGTAGTGGGCACACCGTCCAGGGGACAGAGGCCCGGGGAAACAGGGCAACTGGGAGGGCTGCTGTGCGACAGGGGGGGGAGGACAGGCCCAGGGAACCCACTCTCCAAGAGGCCCTCACCACCATCATGGGAGCATACCATCACTCCCAGGAGACGATGGCGACGGTACTGGCCAGGTTCACCGAGATCCAGGCACAGCAGGAGGAACGCTACATGGGGTTCAGCAATGAACTCAGGAACATCGCTACCGCTATGGGGACCATAGTCCAGGCCCTCAACCGGATAGAAAACACATTGCGGGACCATGTGGCACCACAAAGGGCCCCTGTCACTAGCCAGGAACAGCCTACCACCTCCGCCGGCGCTACTGGTCAGGAGGCCCCCACAGAACGACGGCCCACCAGAACCCCACCTCCTGCTGAAAAACAACCACCCCGCAAGAGGAACCTGAGATCTCACAGGAAGACAGAGTAGGATGCCAAGACCCCCGCCAGCATAAGATACCCCCTGATGTCATCCCACTGTCCCATAGTGTCACCCTGTCCAACCTTGAACTGCCCCTGCTCCATCCTTCCACAGGCATATGGAAAATGCACCTGTGAAACTGAGAACTGGACTCTGCCATGGACATAACTCCACCCTCACCCATCACCGTTTTAATATCATGTACCAATATCTAGCACTAAAAATAAATCACTCATTGCACTGAAATCATTCAGGAGTCAGCCTGTATTATTTACAAATGTATAACACATTACTGATCAATAATGTTCTGTTATTTTTGTGATGACAACATACCGATGTCAATAAGCATTAGTCCATGGGCTAACCAAGCAGAAGTCACGCAGTGGGTCATACAGCACTGAAAAGGGAAGGGAAAATCAAACATCAGTTTAAAAGAACTGGGGGGAAATACACAAAGTAAAGATGCAGGGGGCTTTCAGTAAATGTTAAATGGCGTGGGTGATTCTTACCTGTGTGCTAATGAAAATACTGTTGGATAACTCTGTCCCTGTTGTCTGGGTCGTCCTCTTCGTCTTCCTCCTCTTCACTCTCCGCAGGCTCCACAGCTGCTTCAACACCACCATCTGGACCATCCCCCTGCAGGAAAGGCACCTGACGTCGCAATGCCAGATTGTGAAGCATACAGCAGGCCACGATGATCTGGCACACCTTCTTTGGTGAGTACATCAGGGATCCCCCTGTCATATGCAGGCACCTAAACCTGGCCTTCAGGAGGCCAAAGGTTCTTTCTATGATCCTCCTAGTTCGCCCATGGGCCTCATTGTACCGTTCCTCTGCCCTGGTCCGGGGATTCCTCACTGGGGTCAATAGCCAAGGCAGGTTGGGGTAACCAGAGTCACCAATTAGCCACACACGTTGTCTCTGTAGCTGTTCCATCACATAAGGGATGCTGCTATTACGCATCACATACGTGTCATGCACTGACCCAGGGAACTTGGCATTCACATGGGACATGTACTGGTCAGCCAAACAGACCACCTGGACGTTCATAGAATGGTAACTTTTCCTGTTTCTGTACACCTGCTTATCGTCTTTTGGGGGTACTAAAGCCACATGGGTCCCATCAATGGCACCAATTATGTTGGGGATATGTCCAAGGGCATAAAAATCACCCTTCACAGTGGCCAAATCAACCTCCTCAGGGAATACAATGTAGCTCCGCATGTGTTTCGTCAGGGCAGACAACACTCTAGACAAAAATTTTGAAAACATAGGCTGAGACATTCCAGATGACATGGCCACTGTTGTCTGGAATGAGCCACTTGCCAAAAAATGGAGGACTGACAGAACCTGCACTAGAGGGGGAATTCCTGTGGGTTGGCGGATGGGGGACATCAGGGCTGGCTCCAGCTGGGCACACAGTTCATGTATAGTGGCTCGGTCAAGTCGGTATCGTAGTATGATATGGCGTTCTTCCATTGTCGACAGGTCCACCAGCGGTCGGTACACGCGAGGATTCATCCTTCTCCTCGCAAGTCCCAGCAGACGGTGCCTAGGAAGGACAACATGGAGCACAGAGTCAAGCAAATCACAGGTACGTTCACCACAGCATGCCGAGCACACGATTATCTATGTATTGAAAGGCGTGTATGTGTGGCAATGCAAGGCCTAGGCCTGTGTGACGCAGTACAAATTATGCCATGTGGGCCCTTGAAATGGCGGCTGCCTGACCTGTGAAGTGGGACAATGGGATGTGAGGTCAATGCGCTGGCGTGGCACACCGTGGCGGTAGGCGGTCGAAGACCGCTATACGAAGCCGCATTGGTTAACATTGAAGCCTATGGGTTTCAGGAGCCCATGACGAGGTGCGCCGGCGGTCGCGGTACGCACCGCCATGGTACGCACCGCCGCTGGCGTGACCGCCATTTTCTATCTGCTCAATCACTCGAGACCTGATCATCCACAGGAGAGGACCTGTTCTGCAAGTGCTGCTGTGACCTCGGTCTGGAAGTGACAATGGCTGCTGCGACTGGGGAAAGGGCCCCTGCCTTCACGTCTGAGGAGTTGGAGAAACTTGTGGATGGGGTCCTCCCCCAGTATGCGTTACTCTACGGTCCTCCAGACCAACAGGTAAGTACACTGGGTGCACATTGACTGGCCTATGCCTGTGTGGAGTGGGGTGGATGTAAGTTGGTGGGGGGCGAATGAGGAGTGCAACGCACAACAGATGAGAGCATGTGCCATATGGCAAGGTTGGGGACGGGGGGGCCAATCACATCTAACATGCAGAAAATTGATGAATTTTTCCTTCCCACCCTGTACATGTCAAATAGGTCAGCGCCCATCAGAAAGTGGACCTTTGGCGTGCCATCGCCAAGGAAGTCCGGGCCCTGGGGGTCCACGTCAGACGGGGCACCCACTGCCGCAAGAGGTGGGAGGACATCCGCCGCGGGACCAGGAAGACCGCCGAGTCACTGCTGGGGATGGCCTCCCAACCTAGGAGGGGTGCCAGTCGTACCCTGACCCCCCTGATGTCCCGGATCCTGGCGGTGGCCTACCCTGATTTGGATGGGCGCTTGAGGACATCACACCAGACACAAGGGGGTGAGTATCAGCACATTCTGCTATCTTTCTGCGCAGTGGAGGCGTCTGGGTGGGGGAGGAGGGTTGTGGGTGACATTAGGCCAGGGCGCTTTCTGTAGTGTAGTCCTCTCCTTTAGGCATGGCCCTGTGCTCCCGGCCCCCACCTCTGTAGGGTGACAAGTACAGCTATTGATGGTCCAGCATCACACATGTGCGCGTTTGTCGTCTCTAGACCTGTTGTCCTAGTCAGAAGTACTGAGTAGTGTACCCCGAATGTGCGGCTTATTGCATGAGGCTCCTGTGTCTGTCCTCTCCGCCAACGGTGTTGACATTGCATGCACTCAACCTGGTCTTCGTTTTTCTCCCCCCACCCTTCTTCTTCATCTTCTTGTGCATGTGTGCATTAGCATCATCAGGCGGAGGAGAATTGGTATCGGAGCACGAGGGAGCTGCAAGTCACAAGGCCCCGGTGGGCCCAGGAACATACACCGAGGGCACCAGTAATCCGGAGGGCGAGGGGAGCACCACAACGGGGACCGGCGGTGACACCAGCGACACCGACACTTCCTCGGATGGGAGCTCCTTAGCGGTGGCGGCAACATCCGGGCCCCCGCCTCTACAGGTACAGCCGCCACCCAGCGCACCAGCCCCGCCCTCCCAGCAGCCCCTCAGCCTACGCTCCGTGCCCGCTCGCCCAGGAAGGCGGGCGTCTCCTTCGCCCCAGGCACCTCAGCCCCTGCCCCTGTCACCCCTGCTGCCCTCAGTGAGGAGGTCATTGACCTCCTTCAGACCATCATTGTTGGGCAGACTACCCTTTTGAATGCCATCCAGGGGGTAGAAAGGGAGGTGCATCGGAGCAATGCCTACCTGGAGGGCATTCATTCGGGTCAGGCTGCCCATCAACGATCGTTCAATGCTCTGGCCTCAGCACTGACGGCAGCCATTGTCCCTGTTTCCAGCCTCCCTCTTCTGACTGCCTCCACCCTGTCTCTGTCTCCTGTTCCTCAGCCTATCCCATCCACACCATCAGACCAGCCTGCACACACCTCAACACCCAAGGGCAGCTCATCCAGACACAAGCACCACAGAACCCACAAGCATTCATGCAAGCAACACCCAGATGCAGACATTCCAACAGTCACTACCACCTCTGTGTCCCCCTCCTCCTCGTCTCCCTCCTCCCTCCCTGTGACGTCTACACTCACACCTGAATGCACACCACCATCAGCCAGTGCTTCCATCACCAGCACACCCTCCAGAATAGTGCGCACACGTGCAGTCACCACCCCCACTACCATTTACACATCCCCTGTGTCCTCTCCCACTGTGTCTGTCACCCCCTCTTCCAAGACACACAAACGCAGGCAGGCAGACACACACCCAACAGCCATCCACCTCACTACGCCTCCAGCACAAGCACCTGCACCCAAAGACAGCACACCTGACTCTCCTACAACCACATCCTCTTCCTCCACTCCCATCACCACTTCTCCTACCCTTTACCTTGGTCCTAAAAAACTTTTCCTCGCTAATCTTAACCTCTTTCCCTCCCATGACCCACCCCCTCCATCGGCAAAGAGTCCCAAGAGCACCTCAGCCACCACCAGCCCAGCTTCGAGTGTCACTGTGGTGCATGGGTTCTGGAGTCCACCCTTTGCCAGCAGTGACACTTCAATCAGCAGCAAGGGGACAGCCAGCCCCCCCCCAGGCAAGAGGACCAGGAAACTAAAGGGCCGCCGTGAGAGGACTGACACGGCTGCCCCCAAGGAGCAAAGTTCGCCCACTTCACCAGCCACAACATCTAGGGGAGGCAAGGGCCCGAGAGCCCCATCTAAGGAGCGAAAGGGCAGCAGGGCGGAGAAGTCAGCCAGCAGGAGCGCGGAGCAGGAGGGCCCCACAAGCCCCATCCCGGGTGTTAGGGAGGACACCAAAGGGTCCAGCAACAGCACGGTCGGAGGGCGACTGAGCAGGGAGTCCAGGACAGGTCTGGCTCCCTTGACTTACTGGACGAGCACCGCTGAAGAGGGCCCCGCCGTGCAGAAGAGCACCGCTGAACAGGGCCCGCCGTGCAGAAGAGCACCGCTGAACAGGGCCCCGCCGTGCAGAAGAGCACCGCTGAAGAGGGCCCCGCCGTGCAGAAGAGCACCGCTGAACAGGGCCCCGCCGTGCAGAAGAGCACCGCTGAAGAGGGCCCCGCCGTGCAGAAGAGCACCGCTGAACAGGGCCCCGCCGTGCAGAAGAGCACCGCTGAACAGGGCCCCACCGTGCAGAAGAGCACCGCTGAAGAGGGCCCCGCCGTGCAGAAGAGCACCGCTGAACAGGGCCCCGCCGTGCAGAAGAGCACCGCTGAACAGGGCCCCGCCGTGCAGAAGAGCACCGCTGAACAGGGCCCTTCCTGTCAAGCACCGCTCCGCTGGGCCTCGCCGTCTCAAGCACCGCTCCGCTGGGACCCGCCGTCTCAAGCACCGCTCCGCTGGGCCCTTCCTGTCAAGCACCGCTCCGCTGGGCCCTTCCTGTCAAGCACCGCTCCGCTGGGCCCCGCCGTCTCAAGCACCGCTCCGCTGGGCCCTTCCTGTCAAGCACCGCTCCGCCTGGCCCCGCCGTCTCAAGCACCGCTCCGCTGGGCCCCGCCGTCTCAAGCACCGCTCCACTGGGCCCTTCCTGTCAAGCACTGCTCCACTGGGCCCTTCCTGTCAAGCACCGCTCCGCTGGGCCCCGCCGTCTCAAGCACCGCTCCGCTGGGCCCCGCCGTCTCAAGCACCGCTCCGCTGGGCCCTTCCTGTCAAGCACCGCTCCGCTGGGCCCTTCCTGTCAAGCACCGCTCCGCTGGGCCCCGCCGTCTCAAGCACCGCTCCGCTGGGCCCTTCCTGTCAAGCACCGCTCCGCTGGGCCCCGCCGTCTCAAGCACTGCTCCGCTGGGCCCCGCCGTCTCAGGCACCGCTCCGCTGGGCCCTTCCTGCATGCACTGTTAACGGTTCACTGTGCCCACCATGCCTCCTCCTTGACCAGTGGAGACTGTAATCCACCTGATGGACTGTGGCTTTGCACTCCCCTGGATGGAACAGTGGGCAACCCACCTACTGTATAGACTTGAGAGACTGTGGCTTTGCACTCCCCAGGATGGCACAGTGGGCAACCCACCAACTGTAGAGACTTGAGAGACTGTGGCTTTGCACTCCCCAGGATGGTACAGTGGGCAACCCACCAACTGTAGAGACTTGAGAGACTGTGGCTTTGCACTCCCCAGGATGGTACAGTGGGCAAACCAACCACTGGAGAGACTTGAGAGACTGTGGCTTTGCACTCCCCAGGATGTAACAGTGGGCAACCCACCTACTGTAGAGACTTGAGAGACTGTGGCTTTGCACTCCCCAGGATGGCACAGTAGGCATGGTGGCCCCTTCGTGGATCTGGCGTTGTGGACTCATGTGGCTGTGGTGCCCCCCCCTTCCATTCCCCCTGAGGTGCCTGTAGTTTTTTCATCAGATGCCCCTGCAATGTTCTCTCCAAAGGACTCAGGTCTCCTGTGTGGGCTTTGCCCTTGTGTTGTTACACTTTGGCCCACGGGTACTTCGATTTTCTTTTGATGTGCAGGACTAATTGCCTCGGTTATCCATTGCACTGCATATAGAATTATTTTGATATTGATTTTTTGGCTAGTTGACCAATACTTTTCAGAGCCTATTTTGTACATAAATTTGTATTCACAATTTAATTATGTCTTTGCATTTTTCAGGGGGGTTTGGGTGGTGTCACTGTGACTTGTTGCTCTGCATTGGTGTGTACATAGTTTGGGGGGGTGGGGGTCGCATATGTGTGTGCCGTAAGCTTTCCTCCTCCCCCCTCCCGTGTGTCGTAGGTGCAGTACTCACCGTTGTCGTCTGCGCCGGCGTTCGTACTCGTGGTAGATGAGCAGGTAGACGAGAGCAGGTAGGATGTTTAATTTGGGTTCCATGCTGTCCTCCTTCCTCGTGGAGTGCGTAGAGGTGAGCGTTTTCCCGTTCGTAGTCTGTTTCCGCCGTGTTTTTATCGGCGGGGCTCCCGCCCCGGAAAAGGTGGCGGATTGGTGAGTTATGATACTGTGGGCGGTACATTGTCTGCCGCCTGTCTGTTGGCGGTGACCGCCGCGCTGTTTGTCTGTATCGCCGTGGCGGGCGGAGTGTTAATGTGGCGGGCTGTGTTGCCGGTTCCCGCCAGGGTCAGAATTCCATTTTTTGGACCGCCAGCCTGTTGGCGGGTTGGCCGCCGCTTTATCACCGACCGCCAGGGTTAGAATCACCCCCACATTTTGGAGAAGGTAATTTGGAGAAGTTACCTTGTCACTGCCTAAAGTCTCTGGAGTTCCATTTGCGTCTGTGTAAAGAAATGGCTCCCTGTTGCAGTTACCCCCCACTTTTTGCCTGATACTGATGCTGACTTGACTGAGAAGTGTGCTGGGACCCTGCTAACCAGGCACCAGCACCAGTGTTCCTTCACCTAAAATGTACCATTGTATCCACAATTGGCACACCCTGGCATTCAGATAAGTCCCTTGTAACTGGTACTTCTAGTACCAAGGGCCCTGATGCCAAGGAAGGTCTCTAAGGGCTGCAGCATGTCTTATGCCACCCTAGAGACCCCTCACTCAGCACAGACACACTGCTTACAAGCCTGTGTGTGCTAGTGAGAACAAAATGAGTAAGTCGACATGGCACTCCCCTCAGGGTGCCATGCCAGCCTCTCACTGCCTATGCAGTATAGGTAAGACACCCCTCTAGCAGGCCTTACAGCCCTAAGGCAGGGTGCACTATACCATAGGTGAGGGTACCAGTGCATGAGCACTGTGCCCCTACAGTGTCTAAACAAAACCTTAGACATTGTAAGTGCAGGGTAGCCATAAGAGTATATGGTCTGGGAGTTTGTCAAACACGAACTCCACAGCACCATAATGGCTACACTGAAAACTGGGAAGTTTGGTATCAAACTTCTCAGCACAATAAATGCACACTGATGCCAGTGTACATTTTATTGTAAAATACACCCCAGAGGGCACCTTAGAGGTACCCCCTGAAACTTAACCGACTATCTGTGTAGGCTGACTAGTTTTAGCAGCCTGCCACAAACCGAGACATGTTGCTGGCCCCATGGGGAGAGTGCCTTTGTCACTCTGAGGCCAGTAACAAAGCCTGCACTGGGTGGAGATGCTAACACCTCCCCCAGGCAGGAATTGTCACACCTGGCGGTGAGCCTCAAAGGCTCACCTCCTTTGTGCCAACCCAGCAGGACACTCCAGCTAGTGGAGTTGCCCGCCCCCTCCGGCCAGGCCCCACTTTTGGCGGCAAGGCCGGAGAAAATAATGAGAAAAACAAGGAGGAGTCACTGGCCAGTCAGGACAGCCCCTAAGGTGTCCTGAGCTGAGGTGACTCTAACTTTTAGAAATCCTCCATCTTGCAGATGGAGGATTCCCCCAATAGGGTTAGGATTGTGACCCCCTCCCCTTGGGAGGAGGCACAAAAAGGGTGTACCCACCCTCAGGGCTAGTAGCCATTGGCTACTAACCCCCCAGACCTAAACACGCCCTTAAATTTAGTATTTAAGGGCTACCCTGAACCCTAGAAAATTAGATTCCTGCAACTACAAGAAGAAGGACTGCCTAGCTGAAAAACCCCTGCAGAGGAAGACCAGAAGACGACAACTGCCTTGGCTCCAGAAACTCACCGGCCTGTCTCCTGCCTTCCAAAGATCCTGCTCCAGCGACGCCTTCCAAAGGGACCAGCGACCTCGACATCCTCTGAGGACTGCCCCTGCTTCAAAAAGACAAGAAACTCCCGAGGACAGCGGACCTGCTCCAAGAAAAGCTGCAACTTTGTTTCCAGCAGCTTTAAAGAACCCTGCAAGCTCCCCGCAAGAAGCGTGAGACTTGCAACACTGCACCCGGCGACCCCGACTCGGCTGGTGGAGAACCGACACCTCAGGAGGGACCCCAGGACTACTCTGATACTGTGAGTACCAAAACCTGTCCCCCCTGAGCCCCCACAGCGCCGCCTGCAGAGGGAATCCCGAGGCTTCCCCTGACCGCGACTCTTTGAATCCAAAGTCCCGACACCTGGGAGAGACCCTGCACCCGCAGCCCCCAGGACCTGACGGACCGGACTTTCACTGGAGGAGTGACCCCCAGGAGTCCCTCTCCCTTGATCAAGTGGAGGTTTCCCCGAGGAACCCCCCCTTGCCTGCCTGCAGCGCTGAAGAGATCCCTAGATCTCCCATTGACTTCCATTACAAACCCGACGCTTGGTTCTACACTGCACCCGGCCGCCCCCGCGCTGCTGAGGGTGAAATTTCTGTGTGGGCTTGTGTCCCCCCCGGTGCCCTACAAAACCCCCCTGGTCTGCCCTCCGAAGACGCGGGTACTTACCTGCAAGCAGACCGGAACCGGGGCACCCCCTTCTCTCCATTCTAGCCTATGTGTTTTGGGCACCACTTTGAACTCTGCACCTGACCGGCCCCGAGCTGCTGGTGTGGTGACTTTGGGGTTGCTCTGAACCCCCAACGGTGGGCTACCTTGGACCAAGAACTGAACCCTGTAAGTGTCTTACTTACCTGGTAAACCTAACAAAAACTTACCTCCCCTAGGAACTGTGAAAATTGCACTGTGTCCACTTTTAAAACAGCTATTTGTCAATAACTTGAAAAGTATACATGCAATTTTTATGATTTAAAGTTCCTAAAGTACTTACCTGCAATACCTCTCGAAGGAGATATTACATGTAGAATTTGAACCTGTGGTTCTTAAAATAAACTAAGAAAAGATATTTTTCTATACAAAAACCTATTGGCTGGATTTGTCTCTGAGTGTGTGTACCTCATTTATTGTCTATGTGTATGTACAACAAATGCTTAACACTACTCCTTGGATAAGCCTACTGCTCGACCACACTACCACAAAATAGAGCATTAGTATTATCTATTTTTACCACTATTTTACCTCTAAGGGGAACCCTTGGACTCTGTGCATGCTATTCCTTACTTTGAAATAGCACATACAGAGCCAACTTCCTACATTGGTGGATCAGCGGTGGGGTACAAGACTTTGCATTTGCTGGACTACCCAGCCAATACCTGATCACACGACAAATTCCAAAATTGTCATTAGAAATTGATGTTTGCAATTTGAAAAGTTTTCTAAATTCTTAAAAGACCTGCTAGGGCCTTGTGTTAGATCCTATTTAGCATTTCTTTTAGAGTTTAAAAGTTTGTAAAAGTTTGAATTAGATTCTAGAACCAGTTGTAGATTCTTAAAAAGTATTCCAACTTTTAGAAGCAAAATGTCTAGCACAGATGTGACTGTGGTGGAACTCGACACCACACCTTACCTCCATCTTAAGATGAGGGAGCTAAGGTCACTCTGTAAAATAAAGAAAATAACAATGGGCCCCAAACCTACCAAAATACAGCTCCAGGAGCTTTTGGCAGAGTTTGAAAAGGCCAACCCCTCTGAGGGTGGCAACTCAGAGGAAGAGGATAGTGACTTGGAGGAAAATTCCCCCCTACCAGTCCTATCTAGGGAGAACAGGGTCCCTCAAACCCTGACTCCAAAAATAATAGTCAGAGATGCTGGTTCCCTCACAGGAGAGACCAACACCTCTGAAATCACTGAGGATAACTCCAGTGAAGATGACCCCCTGTTAGCCAGGATGGTCAAAAGATTGGCTTTGGAAAAGCAGCTCCTAGCCATAGAAAGGGAAAGAAAAGAGATGGGCCTAGGTCCCATCGATGGTGGCAGCAACTTAAATAGGGTCAGAGATTCTCCTGACATCCTAAAAATCCCCAAAGGGATTGTAACAAAATATGAAGATGGTGATGACATCACCAAATGGTTCACAGCTTTTGAGAGGGCTTGTGTAACCAGAAAAGTAAACAGATCTCACTGGGGTGCTCTCCTTTGGGAAATGTTCACTGGAAAGTGTAGGGATAGACTCCTCACACTCTCTGGAAAAGATGCAGAATCTTATGACCTCATGAAGGGTACCCTGATTGAGGGCTTTGGATTCTCCACTGAGGAGTATAGAATTAGATTCAGGGGGGCTCAAAAATCCTCGAGCCAGACCTGGGTTGATTTTGTAGACTACTCAGTAAAAACACTAGATGGTTGGTTAACTGGAAATGAAGTGTGTGACTATGTTGGGCTTTATAATTTGTTTATGAAAGAACACATTTTAAGTAACTGCTTCAATGAAAAGTTGCATCAGTATCTGGTAGACCTAGGTCCAATTTCTCCCCAAGAATTGGGAAAGAAGGCAGACCACTGGGTCAAGACTAGGGTAACCAAAACTTCCACTGGGGGTGACCAAAAGAAAGGGGTTACAAAAACTCCCCAGGAGAAAGTGGGTAACACTAGAAACCGAGAAAAAGAGTCCTCTGTAGGCCCCCAAAAACCAGAACAGGTGGGTGGGCCCCAGGACACAACCCAAAACAAAGGTGGGTACCAGGGTAAGAACTGGGATGCCACTAAGGCATGGTGCCACAACTGTAAACAGTCTGGGCACCACACCAAGGACACTTCTTGTCCCAAAAACAAACCCCAGAACAAAATTCCTGGGGTAACCAGTGTAGCCATGGGAGATGACTCCTCAGATGAGGAGGTCTTCCTAGCCTTCAACTGGAAACAGGGCCCAACAGGTGAGTTGGAGATTCCAGAGGGAAGCAGACACTTCCACCACCTACTGGTGAATGGAATCCCAACCACTGCCCTGAGAGACACTTGTGCCAGTCACACTATTGTGCATGACAGGCTGGTGCTCTCAAACCAGTACATCCCAGGTGAGACTGCCAGGGTAAGAGTTAGCCTAGACAGGGTCACTAAGAGGCCTGTGGCTTTAGTGCCCATAGAAGTGGGTGGCACTCTTAGCTGGAGAAGGGTAGTAGTCAGTACAGACCTCCCCCTTGATTGTCTCCTTGGAAATGACTACCCAGAGGTTAGTCAGAGCTCAAGAGAGGAACTGGTCCAGTGCCAGTCCTCTCCCAAGGATTCTGGAAGTCCTGCCTCTGCAGTAAATGCAAGCAGGCCCCAGAAGAAGAAGAAAAGAAAACAGAGTAGGAAGGGTGGACAACCTTTAGCCAAGGTTACAGCAAGCCAAGGAGATTCTGCTCCAGTAGGGGAGAACTCCAAAAATGGCCCTGATAAAGTCCAACCTGACCCACAAGAAGTCCTGGCTAGTCAGGCAACTGTTAAACCTGAGTGGGTGGCTCCTCAGCTAACAGAAGAAAGAGTGGAAGAAGGGTGTTTACTACAAGATGTGGTAACCCCCCACTCCAATACAGCAGACAGGCAACCTGAACCCAAAGAAGCCTGTAACTTAGCCCCTTCCCTTTTAGGTGAAGAGCTAAAGGTGTGGTTCTGGGCACTGACAGCTGTCAGTGGCCTCTGCTGGGTGTTAGCCTTTGTGGCTGCACTATCCTTGGCATGGTGGTCAGACCCCATGCCAAATAGCAAGTTAGGCCCCCTGACCCTGTTGGTCATGGTGGGGTTACTCCAGCTCTGGGTAACCTCTTTGGGTAAGCTAGGGATGACCCTGGCTAAGATAAGATTAGCAGAGGTGGATACCTCTAAACCCAAAATAAAAAGAATGGGTGGAGACATTGAAGAAGCAGACAAGAGGCAATTCAGACTAGGTCCTATCACTGTGGAAGTGGGTCAGTTCCCCAAAGGGAATGACCTGAACAGAAGGATGTAAGGCAGAGTAGGCCCTGCAACTAACCAGCCTATTTCTCCTACTCTTCCTCGCCTGACAGACTAGGAAGACTCTCCCAGCTTGGGCTGAGTCTCCTGGCCTGTGGGCTGGGGGGGGCTTGTGTAAAGAAATGGCTCCCTGTTGCAGTTACCCCCCACTTTTTGCCTGATACTGATGCTGACTTGACTGAGAAGTGTGCTGGGACCCTGCTAACCAGGCCCCAGCACCAGTGTTCCTTCACCTAAAATGTACCATTGTATCCACAATTGGCACACCCTGGCATTCAGATAAGTCCCTTGTAACTGGTACTTCTAGTACCAAGGGCCCTGATGCCAAGGAAGGTCTCTAAGGGCTGCAGCATGTCTTATGCCACCCTAGAGACCCCTCACTCAGCACAGACACACTGCTTACAAGCCTGTGTGTGCTAGTGAGAACAAAATGAGTAAGTCGACATGGCACTCCCCTCAGGGTGCCATGCCAGCCTCTCACTGCCTATGCAGTATAGGTAAGACACCCCTCTAGCAGGCCTTACAGCCCTAAGGCAGGGTGCACTATACCATAGGTGAGGGTACCAGTGCATGAGCACTGTGCCCCTACAGTGTCTAAACAAAACCTTAGACATTGTAAGTGCAGGGTAGCCATAAGAGTATATGGTCTGGGAGTTTGTCAAACACGAACTCCACAGCACCATAATGGCTACACTGAAAACTGGGAAGTTTGGTATCAAACTTCTCAGCACAATAAATGCACACTGATGCCAGTGTACATTTTATTGTAAAATACACCCCAGAGGGCACCTTAGAGGTACCCCCTGAAACTTAACCGACTATCTGTGTAGGCTGACTAGTTTTAGCAGCCTGCCACAAACCGAGACATGTTGCTGGCCCCATGGGGAGAGTGCCTTTGTCACTCTGAGGCCAGTAACAAAGCCTGCACTGGGTGGAGATGCTAACACCTCCCCCAGGCAGGAATTGTCACACCTGGCGGTGAGCCTCAAAGGCTCACCTCCTTTGTGCCAACCCAGCAGGACACTCCAGCTAGTGGAGTTGCCCGCCCCCTCCGGCCAGGCCCCACTTTTGGCGGCAAGGCCGGAGAAAATAATGAGAAAAACAAGGAGGAGTCACTGGCCAGTCAGGACAGCCCCTAAGGTGTCCTGAGCTGAGGTGACTCTAACTTTTAGAAATCCTCCATCTTGCAGATGGAGGATTCCCCCAATAGGGTTAGGATTGTGACCCCCTCCCCTTGGGAGGAGGCACAAAAAGGGTGTACCCACCCTCAGGGCTAGTAGCCATTGGCTACTAACCCCCCAGACCTAAACACGCCCTTAAATTTAGTATTTAAGGGCTACCCTGAACCCTAGAAAATTAGATTCCTGCAACTACAAGAAGAAGGACTGCCTAGCTGAAAAACCCCTGCAGAGGAAGACCAGAAGACGACAACTGCCTTGGCTCCAGAAACTCACCGGCCTGTCTCCTGCCTTCCAAAGATCCTGCTCCAGCGACGCCTTCCAAAGGGACCAGCGACCTCGACATCCTCTGAGGACTGCCCCTGCTTCAAAAAGACAAGAAACTCCCGAGGACAGCGGACCTGCTCCAAGAAAAGCTGCAACTTTGTTTCCAGCAGCTTTAAAGAACCCTGCAAGCTCCCCGCAAGAAGCGTGAGACTTGCAACACTGCACCCGGCGACCCCGACTCGGCTGGTGGAGAACCGACACCTCAGGAGGGACCCCAGGACTACTCTGATACTGTGAGTACCAAAACCTGTCCCCCCTGAGCCCCCACAGCGCCGCCTGCAGAGGGAATCCCGAGGCTTCCCCTGACCGCGACTCTTTGAATCCAAAGTCCCGACACCTGGGAGAGACCCTGCACCCGCAGCCCCCAGGACCTGACGGACCGGACTTTCACTGGAGGAGTGACCCCCAGGAGTCCCTCTCCCTTGATCAAGTGGAGGTTTCCCCGAGGAACCCCCCCTTGCCTGCCTGCAGCGCTGAAGAGATCCCTAGATCTCCCATTGACTTCCATTACAAACCCGACGCTTGGTTCTACACTGCACCCGGCCGCCCCCGCGCTGCTGAGGGTGAAATTTCTGTGTGGGCTTGTGTCCCCCCCGGTGCCCTACAAAACCCCCCTGGTCTGCCCTCCGAAGACGCGGGTACTTACCTGCAAGCAGACCGGAACCGGGGCACCCCCTTCTCTCCATTCTAGCCTATGTGTTTTGGGCACCACTTTGAACTCTGCACCTGACCGGCCCCGAGCTGCTGGTGTGGTGACTTTGGGGTTGCTCTGAACCCCCAACGGTGGGCTACCTTGGACCAAGAACTGAACCCTGTAAGTGTCTTACTTACCTGGTAAACCTAACAAAAACTTACCTCCCCTAGGAACTGTGAAAATTGCACTGTGTCCACTTTTAAAACAGCTATTTGTCAATAACTTGAAAAGTATACATGCAATTTTTATGATTTAAAGTTCCTAAAGTACTTACCTGCAATACCTCTCGAAGGAGATATTACATGTAGAATTTGAACCTGTGGTTCTTAAAATAAACTAAGAAAAGATATTTTTCTATACAAAAACCTATTGGCTGGATTTGTCTCTGAGTGTGTGTACCTCATTTATTGTCTATGTGTATGTACAACAAATGCTTAACACTACTCCTTGGATAAGCCTACTGCTCGACCACACTACCACAAAATAGAGCATTAGTATTATCTATTTTTACCACTATTTTACCTCTAAGGGGAACCCTTGGACTCTGTGCATGCTATTCCTTACTTTGAAATAGCACATACAGAGCCAACTTCCTACAGTCTGCTTCAGCTCTCATCCAGGAGCTGAATAGCCCCCTTGATGAGTTGTGAACTCACTCCCAGGGATAAGACAAATGCCTTCGGTGTGGCTAAATGCTCTGCTCTTCTGGCAAGATGATATTTTAGCTGTGCCTAGGAATTTGAATAATTTCACAGAGGCATACCCTGTCACAGGCAAATGTTAGTTGACATCTGGGTAGGGCCCTTGTATGTTCCCCCACTGAGGCAGGCACCAATCCCAGTGTGAGAGTGCTATCTGTAGAACTGGTTTAGAGTGATCACAGAAGAGAAGTTACTTATTTCCCTGGCCACACGTCAAGGTAGGCACACTGGCAATTTCCTTCTGTGAGAAGGCATTCACCATCTTGGATTTAGGAAGACAGGGGCACTGTGGGACTGTTTGTAGCATGACACTCAGGAAATACTGAACAAGTGGGTTGGGTTTCCCCAGGGAACTTTTACTACATTTGTTAAGGAGGAGCCAGGAGATTCCCACACCCATAGGTTCATGCCAGGCATAAATTTGGCATCCACAGTACCCTCCTCAGTACAGAAGACAACTGGATCTGATGTGAGTACCCTAAGAAAAACATAATAGACTGGACTTTCTCTCTGGCTTGTACCTCAGACAAAAAGTGATCTGAAACGGTCATAACGCCGACCTCCTGGTCAAGCTACCAGTCTACAAGATAACTTTTTATGCAACTGATCAGCTGACCAGGTGCAAATGGACCAGCCCAGGACCTGAATGCTGGCCCTTTTCTGGAGTGTGTGTTGATCTCCAAGTGCTGTCTCCTTGGTCCTGGACCACTGGCTGGTGTTAACATTTGTACTACTCCTAACTTTTCCTGATATCTGGGACGTTTGGCTCCAAAAACCTATGGAGCTCCAGGATTGTCCTGCCAACCCAACCTGACATTGATACATATCTGCTCAGCCAAAGATTCAGGTTGCTCTCACTTAGATTTTTCCTGCAGCAGCAAATACAATTCTGCAGGATCTTGTGGAGAAAGCATCTCACCTCATGAAGCCCTCTTCGGCTACAGCCTTTAACCATGCCTGCTGGAAGAATTCAAGCTCATAAAGGTTGCAAAGTTTGAAGGTGGGAAAGGGGCATGGCCAACAGTCAAGGAAGATGGCTACATAAATGTGGCGATCCGCTGTCCCTCTCTTATTACTTTGCATCTCAGCACAGATTAATCTGCTCTCCCCTACTGCTGATGCCCGCATACAGCTCCTGAGTGTGACAGGGGTCAGGAAACACCACGCTTGCAACATTGAGCCAGCAGGTGGGATTGATGGTACCAGGTCCTGAGTGTGGCCTTAATATGCATGCATGCATTGTGCCACTTTGTAACCCTTTGAGCTACATTATGCCTGTACCAAGGCATAATGTATGCAAAAGAGATATTCCCATAGTAGGGGAGCAAAAAAATGGTGCAAAGAAATGTAAGAGATTTCTTTGCATCATTTCTTTCGGCACTTTTAATGCCTGCTCAGAGCAGGTGTTAAAAGGAGGCTTCCATTGGTTACAATGGTCCACTGTCCACCTTGCTCAAAAGACCTTTGCTACACCCAAGCCCAACTCAATTTGCCTAGATGCATTATAACTTGTTCTGATATATCCAAAAGGTTATATCAGTCATCTGAGTCTGGAGTTATGAAGAGCTGATTTTTCGCATTTGCGTATACAGGAATACAGGATTCAATGGCATGACCTGTCCGCTTAGCATGAATGCTCTCATATGTTTCTTACCTGTTGAATTTAAGATGATACCAGGAACTTGCACTGACAGTTGGTGTGGGAGGTAGGATTGGGAGGAATCTGTTATTCACAGGATATACACATCAGAAGCATGATTCTGACTGACCATCCCTGTTTATTGCATTTATGAATGCATACACTTAAGGTTGTTACATGGAATATAAGACACATGTTGAATACCTTAGCACTACCTCAGGTGCTCTACATGGGGCCCCAACAGATATTCTAGCTCCTTTAGTTCATAATCCTGTGGAGGAGCTAATAATAATTAAGAAGTCTATTCGTTTTACATTAACTCATATGTAGGAGTGCATGCAAGGCAGAACACTAATACTAGAGGGGCTGATGTCAGATGTTCCTGTTATATTAATGAACACATATGCACCCAAAATATATCCAATAGAATTTTTCAAAGGAGCAAAGGCACACTGTAGACAGCAAAATATGATATGGACAGGTGACTTTAATGTGACTTTGTGTCCAGACATAGATAGCAATAATCCAGGCAGAATATACTTCCCACAATCTGCCAGACTTCTACAACCTTGATAATAATGGACAGCATCAAAGATGTCTGGCATGCTTAAAAAGGGCCTGAGAGAGACTATTGATTTTACAACACTGTATACAATACACATTCATGCATTGATTTCCGACTTTGGTCCCATACGACCAACTACTAATAATGTGATACACTGTTCCTAAAGAGCAAGAAGAAGACAGGGCGAGTAATAGGGGATCCTATTAAGTAGGAGCAAGAGTCCTCACACATCCAGTTGGGTGTCATGCTTCATCATTGGACCAGCTCCTCGCCAGACTGGCGCTGCAATGTCTGGCGGGCACCACCTTTTCGGGGGGCTCTTTGCCGGAGATCTTTTTGATGATGCCACCCTTTCCCACAGGTAAGTGAGGGGGAGAGGGAGAAAGGAGAGAGCAAAATGAGATAGAAGGATAAAATTGGCTCAAAAGACCCTTACTAAGGACTATCTTTTATTAATATGGGGTCTTGGCCAAGATTAAAACTATAAACAGGAGGGTGGAGTCGAAATAATGTTCGACCACTCTCAAACTGTGTTGCACATAACGAGGAGGTCAAGGAACTACCAGACCCACCTCAACAATGGGTCGACATGTTTCGCGTCTATGAGGTCCCACCGGATCCAGCGACACTTCTTCAGGACCTAGTAACAAAAAAACGTGCTTCTCCGAAAATAAACTATATTGGCTCTTGCCTCTATCAACTGACAGTCAAAAGGAAAGGAGTATTATTATCACCAGTCACTTACATGAGTCCTTTATGACCCAGTATGTCATTCCTACTCGTCGCCCCTCCTACACTAAGACAGGGCTTCATGGGATCACGCAGACCATTGACCTGATCCACAAGGCTTTGGGTGGAACCGGTAGATGGCATTCCCACCTACCCCTGGGTCGCGTTCCCGGAATGACCATACGACCAACCCCTGGATCTCTGACAAATCATATTTACCATGTGTGTTCTGAGATCATGGAGCCCTTCTCTCATTTGCATTGTGGCACGGCGAGGAAATAACTTTTACGTGCCCTTACGAGGTGCACTGACAGTGCACTGCAAACAACAGTGTGCCCCGAGGGAAGCCCTCTGGAGGGTTGAAAGAAGGTCCCAGGAACCCCCTAGACATCCCCCTGCAGGCGAGTGCAGTGACTCACTATATTTGGTAGCAAGGTGATCAGTCTCTCCTCTTGAAAGTGTAGGTGGGTTGCACCTGCACTGTGAAACATGAAGCAGCTTTTGAAATAACTGTTCTGTACTTTATTGCCAGGGGCAGTGCGTTCATCATAATAGGGTGCACTGTCCCTGTTTGTGCCCAGCACATCTGTTTAAATGTGCGCTATGGCACAGACAAAGCACCCTATCAATAATACCAGATGACCATGATTGGTGCTAAAATCTTTTTGGTGCTATTTTGAACCTTATACTTCATAACTCTGGTTTCCCATTTTGGATTTGTATTGGTTTGGTATTGTGGTTACCACTTGAGGTGTGTCTCCCCACTAATACCCTAATTCCTGACACTAGATAAATACATGGTGCATAAATCAATATGGCCTTGTAGCACTATCAGGATCTGATACCTTCCACGGACTTACAAGATTCTGGCATGTACCAGTCTAGCTGGATTTATGAGCTATATATTTATGAGTATTGTATGTGGGATTATAGTTTTTTGTAATAGGTGTGTTTTTATAGTTCATCACTCAAATGGGTTATGGAGTTGAATTCTGGCTTAATTGCTGCAAATACAGGGTATTCTTTATGCAAAAGTCAACCTCCTCTTCTTAGTGTATAACAAATGGTTCTAAATGCAGCAGCTGACAAATATATTGGTGTGTCCCCATTACAACAATTTACAAGTCAATTTAGTCTCCCATATTCTAGGACTTGTTTATGCTCTGCGGCTTTACACAAATATGTTTTATGAGTTCGGAAGAAAGAAACAGAGAAGGATCTGGTCTGTTTCTCAACTATGAGCATGACAGCCATGTATGGTAACAAGCACTGGCAAGGCCAATAGGTCTGCCTTTGACCATAATCCTTTCAACTTTGTCAATAACTGTTTTTCGTTTCATGGTTTGTGGAAAACGTTACTGTTACATTGGGTAAAAGCAAAAATATATTTTGTCTAAAAAAGCACACATTGTCGTTATAGTCCTGGCAAGTACGTGAACTACTTTGGGGCAGAATTCAGCATCACTTTCCCTATGCCCCTTTGTGCCCCTCTATTGCCACCACGTGTATGCCCTATTTAAAATACAGCACACCATGGCGCAGAGTAGGGGGCAGTAGCATCATTCGATGTGACACTATTGATGTACTCTGCAGGAGTAGCTACTCCTGCAGAGTACATAGGGGCCCTTTCTAAATAATGGAAGCTCTCTTTTAACACCTGCTCTGAGCAAACGTTAAAAGTGCAGAAAAAAATGGCTCAATGGTGCAAATCTCATCTATTTCCTTGTGCCATTTTTCTGCCCCCCTATCGGTGGAATGCATACATTATTCCCGCTGCAGGCATAATGTTGGGCAAAGGTTTACAAAGTGTTGCAATTAAAGCATTGCACCACTTTGTAAATATGGCACGTAGGAAATGGCACCTTAACGCCATATTTGCAGCAAAATAAATGCCGCAAATGTGGCACAAGGTGGCGCTAGGGGCTCATAAATATGCCACTTTGGTCCATATTTATACTTTTGTAGCGCATTTGTGTCACTTTTTGACCCAAAAGCGGCACTAAAAATGTACAAATATGGGCCTTTTTGTCTCCATGTGTACCTCGTCAACGAGCAGAAGGCAATCACTCACAGTGAAATTAGCCAATGGCTGAAGTGGGTTTATCAATTGTTCCATGGTGTATGCTATGGTGAGTAAAAGAAACATGTGAATGGCTCAATAAGAGGATGAAATTATATTACACATAGCAAATTCAAGAGTTGTTGCCTGTCGCCAAACATACACAATGATTAAAGAAAAAACATTTAGGAGGGCGGCAGTTTTGCCCCTTTATGTACACTTGTAATTGCCCAGTATTTCTATTCAATTAACACCTGTAAAAAAATATTAAAGTTCATATTTAATAGCTAAAAAAAAGTAGCTCAGTGAGAAAGTCATAGGCACTTAAAAAGCAATGTGCCTGCTCTAGCAGGCAATAGAAGGGAGTCAAAGATTCGTACATCTGGGAAACAGTGTATGGTAATCTGCTTGTGCAAAGACAAATTCCAGTAGATGGCAGCATTGCATAATATAAATACTTTAAATACTTATGCCATTTCCCAAGTTTTCCTACAACTTAGAAGCTCCCTGTTCGGCAGCATGAATAAATATGTTGTGACGTTCAGATTGTATGGTGTGAAAGCGTACTGTGCGCAAAGTACAGCTAAAATTTACTTTTTTCCTGCTCTCGATCAAATGCGAAAGCACTTTGTAGCCTTGATGTTTTTCGCTTCATAAAATAAGGACTAAATCAGTAGTTAAGTATCGCAGAAAAAGACAGTATAGGCACCACCGTCGTTACAGATGTGTATTCGTTTTTCTGCATACGGCACTTGACGCACTCACATTGTTCATCATCATTATCGATCATCAACCATCAAAGGTTTTTAAGGCAGAGTTTGATCAAGATACACTTTTAGGGTCTCTATGTAGACAGTTTTCGCTGACAGGCAAGACTGGCATGTGCCACACAACACATGCGACATATGCCACAGCATGTCATAGATTTTGTACATGCTCTTTTATGATTAATTGCAGACAGTGATAGTAGGTATTTTCCAAAGGGTCTCTTTCACTTAGGTAAACTAAAGAGAAAAAAGGAAAAACAGTACAAAAACAAGCTTCTTCAGGTGAGGTTAGAACTCTTGTCTTAAAAGATCATCCCCCATAAAATTAACCAGTATACCAACTGTTTTATGGATGGTGGGTGTTGGCTAAATGTTTTTTTTCACCATAGAGAATGTGTAGAGTCCTTCATCTATTTCCATAGTCTTTTCTTCTACATGCCACCAATTTGCAGTTGCTTTTCATGCTTATAAACAATAACTCTTGCCCTCATTTACCTTTGCACTGGCCCCATGCATTTCTTTTTCTTCCACAGTCTTACTGTGTCTCTCATTCCACAAATTAAGAGATCTCTTACACACTAAACCTTGTCCGCGTCCCACACATGACACAGCATGTCACAAATGTCTGACATGTATTGGCATGACTAAATGGGCTACAAGTCTCCCAGACACTTCTAGGGGCTAATTTACAAAGATACATCTGTCATTTGGGTAAAAAAGAAATTGAGGAACAATATAAAAAATATTTTGAGGGGGTGGAGTTTGAACTCTTGTCAAAAGTAACCATAACTCAAAGTTTTAACCATTATTCCACCCATCCTGCTCAATGATATTCCTTGACTAATGCCCTTGTAGCATAGAAAAAGTGTTAACGTCCTCCCTCGATTTCCATGGTCATCTCTCTTTTACATGCCACAAAAATCAAGGTTGTTTTTCCTTCTTAATAAACAAAGACCCCTTACTCTCTTCAACCCTGCACTGACCGATGCATTTTTCTTTCTTCCACAGTCTTACTCTGTCTCTCATTCCACAAATTAGGGGTTTTCTTTCACACCAAACTGTGACCCCCCACCCACATGACAGTGCATGTCACAAATTTCTGGCCTGCACTCGCATGATTAAATGGGCCACAACCCTCACAGACACTTCGATGGGGGGTGATTTACAAAAGGACCACTGTCATTTGGGTAAAATAAAAAGAAATTGTGAAACAATAAATAAAAAGATTTTGAGAAGGTGGGGTTTGAACTCTTGTCAAAAACACTTATAATGCATGGTTTTAACCACTACTCCACCCATCTTGCTAAATGAAGTCCTTTTCAAAATGCCCTTGAGGTATAGAAAAAGTATGGAAGTCCTTCCTCTATTTCCATGGTCACTTCTCTTTTACGTGCCACACAAATCACAGTTGCTTTTCATTCTTAAGAAACAAGGACCCAGTGGTGGGTTGCGGGAGGGAAAGGGGTGGGGGTGGGGGTGGGGGTTGGAGGGCAGTTGTTGGGTCTGGCCCTTGTTGCAGGGTCCCTCCCCCTCCTATTTTTTCTGACCAGTTTGTGTTTTAGGACTCTGGGCACTTTGCCACTGCTAACCAGTTCTAAAGCGCATATGCTCTCTCTATACTTTGTATTGGTGATTGGTTTATCCATGATTGGCATATGTGATTTACTAGTAAGTCCCTAGTAAAGTGCACTTGAGGTGCCCAGAGCCTGTAAATCAAATGCTACTAGTGGGCCTGCAGAACTGATTGTGCCACCCACATGAGTAGTCCTGCAAACATGGCTCAGACCTGCCACTGCAGTGTCTGTGTGTAGTTTTAAACTGCCAATTTGACCTGGCAAGTTTACCCACTTGCCAGGTCCAAACGTTCCCTTTTTGTACATGTAAGGCACCCCTAAGGTAGGCCGTTGATAGCCCCATGGGCAGGGTGCAGTATATGGTAAATGTGGGTCATGTACTGATGTGTTGTGCATGTCCTAACACATTTGGTTTTCACTGTTGCAATGCCTATCCCTCTCATAGGTTGACATGAGGGCTGCCTTTAAATACATTTTAAGTGCAGTTTCCCTTTGGGGGCAGATAGAGATGTGGAGTTTGGGGTCTCTGAACTCACAATTTAAAAATTCATCTTTTGGTAGATCTGGTTTTTAAATTGTCTGTTTGAAAATGCCACTTTTAGAAAGTGGGCATTTTCTTGCTTAAACCGTTCTGTGACTCTTCCTGCTTGTGTATTCCCTGTCTGGATCAGACTCACTGTTGGGCTGTTTGTGAATCTCTACTAGACAGTGAAACAATGGGGGCTGGGGTATAGCCTGCATATCCTGATGGACCATCTGGGCTAGAGCAGAGGGAGGCGTGGTCACTTACACCTGAATGGGCTGTGCCTGCCCTCACACAATGTAGTCTCCAACCCCCTGGTGTGAGTCTGGAGCCAGGCCAATGGCAACAGAATCCCCTCGCCACCAACAAAATGTTCTACCCGCCTGATTTAAATGCATGCAAATTATAGGTTTGGCAATATGTCTGGCGCCCATTTCGAATGGGTAGAAATCTAACTGGTGGTAATGGACAGAAACAAAACACAAAATGCTCCCTCGCAATAGGTGATGACTCCAATGACGATGAGGGGTTATATTTTTTTGTGTTCAAAATGAATATCCAGGTTTTGAAAGAAAAAATATCTGTTTGGTGCTAAGCTCTGTCATATTGACAAAGCCCTGCACCAAAGTGCAAAAAGTATTGACAGGAACCATGGTGACGGAGATTCCTGGCCAGCTTGGTGGTAATTTCTAAATTCATCAGTGGGTTCCATCAGGGCAATAAAGTACTTTACTCCATCACCCTGGTGGGGAAATGAGCCACCCACAATAACTAAATCAGGCCCATAGTCCTTAGGTAACATTTTTGACTGGGTTGTATCTGGTTCCTGTATCTGACCTGTGCTCCATGGTGGTCAGCCTCAAATTGAGCTTAGACCCCGGTCTACCGCAACCAGTTGACTGCGGTTGGTGCTTAATGCTTTTTGACACTATTTTCATTCAAACTTTTACAAATTGATATATGCAGTTCCCCTTATTACACTTTTGTCATTTTTATTTCTTAAAATGTACTTTATTTTTCTAATTCAATTTTGGCATTTTTATTGTGTTCTATCTTGACTGTACTACTGTTTTGGTACTGTATAAATAGTTTACAGAATGCCCTTAGGTAAGCCTATCTGCTCTATACTACAGCTACCAGGGGGTTGAGCTCAGGTTTATTTACTGACTTTTACAGTTCACACTGACAAGGATTGTGGTTGTTACTCAAGGTGGGTAGTCACACCCAACCCCCTCAACTAATAATTCCATTTTTCTCAAATTGCTTTTAAGCAAATTGAGACACAGCAGGCACAGTGAAAGATCAACCAAATTTCAAGTAAATGACAGGTGTTAGTACAGCCTGTCTCAGGGTTGCTGTAGTTATTGAACCCAGGAAAGGTTGAGTCTTACATACAGAAACTCCAACCCATGTGTTCCACACAAATAGCAGATCTCTGCAGTATGGCATCATCCACTCAGCAGTCTTGACTGATAAAGGAATCTACCAACTGTGTCTCCTTATTTCAGGAGAGGTAGCTTATATTGCAACCTTAAGGGTAACAATAGCAATACCTGATTATCTATTTAAGCAGCTTTGCTTATGTCCCTTGTACAGCCATAAAACTGAGCCCCTGAGATGTGTTTTGTAAATAATCAACAATGCTTCCCATGGCACTGGATTGAAACTAGCCTGGCTGATGAGGGGTGAAACCCCGAAACCGGTCCCAGGATGCTTGTTTCCAGTCCAGGGAAGATCCGGCATGGCAGTTCGGGCTGGACTGCTCCTATGGGGAACAGGGTCAAGACTGATTTGCATATAGCTGGGTTCAAACTGGAATGGCATGGGCAGCAAAAAACACGATGGATTTAGGCCTAGATCTCGGTACAGGGGATGAATGTTTGAAATTGTTCAGCATTCCGTCCATCACTTGTTCTTTTTGCATCTGTCGACCTAAATGTGAAGGGTATGCCCAGACGTGGGTCCCGTGCTTCCCATGCCACTGGATTCAAGTTAGCCTGGCTGATGAGGGGTGAAACCCCAAAACCGGTCCCAGAATGCTTGTTTCTTGTCCAGTGAAAACATGGCCTGGCAGTTTAGGCTGGACTGTTCCCATGGGGAACCGGGTCAAAACTGATTTGCATATAGCTGGGTTCAAACTGGAACGGCATGGGTAGCAAAAAAACAATGGATTTAGGCCCAGATCTATGTACTGGGGGTGAATGTTTGACATTGTTCAGCTTTCCCTCCATCACTTGTTCTTTTTGCATTTGTCACCCTAAGTGGGAAGGGTATGCCCAGACGTGGGTCCCATGCTTCCCATGCCACTGGATTCAAGCTAGCATGGCTAAGGGGTGAAACCCCGAAACATGTCCCAGGATACTTGTTTCCAGTCCAGAGAAGACCTGGCCTGGCAGTTCGGGCTGGACTGTTCCCATGGGGAACAAGGTCAAGACTGATTTGTATATAGCTGGGTTCAAACTGGAATGGCATGGGCAGCAAAAAAACGATGGATTTAGGCCCAGATCTCTGTACTGGGGGTGAATGTTTGACATTGTTCAGCATTACGTCCATCATTTGTTCTTTTTCCATTTGTAAATAATCAACAGGCACATAAATGAAGTAGGTAGAAGACAAAGGGCCTAATTTAGTGTTTGGTGGATGGTTTCCTCTGTCACAAACGTGACGGATATCCCATCTGCTGTATTACAATTTCCATAGGCTATAGTGCAATTGTAATAAGGCAAATGGAATATCTGTAACGATTGTGACAGAGGAAACCCATCTGTCAAACTGTAAATCGGGCCCAAAGATGTTGGTCCTTCTGGTATTATTACAGAGATTCTGACATAATTGCATGAACTTTAGACACTTCAAACATATAAAAACAGATATTCTGCTCTGTGATGAGCCAGAACAACAGCTTATCATTCAGCCACAGGCTAAGCCTTGAATATTTGCCCAGTTCCATCTTAAAATATGTATATCATGGTCAGAGTGATTCAACTGGCAGCATTACTTGTGGTTATCTGACCTACCACGAGCAGTGCTTAGTTTGAAAAATAAATTGTGTCAGTGCCAGTGTTCAAAAGCCAGCAGCCAAGGCACTTAAAAGTTGGTGCACTGAATATCAAGGCTGGAATCCTTAAATCCACCTTATGCCTCTTTAATCCACTACCAGGCACTCCCCTTACCACACTCTTGCAGGTTTTGCTTTCTCCCTTTGTGATGGCTTTTCTGTCTTTCTCTTCCTTTGTCTTTCTGATTTGTGTTTTTCCCCCCTCCTGCTCTAAGTAAATATCTTATGCATAAATGTAAATGTGGATCCCCAAAAATAAGTGCTGGTGGGCCCTACCAGAAATGTGCAGCTCAGCTTAAGCACTGACCACAAGTATATACATCACACACATACACTTGTGATAAGCATACACAAAGCCACTCACCCATTAGCATGCACATAAATTGAAATGCACTCTCTCCTTGATAAACACAGGCAGATAACATAAATCCACTGTCAGTTTACACATATAACCTCAGCAGACAGGTAAGACACCCACAATATGAGCACGCGTAATCAGGGGCACTGGAACTAAGGGTGATTTAGCTTCCACAAACATGGAGGAAGTTCAGAAAGAGAAGGTAAAACAATGAGGAATTTGCATTGGTTTTCTTTTCACATACCATTAACTGTTTGTTTCATTGAGGTTAAATGTCAGTGGTAGGTAAAGAGAACCCAAAGAGCACCCTTTAATAAACCACTGCACATTCGCTTATCATTTATATCTAAGGTTACTTACTTTATGTGGCTTCAAAGAGATAGCATTCACTAACCAATGTTTGTCACATGAGATGGGTTCCAATGGAGCATGAATAAGGATGCATATAACAGGCACCAACCTAAAAAAATATATATCTTCTTTTTAAAGTTTACAAATATTAATACAAACAAGGTCAATTTGGTCCTTTTAATTGAGGGATATGGTGGAGACAATTTTCAAGGTAGGGTGAGAAAACAAACCAATACACATTTATTTTACCATTGAGTATAAACATGGTTAAATTACCTCCGATTTACTAGTGGTCTCTTACTTAACAGCTATTTTTTTCAGTAAAACAAGTGAGCACAATATTCATATATACATATATTTAAGATAATTGCATCATAGAGCACTTTTAAACCACAATTACACAACACCAGTGTCCATTGTTTCATTCATGTTCTTCCTTCAATCAAACATGCACACCCAACTTAAACATGTTGTTTTTTTGCTGCACTCTCTTATTCAGTAACAATAGGATTTGTTAGAAACCTTATAAGCTTAGAAAGCTGAAGCCCCACGCCAGCAACCTCACTGAGAAAATGTTTCCAGCACCACTGCAAACAACACTTCCCCCAAAAACATACAAGAAAACCGGACTGTAAACCCATCAAGAGGGTACTACAAACACAACTGGAGCGCGAAGACTGTTATGCCCGTACAGTCAGGCAAGTGGTGTTGAATATTTTTTTCTGGTTTTTATTTTGTGCATCAATAATGACAAATAATATGCCTCGTTTTACTCAATTTCAAATATACAGACTGACTGAACATGATTGCAATTGAAACAAAATTCTTTTGATGTGAAGTGTGTTTATGAATGTGTTTTAGTTATGCCACACGTCTCTGTAAAATGCCATTTTAGAAAAAATAGATGCCATCATCACCATCCCCCCCAGCCTACATGTTCTCACCATAGCCTTTGCAGCAAGGAAAATCTATTGTTTTTTCTCAAAATGACTTTGTTTGGTACTGATGTAAGATTGCAACAAGTATCTATCACATCTGTTTGCTTACTAGATTTATTCACTCACATAAAGTCATAATTATTCCCAGATGACGTTAGCATAGAGGGTGTTGCATAATCGTTTAAAAGAATTGGGATGGTATTTATGTGTTAAGGTAATGACGTGTAATTTTCTTGTGTTCTTATATGCTAAAGAAGTTATACTTTAGCTGACAACATGCTGATTTTGCAGATTTACTATTTTGTATGTAAGAATTGTGTAAAAGAACCCCTTGATAATGGGGGTGAGTCAGACATTTTCCTGAGCTGTATTACGATGCTAGGGATGCTGTCTGATTTTCTTATGATTTTGCTGCTTATTTGAGACTTTGAATATTCTCTGAGTTTCTACATAACCTGTGTAACTTTGCGTCTGAGAGCCTTCATGACAGTGACTCTGTACCACTTAATTTTAATTATTGTAATAAAAGACTTCAACTTTTCATTGAACAAGAACTCAAATACTGAGTAGACCCCATTATTTACTGAATTGTTTTTACTGCGGGAACACATTGCTGCATGAAACTGAGGTTTAACACCAGTAAATTGTGGGATAGTCCCAATGAGATAAAGTTTGGGGTATCAGTGGGGTAGAGTTTTGCTTCCCATAATCTTGATAGCAGAAGCTGATTGCAAATTAGGAGCACCTACCTTTGCTGAGAGACCCCTTTATCTTTTCCTTTTATCTTTTAGTTCACCCCTTAAGACAAGTTCGAGTAGCTAGTGGATTTTCCTGTAGAGTGTCCTGTGTCAGGATTTGGCCAAATAATATGACTTGCAGTTTAAGTCTGAATAAGGTGGAATGATTCTCTAAGCTATGTGTGTGTTTCTGAAGACTCCATGGTGGGTGTTGAACTTTGAGTTTGTGAGATGGGTTTGCTATGTTATATGTGAAGTGTTTGGCTATGCAATGCTGATTTTGGGCTCAGTTGGTGGTGTGATCACTGCTGTGCTCATGTAATATTCCTATTCATGATTTTTTGTTGTTATATGTTGGTTTGGTTATAATTTTTTTCAAATCGAAGATCTTGAGATATTGTGGTTTATTTGTCTGAATCAGGTACTGTAGTGTGACATACTGCATTCAGACAGATATAGGATTCAAAACCAATGTGTTTTCTTTTTCAGGGTTGTATGCTTGATTTGGGTTAATGTGCCTTGCTATTAAGCGCACTTTAGTAGGTGCATTAGCAAGGGTAGAGTACCAATAGATTAGAACCTACTTAGTGTGTTTTGTGATTTAAAATAATTCCATGGAGTGTGCTGTTTCTGTTGCTCTTATGTCTATTTTTCACAACTCCATCTTGAGCCCGATGTATGGTGGGTTTTACTCACTGGGCTCATGTCACCCTTCACTTGTGGCTCCTCTCTGCCTTAAGTATTTCAAGCCATGATTTCCTTATGCACCTTGCAGTCTCGAACACTCCATGCTTTTCCTGCCTCAGGAAGTCTGAACCTTTGACCTTCCTGTTCTGTTGCTAAGCAAGCATGGTCTATTGTGCACCTGTAAATATCACATGTCTATTTAGGATAGTTACATTTCCACTGTGAACCACTGAATTGTACCATCATGCACTTGGGGTTCTGTTGCATGAATTTATTGTTACCAATTACCATTTGCACCTGCCATCTGTAAGGCCTCATATCTCTTGTATGTAACACGTGATCTTCCCCAGGTTCATTGGAATATTCCACACTTCCACGTTGAACACGTGCTCTTCTGGAACACTCTTTGCTTCCTGTATAAATGCCCCCCTCTGAACCTGCATCAGTGCTTGGCTTTGTTCCAGTCCTGCACAAGCAACATCCATGCAGTTGCCTGCAATTGCTAGTGCTCTCGATTTTCAAGCCTTCCAGATGATTCAGTGATGAGGCATCTGCAACACTTCCAGTGTCTTCCTTAATGAGCTACGGTTCCACCTTCTCTTGAGCATCTTGCACCAAGTCTTCTGTCATCTGCGAATTCCAGTTAAAATACTGTAATCTCTAAGAACCTTCCCCTCAGGTTAGTGTGCACTAATCTACAAGTTAGCAAATAATCCAAAGACTGATTCCTTTGAAATCATGAGCACGCTTTTGATTATTGGACCTTGATTGAGTATGCACCTCCATGAGGCCCAGCGCTCTGGACTCTTGTATTGGAGCGCTCTGAACTCTATTGTACCCAAACTGAAAGTTTGCCCCTGTGCTTCTTGACAAGTTGTATCTAATATTTTGGGAAAAACTTCTAGAGCTAGAAGATTTATTTGAGTTTTGAATCGGAACCCTGTATGTTCCGGACTGCCAGAAAATCTTGAAATGGTTTCTGCTCTCTCTCATGCAATATTTATGATGAAGTCTGTAACTGTACAAATAGTGTAAGTAACTGAAAGACCATTTTGAGTTGCGAACCTATGGGTAGCACTGCCTCTTCTTGTTTTTGGTGTATCACACTTGCATTGAGGATACGAGGTCCAGAGAGTCCTGATCCTACTAGGCAATGCACAAGACAGCCAAGCAGTTCACTCAGTGATATAAGATCATCTTTTCTTGTTTTATCCCATCCTCCTATCCACTCTGGGGGCAGTTTTTGGAACCAGACAGTTGTTACTTTTTTTACTAAGCTACCCCAGCTGGGGCTGGAGGTCCAGCATCATCTCTTCGATTGGAACCAGGTGAGTGTGTAACAGAAGGCCAAGCCTTGCACCCCTTAGACGATACTGATGACAGTTTACATGGTGACGATTTAACCCAGGCATTATCTGATGTACAAGGTGAAGTTCAATTGCTGCAACAGGAAAAACCTGTTGCTTAAGGAGAAATTAGTCAGAGATCGGCCCGCTATTCACCATGGTTAGCTCACGCAAGGCTGGGGCAACTCCTACAGACATGCAGCCTGTTCTACAACCGGCACACTTTGTCAAACAAAAGATACCACTAGTATGCCCTCCATTGGTAATGTTAATCCTCTGCTTGTCACTGTAACAACTTGCACTTCTGTGCATCTGGCCTTGTTGGAAAGGTTTTTTTGGGGATAATAATAAACTTGATGCCTTTTGGAGTCAGTGCCGGTTGCAATTTTTGGTTAAACCAGGAGCCTTTCCTTCCTACACAACTAAGATAGCCTTTATTATATTCTATAATGGGGGCACAGCTGCTAATTGGGCAATCCACTCATTGAAAATAATGATCTTGTCTTACATGGTTTCAGAAAATGTGAAGAGGTGATGCGTCATCTCTTTTCCTAACACCCCTTTTTTCAGGCTAGTGATAATGAGTTATTGAATTTACGTCAGAGCAGCAAAGATAGGCTCCCTCTTTGAGGTCAGAGAGATGACTTGAAAGACTCTTTAGCACACATTGTAAATCTCCCATCGGGCTGTTCTGAGTTTATTGACTTAGTTGTCCAGTTAGACCATAAGTTGGCTGAACATAAGGGAAGACTCATTTGAGGGCAACATAGACTATAGGTGATACATCCTAATAGTAGAGAGATAGAGACCAACAATCCAGATAACAGAGAACCCATGCAGATTGGGAGTTTATGTGGTCCATTAACTACAGAAGAAAAAGATTGAAAAGGAAAGTTAAATCTATGTTTGTATTGTGATAAGGCAGGGCATTTCACTTGTGAGTGTACTGTCAAACTTATGGGGATTCAAAAGAATGTTGCTGTAATGTCTGGCCTGGTGCAGAAAACCTAGAGAGCCTGACTGACATAGGGGTCAACCAGTTGGATAAGTTCCTAGTGCAGACCAACCAATTTTTGCCACACACATAAAGTCCCACAATATGTTACTATATACTTTTACGGCTTTCAAATCAACAGCAGAAGATATTACCTATGTTTTAGAACCTGGGACTACAGAAAACCTTTTTGATATAGCTTTGGCCAGGTCTTTACATATACCTTATGTTAAGAAAAAAAGAACTGGAATCAGTTAGAGCTGTGGATGGTGCCTAGCTTTCTTCCGGAATGATTACTTATGAAACAGTTCCTATTACTCTAGTATGCCAGAATGGGCATATGGAGACCTTGACCTTTGCTTTCATACACACACCCAATGTTGGTATTATGTTAGGAGTCCCCTGGCTTTAGCTTCACAATCCATTCATTGATTGGTCCCGTCGCCTTGTCACCCTGGGTTCCCATTTTTGTTAAAAACATTGTTATAAAGAGCTACAGGAAGATGTGTCTCCATTGAGGTCCATAGCATTAATACAGGAATGCACACCTCAAATCCCTGTAGAATATCAGGGCTTTCATGATGGTTTTGATGAACAAAAGGCTGCTCAATTACTTCTCTACAGGAAATATGATTGCCTCATAGATTTAATTCCAGGTGTAGTGCTTCCTTGCAGTAATGTCTGTGCTTTTAGAGACAAGATACCTGAAAAAAATACCTGGATGAGATACTAGTTTTGGGATTTATCCGTCATTCCACCCCGCCTCTTCATCACTCTTTTTTGTACAGAAAAAGAATGGTGAGTTTAGGGTATGCCTATTCTATAGGGCTTTGTGTGACTGTCTAGAGACTGTCTAGAGGGAATGCAAAAAGTCCAGTTGTCATCTCTCCCAGATGTGTATTCAGAGAAAGGCAGAGGCACAGAATGGTTAAAGTAAGAAAATGTCAACTTTCAAAATGGCATTTTCAGACCGTCTTCACCATAAGTTGTGATTTAAAATTTTGAGTCAAAAGACACCAAACTCCCCATTTCTACCTCTTCTCAATGGGAATTACACTTAAAGGATGTTTTAAGGCAACCCCAATGCTAAGCTATGGGAGAGATAGGTCTTGCAGTAGTAGAATATGAATTAGGAGTGTTTCACTACCTGGACATGTTGAACTAAAAGGTACATGTTCAACTTTTTAAATACGCTTCATCCTGGTCTTGGGGCTAACCAGGACCTACCGTAAGAGTGACATATGTAGAAAAGGAAGGTTTTGGCCTTGCAAGTGTGTACACTAGCCAGGTCGAAATGACAGTTTTAAACTGCACTCAGGTTCTGCAGTGGCAGGCCTGAGACACGTTTGAAGTCCTCTGTAGCGGGAGGCACAATCGGTGCTACAGCCCACTAGTAGTACTTGATTAATAGACCCTGGGCACATATAGTACACTTTACTAGGGACCTATAAGTAAATCAAATATGCCAATTGTGGATAAGCCAATATTACCATGTTTAGAGTAAAGAGTACCTGCACTTTAGCACTGGTCAGCAGTGGTAAAGTGCACATAATCCTAAAAGCCAGCAGAAATGAGTCAGAAAAACAGGAGCTCAGAGAGCAAAAAACGTGAGGAGAAACCACACCAAGGATGCCAGGTCTAACAATACTTCTCTGGCTGGTCATCATGGAATTCACAAGATCTTAGCTAATTGTTAACAATGGTTTTGGTGGCCAACTCTGTCCAGAGATGTGCATGATTATGTCCATACCTGTCCCATCTGTTCTCAGAAGAAGACTTCTCACACTGTCCCTGTTGGTCTCTTAAGAACATTGCCAGTTTCCCCACACCACCGGCATACCATAAGTAGGGATTAACTCACAGAATTGCCCAATTCCAGTGGCTACAATACTATTTGAGTAGTTGTTAATCTATTTTCTAAGACACCGCACTTTGTTGCCTTGAAATAAATGCCCAGTGCCAGGACTCTTTCCACTGTGTTTGTGTAGCATGTCCTGCAGTTACATGGCTTGCCCTCCATTATTATTTCCGAAAGAGGCCTGCAGTTCATTTCCAAGTTATGAAGCATTCTTTGCACATCATTGAGTAGTGACGCTCAACTCTCGTCTGCTTATCAACCACAAAACTATGGGCAGACAGAGTGAGTAAATCAAGTACTGGAACAGACACTGCAGTGTGTTTTAACCTTAACTCCCAAAGAGTGGGAGTTCCTGTTACCTTTTGAAGACTTTGTTTGTATAACAATTCATAGAATCCTGCCTCTGGGGTATATCCTTTCTACTGTGTAACAGGCACTAATCCACAAATATTAACTGAAAATATTGCTATTCCTGTGATACAAGACTTTGTAAAGCATCTCTCTGACTCCCAACAAGAAGAGTTACAACACTTACAACAGGTTAAAGTGAACATGGAGAGAAATGCTAATAAAGATTGTCGACCACCACCAGAGTACAAATGCGGACATCAGGTTTGGCTTGCCACAATAAAAGTACGACTACTTGGACCTCGCAAGTTGCACCAGGATTTTTAGGGCCTGTTTCAATTGAAAACATTATTAGTCCCCTGGCAGTCCAGCTCCAGCTACCAGATGATTTGCCTGCTCACCTTGTGATCCATGTTTCCTTCCTCAAACCATATCATGCCCAAACCTGTCCCACTCCTCCTCCTCCACCTGTAACCCTTGATGTCACCTAGAATTTGAAGTTCAAAGGATTCTAGATTCAAGGCGTGTTGAGGGTAATTTTTTAACCTAATAGCATGGAAAGGGTGTGGTCCTTTGGAAAACTCTTGGGAACTAGCTAGTGACGTTTATGCCCCTTGCCTGGTTTTTTCATTGTATGACTGCCACTCTTTTAAACCACACCTGTTAAAGATTTAATTGAGAAGAGAAGGGAATGCAGTGATTTTAAGAAATACAAAGTGAGCTGGAAAGGAGGGACAGCAAGCAAAGAATATTCAAGCATTACAGAGTAAGGTGAAGGAATCAGTCAGATATTCAGAAGTAGGATCACAAACAATTTTGGAGTTTCCTTAAAGAGATGTAAATAGGGAAATTAGGTGCATGTGCCATGGACAAGAGTTTACCTTTATGTTTTCACTACTAATTTTCAAAAATTGTTAGAGGAGCCTGAAAGGTGGTACAAGGAGGTTCATAGGTTGACAACAATCTCACAAATGCTGCAAACTGATTTGAATTTTTTAATTCAAAATTGTAATCCCTATTACCTTGTGGGCTGAATGTAAGGTTACTATTGCTTAGCCAAATGAAAAAACAACTAGAGTTCCTCTTAATAACTCTCCTTCTAAGGAAGTATATAACAAGTATGGATTGAGCATGTGAAAAAGAAGGTACCTGAAAGAGATATTAATTGGGAAAGCATTTTGAGTATTTCATAGGACCCAAAAGTGTCACTGCATGCTTATTATGAGAGGCTTAGCCAGATTTTCAAGAGGCACAAAGGAGACAATAGTTCAGAGAAGGATGGTGTAAATGTATTTCTTTTTGCTTTTATAGTAGTGAGTAGTCACATAAAGCAAATTGAAATGTGCTGGCAGACAAAGAGTATAGATGAGATTTTGAAGCTGACCAAACATAGGAGTAATTGGTTTGATGCAAAGCAAAAGAGAATGAAGGGGGAATTGATGGAAGACCAAACAAAGCAATTGACAGGCATTTCTGAAATTAGATGATGTTTTCATACATGGATTGTGGTCAGCCTGGAAATGCTGGAGTGAATAGAATGACTCAAATGCAAGATTAAGAAATGAGTCAATGCAAATGCAAGTTGGTTGATAGGGGATGGTGAACAATTCTGGAATGAACGTAAATTTTGAAATTCTGAAGAGGAAAACTGCTTGTCTCTTCTTTGGTAAAACTGGGCTCTGGTAACAGGAATATAGACAAAATCGAGAGAGAATCACACATGACTTTGTTCTGCAGAAGCAGAAAAATACTCTATTCATGGTCCTAACTCAATCTACTTCTGTGCAGAGCACTCTGGAATGAACGTAAATGTTGAAATTCTGAAGAGGAAAACTGTTTG
The DNA here is from genome assembly GCF_031143425.1 of Pleurodeles waltl. NCBI lineage: Eukaryota > Metazoa > Chordata > Amphibia > Caudata > Salamandridae > Pleurodeles > Pleurodeles waltl. The sequence continues at coordinate 1,258,692,755 of NC_090445.1, read as the reverse complement.
TCTCTTCTTTGGTAAAACTGGGCACTGGTAACATAATATAGACAAAATCGAGAGAGAATCACACATGACTTTGTTCTGCAGATGCAGAAAAATACTCTACTCATGGTCCTAACTCAATCTACTTCTGTGCAGAGCATGCATGAGCAGAAACAGTTTTGCATGATGAAACCTTCAGCCCCAGTGATGGTCAATAGATCAACAACGAAAGGCCATCTAGTCCAGGGTTACAACATAAACCACTAGTTTTGGATAATGATTCTTCTCAGTTTCCTTTAGGGAATAATTCACAATGAAGGTGACTTAGAGAGGAGAAGGATCGCTTACTTGGAGCAGACTTAGACGTAGATAAAAGAGGCTCTTACATTGATGGTGAAGTCAATGGCCACTTTTTTTCAATACAGGAGCTACTTGTTCTACAGTTTGTTCTGTGAAAGTCCCATGCCTATCACTCTCAGTGAGAGAAGTCCAAGTTGTAGGGAATAGTAATAAACAAATTCTTAACAAGGTCAAAGCATATGTCCCAATTAAAATAGGACAAACGAAGAATGAACATCAGTTCATTTTATGTGATTCAAGTCCTGTAAATTTGTTGGGCTTTGCAAAATGAATTGTGTAATATGCTGCACACTGGATGGTGCTGCAACGTGTTTTATGATTGAAATACAAAATGAGGATCAATGTTTAAAATCAAATTGCAAGATTCTAGGATTCAATTGTTTCCAGCTGTAACAAAAGATGAACTGTCTCTCAATTTAACACACGCTGTCAACAAAGAAGATGTGTCAGATTTCTCTGGGAAAGAGGTAGGATAGATAAAAGGTGCAGAACCAGTTAAAAGTAAGGTAAGACCTGATGCACTTGTTTCCCAGAATTAAACAGTACACACTTTCAAAGGAGGAAGAAGAAGGAATTAAGGGGGTCATTCTGACCTCGGCGGTAAAAGCCGCTTACGCCGGTCAGAAGACCGCCACAATACCGCCGCGGCCGCGGTCAGCCGCCACGGTCATTCTGACCCACAACTGCCAAACCTCCAAAAATCCGACCTCCATTGCAGTCCGCCACATCAGCGGCCAATGATAAACTGGAGATGACCAAACCTCCACCGCCACGCCAACAGAAATACGCCCATGCCATTACGATCCACAAATCCACGCGGCGGTCTTTCAAACGCGGTAGTCTATTGGCGGTACACACCGCCGCGGTCAAAATACACACACCTTAACAAAACACTACCACAGTGGACAATTTGAAATACACACACCTGATACACATACAAACAACACTCCCACACATCCAATACAATATAAAACACACACCCACATCACCCACAAACCCCTACTACCAAAAATCAGAGACGAAGGAGAGAGAGACACATCAGAGAATAGAGAGCCAGACACAGAGAGGCACACTACAACATCACACACACCACATAGTAGCACAAAGCACCACACACCAACACACTCATCACCACATACACCACCCCACACCTCATTCACACCACCCCATGGCACCACAAAGACACCCACGCTTTACGGACCAAGAACTCAGGGTGATGGTGGAGGAAATCCTAAGAGTGGAACCCCAGCTCTTCGGCTAACAGGTGCAGCACACCACCATAGCAAGGAAGGCGGAGCTATGGCAGCGGATCGTGGACAGGGTCAACGCGGTGGGACAGCATCCCAGAAATAGGGACGACATCCGCAAACGATGGAACGACCTACGGGGGAAGGTGCGCTCGATGGTGTCGCGACACAACATCGCGGTGCAGAAGACCGGCGGAGGACCCCCACCCACCCCACCAGAATTCACAGCATGGGAGCAAGAAGTATTAAACATCCTGCATCCTGAGGGCCTCGCTGGAGTACCCGTAGGAATGGACTCTGGTAAGTCCTATCTCATATACTTCATCCCCCCCACCCCACCAGCATGGCAACCCACACCCCCACCCTCACCCCCAACCCACCATCACACATCATCCCTGAGAATGTTTCCCTAGCACAACCCACCCAACCCCTCACCGACCCTTGCATGCCACCACAAACATTGGACAGCCATTACCTAAGCATGACCACTGCACATACCCATCCCCCCCACAAACCACCCTCACAACACCACCCACAAGGGAATGCCTGCACTGGGGGACAAGGGCACCCATAAATCGCACGCTTTTTCACACACAGAAACAATAACCATACTCTCTCACCCCATGCAGGACCCGAACGCCAACACACCGGTCAGGAGGGTCCTCAAATGTCCATCCCACCCCCGGAACAGGCCCCCAGTGAGGACAGCAGCTCTGTCGACCTGGAACCTGATGACCAGCCCGGACCATCGGGGACCTCTGGGCAGTGGGTTCCCCAAACACAGACACAGGCCACAGCAGACCCAAACCCCCCTGGGAACAACAGCACAGCTCCCACCCAGCGGGCCCATGCCTCTGTCTCTAGGACAGGTCAAGCAGCGGTGTGTCTGCCACTACAGGGCACCCAGGCTAACCCAACACCCCAACAACAACAGGGACCTGGGGGCAGTGGGAGTGGGCACACCGTCCAGGGGACAGAGGCCCAGGCAAACAGGGCAACTCGGAGGGCTGCCGTGCGACAGGGGGGGAGGAGAGGCCCAGGTAACCCACTCTCCAAGAGGCCCTCACTACCATCATGGGAGCATACCACCACTCCCAAGAGACGATGGCGACGGTACTGGCCAGGTTCACCGAGATACAGGCACAGCAGGAAGAACGCTACATGGGGTTCAGCAACCAACTCACCACCATCGCTACCGCCATGGGGAGCATGGTCCAGGCCCTCAACAGGATAGAAGACACGTTGCGGGACCATGTGGCACCACACAGGGCCACTGTCACTAGCCAGGAACAGCCTACCACCTCCGCCGGCGCTAGTGGACAGGAGGCCCACACACAACGACAGGCCACAAGAACCCCACCTCCTGCTGAAGAACAACCACCCCGCAAGAGGAGCCTAAGACCCACAAAAAAAACAGAGTAGCATGCCAAGACCACCGCCAGCATGAGATACCCCCAGAAGTCATCCCACTGTCCCACATTGCCACCCTGTCCAAACTCAAACAGCCCCTGCTCCATCCTTCCACAGGCATATGGACAATAGACCGTCAGACTGAGAACTGGACTCTGCCATGGACATCACTCCACCCCCACCCATCACCGTCTTCATATAATGTACCATTATCTAAGCGCACAAAATAAAACAATTATTGCACAGAAAACCGTTTGGAGTCATGCTGTATTCTCAAAAACCGTACAACACATAACAGTTCACAATATGTGATGTCAGTTAGTGATGACAACATACCAATGTCAATACGCTGTAGTACATGGCCAAACCAATCAGAAGTCGGGCTATGAGTCATTACGCACTGAGAAGGGAAGGGAAAAATAATATGTTATTTAAAAGAGCTGAGGGGAAATACATAAAGTTGAGATGCATGAGGCTCTAAGTAACTGGGAAATGGCGTGGCTGAACCTTACCTGTGTGCTACTGAAAATACTGTTGTATGACAGCTTCCCTGTTGTCTGTTTCCTCACCGTCGTCTTCCTCCTCTTCACTCTCCACAGGCTCCACGGCTTCTACGACACCACCATCTGGACCATCCTCCTGCAGGAAAGGCACCTGGCGTCGCAAAGCCAGGTTGTGAAGCATACAGCAGGCCACGATGATGTGGCACACCTTCTTTGGTGAGTACATTAGGGATCCACCTGTCATATGCAGGCACCTAAACCTGGCCTTCAGGAGGCCGAAGGTCCTTTCAATGACCCTCCTAGTACGCCCATGGGCCTCATTGTACCGTTCCTCTGCCCTGGTCCTGGGATTCCTCACTGGGGTCAATAGCCACGGCAGGTTGGGGTAACCAGAGTCACCGATTAGCCACACACGCTGTCTCTGTAGCTGTTCCATCACATAGGGGACTCTGCTATTACGCATAACATACGCGTCATGCACTGACCCAGGGAACTTGGCATTTACATGGGAGATGTACTGGTCTGCCAAACAGACAACCTGCACATTCATAGAATGGTAATTTTTCCTATTTCTGTACACCTGTTCAACGTCATTTGGGGGTACTAATGCCACATGGGTCCCATCAATGGCACCAATGATGTTGGGGATATGTCCAAGGGCATAGAAATCACCCTTCACTGTGGCCAAATCAGCCTCTTCTGGGAATATGATGTAGCTCCTCATGAGTTTCATCAGGGCAGACAACACTCTGGACAGAATCTTTGAAAACATAGGCTGAGACATTCCAGATGACATGGCCACTGTTGTCTGGAATGAGCCACTTGCAAAAAAATGGAGGACTGATAGAACCTGCACTAGAGGGGCAATTCCTGTGGGTTGGCGGATGGGTGACATCAGGTCTGGCTCCAGCTGGGCACACAGTTCATGTATAGTGGCTCGGTCAAGTCGGTATCGGAGTATTATATGGCGTTCTTCCATTGTCGACAGGTCAACCAGCGGCCGGTACACGGGAGGATTCCTCCTTCTCCTCGCAAGTCCCTGCGGACGGTGCCTAGGAAGGACAACATGGAGAACTGAGTCAATCAACTCACAGGTACGTACAACACAGCTTGCACAGTACACAAAAATGTTTTGACTGCTATGTTTGTATGTGTGCAAATGCAAGGCCTAGGCCTGTGTGACGCAGTAGAATTTAAGCCATGTGGGCCCTTGAAATGGCGGCTGCCTGACCTCTAAACTGGGACAATGGGATGTGAGGTCAATGCGCTGGCGTGGCACACCGTGGCGGTAGGCGGTCGAAGACCGCTGTACGAAGTCGCATTGGTTAACATTGAACCCTATGGGATTCAGGAGCCAATGACGATGTGCGCCGGCGGTCGCGGTACGCACCACCGCGGTACGCACCGCCGCGGGCGTGACAGCCATTTTCTATCTGCTTAATCACTCGAGATCTGATCATCCACAGGAGAGGACCTATACTGCAAGTGCTGCTGTGAACTCGGTCTGGAAGTGACAATGGCTGCTGCGACTGGGGAAAGGGCCCCTGCCTTCACGTCTGAAGAGTTGGAGAAACTCGTGGACGGGGTCCTCCCCCAGTATGCGCTACTCTACGGTCCTCCAGACCAACAGGTGAGTACACTGAGTGCACATTGAATGGGTAATGCCTGTGTGGAGTGGGGTGGCTGTCAGTTGGTGGGGTGGGGAGAAAATGAGGAATGCAACGCACGACTGATGAGAGTATGGGCCACATGGCAAGGGTGGGGAGGGGGGGCATGTACTCCAAACATGCAGAAATGTGACGTTTTCTCTTTCCCACCCTGTAAATGTCAAACAGGTGAGCGCCCATCAGAAAATCGATATTTGGCGTGCCATCGCCAAGGAAGTCCAGGCCCTGGGGGTCTACACCAGACGGGGCACCCACTGTCGGAAGAGGTGGGAGGACATCCGCCGCGGAACCCGAAAGACCGCCGAGTCACTGCTGGGGATGGCCTCCCGACCTAGGAGGGGTGCCAGTCGTACCCTGACCCCCCTGATGTCACGGATCCTGGCGGTGGCCTACCCTGATTTGGATGGGCGCTTGAGGACATCACAGCAGACACAAGGGGGTGAGTATCAGCACATTCTCCTATCTATACGCGCAGTGGAGGCGTCTGGGTGGGGGAGGAGGGCTGTGGGTGACAGTAGGCCAGGGCGCTTTCTGTAGTGTAGTCCCCTCCCATAGACATGGCCCTGTGCCCCCGCCCACCACCTCTGTAGGGTGCCAAGTGCAGCTATCCATGGTCCAACATCACCCATGAGCGCGTCTGTTGTCCCTAGACCTGTTGGCCTAGTCAGAAGTACAGAGTAGTGTACCCCAAGTTCGCGGCTTAGTGCATGAGGCACCTGTGTCTGTCCTCTCCGCCAAGGCTATTGACAAGGCATGCACTCAACTTTGTTTTCTTTCTCCCCCCACCCTTATTCTTTGTTTCTTGTGCATTAGCATCATCAGGCGGAGGAGAATTGGCGTCGGAGCACGAGGGAGCTGCAGGTCACCAGGCCCCGGTGGGCACTGACACAGACACCGAGGGCACCAGTGATCCGGAGGGCGAGGGGAGCACCACAACGGGGGCCGGTGGAGACACCAGCGACACGGACACGTCCTCGTTTGGGAGCTCCCTAGCGTGGGCGGCAACATCTGTGCCCCCAGCAACAACAGGTACAGCCGCCACCCAGCGCACCAGCACCGCCCTCCCAGCAGCCCCTCAGTCTTCGCTCCGTGCCCGTTCGCCCAGGAAGGCGCGCGTCTCCTTCGCCCCAGGCACCTCAGCCCCTGCCTCTGTTACCCCTGCTGCCCTCAGTGCGGAGCTCATTGACCTCGTGAGGACGCTCATTGTTGGGCAGACTACCCTTTTGAATGCCATCCAGGGGGTGCAAAGGGAGGTGCAACAGAGCAATGCCTACCTGGAGGGCATTCATTCGGGTCAGGCTGCCCATCAACGAGCTTTCACTTCTCTGGCCTCAGCACTGACGGCAGCCATTGTCCCTGTCTCCAGTCTCCCTCTTCTAACTGCCTCCAGCCTTTCTCTGTCTCCTGTTCCTCAGCCTATCCCATCCACACCATCTGACCAGCCTGCACACACCTCAACACCCAAGGCCAGCTCATCCAAACATAAGCACCACAGAACACACAAGCATTCACCCAAGCAACACCCAGTTGCAGACATACCAACAGTCACTACCACCTCTGTGTCCCCCTCCTCCTCGTCTCCCTCCTCCCTCCCTGTGACGTCTACACTCACACCTGCATGCACACCAACATCAGCCAGTTCTTCCATCACCAGCACACCCTCCACTACAGTCCTCACACGTGCAGTCACCACCCCCACTGCCATGTACACGTCCCCTGTGTCCTCTCCCACTGTGTCTGTCACCCCCTCTTCCAAGACACATAAACGCAGGCAGACACCCAAACAACAGCCAACCACCTCACGACAGCCTACGTCTCAGTCACCTGCACCCAAGGACAGCACACCTGACTCTCCTACAACCACATCCTCTTCCTCCACTTCTATCTCCACTACTCCTACCCTTTACCCTGGTCCAAAGAAATATTACCTCTCAAATGTTGACCTCTTTCCCTCCCCTGACCCACCCCCTCCATCTGGGAAAAGTCCCAAAGGCACCTCAGCCACCACCAGCCCAGCTTCCAAGGTACAAGTGGTGCATGGAATATGGAGTCCACCCTTTGGCGGCAGTGACACTTCACTGAGCAGCAAGGGGACTGGCAGCCCCCCCCCAGGCAAGAGGACCCGGAAAGTGAAGGGCCGCCGTGAGCGGACTGAGACGGCTGCCCCCAAGGAGGTGACTCAGGCCACTTCACCTGCCACAACAGCCAGGGGAGGCAAGGGCCCGAGAGCCCCATCTAAGGAGCGGAAGGGCAGCAGGGCGGAGAGGCCAGCCAGCAGGAGCGCGGAGCAGGAGGGCCCCACACGCCCCATCCCGCCTGCAAGGGACGACACCAAAGGGCCCAGGACTGCGTCTCCGAAGGGGCCTGACACAGCACGTTCGGAGGGCGAGTGAGCAGGTTGTCCAGGCCAGGTCTGACTCCCTACACTGACTGGAAGAGCACCGCTGAAGAGGGCCCCGCCCTGAAGACAAGCACCGCTGAACAGGGCCCCGCCGTGAAGACAAGCACCGCTGAACAGGGCCCCGCCGTGCAGAAGAGCACCGCTGAAGAGGGCCCCGCCGTGAAGACAAGCACCGCTGAACAGGGCCCCGCCGTGCAGAAGAGCACCGCTGAAGAGGGCCCCGCCGTGAAGACAAGCACCGCTGAACAGGGCCCCGCCGTGCAGAAGAGCACCGCTGAAGAGGGCCCCGCCGTGAAGACAAGCACCGCTGAACAGGGCCCGCCGTGAAGACAAGCACCGCTGAACAGGGCCCCGCGTGCAGAAGAGCACCGCTGAAGAGGGCCCCGCCGTGAAGACAAGCACCGCTGAACAAGGCCCCGCCGTGCAGAAGAGCACCGCTGAAGAGGGCCCCGCCGTGAAGACAAGCACCGCTGAACAGGGCCCCGCCGTGAAGACAAGCACCGCTGAACAGGGCCCCGCCGTGCAGAAGAGCACCGCTGAAGAGGGCCCCGCCGTGAAGACAAGCACCGCTGAACAGGGCCCCGCCGTGCAGAAGAGCACCGCTGAAGAGGGCCCCGCCGTGAAGACAAGCACCGCTGAACAGGGCCCCGCCATCTCAAGCACCGCTCCGCTGGGCCCTTCCTGTCAAGCACCGCTCCGCTGGGCCCTTCATCACAAGCACCGCTCCGCTGGGCCCCGCCGTCTCAAGAACCGCTCCGCGGAGCCCTTCCTGTCAAGCACCGCTCCGCTGGGCCCCGCCGTCTCAAGCACCGCTCCGCTGGGCCCTTCCTGTCAAGCACCCCTCCGCTGGGCCCTTCCTGTCAAGCACCGCTCCGCTGGGCCCTTCCTGTCAAGCACCGCTCCGCTGGGCCCCGCCGTCTCAAGCACCGCTCCGCTGGGCCCTTCATCACAAGCACCGCTCCGCTGGGCCCTTCCTGTCAAGCACCGCTCCGCTGGGCCCCGCCGTCTCAAGCACCGCTCCGCTGGGCCCTTCATCACAAGCACCGCTCCGCTGGGCCCTTCCTGTCAAGCACCGCTCCGCTGGGCCCCGCCGTCTCAAGCACCGCTCCACTGGGACCTTCCTGTCAAGCACCGCTCCGCTGGGCCCTTCCTGTCAAGCACCGCTCCGCTGGGCCCCGCCGTCTCAAGCACCGCTCCGCTGGGCCCTTCATCACAAGCACCGCTCCGCTGGGCCCTTCCTGTCAAGCACCGCTCTGCTGGGCCCCGCCGTCTCAAGCACCGCTCCGCTGGGCCCTTCATCACAAGCACCGCTCCGCTGGGCCCTTCCTGTCAAGCACCGCTCCGCTGGGCCCCGCCGTCTCAAGCACCGCTCCGCTGGGCCCTTCCTGTCAAGCACCGCTCCGCTGGGCCCTTCCTGTCAAGCACCGCTCCGCTGGGCCCCGCCGTCTCAAGCACCGCTCCGCTGGGCCCTTCATCACAAGCACCGCTCCGCTGGGCCCTTCCTGTCAAGCACCGCTCCGCTGGGCCCCGCCGTCTCAAGCACCGCTCCGCTGGGCCCTTCATCACAAGCACCGCTCCGCTGGGCCCTTCCTGTCAAGCACCGCTCGCTGGGCCCCGCCGTCTCAAGCACCGCTCCGCGGGCCCCGCCGTTTCAAGCACCGCTCCGCTGGGCCCCGCCGTCTCAAGCACCGCTCCGCTGGGCCCCTCCTGTCAAGCACCGCTACGCTGGGCCCCGCCGTCTCAAGCACCGCTCCGCTGGGCCCTTCCTGTCAAGCACCGCTACGCTGGGCCCTTCCTGTCAAGCACCGCTCCGCTGGGCACCACCGTCTCAAGCACCGCTCCGCTGGGCCCTTCCTGTCAAGCACCGCTCCGCTGGGCCCTTCCTGTCAAGCACCGCTCCGCTGGGCCCTGCCGTCTCAAGCACCGCTCCGCTGGGCCCTTCCTGTCAAGCACCGCTCCGCTGGGCCCTTCCTGTCAAGCACCACTCCGCTGGGCCCCGCCGTCTCAAGCACTGCTCCGCTGGGCCCTTCATCACAAGCACCGCTCCGCTGGGCCCTTCCTGTCAAGCACCGCTCCGCTGGGCCCCGCCGTCTCAAGCACCACTCCGCTGGGCCCTTCATCACAAGCACCGCTCCGCTGGACCCTTCCTGTCAAGCACCGCTCCGCTGGGCCCTTCCTGTCAAGCACCGCTACGCTGGGCCCCGCCGTCTCAAGCACCGCTCCGCTGGGCCCTTCCTGTCAAGCACCGCTCCGCTGGGCCCTTCCTGTCAAGCTCCGCTGGGCCCCGCCGTCTCAAGCACCGCTCCGCTGGGCCCTTCATCACAAGCACCGCTCCGCTGGGCCCTTCCTGTCAAGCACCGCTCCGCTGGGCCCCGCCGTCTCAAGCACCGCTCCGCTGGGCCCTTCCTGTCAGGCACTGTTCAGGGTTCACTGTGTCCACCATGCATCCTCCTTGTCCAGTGGGGACATTTATCCACCTGATGGACTGTGGCTTTGCACTCCCCAGGATGGCACAGTGGGCAATCCACCCACTGTAGAGACTTTGCGACACTGTGGCTTGGCACTCCCCAGGATGGCACAGTGGGCAACCCACCCACTGGAGAGACTTGAGAGACTGTGGCTTTGCACTCCCCAGGATGGCACAGTGGGCATGGTGGGCCCTTCGTGGATCTGGCGTCGTGGACTCATGTGGCTGTGGTGCCCCCCCCTTCCCTTCCCCCTGAGGTGCCTGTAGTTTTGTCACCAGATGCCCCTGCAGTGTTCTCTCCAAAGGACTCAGGTCTCCTGTGTGGGCTTTGCCCTTGTTTCGCTACACTTTGGCCCACGGACATGATGGATTCGTAAGATGTGCAGGACTACTTGCTTCAGTTATCCACTGCTGTGTAAATAATTTGTTTATCAGAAGAAAGTTTTGATGGTTGAAAAATAATTTTCTGAGACTATTTTGTTCATAAATATTTATTCTCAATTTGGTTATGTGATTGTATTTTTTACGGGTGTTTGGGTGGTGTAACTGTGACTTGTTGCTCTGCATTGGTGTGTACATCTTGGGGGGTTGGTGGGGGTCGCATATGTGTGTGCCCGTAACCTTTCCTCCTCCCCCCCTCCCGTGTGTCGTAGGTGCAGTACTCACCGTTGACGTCTGCGGCGGAGTTCGTACTCGTGGTAGATGAGCAGGTAGACGAGAGCAGGTATGATGTTCAATTCGGGTTCCATGCTGTCCTCCGTCCTCGTGGAGTGCGTAGAGGTGAGCGTTTTCCCGTTCGTAGTCTGTTTCCGGCATGTTTTTATCGGCGGTGCTCCCGCCCCGGAAAAGGTGACGGATTGGTGAGTTGTGATAGGGTGGGCGGTACATTGTCTGCCGCCTGCCTGTTGGCGGTGACCGCCGCGCTGTTTGTTTGTCCCGCCGTGGCGGTCGGAGTGTTACAGTGGCGGTCTCTGTTTGCGGTTCCCGCCAGGGTCAGAATTCCATTTTTCGGACCGCCAGCCTGTTGGCGGGTTGGCCGCCGCTTTATCACCGACCGCCAGGGTCAGAATCACCCCCTAAATCTTTTATTGAGAAAATGATGAAAGAGTGTGTGGTAAATAGTGCATTGTTCAGGATGTGACAAAATCAATAAACTTGTCATTCCATTTTGTCTTTTGGTAACGAATCCAGCAGTGATTTAATCAGAAATTCCTTCAGAAGAAGAATGGTATACAGTCAATGATGTATGCCAAGCGTTCATCTGCATTCCTCTCCAAGTCAAAAGTTAATTCTTAATTTCATTACTATTTAAAAATAAAGTGCTTGTTTGGTGTAGCAACACACAAGGGTATATTGAAATAATATATATATATTTTTTAATTCCAAGGAAAGACGTAGAAAATGTTAGTTTGCTCTGTAACTCAGTCTTGGTAAAGTATATTGATAACCTATTTGTTGCATCAAAGACTGAAGAAGATTGTAAACCAGATAATACTGCTTTGCTAAAACAGTTAGCTGACAGTGGTCACAAAGTTACCCCAACAAAGATTCAGCACTGTAAAAAGAAATGATTTATATTGAGCCCATATTGAGAAAGGTCCAAGGCAGGTCTCAAAAGAATGTGTTTCTGATGTTCTGAAAGTGGGTCCTCCTACCCCCACCCACCAGAGGTTGACTCACAGGGACATAAAAGATCTGGTACCTTTTGATAAAGAGTTATGAAGGGCATTCCAACTATTGAGAGCGAGTTTATGCAATCCACCCGCACTTGGAATGCCCAATTATACTTTGAACTTCTTTTGGTATTGTCATCAGGCACCTCCTGATTATGCTTTGACCTTCTTTTGGTACTGCCAAAGAGAGGTGGGTGTACATTTTCAAGACCACATATTAAAGAAACTCCTCTCGAAATGGGTGATCTCACTTCATGTAATAAAGGTTCTCGTTTGAGAGACCAAAATGGAGCATTGAAGGCTGTCTATGCAGTATGTTACATTTCTGAAATGCTTGAAACATCCTATCTGCTGAATATCAATTACGCATGAGTGACAGAGGTGGTTGCACTGACAAGAGCTTGTTGCCTGTCAGAAAATTTGAATAAGACAATCTATTTAGACAGCCAGCTTGGGTTTGGTATGGTGCATGATTCTGGTAACCTTTCATCACACAGAGACTTTTTAGCATCTTTTGGAGCTCCATAAAGGACCGTCTCTATACCATTGATTTTTTAAAGCAATACTGCAGTTAACATAGATTGCTATAGTCTAATATGCTGTCTATAAGGTCAGAAAAGATCTGGTTATTCTTGTGCACTTAAAGATGAAACGGTAGTTCAAGAAACTTAGAATGATAAATAAAGAATAAATAGTATACAAAATGCAGAAAATGTCAATTTCTTCTCATTAGGCTTAATTTAAACTTTTCTGAACAAGTTGAGAGACTTTCGCGAGGAAACTACAGAGGATAAAAAAAGAGAAGAAAAAACTAGGCTACAAGAAAAATCCTCTGAATTTGTCTGTTACTTCTGAAACCAAACAAATACATTCTTTCAGATGCTATATTTTAACATATGGCAAGGTATTTTCATAACTAATGTAATTCTAAGTAAGACTCTATGCTCTAAAAATTTCGAAGTTGGGAAAATATAATTTTAAAAAATGTTGCTGAAAGTTATTGCTCCATGTGTTTGGTATGCCAGAAAGATAATCAGGGAAAAGGGAAGCTGACAGTACTAAATCACATCATCAACTCAGAGTGCTTATTTATAAAACTTCAAAAAGATTATGTGGAAATGCAGTTTGTAATGGCTAGTAGTACATCTTGGTCATTGTGAGCTTATTTTTAAATGGGTTGAGGTATACCCTACCTGGACATCAGATAGCTTTAAACTTGATAAACATTTATTGAGGAGGATAATTCCACATTTTGGCTTACCAGCTTCCATTGCGACAGATTGTGACTCACATTTCAAAAATGAAATTTTGCAGATAATTTGTACTGCCTTCCATACTGATCAGAGTTTCCACTGTTTTTATCATTCTTAATCTTCAACAGTGGTTGAGAGGATGAATGGACTACTCAAGAACAGATTGGTCAAAGTCTGTGCTGCTACAGGTTTGAGGTCACCAGCCACTCTTCTTGTTTTGATGCACATCAGATGTACCCCAGACATACAAACAGGTTTAAAGCCATATGAAGTCATCATGAGTTTATATTCCCTCAACTGTGTCAATTTCAATAACTGGTGACATCATGATAGATTATTGAAAAGGTAAGGTTGATTTGGTGAAATCTGTATCTCATCAGGTGAATGTGGCAACAGAAACAACAGAGGAAATACTGTGGGTGAGAAATGAGGTTGTTGGTTGAGGGGGGTATGAGTCCATCTCAAGCAACGCTCACAATCCTCTGCAGATGAAACCATAAACAAACTTACCTGAGAGGCAATGTATAAAGTATTTATGCAGTACTTAAGCAGTAATGACTGTGATAACACAACATAGGAAACATCTCACTTCAATCTAGTAAAATAGAGTAAAATATAAAAATATATATTTGACACCAAAGTGACAAAAATCTAATCAGTAGAAGCAGAGTTATGATTTTTTAAAGTTTAAAGTCAAACGTAGCACCTAACAGATCAAAAGCACCAACCTCAGGCATCTAGTCATGCGAGACCAGGGCAAAGCCAAAAGTTTTGCAGATAGCCATGGACCGTGGTTCAGATACACAAAGTGGACTGGGCACTGTCTCCTTTTACCTTTGGCCTTAGAAGAATTTTTGAGAAAGTCTAAGAAGGTAAAACTTAGCAAGGCAAGGCAGTCGGCAGTGTCCGAGAAGGAGGTGCCGTCATTGGGGAGCTCCTGGATGAAGCTCTGGTGAAGATTCTACATTTATACTTAGGGCCCAATGTAAGTACGGAGTATTCTCTGTTGGCTTGGCGGAGGATTACATTTCCACCAAGCCAGGACTACTCCGCCTCCCAGATTTATAACTGACTGCACAGCTGGCAGTCACTTTAAAAGGCATTAGAGGGAACAGCCTTCACAGCCGTTCCTGTCAATGCATTCCCTTTTTGGTGCAGGGCTGCATTGGAAAGATACATCCCTGCAGCAAGGAGTCTTGTTTTTTTTTTTTTATTTCCTTCAAAAGAAAATCACAAAATTCTCGTCACCACACGAAGCTTCTCTCATGGTGAGAGGAGCATTAGAATGGGTTTACTGTACCATACGGTCAGGTTTTACCTGCCTGAAAGGAACAGTAAAAAATTATTACATCTCCACCCATCTAAATTGGGTAGGTGGACTTGTAGTCATTTCTCTGATGCCCCTTTTCACGGCAGTCAAAGAGGATTAATCACAGCAGCCTCCACCGTGATGAATCCTAAGGTCCGCCTGCATGTATATGCTTCTGGTGGACTACTAAATTGTAAGGGAAGAAACTACGTCACTGTTGCGACAGAGTACCCTCTCTGACAATATTTAAATCAGGCCATTAGTCTCTTGTTTGGAAGTTGAAAATATCTAGTGGGACGAGACTACAGGCTGTAGTGAATGAGGGCTCTACAAGGCCAGATAACCCTTACAAAGAGGAGAGACTGAGCTGGATTTGCTGCTGCAGAAAGAACATAGCGGGAGCTATGATTAATTGAGGCCAACCAGTGATGCACTTGGATGGCTCAACGAGCCAGTTGGTCCCATTCTCCTCTCGGTTCATCAGGAAACTTTTAACTGAAAATGTTTTAACTCCCAAGTATTGGACTTGAGCTATCTGGGCACCTTTAACACCAGTTCCAGGGATCCAGGAATGGAAGGACACCACCTGCAGAGTCAGGACCTACTCAGGCTGGATCCAGATGTGTGTTCAAGATGGTTGAAGCCTTTTCTGTCCCTGAGGCTCTGATCAGGAGCTCTTGTGGTCACTCTGGATGATCTGGGTTCAAGCAGAAAAGCAGGTCTCAAGCAGCAGGACAGTCCTGTGACGGCACTAGACAGTCTTCAGGCAGCAGGGCAGTCCTCTTTGTGTAGTAGAGAAGTCCTTTGAAATACACAGCAGACCACAGGCAGCAGGGCAGTCCTCCGAGAGTCCTCTACAGGACCAGAATTGACCTGAAGAGTGGGCCTGCAGGCCAAGTTTTTATACCCAGTGCCAGCTCTGAAGTGGGAAAAACTCTAGAGTCTTACCTCCGCAGATAGCTATGGAATTTCCCGCCTCCCTGTCTAGGATCCAATGAGTCTAGGGGGGGGTCACAAAATGCTAGTGTGAAGTTCTTTGTATGTGTGCTGAAGCATATGCTTTGAAGTGTAAGTGGGTCTGTGCATAGGACGTTCTGCCAGGACGACCCATTCTGCCAGCTACCAGTCCCCCTATTGTGTTGCTGTCTAAGAGGAATACACGCATGCCAACTGTCAACTATGCCTAGTCATGTGGCCCAGCAACCAGGCTGCAGGCACAAATGGTTAAGACAAGAAAATGTAAACTTTCTGAAAAAGATTGCTTCAGAATTGTGACTTAAAATCTAATTTTATTTACTTTATAGAGAGTAATTTAAACAAATACATTAATATGATAATTCTTACAGAGTTGCAAGCAATACACAGTGTTAATGGGCATATCCACCAAGACCTCAAGACAAACATATCGTTCATCTAGCATCATCAGCAATAACCAGGTCCCAATTTCCTTTTAAAGTATTAGGACCTCTTTATATTGCTGAATTCAATTCCATAAGTATGATACAGCCGATTCCAAAATTTCTCAATTTTTAAGGTAGGATTGAATCGATCTATTCCAGAGGAATACCGAGTCTTGTACTTGGTATAATATTAAATACAAAATACTTACAGGATTGTGGGATTTCATCTTCTGTTCTGAGCGACCATAATATTCTTACTAGTTAGTGTCACATGTAGTCCTATTAAAACTGTTAGTACACCTGCAACCTAATTGCAAAGCCCTCTTAAACTTCTCCATTGACTGAACCCATGGACTTCTTCTGTTGACTCTACCAAATATCTGGGACATTTCAAGTCCTGTCAATATTTACATTTGTACAATTCCAATGGTGTATAATAGGTCCAATTAAGTATTTTGATTGTTATAAACAAAGAATTTAAGATCCAAATGTTTTGTAGCCTCCTTTCAAAGCATTTGTATTAGCTATCCAGCTAAAAACCTCTCCTAGCATGCATGACCATTTCAGGGCCATACTCTCCAAATCAACTTCTCTGTATTCTACAACAAGTTTATAAAAACTTCTAACCTTGACATTATGATGATAAGAATTTAATAAAATTGGCAATTTGTTTCGTTCCAATTGAATAGTAGACCAAAATTTCAATAGGAAATCCTGAACCTGTAAGTATTTAAAAAACATATTTTTGAGATATGATAAATATTCTGTGATTCTGTAAATAAATAAAGTATCCCTTTAAAATGTTAACTGCCCTGGAGTTACAAGTCCTAATTCACCCCAATACTTAATAGTTTAATCAAAAAAATGATGAGGAGAAACATGTTTATATATAATACCGACAGATAATTTAAATATTTAATCCCATATAACCTAACCCACTCTTCCAAACATCAATAGCACAAGTTACGGTCTTAAAATGCACCGTCTTATAATAGTTTGGGTCGTTTTGAACTAACCCAAAGTTTTCCCCAAAATTCTGAACCAGCCCCATCAGAAACGTCATGGCAAACATATTGCTTACTTATGCATAACAATCTCAGATCTGTTGTGACCTGGTCAGTAAACTGCTCTGCCACCGCGTAGCTCCACCGGCAAGTGAAGCCCTTCTGTCCCTGAACTCTGACCTCTGTCAAGAGTTTGAGGGCCTCCTCCAAGGGCAGGCTTCTGCCTGAACCTCATTCCTCATGTCTAGCAGGAGAGCTCTGCTCTTCTGCTAGGCTGCCCTCTGCCTCTTTTCTCTTTTCTCCTTGTTTTTACTCTTTTGTGTGCTCTTCTTTTGTGCCATTCGCTTTCTGCGCTTTTCCTCTATCGTTTCCTTATTTTCTCCTCACTCCTCTCATTCCTGCATCTCTCTCGCTCTCCCCCTTCTTTCTCTCCCTACTGCTGCTGCACCTGCGGCCCCACCCCCGCCTCTCTCTCGTTCTCTCTCCCCATCGCTGCGGCCCCTGCGGCCCGCCCCCTCCTCTCTCTCGTTCTCCATCTCCGCCGCTGCTGTTCTGCGACCCACCCCCCTTTTTCGTGCCATTTACCCGCTCCTGCCTCCCAGCTGTCCTCCCCTCCCCGCTCCCTACTTAATGGCGCCCGCTGCGCAGCAGGTGCATCGCTGGTGCACCAAAAGAGCACCTAAGGCAAGCCCGTCTGCTGCACACATCCACGTCCTGAACACGATCAGTGCCAGAACCCCTGGTCCTGCCATCTGCCGCCTCTACACATCAGCAGCACTCATTGCACTCAACCCAGTATTTAACAACAACTACAAGCAAGCATCACCATCTAATACCCACAGTCCCTTTAGCTGCCTCCGCTGCCGCCAAACTTACACCTCCACCAAGATCTTGGACCCAGCACAACCCACCCGCAACAACTCTCTGACTCTGAAAACTCTGAAGTGCATTCTCCTCAATGTCCGTTGCCTCCATAAACAAGCTACCGAAATCTGGGACCTCCTTGACAGCACCACCACCACATTGCATTCCTCACCGAGACCTGGACCAAAACCACCTCAGGCCCAGACATCACCATCCCCAAGGATACAAGATCGGCCAGAAAGACCATCCCAGCCGTCCTAGGGGCCTGAACACACACTCCGAAGACTCAGAAGAATCCACAAGCCTAATAGAACACCTCCACTTCAAGCTACACACCAGTCCGACATCTACCATCAGGAAAATCCTCACCTACCGCTCCCCCGGACCAAGTACACCCTTCACCGACTCCATCACGGACTGCAACTCTGCACAAGCCATCACAGCCACCAACTGTACCCTGCTGGGAGACCTCAACTTCCACCTAAAGAATCAACAAGACCCCAACACCGCATCCCTCCTAGACAACCTCCACAGCATAGGACTCTGACAGCTCGTGATGGAGCCAACACACTAAGCAGGACACACCCTCGATCCCATCTTCACTACAGGAACCTCCGCTACCTTCAGTCACACCACCGAACTCCCATGGACAGACCACCGTTGTATCCAGTTCACCTTTAACACACCCACCGTCATCAGACCCCAACACCAACCATCACATAGAAACTGGACAAGAACAACCGACGATCAGCTTACCGCCGCCCTCGCCATCACCGCCCCCACCATCGCACACAACGACCTAAACACCACAGCACGCACCTTCCACAAATGGATTGCCGACTGCGCCAACACCATAGCCCCCCTCAAAAAGAACAACAGCACCCATGCAAAGAAAGCCAGCTGGTTCACCCCAGAAATCCAAACATCTAGACACACTCGTCGCCACCTTGAGAAAATCTGGAGGAACACCAAATCCACAGAAGCCCATAGCTACTTCAGAGCCGCCACCACCGCACACCACCAACTCATCGGAAACACCAGAAAGAAAGCTATACAAGACAGAGGGGGTTATTACAACTTTGGAGGAGGTGTTAATCCGTCCCAAAAGTAACGGTAAAGTGACGGATATACCACCAGCCGTATTACGAGTTCCATAGGATATAATGGACTCGTAATACGGCTGGTGGTATATCCGTGATGACTACTTTCTCCTCTCTTTCTTTCCTTTTTTTCTATTCATTTCATCTCCCTCGGTCTTTCTTTCCCTTTTTCTTCTCAGGCTTTCCTTGTTTCCCCCCCTTCTTTTTCCCCCCCTCCACTTTCTCTTCTCTTTCTTTCTTTCTTCCCCCCTACCCTTCTGCTCTCTTCCCCTTCGTCCTCTCCTTTACCCCGTCTTTCTATTTTAGCCCCAGCGCTGTTCCCCGCCCTTAGTCCCACATTGGCAGTCTCCCTTCTTCTCCTCTTTCTCTCCCTTCCTCTTTTTTATTGTTTTGCCCCCCCTCTTTAGTGTTCCCCCTCTTCCCCTGTTTCCCCCCCCCCTTTCTTTCCCCCCTTCCCGTTCTTTTTTTTTTCTCTCCTTTTTTTCTCCTGGTCGCCCTCCTTGGACGACCAGGCCCGTTCCCCCCGTGGGACTCACTTCCCCAGAGTCCCACGGGTCCAGTGGCGCGCCGCGCATCGCGAGACGCGTCACTGCAGGACGGTCGCCCGTGCGCGCTAGCCGCGCCGCGGGCGGGGCGTCCTGTTCCTCCTCACTGTCACCATACGCGACGCTCCCCGCGGGGCCCCGTATCCGGGTGCCCCCGCGGGGTGGTGCGCTTCACTTAGACCAATCGGGGCCCCTGAGGCTCCGCACCCCGCACAGCCCCTGAGGGGGCGCGGCTTTTCCCGACGCACTGGGCTCTTCGACGCGCAGCACACCTGAGTGTAACTACCGGGCACCGCCCCTGACCTCGGCAGCTCCGCGTCGATTGGCTTGAGCTCCTCATAAAGACCTGGCAAGTCGGTCAGACAGTACCAGAGCGGCCTGGCTCCGGCACGTAGGTACCCCCCATGGTATTCCCTTTGGCGTGGTAAGTGTGGGCTAATTTGGCCCGTGAAATCTTCATCTTCTTTTTCTTTTCCTTTCATTGCTACCGGTCATCCTTCTGGTAGCCTCTTCTATCTGTATTTCCTCTGCTTTCTTTCTTTTTCCTTTTTTCCTTTTCTTCCTTCTTCTTTTTCTTTTTCTTTCTTTTTTTCACTGTGACATTCCTTCTCTCTCTCTCTGTACCTAGATCTTTCTCTTTATCTTTTCACCCCTTGCCCTTTCCTTACCTCACTAACCTGCCCTATTGGCCTCCCCCTGGCTGTAGCGCACCCTGCGCAGTTTCCTCCTTTCTGCTAAGCACACTATGCGTCCTTAGCTCTCTTTCTTCTCCTTGTCCCCTCTTGCTAAACCCTTAATCTCCTCAGAGTGTGACTACAAGGGAAAATCCCCCCCCCCCCCGGTTCTAGCCAGACCAGAGGCAATACGCCCCCAGCTCCGGGGTAAGTCACAATTGCATGCATGTGTGAGTGCATTTTTTCATTTTCTCACTGATTGCTGTGTCGTGTGCTGTGGTTTGCCACCTCTCTGTCACTCTGAATTAATTGTGATTTATTTATCATTTACTATAGGCCTACCTCACCGTGAACTACCTGTTCAGGTAGGACACACACTTTCACTTTGAGCACCGTACTCATTACAGGTGCTCCGACCCTGACAAATGCCCCTGACCCACCAGCACTTAGTGAGGGCAGAAACATGTTGGTCATGTTCAACCCCTTTTAGACTCCAAGAGACATTATCCTCTAACGAGCCTTCCCCCTTAGTTTTAGTCTTACCAACATGCACCACCATTAAAACTAACAAGAGCCACCGGTGACATGTTAGGTAATTTTATTATTCACCCCCTCTGGATCACTGTAACTATCCAGACAATTCAATTTCAGCACTACCTCTGGTTCTTTTAACCAGAGCTCGAGTCCGCCTGAGTAGTATCATCTTACTTAGGTGGGGCTAGGTGGTCATATGATGAAGCAAGACACTATTATGTGTGTGAGACCACCTAGTCCGTAAAGGAAAATCCCCTGCTACTCCTGTAGGGCAACACAGCACCCCCTATCAAGCAACCTAATGCAACCAGGAACTGGTTAAAGACTAACCCAGTCTTACCCCCTGTTCCTACTACCCCACACCTTTTGTGATTACTTGATCAATAGCTGTGCCATTATTGCCCAAGGATATAGCTTAACGTCTCCTATGGCAGCCCACCCCTCTGAATCTGCATTTTCATGAATCTAAATGCTCTTCTTGCCTTCTTATACTCCAATAAAATACTAGTGATTGCTGATTCAAACATCGAAAAAGTGTATTAGGAATATGAAGTGGAACCAAACTAAACAGAATTTAGGCAGCATGTTCATTTTAACATCATCCCATAACAGAAATAGGCAATTGGTTCCAATTCTTAAATGCTCATTGAATATTCCAAGAAGGGATTCACAGTTTACTTTAATAATTTGGCTTACATTTTAGCAGATTTTATTATCAAGACACGTACCCACCCCTACCACCCTTGAGTGATATACTTCATTATAATGTTGTTAGAACTGGGGTCTTTGGTTGGCCGTCAGGCTACCCCCTGCCCAAGCAAGGACCCAGACTCTAGTCAGGGTAAAAGAGAATTACCCTCAGCTAACCCCCGCCCACCCCCTTGGTAGCTTGGCACGAGCAGCAGGCTTAACTTCAGAGCACTAGGTGTAAAGTATTTGTACCAACACACAGTAACTTAAGGAAAACACTACAAAATGACACAACACAGGTTTAGAAAAAATGGAAAACATTTATCTAAACAAAACAAGACCAAAATGACAAAAATCCACAATACACAAGTCAAGTTATCAATGAAAATGCAAAAAGAGTCTTCATGTAATTTTAAACACAGCGCTAATGCTGTTAGCGTGAAAATGGACCTTGAGTGTGTCAAAAATAACTCCGCACAGGTGAGGGTGCCTCAAAAAGGGCATGCGATGTGTCAATTTCACTCACAACCGAGACATTGCATCGTTTCTCCTCTAGTCGTGTCGGCGTGTGTTGTTTCTTCTCTCTGCAGGAGAGCGATGTGTCGATCCGGTCAGCACTATCGGGTGTGGGCAGGCCTTGCATTGTTTTTACACGCCCAGCAATGTTTGCATTAGAAATTCAGCTGCATGATGGACCAAAAACCATGCAGCGCGGGTTGTGTTCTCACCAGTCAGCGATGCTACGCGTCTTTCCTCCAGCTGTGGGTGCCGATCTTCCAGTCGCATTGCAGGTGAGTGTTGATTTTCAGCCGCGAAGGCGGTTGGCGCATCAGTTTGTTCCACCGCAGATCGGAGTCGCATCAATCTTTTCCCCGCACGACGATCTGTGCGTGGATTTCTCACTCTTGAGCTGCCAGCTTCTCTTCTCAGGGTCCCAGGCACTGGATGGGAACCACTTGGCAGAGTAGGAGTCTCTCCAGAGGCTCCAGGTGCTGGCAGAGAGAAGTCTTTGCTGTCCCTGAGACTTCAAACAACAGGAGGCAAGCTCATGGATATCTTCAGCAACTGCAGGATAGCTCCACAAAGCACAGTCTCAGGCAGGGCAGCTCTTCTTCCTCAAATCTTCAACTCTTCTCCAGGCAGAGGTTCCTCTTGGTTTCCAGAAGTGTTCTAAAGTCTGTGGTTTTGGGTGCCCTTCTAATACCCATTTTGCCCTTTGAAGTAGACCAGGCAAGGCCTCAGACACACACCAGGGGGTTGGAGACTGCATTGTGTGAGGGAAGGCACAGCCCTTTCAGGTGTGAGTGACCACTCCTCCCCTCCCTCCTAGCACAGATAGCTCATCAGGATATGCAGGCTACACACCAGCTCCCTTTGTGTCACTGTCTAATGGGAGGTGCAACCAGCCCAACTGTCAAACTGACCCAGACAGGGAATCCACAAACAGACAGAATCACAGAAATGGTTTAAGCTAGAAAATGCAAACTTTCTAAAAGTGGCATTTTCAAACACACAGTTTTAAAATCAACTTTACTAAAAGATGTATTTTTAAATTGTGGGCTCAGTGACCCCCCAACTCCACATGTCTATCCGCTCCCAAAAGGAATCTACACTTTAATCATATTTAAAGGTAGCCCCTATGTTAACCTATGAGAGGGACAGGCCTTGCAACAGTGAAAAATGAATTTAGCAATATTTCACTGTCAGGACATATAAAACGCATTACTGTATGTCCTACCTCAACCATACACAGCACCCGGACCTTGGGGCTACCTAGGGCCTACCTTAGGGGTTCCTTACCTAAGGGAAGTTTTAGGCCTGGCAAGTGTGTACACTTGCCAAGTTGAATTTACAGTTAAAAACTGCACACACATGATTACAGAGCGACTTATGTGGGTGGCACACTAGTAATATTTGATTTACAGGCCCTGGGCAACTCTAGTGCACTGTACTAGGGACTTCACTGGTAAATCAAATATGCCAATCATGGATGATCCAATTACATACACATTTGGTACAGGAGCACTTGCACTTTAGCACTGGTTAGCAGTGGTAAAGTGCCCAGATAACAAAAACAGCAAAAACAGAGTCCAGCACACATCAACAACCTGGGAAACAGAGGCAAAACGTTAAGGGAGACCCCGCCAAGGATGAAAAGTCTAACAAATGTGATATAATTTGTGTATTTTCTATATTAACTTTATAGCCAGAAAATTCTCCAATGTATTTGCCTTACTCTCAATTGTTCTTACAGCCAGATTGAAATTGTACGAATATAAAGCGATGCTAGCATAAGTTGAAACCATTAGATTAACACTATTAAAAGAAATTGACGGTATATTTGTGTTCCTTTTCAACACTAACAGACAAGGTTCCAGATACAATGCAAATAATAAAGGATAGAAAGGGCACCTTTTTGTACCTTGTGTGATGTTTAATGATTTTGACTTATTTCCCATTATGACCACACTAGCAGATGGACTGACAAACAATGTCTGTACGCTGCTTATCAGTTTACCCCACAAAACTATTTCACAAAGCAGAATCCACAAATATTGACATGACACAACCTGAAAGGTCTTCTCGGCATCCAGCAAAATCTTACTTACATTTTGTTTAATATTTGCGCTTTATCAAACATAGTAACAACATTATTTATGTGTCCAGTGGTTTTTCAGGTTGGGAATAAAACTATATTGTTCCGGACTCACTAGTTAGCCCACATAGATGCAGCCCTGCCAACAATGATTTTAGCTTCTATTTTTGTATCTGCATTGAGTAATAAAAGTGGTCAGTAGGACCGGCAATCCTCCAAGGCTTCTCATTTTTTAAGAAACACAATTATGTAATATTATTAGATTTTGTAAGTTTGCACCACTTTTGCGTCAAAAAATGACACGAAGATGGCGCTACCTTTTCATAAATCAGGCCCTAATTCCCTTATCTATATCTTGTATTACCACTAGCAACATTGGAATATTGTAAGCAGCTCAGAAGCGAAGGTGTGGTAGAATTCAACAGGGATGAAATCTGGCCCGCCACCTTGTAACTTTCAAGTGAACAGATAGCTTGCAGGTTATCTGCGCTTATGATTTCCCTATCTTAGTTTTCTGCGTCTTCTTGACATACTGATTTATGCATGCCTTGGCACTGGTTATATCATTGGTATAAAATAACTCATAGAATTCCTGAAATACAAGTAAGATTTCAGCAGAATTTTTGTGCATATTACCACCTGAATCACTGATTCCAATTATCCTGCTGTTGCTTGAATACAGTTTTAGCCTGTTTGCAAGTATACAACCAACTACCTCCCAGCATTCCACACCCTTACATTCACTAAGTGAAAATGCTGCCTCTGCTTTTCCCTGGGATTACGGTTAAATTTGATCCTTACTTCCAGGGGCTATCTATGTATCTCTATCATGCACCTGTCACTCTGCCTAATGGGCACAGCATGCATGTTTTCAAACTTTCACACCTATGTGAGATCTTTTTGCATAGTCGGCATGAGGCTTTTTGCTTAGCTATAATATTCTTCATGATCATATCATGGATTTATGCCTTCATTGTGTCCCATACAATCCTTATTGGAGCACTATTCACATTGTTTTTTAGAAAATATACTAATGTCAAGCACATAAATTGAATGCACCTAGGCATGTGACTCAGGAAGCAGGTGGAAGGTACAAAATGGTTAGGACAATAAAATGCCAACTTTCTAAAAGGGCTATTTTGAGAGTTGTAATTTAAAATCGGACTTTACTCTTAAAGAGGGGTTTAAATTACTATTCCTTAGATAACAAACATGGTATTCCCACCTGCTCTCAAACAAACACTATGGGGGTTATTCCAACTTTGGAGGAGGTGTTAATCCGTCCCAAAAGTGACGGAAAAGTGACGGATTTACCACCAGCCGTATTACGAGTCCATTATATCCTATGGAACTCGTAATACGGCTGGTGGTATATCCATCACTTTACCATCACTTTTGGGACGGATTAACACTCCTCCAAAGTTAGAATAACCCCCTATCACTTTTCAAATATAATATGGTAACCAAATGTTATTCTAGGGGTTTTTCACTAGTGAAATCTAAAAGTAAATGTCCAACTTTTTAAATACAGTGCACTCTACCCTCTTGGCTGTTTCTGGCCTACGTTAGGGGTGATATATGTATGCATTCTAAAATTAGAGTTTTAGGCCTGGCAAAGGATTTATTTTGCCAGGTTAAATTCACAGTTTAAATCTGCACACACACTGGAATGGCAGGCCTGATATCTTTTTTAAAGAGCTACTTAAGTGGGTGGCACAATAAGTGTTGCAGTCCCCCTAGTAGTATTTAATTTATGGGCCCTGAATATATGGTATAACAGTTTATTAGGGGCATATATGTAAATTAAAAATGGCACTTGGATGTAAACCAATTTTGCCATGTTTTAAGGAGTGAGCACAAACATTTTAGCTCTGGTTACCAGTGGTAAAGTGCACCGTGTCCTAAGGCCAACAAAATAAATTCAGCAAAACAGTAGGCGAGAAAACAAAACAAGAGGTTTGGGAGAAGACCACCCTAAGCCTTACAGGTCTTACACAGTGCCATAGATTGAATCCTGGAGACTGGATATTGGTCTGAAAACACAATTGGAAAATCTGTTGGGGGGTTCACGGGCGTAGGCCCTACCTGGTGATCTTGATGACAAACATTGTGGTTAAATGTGCTGGAATTCAGCATTGGATCCACACCACGAACTTGAACAGAGTGAAAGTGCTAGATGAATTAGTGGTGAAAACAACCGCTGATTCTCAATGCCAAGCTCACATTTGCAGCATGATTCCTCTGCCAGTTATGTTATTGCCTATTTTCAAAATGGGGATCAGAGAGAAGAGTTGTTGCATTGTTAAAGGCATGAGTGGTAGCAAGAAGAAATAGTCTCCGATCCAAACAGTGAAAGAATTTCATTGAAAATTCAAGGCACAAAATCCCCAGAGGAAAAAGGATTTCACACTGAATCTTACAGTTGAGATTGATCAGGGTTCAAGTCCATCAGCGAGTAGAAGAGCAAGTGATAAAGAGAGATCAGAGAGAAATAAGTCATTAAGAAGAATCTGCAAATGATAGCACTGTCAACAAGAGAAATAAGAGAGACTAAAGCCAATAATTGGAAGCTCAGAAGTAACTCATCCCGATCCAGAAAACAATGAAAGTGAATCACCTGATGGAAAGTATGCATCACTTGAACAGGTATGTTTAGATGAAATGTCAGAGGAAATTGAAGAAGAATCAGAGTCAGAAATCTATAGACCAATAAATCGTTGTAATATAATTTTGTAAGTAAATTTGGAAGTGAATCAAAAGCAGAAGTAGAAGCCTCTTGAAAAGTTTTAAAGGAGTAAAATGAACAAGTAAAAGTTAATCTTCCTGTTGAAATAAATGAAGATAACATTTACCGACAGCATGATTTGAAAAAACGTCTAAAAAAAATATATTTTTGAAGTTTTATTTTGTTTATTGCTTTGAACGAAATAAAAAGATAAGAAGAAACCTATTATTATTTTGAAGAACATTTTTGCTAACCTTTAACCCCCTGGTTGCTAAGTCTTTTTAAACCAGAATGCTGAGCACTTTTTTGGCTATTTGGCCTAGTTTGCGTTTAAGACTCCATAACGTTATTGCACATGAGCTATCCAAATTTGCATCCTTCTTTTTTCAACATCCTAGGCATGGTAAAGGTACCAAGGGTTTGTGGATTTCCCTGGAGGGAATCAAGAAAATAGTCAATATATAACTACATTTTGGGTTTTTGGGGTAAAACTAGGCCAATGTTCTCCAAAAAAAGTGTTGATTTTTATTCCTAAAAATGACTTCAACAAAAAGCTTGCGTGAAAGTCATCATCTTTGCTGCTTTCAGGAACATGCAGAGTGGAATAAAAACAAACACAGTTTTGCCATTTTTCAAAGATATAGCACATTTATACTAATGTTTGTGTTTTCAACCTACTTCCAGTTTGTAGTGTAAACAGGTATGAAACCCATGAGTGATCATGGAAAGCTGTAGATTTATGAAAGTTAGACACAATGCTGAATTCAGCAAGGGGTAATTTGTGTAGATCCACTTACGTTTCGCCAAACAGGTGAACAGTGTAGTGTCAGAGTGCAGTGGGGCACAGTAGATTAAAGTGGCATAGAGTGCATTGAATTAGAGTGCAGTAGAGTGACGTAGAGTGGTGCAGAATAGAGTACAGTGACATAGAGTACAGTGGAGAAGAGTGGTCTAGTGTAGAGTGGCATAGAGTTCAGTGACGCAGAGTGTCGTAGAGGGCAGTGGTGCAAAGTGGCACAAACTGCACTGGTGTAGAGTGCTTTGGTGTACAGTGGCATAGAGAATAGTAGCATACAATGCAGTGATGCAGAGTAAATTGGCATAAAGTGTATTGGTTTTGAGTAAAGTGGTGTACAGGGCATTGGGTTAGAGTGCAGTGGCATACAGTGCAGTGGTGTAGAACAGAGTGGCATAGTGTGGAGTGGTGCAGACTGGAATAGAGTGTCAAAAACTGCAGTGGCATAGAGTAGAATGTTTCAGAGTAAAGTGAAGCAACGTAGAGAGCAGTGGTATAGAGTAGAGTATTATATAGTGCAGTGGTGCAGAGTAGATTAGATTGGCTTATAGTGGATTGGCGTAGTGCGTTGCTATGCAGAGTAGAGCGGTGTAGAGTTCAATGGTGGAAAGAGGAGTGTTGCAAGGTAGAGTGATGTAGAGTGAAGTGGCATAGAGTGGAGTGATGCGGGGTAGAGTACATAAGCATAGGGTAGAGTGGTTTAGTGGTGTAGAGTGCAGTGGCGCAGAGTGCAGACATCCAGAGTAGAGTGTCAGATTGCTGTGGATTAGAGTGCAGCGGCATAGAGTCATGTAGAATAGAGTTGTGATGAGTGCAGTGATGTAGAGCACAATGGTGTAGAGTCACGTAGCATGCAGTAATCAGAGTGCAGTGGCATAGAGTAGAATGTTGTATAGTGGCATAAAGTGCAGTGAGGCAAATTAGTTGGTGTAGGTAAAGTGGCATAGGGTGCACTGGTTTTGAGTAAAGTAGTGGGGAGTAAATTGGCTCACAGTGCAGTTGTTTAGAGTAGAGTGGCTTAGAGTGCAGAGGTGCCGAGTAGAGTGGTACAGAGTGCAGTGGTACAGTGTCAACTGCTCCGGAGTAGAGTGAAGTGGAGTGTTTACAGTAGAGTGTAGTGGCGCAGGTTACAGTGCAGTGGTATAGCATAATGGTGTAGGGCACAGTGGTGTAGAGTAGAGTGGCATAGAATGGTGCAGCATTGATTCCAGTGGCATAGAATGGGGTGGTGCAGACTAGGGTGGCATAGAGTGCAGTAGAGTAGAGTAGATTGTTTCAGAGTGGACTAAAGTGGTGTAGCGTGCAGGGTGCAAGGGCAGTGGCCTAGACTGGAGTGGCAAAGAGTGCAGAGGTGGGGTGGCGTGCACTGGCATAAAGTTGAGTGGTGCAGAGTAGAGGAGCATAGAGTTTAGTGTAAGAGTGCCGTAGTGCACAGTAGATTAGAGTGGTATAGAGTGCAGTAGAGTGGTACAGAGTGGTGCAGAGTAGAGTGCAGTGGCATGGAGTAGAGTGGCACAGAGTAGAGTAGTGCAGAGTTCAGTGGCAGAGAGTGCCATGCTGCAGAGTAGAGTGTCATGGAGTGCAGTGGTCCAGAGTAGAGTGGTATAAAGTGCATTAGTGTAAAGCGCAGAGGCATACAGTGATACAGAGTAAAGCTATGTAGAGCAGAGTGATGCAGAGTTCAGTATCATAGAGTTCAGTGGCATACAGTGGCATAAAGTAGAGTGGCAAAAAGCAGAGTGGCAGAGAGTGCAGTGTTGCAATGTGTTCTATCATATTGTGCAGTGATGCATAGTAGGGTGGCTTGGAGTGCATTGGTGTGGAGTGCTGTGCCGCAGAGCAAAGTGACGTGGAGTGCAGTGGTGCAGAGTACAGTTGTGTTGTCGCATGGGCTCTCATTATCCTAAATGAGACTACTGGATTTCTAGGCAGCAGGTTCGTTCACGGTGTGGGGGACTAAGGCTGACCCACTTGGAAGGACCTCTGTCTCCCTAAATCCGGTTTTGCTCCGGCTAACTAGCAGTGCCTCATTTCTCCCAAGGGGAAGAGATGATTGGGCAGCCGAGCGTATGACATCTTTGGAACTTCTCAGGGAAGTCGTGGTCACTCAGATCCAAACCAACTCTCTCATTTACAGTATGACCTCATATACAAATGACAAAGGCAGTTTAAGTTTTATATAATGTTTTAATAAAACGACTGCATTTTAGATATTAAGGCGTGAGCCGCAATAACCAGAACCATACAACACAGTAGGATAGAATTAGTCACGAGGAGAGTGAAACATAAGAATAACGCTATCATGGTGTTAACAATTTCTACTCTCTCTCACAGCTAATTCTATTTCGAGCACAGCATGTTAAGCTTCTAATTTGCCTTTCAGATTTCCTAGGAAGACATCAACCCTCATACCTGAGCAAAGGCCTGTGATCTGGTTCAGCATCTGCAATGAGGCAGTCAGCGTCTAGTTGTGGTTCCCTGGTCGGAATCTCCCTCTTGCATGTATTGGGACAAGGAAGTGTTTTTATAACTAACATGTCAGCGTGATCACAAAATGACCCTACGCAAGAACGCCAAAGACTAAACTCCTACCACGTCTATCGGTAATGTACCAGACTGTATCCTTGACTGAAGCACAGAGTGAACAGGAATGTGTTATTGAGAACTCCAGTGCTGAAGTAGGCTAAACAGTGTGATATAAAAAATAAAACAAGACCATAGAACTGGTTATTTGAAAAATAACAGTACGAAGCCGAATAAAAAGCATTTAGAGCAAAGTGCACAGAGGCTCTAAGCTGCGAGCAAAGGAATAAAATACATCCAGGGCAAAGTGTACAAAGGCCTAAAGCCTGAAGCTAATGTGCAAAGGATACATAAAACTGACCACACTACAGTGTAGGGTGCAGTGGTGCAGAGTAGAGTGGCATAGAGTGCAGTGATGTAGAGCAGCATAGAGTGCAGTGACAGAGTAGAATAGAGTGGCATACAGTGCAGTGCAGTAGCATAGGCTATAGTGGTATAAAGTGCAGTGGCTTGGTGTTGAGTGCATTGCTTTTGAGTAAAGTGGTGTAGAGTGCTTTGGTATAGGGTGCAGTGGTATAAAGTGGCGCAGAGAAGAGTGGAGTGGCACTGAGTGCAGTGGCAGAGAGTAGACTGTTTCAGAGTAGAGTACAGTGGTGCAGAGTAGATTAGAGTGGTGTAAAGGGGATTGGCATAAAGTGCACTGGTGAACAGTGGAGTGGTAAAGAGTAGAATGTGTTTGCTTAGACTGCAGTGGTATAGAGTGCAGTGTTGCAGAGTAGGGTGGCACAGACAGAAGCGGCACACAGTGACAAAGAAAGCAGTGGTCCATAGCAGAGTAATGTGAGGCACAGTGCGTTAGCATAAAGTAGTGATTGCAGTGGTTTAGAGTTGAGAGGGGTAGAGTAGAGTGATACAAAGGAGAGTGCAGTGATGCTGCGTAGAGTGGAGTGGTGTAGTGTGGAGTAGTGCAGAGCAGAGTGCAGTGGCATGAAGTGGTGCAAAGTAGAGTGGAGTGGGTAACGTAGAGTATGCATGGTGTGGTAGCATACTGTCATTAAATACAACACATGTTCAATTAAAATGCCCATTACATTTGCACTCACATACAATTGTACTGATAAAAGTATATAGAACACAAATGATAATGTGTGGGAACGTCATCACCCAAATTATTGAGTTGATCGTCAGCACACTTCATTTACTGATGTTTAAATTTTGTTGTGTGCTAGGAAAAAAATAAAATCGTACAGCCTTCCTCAAGTAGACCCCCAATAGTCAGCATGATTGTCACATAATTCATCTCGCTACGAAGTCAGACAAAAACAAAATAAACACCAAGGGCCAGATGTAGGAAGTAGTTTGCACGTCACAATGCAATGCACAAAACCCGCTTTGCGATTCGGTAACCTGGTTACCAAATTGCAAAACGGGTTTGCGAGTCGCAATTAGGAAGGGGTGTCCCCTTCCTAATTGTGAGTCGCAGTGCAATGCAGGATTGGTTTGTGACCGCGAACATGGTTGCAAACCAATCGCAAGTTAGCACCCATTCGCAAAAGGGAAGGGGTCCCCATGGGACCCCTTCCCCTTTGTGAATGGCAGTAAAAACATTTTTCCAGAGCAGGCAGTGATCCTATGGAAACCAAACGAAGCCAGCATATAGAAAGCCAGAAAATGTGAGTTACAAACCACAAAGCCAATGTAAGCAACAGGCGGAATGTATTCCTAGGTCAACTTTCTGAATGTCCCCAAGAAGTCTTTAGCAAACTAGATAGATGTGCTGTCTGGTAGGCTGCGACCAAAAAAGGGACTACTTTGAAAGTTGCTTCTTAAGAAGGAAACTATAAACATCTGTTAAATGCTGTGGACTGGCCCTAAAACGTGTTTGCCCATCAACCATTCTTGCAGAGAGCTCACCTACACAAACCAGTGACTGAAAGAGTGTTAAACTTGTCAGCTCTTAGCGTGGTTTCCCCTGTCTTTTTGCTTCTGACCTCCTGTTTTTGATCCTGAGCTGAGTTTTGTTTTTGCTGGCTTTAGGACCTGTCAGCTCTTGGTGTGGTCTCCCCTGTACTTTTGCTTCTGACCTCTTGTTTTTGTTCCTGAGCTGAGTTTGTTTTTGCTGGCTTTAGAACTATGGACACTTTACCACTGCTGACCAGTGCTAAAGTGCAAGTGCTCCCTGTCTGTATTATATTGCTGATTGGTTTCTCCATGACTGGCATATCTGATTTACTAGTAGGCCCTTAGTAAAGTGCACTATGTATGCCCAGGGCCTGCAAGTCCAATGCTACCAGTGGGCCTGCAGCACTGATTCTGTCACCCACATGAGTAGCCCTGTAAACATGCCTCAGTCCTGCCACTGCAGTGGTTGTGTGTGTAGTTTTAAACTGTCATTTCGACTTTGCAATGACACCCACTTGCCGGGCCCAAACCTTCTCTTTTATTACCTGTAAGGTACCCCTAAGGTAGGCCCAAGGAAGTCCCATAGAGAGGATGCTGTGTATTTAAAAGGTAGGACATGTACTGGTGTATTTTACATGCCTGATAGTGAGATCCTACTAAATTTGTTTTTCACTATCACATCCTCAGGGTAACGTGGGGATTGCCTTGAAATAGCTTTCGAGTGTGATTTCTCATTGGGGGCAGGTACAGATATGGAGTTTGGGGTCTCTGAACTCACAATTTAAAAATACAACTTTTGGTGAATCTGGTGTTTGAACTGTAAGTTTGAAAATGCCACTTTAGAAAGTGGGCATTTTCCTGCTTAACCATTCTATCCCTCTACCTGTCTGTGGAATACACGTCTGGGTCAGGATGACAGTTGGGCTGCTTCAGAATTCACTCTAGACAGTCACACAAAAAGAGATGAGGTGTGCCCTGCATTTCTTGATGGGTCTTCCTGAGCTAGAGTGGTGGGAGAAGCTGACACGTGCACCTGAATAGGCCTGTGCCTGTCCTCACACAAAGCAGTCTCCAATCCCCTGAAGTGTATCTGGGGTCAGGGCAGAGAAAGGTAGAGTCTTGTGCACTACAAAGACTTCTCTTTGAAGTTTGCCTACTACAAAGACAGAAATGGGTATAAGTACGGGACCTCTGATCCTGCATAAAACACTTCTAGACTGAGGACATTCTGCCAGGAAGACGAGCTGGATGCTGTAGGAGGACCAATGTACACAAGACAAAAGACACATACATTCATGAATACAAACACCCATGAGCACAGACCAGTAAACATCTCTGTAAACAGATCAGTATTCACACAACCATCCACGTACAAAGAGGCATACGCATAAAGACAACTAGGCAGACATGAATAATGGGACAGACTGATGAGTGGCTAAAAACCCAGTGCTGAAGGGATGCACGTTTGAGACTTAGCTCCTCTGCAGTTGGAAATCACATTTGGCATGGAGAAAAAGAGGAACGTGGAAATATCCATTTGATCATTGGCCTCTCCTTAGATGTCTATTGTGCAACTGAATCATTGAGGCTCAATGCCCAACCAAACCCATCGTTTTGTTTAATGATCACCTCCACATAACAATGAAGTGCAATTTGCATGTGCTAGCGCACCTTGTCCTTAGTAAGTAAACTTACAAGGGGACACGTATAGGTCGATGAATCTTTTGGATCGCATAGGGTATCCTAGTTAAGTATAGTGAGTAAAAGACATTCACAAGAATTCAATCAATCAACTCTAAATATCATGAACTATTCTAATACAAAATAACCACCATCACTCATATGGAAGTTAGTTTGGTTATTTCCCTATTAGTTACAACACTAATTATCTAAATCCTTAATTCGGTGAAACCATAATTACTAAACCTTTTTAGCAATATGAGCAATGAATTTTCAGGATTTTTATTATTAAACAACCAACATCAATCAAGCATAGCGATTCATGAACATTGAATAATTCAGCAATATGAGTTGATCAGTCTTAGTCAAAGTCACTCTTAATTACCATCGTCAGCCTACCCATCTCAAATTAGCATCAGCATGTGGGTCTTCATGCAAAACATTTTTTTGTCAAAAATCAATAATTTGGAAAAATCTAACTAAAGAAAAGAACATTTTTGATACAGCGCAATTGGTACCTAGAAAGAAAAAGCATTCATTAGTCAGTCAGGTTATAGCTACCTATCCAAAATAGATCAGCAGTGAGTCAGTCTTTGTCTCCAGGTCATCAGCAAGGCTCAGGCTCAGGGAAGCAAGCCAAAGTTTCAGCACTTCGCACAGTGTTTCCTGACGTCATCAACTTTCGCCTCTCCATTCAGATTTTTCCCCTCATGTCATGACTTTTTATTCGGGTCTCTCAGTCTGTCCCACAATTTGCCCATTGGTCAACCTTATCAGGGGTTATGACTCTAACCTATAATTTTTGTTTACCACTTGTCTACGTTATTTTGAGAATCAAGTTCCATTAACATGAATGGTCCTTTAGTCGATGAAGACATCATCCAGCTCTTGAGGTAACAAAATTGTTGCTCCCAGCTCTTAGTCTGTAGCTCAATTGTTCAAGTCCTGGGAAAGTACAATTAGCCTACCCTACACATAATTGAATAAATGTGTCTGATCGTCTCCTGTCCGCTGGTGAGTTTGCAGATTTTTCTAGCAGAGCTCATTGTTGAACTCTGTACAGTTCAAGGTCCCTTTCTCCAGTTCCAGTCTGCGGCAGCTCATCAAGTCTCCATGTTTAAGCAGGCAAGGCCCAGCGCTGACTAGGCCTCTGGCTAAGCTAAGAACATATGGCATTACAAACATAAATTATATAGTTAATTATGATATATTAATACAAAACTTTTAAATCATTTCACATTATTTAGTATTAACACAGATGATGACCACTCCCCGTGGGCACAATTTGCACATTACACTTTATTTTTTACTTACTGTTAATCAAATGTCAAATTCTCTCATTAGTAAATATACGCAACTAATTAGCATATTTTCATATTAGCATATCTGCTGAAACACATGAATGATCTGTATCTGACTTCTTACAGGGAAATTCAGAGTAGGGAGAGGAATGCGGATTGATAGGTGCACTAAGTGAAAGAAAGTGCATTACTTTGTAAAATAATCAACATTTTTGAAGTCTTCCGAAACAGAGAGAGGGTGAGTGTGTGGCTATTTGTGTCTGTGTGTATAAAAATTCCTGGTTAAATCCAACAAGCACCTCACCATATCTGACTGAAAGCACCTGCACCTAACTTTTTATCACAAAATACAGAAGCTGTGTCCCTGCACATAAGCCAACCAACCCTCATAATTCCCTCCACAAATCATTGTTTCATGGTGAGACAAATCGGGTATTTTTGACTGCTAAAAAATAATAAAATAAACAAGCATTTGCAATGCAATCGGTCTTGCACTTGCTTGAGTTAGAGCTAACGGCATTGTAAATTCATAACTGGACTTTTCTTGTCATATAAATTGGCCAACCCTGCCTTATAATTTTGTCTTTTCCTGTCATAAAATCCCAGTGGCCCTGCACATAACTAAAGCACTTCCATTTACTTTCTTCCTCTGTTTGCAGCGAAAAGTTTAAATGTTGCCATTTAGCATCCTAATTTAAATCATCCACGCTAATTCCAATAGAATACCACTTTCACCCCCCCTCCATCAGAGTTGCTGGCTGGCTAACACAAGTCCCCAAAAAAGACACAAGACAGCCACAAAGGAGAAATAAACTAGAAGGATCACCCAAACATATTACGAGTGTTCAAACAGTCATAGCGTAATAAGGATGTTAATTTGACCTGAATCATGGTCATAATTGTAACAAGGAGAGATTATTAAAACATATACAACTATCATATAAACCTTTATCAGAAATGAACTTTTGAAATTAGACTGTAATGCTCAAAAGAGCCCCTGGAGGTCACCGTAACAAAAACATAATTTGCATGAAACATGGTCATGTAACCATATTGTAAAACCCTAGAGGACATAACCTCATGAAAAAACAGGAGAAAGTAATGCAGTATAACCATACATGTAGCCCCTAGAGAATGTTTTTAGAAATAGCAGGCCTACTGCAATTATATTACAAACATAACTTTAAAATAAAGCTTTTCCCAGCTGTAAAACGAACGTTCCAGCCCTGAGAAAGCTTAAAAGACACTGACTAGTAGGAGGGGTTATTATTTTGGGGTCTCCACTAACCTAGTCCGGGGACCCAGAGATGATGTAGACAGAAAGAGCATTTTGAAGGTGGTCCCATTGCCCTAGGACCACCACAGCCTGAGTTATGAGCAAAACTGTTTTGTAAAAGTAATGCCCTACACAGCATTATGTGGTGAGTGTTCCTACCTTGAATATTATAGTATGTTGACTGCAATGCTCATAATAGCCCCTAGAAGACACCACAATAGCATTTGGAAGAAACATGGTCATGTAGCCATACAGTCAGCTCTTAGACAGCATAACCACATGAAAAAAGAATGAGAGAAAGTAATGTAGTATAACCATATATGTAGACCCTTGAGGACGTAATGCACTACACATTTTCAAGGCTAGCACAACTATTGCAATGATATTACAAACAAGACCCATGACACATAACTTTTCCCATTTGTAAAACAAAAGCTCCAGCCATTAGCAAGCTTAAAAAGATAATGAATGGTGGTAGATGTTATAATTTTGGAGTCCCCACTAACATAGTGTGAGGACCCATAGATGATGTTGACAGAAAGAGCACGTTGTGGTGGACTTTTAGAGGGTGGTCTCATTGTCTTAAGACAACCACGAGCTGAGTTATAAGCAAACATGTTTTGCAAAAGTAGTGCTCTACAAAGCATTGTGGAACACGTTTTCATGCCATCAATATTTTAGTATGTTGATATGACTGTAATGCTTAGAACAGCCCGTACAGGACACCACAATGAAAATAGCATTTGTAAGAAACATGGTCATGTAACTATACAGTTATCCCCTAGAGAGCATAACCACACAAAAAGAAAATGGAAATAAATAATGCAATATAACCACACAATTTTGCCCCTAGAAGGTATAGTGCATTACACATTTTCAAGAGTAGCAGGCCTACTTCAACAATATTACTAACAAGGCCCTTAGAACACAAGCTTCTCTCAGCTTTTATAAAATAAAAAAAAACTCCAACCCTGAGAGCACCTAAAAAGGCACTGAATGGTGGGAGTGGTTATTATTTTGGGGTCCCCACTAACCTAGTGTGGGGATCCAGAGATGACCTAGACAGTAAGAGTGCAGCATGCTACACTTTTCTGTGGTGGTCCCATTGTCCTAGGACCACCACAGGCTGAGTTATGAGGCAAAAATATTTTCTAAAAGTAATGCCCTGCAAAGCATTATGGGGCAAGTTACCTGAGTGCAGTGAATATTGTAGTATTGGCTCGCTCTTTGAGGATTTCTGTTTTATGTAAAGCATTTACTAATTTCAAGTGTTTTAAGGAAGGAAAGAGCCACAAGAAATGACTCTGATTACTTGACTGTGAACAATGTGGCCAGCTCTCCAATACCGCCTATCGAGTTCACGCTGTGTCGCCTGTTCATGCTGTGAGCACCATGGACGCCATGCAGCGCAAAGGTGAGAGACGAAAGAAAAAAATAGTTTACCCACGCTGAAGCATATTGGCAATCGCGCAATAATCCATATAACAGGGGCAGTCTGCACGGCTTGACAAAAACAGCCTCAAGGAGGGACAAACGTAAAGCATTTACCAATAACATCAAGTGATTTATGAAAGGCAATTCCAGGACCAAGTGAAAGTGATGGGAGTGAAATGGGTGTGGTTAAAAGCTCACAGTAATTACAACAGGTCAAAGTGCTTGTGTGCTCAATCTAAAAAGAGAGAGAGGAGAGAGAGAGAGAGAGAGAGAGAGAGAGAAATTGGTTTATCCCAACCTCATTCTACCTCAAAGAAAGATTTATTGGGAACGTGGATGGCTCAACATTCTCATCATTCCACTCCCATTTCTATTTCCATCCTTCCCACCATGCTAATCTTTATCTACATCCATCAACGTGCTTTGAAGTCATTTTTCAACAGTGTCATTAGCGTTCTTAAATATCAAAACAGGTTTGCAAAACTGTCAAATGAGACTCAAGTAGAGTGGAAGTAAAGCGAATATTAGTGCCGTAAAGAAGCTGTAATAAATTTGGTTTGTTGTTGTTAGTAAGGAGTTTTTAATAGGGATGCATTTTTATACCAGACATTTACTGAACCGTTTTACTGAATATAAGTAACAGATAATAACAAGTTTTAAGAAATGCGGTGCTTTTTGTGTGACTCACTGTATAGTGTTATTAGTTTTGAGGAGTGTGAGGCTCTGATTATTTCCTGTATTACTAACGGTACACTGACTGCAGGGCTGGGAGATGAGATCCTACCAGATGAGACACAGAATAGAATCTGAACATTGCTTGGGACTGGGAAGTAAACAGGTACTAGTGAAGAGACACCACCATAAACATAGAAAACGGGCTAGCATGCAGCAATGATGTAGCTGAACATAATGGAAGACTGCAGTATGAGAAGGAAGAAAGGGCCAGATGTAAAAAGGTCTTATGAATTTCTTAACGGGCTGAATCACAATTTCGACCCGTTACGAAATACATAGCAGCCTTTTCCTATGTACAAAAACCTTTAGGGAATTGCCAAATGCGATTTCTACCCTGTAGAAATCACATTTTGCAATTTCCTAAATAGGAAATCACATATAGGGAGTTTCTATTTGTGATTTCTTGGCACATGTACAAAGCATTTCCTAAATTAAAAATGAGCATTTAGGAAATGCAATTACCATTGAATTCAAGTCTATGGTAACCATGTGCAATTAAAAAAAAACACCCCAAGCTGTATTTATTAAAGTGCAATAGAGCGCACAAATGCCCCAGGGGCATATGTGTATTCTATAGGTGCATCACTAATTTTGGGGTACACCAAGGAGGGCATTTGCCCACAGCCATCCTTGGTTATGCATTTCTTAAAAAGCAATTTCCTAGCAGGAAATCACTATTTGGGAAATGCAAAACTGTCCCATTGTCTTAAATGGCATGGGATTTCTTATTTGCGATTTCCTGTTAGCGATTCTTAATTTGTAGGAATTACAGTAGGAAATAGGTATCTTTGTCAACAGCATTTTACATTTCCTAAATAGCGATTTCTATGAAGTCGCTATTTAAGAAATGACAAATTACATTTTAGTACATCTAACCTGAGGCCCTTTAACCAGCTTGAGCTAATAGACTACTCTGGCACAAATAGTTTCCATTAAAAAGCTACGTAGGTTATCTTTTAAACAGCACCACCCTCATCATTTCAGCAAGTCACAAGACTATTCAAGTCAGCTTATCTCAGAGCCCCACTGCACCAATTGACAGTAATCTGCTTGTATGCAATCTATTGGAAACACACCCTGGGAAGACAGTATCTGACATTGGAGCTTGGTCTTTGAATACCCAGCAAACATGATGAGATAAGAAAAGATTTACAGGCCTGTTTATTACAGAAAATGAGCTAGTGGAGAAATACTGTAAACACTGCCTTGGCATGAGGAGGTACAAACTCGAGATGGGGAGCCTAAAGCAAAGAAAGCTAGCGGATGGGAAGCCAGATAACTTGGGTTATAAACCCCAAAGCCAATGGCAAGCAAGGGGCAGAATGCATTCCCAGGTAAACTTTCTGAACTTCCCCAAGATGTCTTTCGCATACCACACAGCTGCGCTGTCTGGTAAGCTGCAACCTAAAAAGGACAATGGTGTCTGCAAAGCATAGCTGTGACATCATTATATATAAAGAGAAATCTCATTTCAAAAGGTTTATCAGGACTACACCAAATCATGAAGGTTCAGTGTTGAGTGCTTTTCATAGTCACTGTGAACCTGAAGTTCTTATATCTCCTACCATGACTTTAGCACACTCTAGTTCTGAACCATCTACATCTGCTATTGTTGGAGCATCTGGGAGATCATCTTTTAGTGCCAGGGGGCCTCTCTGAAAGGAGGAGTACAAAATCAACTACTCACTGAGGCTGAGGCCTCCATCTTCTCAAATCTACTGAAACGTAACAGTATGAATTTTCAACTTCTAGTGCATAGTTTCAGATATCTATCGGTGGCTGCTTTGTGACTTGTTTTCTTGAACTTATGTTTTCCTTTGAAAGTTATGTCTACTGTCAGAGAAGGGTGTATTATTTGCATGTTGAACACATATCTGCCTATTGCCTGCTATGCTTTAATCCAAGTCATACAAAATGTAATCCAAGTGAGGGTTGTTTATTGTCCTTTATTAAGTCTGAGTTTATCTCATGGGTCAGTTTTCCACCGAAAGTTGAAATTCGCCAACCTGGGCTTTTTTTATGAGTCATATTTTTCATCACAGTAAGGCCAGCATCTAGCTTAAAAACATGCTGTACACCTCTTAAGACCTTAAAACAAGGATAACTAAGAGCTTGAAAATCAGTGTCCCATTTTCTAACAGGCCAGTTTCTAGAGGTGGGAGCAGGGCTGGACTGGCCTACTGTGTACCAGGTGTTTTGTTGTGCTGGCAGGGTGGGGCCCAGTAGAAGTGAAGATTTTGTTGCTGAGGACCTGCCAGCCATGTTCCAACTTGCGGTGCTTTTCGATAAACAATGCAAAAACAAAAAATTTTCAGTACGCTTTAACCCCTTGTATGCCATGGACGTAATGGTTACGACCGCGGCTGCGTCTCTGAGGCGCCACGGACATAACCATTACGTCCATGTTCTGGCCCTCGGGGGAAGCGCTAGCACTTCCCCCGAGGGCTGCCCCCCAACCTCCTAGGTCAGGTTTGGAAGGGGAATCGCTTACCCTTCCATCTACGCCCCCCAATGATGTTGTGCGCTGACATCATCAAAGGGTGCAAAGACGCAATGGAAACCATTTGCTTTCAGCGTGTCCGGAGGAAAGGAGGTGAGTTTTACCTCCAGGTGGGGGAAATTCCTGTAAAAGAGGCATCGGGGGAAAGGGAAGGGTTTTCCTTTCCCTCAATGTCTCTTTTAGCATTCCTGCTGCCACTCACGATGCGATCGGACAGCAGGAATGCCCAATAGACACCAGGGAATTAGTGTGTGTGTGCATGTGTTTGCAGTGTGGAGGAGCGACCCCTTGGGCAAGGGTTGCTCCCGTTTGGGGGGAGCATTATATTTATCGCCGTTTCTTCCTCCCTTGGGGGCTGATCAGCCTTTTATTTCTAGGCCAATCTGCCCCCAAGGGGGGCAGAAAGCCACTAGAACCAGGGATTGTTTTTGTGGCTGATTATTTTTGTGTTGTGGGGCAGCCCCTTGGGCAAGGGTCTCCCCCAAGGTGAAAAAAGAACTATTGGGCAGTTCTGCCCCCCCTTGGGGGCAGGATGGTCTATTTTGTTTATGCCCATCTGCCCCAAAGGAGGGCAGAATCCACTTAGTGCCAGGGATCATGTGTGTGTGTTTGTGTGGGGGGTGACCCCTTGGGCAAGGGTCAGCCCCCCAAAGGGGGCAATATAATCTAGGCCATTTCTGCCCCCCTTGGGGGAAGATTGGCCTATTTTTTAGGCCTTTCTGCCCCCAATGGGGGACAGAAACCATGAAGATGGCAGGGTTTTGTTTTCTTTTTTCTTTTTTTTCTTTTTTTGTGTTGGGGGGGCGCCCCGTTGGGCAAGGGTCAAACCTAAGGGGCAAAAAGCACTATTGGACAGTTGATCGGCCTATTTGTTTTAGGCCTATCTGCCCCCAAAGAGGGCATAATCCACTTAGCGCCAAGGATCATATGTGTGTGTGTGTGTGTGCTTTGTGTGGGGGGTGGCCCCTTGGTCAAGGGTCGCCCCCCAAAGGGGGCAATATAATCTAGGCCATTTATGCCCCCCTTGGGGGCAGATTGGCCTATTTGTTTTTTAGGCCCATCTGCCCCCAAACAGAGAACACTAGACACCAGGGAAAATTTTAAAATGGTTGGTGGTGGAGTGTTTGTCAACTGATGAAGTCATGAACCATGAAGATGCCAGGGACTTTTTCTTTTTTCTTTCTTTTTTTTTTTTTTTGTGTTGGGAGGGCACCCCCTTGGGCAAGGGTCACCCCAAGGGGCAAAAAGCACTATTGGG
Organism: Pleurodeles waltl; assembly: GCF_031143425.1. Lineage (NCBI taxonomy): Eukaryota > Metazoa > Chordata > Amphibia > Caudata > Salamandridae > Pleurodeles > Pleurodeles waltl. Next base: position 1,258,650,952 of record NC_090445.1, on the reverse strand, counting down.
CAGTTCTGCCCCCCTTAGGGGCAGATCAGCCTATTTCCTTTAGGCCCACCCACTTAGCGCCCGGGATCATGTGTGTGTGTGTGTGTGTGTGCTTTATGTGGGGGGGCCCGGGGGCAATATAATCTAGGCCATTCCTCCCCCCCTTGGGGGCAGATTGGGCTTTTTTTTAAGGCTCTTCTGTCCCCAGGAGGAGCAGAAACCATGAAGGTGGCGGGGATTTTTTTCCTTTTTTATTTCTTTAGTTTTTGTTGAGTTGGGTGCGCACCCTTGGGCAAGGGTCGCCTCCAAGGGGCAAAAAGCACCATTGGGGAGTTCTGCCCCCCTAGGGAGCAGATCGGCCTATTTCTTTTAGGCCCATCTGCCCCCCTTAGTGCCAGGGATCATTTGTGTGTGTGGCTTGTGTGTGGGGGTGGCCCCTTAGGCAAGGGTCGCCCCCCAAAGAGGGCAATATAATCTATGCCATTTCTGGCCCCCTTGGGGGCAGATTGGCCTATTTGTTTTTTAAGCCCATCTGCCCCCAAACAGAGAACACTAGACACCAGGGAAAATGTGTAAATGGTTGGTGTTTGTCAACTGGTGAAGTATTTGCATTTATGATAATAACAGTTTATTTCTCCTTTTTGTTCTAGTTCAAAGCTTTTGCTTCCTTTGCTGTGACTTGTTGCTGTTTTGGCAGTGGTAGTCCTGCAGTTTGCGTAGTTACATGTTTTGGGTAATTAAATAAATGTACTCCAAAGGAGTATTGTTGCCATGCATGAATGCCATGTTTGTAGGTGGTGTACTGAATGCAGGATTGTGTGTGAAATTGTCCTTAGATTTATGCACAATGATTATTGTGTTGTCTTATGTCTAATTTTCTTCTTTTTTTTCATTTTAGTGGGATATCATTGGTGATTGCTGTGGCTGTGCAGAGTAGCTGCTGGCGAGTCAAGCTTTTTCAGGCAAGTGAGCGATATAGTTTTTGAGTTTACAACTCATAGGCCCATATTTATACTTATTTTAGTGCCGCATTTGCGTCATTTTTTGACGCAAAAGCGGCGCAAACTTGCAAAATACAATTGTATTTTGTAAGTTTGCACTGTTTTTGCGTCAAAAAGCAGCTCAAATGAGGTGCTAAAAGAGTATAAATATGGGCCTTAGTGATAAAGCTATACTTTGTTTGTTACTTATCTTACACAGTGCTGGTTGTTGGTGGTGCATTTGTCCAGTTACTTTTTGTAGGAAGGATTATGGCTAGTCGTAGGATGATCGTCCAGCAGGTTGTTGGTGTGTTTTTTCAGTCGTCTTCTGACCATGAATATGAGACTGACTCTGCATCTGAGGCAGAGGAGGAAGTGCAAGATTCCGGAAGTGAATTTTGTGTCAGAGAGGAATCATCTGATGATGAAGCCACTCTCAGTGCTGATGAAGGGCCTGTTTTAGAGGAGGACACTGATGTGCCAATGGTGCAGCAGCCAGCGGCTGAATGGTTTCCCATTGGAAGACCTGACACGTGATTTGCACCAAACATAGAGCAGCCACAGTTGCCTGCGTTTACTGGTTTCCCAGGGTGTCGAGTTAATACGGAAAACCTTTTGCCTGTCAACTTCTTTGAGTTGTTTATGGACAATATATTTTTGGAAGAGATTGTTGAGCAGACTAATTTGTATGCAGAGCAGTATTTGAGGGACAACGCTGCCAGACTTGGGCCACACTCTAGAGCTAGCCGGTGGATTCCCACAAATCTGGAAGAGTTGAAAAACTTCTTGGGTTTAACTTTTTTTGATGGGGCTGATAAGGAAGCTGTTAGAAATGGGGTCTTTGGTTGACAGTCAGGTTACCCCCTGTTCAAGCAAGGACCCTCACTCTAGTCAGGGTAAAAGAGAATCACCCTCATCTAACCCCTGCTTACCCCCTTGGTAGCTTGGCAGTGGAGTAGGCTTAACTTCAGAGTGCTAGGTATAAAGTATTTGTACCAACACACACAGTAACTTAATGAAAACACTACAAAATTACACAACACCAGTTTAGAAAAATTGGAAATATTTATCTAAACAAAACAAGACCAAAACAACAGAAATCTGACATACAGAAGCCAAGTTAGAATTTTTAAAGATTAAACTCAAAAATAGCGCTTAGAAACACATAGGGGGTCATTATGACCCTGGCGGAAGGCAGAGAAGCGGCGGTAAGACCGCCAACAGGCTGGCGGTCTTTTTTTTAAAATTATGACCATGCGGTATTTGGACCCAGCTGACCGCCATGGATTTCATGCGGTTTGAAACCGCCATGAAATCCATGGCGGTAAGCACTATCAGTTCCAGGGAATTCCTTCCCTGGCACTGATAGGGGTCTCCCCCACCTCTCACCCCCACCCCGACTCCCTCCCCTACACCCCCACAACCCCTGCCACCCACCCAAAGGTGGCAGGGCCCCCCTCCCCACCCCGACTCCGAACATCACATCACTCTCTCACACACGACACTCACGCAGGCACCACCAACACACATACACGCACACACACCGACATACATGCCACCATCCACACACACAGTCAGACACGCACACCCCCATTCAAACATACACGCACACATCCATACAGACATACCCACAGACTCACTCATTCCCAAACATGCAACACCCCCGCAAGCATACACGCACTCACACACTCCCTCTACATACACACATGCACACCCCCATGCACGAACACAACACACAACACTCCCCACCCCTCTCCCCTAACAGACGATCAACTTACCTGGTCCGTCGATCCTCCGGGAGGGGACGGGAGCCATGGGGGCTCCTCCGCCGACACCACACCGTCAACAGAACACCGCCACGCGGAATCACATGACGTGATTCGGTGGGCGGTGTTCTGTTGGCGTGGAGGTGGAGCAACCTCCACTTCCCTGCCGCCCGCCAGTATGGCTGTTGGCGGCTCTCCGTCTGAAAAAGGACGGAGAGCTGCCAACAGTCATAATACGCCAAGCGGAAAACCGCCACCACTGGCGGTCTTCAGCACGGCGGTCCCTCAGCGGTCTTTTAAAAAGACCGCCGAGGTCATAATGACCCCCAAAATGCTTAGATGAGGTGTTAACACGGCGTCGTGACGGAGTCGTTCCCAACAAGCCGACACCAGCGGCGCCGGACACGAAGTCGCATAGACCCCCAAGTACAGTACCTTTGGTGAAGAGTGAAAACAAGTCGAGGCGCGAAGTCGGGAATCACGGCGTCTGTGCGAAACGTTGAATCCATGCACTTCGAGCGGCATCGGTCATGACCTGGTGCGGCGACTTCCACGGAGTCGTGGACTTCAGCAGGGCTGCAGCGGCATCGGGCCTGCAAAGGTCATTGCATTCCAGCGAAGATCACGGAGTCGGTTGCAGGCAGCGTCACCGGATTAAGCAGCGGCGTCGGTCCGAAGTCGTCGAAGTCGATTTCCTTGGATTTCCACCAGTTTCCCTTTCAAGGGCACAGGGACTGGATAGGGCACCACTTGTCAGAGCAGGAGTCTCTCCAGAGACTCCAGGTGTTGGCAGAGAGAAGTTTTTGCTGTCCCTGAGACTTCAAACAACAGGAGGCAAGCTCTAAATCAAGCCCTTGGAGATTTCTTCACAAGATAGAATGCACACAAAGTCCATTCTTTGCCCTCTTACTCTGGCAGAAGCAGCAACTGCAGGATAGCTCCACAAAGCACAGTCACAGCCAGGGCAGCACTTCTCCTCAGCTCTTCTCCAGGCAGAGGTTCCTCTTGTTTCCAGAAGTGTTCTAAAGTCTGTGGTTTTAGGTGCCCTTCTTATACCCAATTTCTCCTTTGAAGTAGGCCTACTTCAAAGTAAAGTCTCTTTTGAATGTGAAATCCTGCCTTGCCCAGGCCAGGCCCCAGACAATCACCAGGGGGAAGGAGACAGCATTGTGTGAGGACAGGCACAGCCCTTTCAGGTGTAAGTGACCACTCCTCCCCTCCCTCCTAGCACAGATGGCTCATCAGTAAATGCAGACTACACCCCAGCTCCTTTTGTGTCACTGTCTAGTGTGAGGTGCAACCAGCCCAACTGTCAAACTGACCCAGACAGGGAATCCACAAACAGGCAGAGTCACAGAAATGGTATAAGCAAGAAAATGCTCACTTTCTAAAAGTGGCATTTTCAAACACACAATCTTAAAATCAACTTTACTAAAAGTTGTATTTTTAAATTGTGAGCTCAGAGATTCCAAACTCCACATGTCCATCCGCTCCCGAAGGGAATCTACACTTTAACCAGATTTAAAGGTAGCCCCCATGTTAACCTATGAGAGGGATAGGCCTTGCAACAGTGAAAAACGAATTTAGCAATATTTCACTGTCAGGACATATAAAACACATTACTGAATGCCCTACCTTAACCATACACTGCACCCTGCCCTTGGGGCTACCTAGGGCCTACCTTAGGGGTGCCTTACATGTAAGGAAAGGGACGGTTTAGGCCTGGCAAGTGGGTACACTTGCCAAGTTGAATTTACAATTAAAGCTGCACACAGACACTGCAATGGCAGGTCTGAGACATGATTACAGAGCTACTTATGTGGGTGGCACAACCAGTGCTGCAGGCCCCCTAGTAGCATTTGATTTACCTGATTTACCTGGCCTGGCACCTCTAGTGCACTTTACTAGGGACTTTCTAGTAAATCAAATATGCCAATCATGGATAAACCAATTACATACAATTTTACACAGAGAGCATTTGCACTTTAGCACTGGTTAGCAGTGCTAAAGTGCTCAGAGTTCAAAAGCCAACAGCAACAGGTCAGGAGAAATAGGAGTCAGGAGGCAAAAAGATTGGGGATGACCCTGCATAAGCAAACAATTCCAACAGAACTCATCACTGTCTTCATATTGGTCTACTGGTCCCTTGATGGCAACTGCTATATTTCCTGCAATCCTGAGTCGTAACCGGTATGAGATTCTTCTTCGGATGTTGCTTTTTGTAGATTATGCTTTAGCCTTGCCATGAGATCACTCTGATTCTGACTGTCTTTTTAAGATTAGACCTGTCCTTGATCATTTGGTACATCGTTTTTCAGAGATCTATGTTCCAGGCAAAGAAGTATCTGTAGATGAGTCTTTGGTCCGGTTCCAGGGTTGTTTGGTTTTTAGACAGTACATTCCTAGCAAGAGGGCACGAAATGGAATTAAATTGTATATGCTGTCTGAAAGTAGTGCAGAATATGTTTCTAATTTCTGGGTCTACACTGGTAGGGATTCCAGTATTGGCCCCCCTGGGTGTCCACCCACTTTTGGAGTTAATGAGAAAATTGTGTGGGAACTTGGTAGACGACTGTTTAACAAAGTTCACCATGTATGTGTAGATAACTTCTACACTGGAGTTCAATTGTTCAAGGAGTTATACCGAGTGGACACTGTTGCTTGTGGCACAATCCGCTCTAATCGGAAAGGCTATCCAAGAGAGCTTGTCTGTAAAAAACTTTAGAAGTTACAGTGCAGTGTGTTGCGGAATGATGAGCTGTTAGCTCTGAAGTTTGTAGACAGGAGGGATGTGTACATGCTAACTACCATCCATGATGAGAGTACTTCACCTGTGGCTGTTTGGGGTCAAGTTGCTGAACTGCGCAAACCTGTGTGCATTTTAGACTGCAATAAGCACATGGGTAGTGTTGATAGAGTAGATCAGAGGTTGGAACCTTACAATGCTGCTCATAAGTCTTATGTTTGGTATAACAAATTAGCAGCTCACCTGTTCCACTTGGCAACTTTTAATTATTTTTTTGTGTTCAAGGATAGTTCTCCAGAGTCAGGAGTCTATCATAGCGTGCCTTGTTGTGCTAGAACAGGCAAGAGTTGCTAGAGAAGCAGTGGTGGAGGATGTGGCTAGATTGAAAGATCGTCACTTTGCTGAGCACATTCCTCCCACAGCCAAAACAAAACTTTCCTGCTAAGAGATGTAGAGTCTGTGTTTGAAGAGATATCAGGAAGGAGACTAGGATGTAGTACCCTGATTGTCCTTCAAAGCCTGGGCTGTGTGTGGGTGGCTGTGTCAGGAGCTACCACACACAGAAGAATTATTGGGAAATACAGTGAGCGTAAACTGCTGTTTTATATTTTCATATGTTCAGTTTCATGGTTGGCATTACTGTCATGTATTCAGTTAGAGATTTTGTGTTTGTAGTTTTGTACTTATTTATAATTAGTGGTTTCTTTGTTGTTTAAAAAACAAAAAAAAGTGATGGTGGTGTGTGTAGGATGGTGCTTGGCTGGTGGTAAGCTTTGGGTGGCGGTGTGCGTGTGGTGGCACTCGGCTGGCGGTGTGCGTGGGGTGGCGCTTGGCTGGTGGTGTGAGTGGGGTGGGGCTTGGCTGGCGATGTAAATATTGACCTGCTGTTGGCTACTGCATCACACTGCCAGGCAAACACCAGTACACACACTCCTACCAGCTGTTGTGATTGCTGTACCAGGCATGAGGGGGTGTGTAAGTGATGGGCCTTGAGTGGCGCTGTTTGTTGATGCAATTGTTGTAAGGTGCTTAGCCCATGGCTGGCGGCGTGAATGGTCTTGTGCTTGTCATTATGAAAGGTGTGTGATTGGACTGTAAAGCGGTTGGTGCCTTGACGCGGCTTTACAGCTCACGAGCTGTGGGTCATTGGTTCAGTTTTTTGACCTTTCAGTTATTAACAGTGCATTTCACTTTTGTGAAATCTCTTGTTAATAAAATTTGATCTACTGGACCATCACCCACCCTCTTGCCAAAACCAAGCAGTATGTGTGATACAAATAACAAAACCTGCTTTGCTGTAATCAGGTTTCGCAGCACACCCATGACACGCTAGGTGTCTTGGGTGGGACCCCAGCGATGAAGCATGCCATCAACTTGGTTGGTGGGTGAGGGGTATTTTTCACATAACCTAAGTGCGTTTCTTTTCACAATTTTAGTGTTTGGAACATCACATAAGTACGTGGACACATCAAAATTATATTTTTCAAATCTACCTGTGTTTAGGGGGAGGGGCATCTAAGTTTTTGGTCCCGGGTGCAGCCATCCTCTAAGGAAACCTACCAAACCCAGAAATGTTTTAAAACTAGACACCCCCAGGAGCCCAGGGAGGTGTGGCTAGCCTGGATCCCCCAACATTTTCTTACCAAGAATCCTCTGCAAACCTCAAAGTTTGCTTAAAAAAGCATATTTTCTTCACTTTTCTTTGTAGGATCACCGCCCAAGCACTACCACCTAGTGATCCCCTCAGACTCCCAAGTAAAATGATACCTCACTTGTGTGGGTCCGCAAAGCAGAGTCAGCCTTAAAGAGGTAAAAAAGAAAAATATGTGCTTATCAACTCGCTGTCCTAACCCCTCAATCTCTACAGGTTATTGGCATTTTTCTGTTGCAGGCACCAGGGCAACCCACACAAGTGAGGTATCATTTTTATTGGGATACTTTGGGGAACGGTGGATAAAAGGACATTTTTGCCTCCTCTCAGATTCCAGAACTTTCTGTCACTGAAATATGAAGAAAAAGTGTTTTTTCCAGCCAAATTTTTAGGTTTGCAAAAGATTCTGGGTAAGAAAACAGTGGGGTCTCTACGCAAGTTACACCTCCTTCGACTCCCTTGGGTGTCTAGTTTTCAGAAATGTTTGGGTTTGGTAGGTTTCGCTATATGGCTGCTGAGCCCAGGACCAAAAACCCAGGTGCCCCCCGGCAAAAACAGTCAGTTTTCTATACAATAATTTTGATATGTCCACATAGTGTTTTGGGGGATTTCCTGTCACGGACAGTAGGCCTAGTCACATAAGTGAGGTACCATTTTTATCATGAGTCTTGGGGGAATGCAGGGTGGAAGGAAATGTGTGGCTCCTCTCAGATTCTAGAACTTTCTGTAACCGAAATGTGAGGAAAATGCGTGTTTTTTAGACCAATTTTAAGGTTTGCAGAGGATTCTGGGTAATAGAACCTGGTGAGAGCCCCACAAGTCACACCATCTTGGATTCCCCTAGGTGACTAGTTTAAAAAAATGTGCAGGTTTGGTAGGTTTTCCTAGGTGCCGGCTGAGCTAGAGGCCAAAATCCACAGCTAGGCACTTTGCAAAAAATCACCTCTGTTTTCTTTGGGGAAATGTGATGTGTCCATGTTGTGTTTTGGGGCATTTCCTATTGCGGGCACTAGGCCTACCCACAAAAGTGAGGTACCATTTTTATCTGAAGACTTGGGGAAATGCTGGATGGAAGGAAATTTGTAGCTCCTCTCAGATTCCAGAACTTTCTGTGTTAGGGTTTGTGCACAGCAAAGAGCATGTCCCCTCTCACTGCACTAGTGGGTTCTGTAATAGCTCCCTTTTAAACTTACTATTGAAAGCCTTTCTTGTTATCTCACCTTCCCCCCCCCCCCTAGGCTTCTGTGTATGTTGTTTAATGTGCTGTTTTGTTTACACATTGGGCCTTGCTTTTACCAAGGTTTCTTTAAAACACTTCTCTCTAGGCCATGTGTTAATTTAACTAATTTGTTTGCATACTAACTGAAACTCTGCACACCTTTCAAGAACATGTGCAGCATGTGAGGACCACACCCAGCTCTTCAAACCACACCCAGCTCTGCACACCTTTCAGGAACATGTGCAGCATGTGAGGACCACACCCAGCCCTGTCTATAAAAGGCAGCCCCCGAGCCTCACCCAGTGCTTGTGCTCGTCTACCTCCCGCTTACCTGAGGACAGATCCCTCGGCGCTGGCACTCCTGCTCTCTACAGACTTTCATTGGCTTCAATGGGCGCAGCTGCTGGCTCTTCCTTCTTCCGGTTTCCAGTTCCTCCTTGCCTTAGCCTCTCTCCTACAAGAAACCTGCAAAAGAGAAAGAAGACAAGGTTAGACTGATCAGTATCTCTTGCCAGCAACAAGTAAGTGCAAAACTTTTATTACCTGAAAGAACTTTGACAACAATTTCTGGATTTGTGTATAGACAATTTGAAACAAGATACCTTCCACGAACATTGTGATTCAAACTCTTTGTTACAAGAATACTTTGCGGAACTTTGTGAAGCAAACATTTTTTTTTTTTTTATGGAACTTTTAAGAATCGAACCGTGGAAACCATTAACAGCAAGGCAAACAGTAAATCAAGGACTTGCACAAATTACATGCTGTATTTTGACGTAAAAGTACAGTATTTGTTTTATAAAAGATTCTGGAAATATGGGAAAAGTGAGTCTGCTATTGGGAATTTAGGCTTTAGTTATATTAAGATGAATGTTTGATATTGGTAATTCTGATAACGGTATTTGTTTAATGTTTCAGAAGCTTTAGAGTAATAGAAAGCACATACCAGAGCAGTAACACATTCCAAACCTGGAAACTAGAGACCAGGATCCAAGAGGTACTTTTAGAAGAAAATTTCTAATAAATAAAGGGATAGTCAGGAACCCAGTTAGGAATAGGTTGTACTTATCTGTTCTTTGTTTATGTTTCATTAGGCACCAGTTTCTACAAAAGTCAGAGAGGGACGCAGATTTGTGCAGCACTTCAACAGTGGAAACGCAAGAACGGTGTTGTCTCTTTATTTTATTTTATCCACTTCCCCCCTTCCCTTGAGCTTCTGTTCTTAGTGCACTGTTTTAAAAACTAGTGTGCTGGAACAAGCAGTTTCAGGGTGGGGTCGGATTGTCTTCAACCTCCATCAGAACTGAACAAGGACTCAGGTGAGCTGGGCTTTGACAGAAGCACAAGCCTTAAAAAAAAAAAAGAATTCAGTTCTGGTGGACGATGAATATCGGGGAAGAAATAGAGGGCATTGACGTCACAGATATGGCGCAGGCCCTAAATGAGGACTTGGCTCATAATGAATCAGTGTCTGGCATCTTGCAACATATGCAAGAGGAAATAGAGAGATTAAAGATGGAGAATTCCTCTTCAAAATAGGATTTAAGCAGGTATAAATTTAGGGTATCTCAGGGGAACACAGCTTTTACGCCTTTGTTTAAAACCTCCTCAGAGACAGGGGCGCCATCAAAACATACAACTTTGCCTCCCCCAGTTGAGGTCACTGTTAATGTTCCTAATGCTGTGCCCTTAGCAGCACCTGAACGTTTTCATGGAGATAGTAACAAATTCCATGTTTTTATCAATCAATGTCAATTACACTTCGTTTGTAAGCCACAGCAGTTCCCTACTGATGCTACGAAAGTGGCATTCGTCATGTCTTATTTGGGTGGCACAGCAGCCAATTGGTCAATTCCTTTCGTGGAGAGAGATGATCCCATCCTCCATAATTGGAATCAATTTAAACGTACCATGACCAGCCTTTTTGCAAAACACACTTTCATGCAGGCAAGTGATAATGAGCTTTTAAATCTTAAACAAGGTAACAAGGATTTATTGACCTATCTCACTAGTTTTAATCGTTTACTCACCGAGACACAGTGGCCAGAAGAAAAGTGTATCTCCCTTTTCTATAAAGGTTTGAGAGACGAGTTAAAAGACGCGCTGGCTCATACCGTTGATTTGCCAGAAGACTATTCGGACTTTGTAGATTTAGTTGTGAAATTAGAACATAGACTAGGAGAAAGAAAGGGAGATAAATACAAACTGGAATCACGGTTAACTTTTATTAGACACGAGAAGAAAGACCCAGATAATAAACTCCCTGAACCTGAGCCTATGCAAATAGGGACACTCAGAGGTCCACTCACATCAGAGGAAAAAGAAAGAAGGAGAAAACTTCAATTATGTTTATATTGTGGAAGGGCAGGTCACTTTGCCAGGGAATGTCCAGTAAAGCCTAAAAATCCACGAAAGGGTGCTGTTTCCTCCACCTCCTCAACTGAATCGGGAAACGATTAAGCTCGACAAGGGGAGAGGTTACTTGTTCGAGAAAACATCTTAATCAAACCTCTAATGCTGCAGCCTTCATGGTACCGCACATACCTAGACATTTCATAATTCAGGTCGTTTTAATTGTTACTACCCAACTGAGGCATTCTCTCCCTGTCCTACTGGACTCAGGCGCGACAGGAAATTTTGTGGATAATAAGTTAGCTGAAAACTTAGGACTTCCTATGTGCCTAAAGCCTTGTCCAGAAGCAGTATGTGCAGTGGATGGGTCAGAATTGACCTCTGGATTAATCACAAAACAAACAAGTCCACTTGTTATGGTCTGTCAGAACGGGCACACAGAGGTGATTAGCTTTGATCTGATAGATACTCCTAATTTTGGTTTGATTCTCGGGGTACCCTGGTTAACAACTCATAACCCAAAAATTGATTGGGTGAATAGAACTGTTACTTTGGATTCCTCTTTCTGTAGAACCAATTGCTATCAAGAAGCAGGTACAGAACAGAGCACAGTATTACACTGTGCTAGTGTTACACAAGATGAACCAAGTCTCCCTCCTAAATATTCTGACTTTAAAGACGTCTTTGGTCCAGTAAAGGCTAGTGTTCTGCTCCCACATAGGTCTTATGACTGTCGTATAGATCTTATCCCAGGGGCCCCTTTACCTAATAACAGAGTATATGCTTTGACTGACGAAGAAACCAAATACTTAAGAACCTACCTAGATGACCTACTACAGTCTGGGTTCATCCGTCATTCCACATCTCCGGTGTCATCTCCACTCTTTTTTATCCCGAAGCCGGATAAATCCCTGCGCGCGTGTATCGATTATAGAGGACTAAATAAGGCTACAATAAAGAATAAATATCCTCTTCCTCTAATACCTGTGTTGTTGGATCAATTAAGACATTCTACTGTATACACTAAACTAGATCTGCGGGGAGCTTACCACCTGGTCTGAGTAAAAGAGGGGGATGAGTGGAAGACAGCTTTCAAGACAAAGTTTGGTTTATTTGAGTACACAGTAATGCCCTTTGGGTTATGTAATGCCCCTGCGGCCTTTCAGTTCTTTATAAATGAGGTCCTACACGAATTCCTGGACGTTTGTGTCATAGTATACATAGACGACATCCTCATTTACTCTAAGAACTCAGAAGAACATACCCAACATGTTCGTGCAGTATTATCAAAGTTAAAAGAAAATCATCTTTTTGCTAAGTTAGAAAAGTGTATTTTTAATGTCAGCAAGGTGGACTTTTTAGGATACTGCCTGTCACCTCAAGGAATAACTATGGATGTAAAGAAAATCAGTGCTATTGCTGATTGGACAGAACCATCCTCTGTAAAAGATATTCAGAAATTTCTGGGTTTCGCCAATTTTTATAGGAGGTTTATTGCACATTTTGCAGACATTGCGGCCCCAATAACTACCTTGTTGCGGAAAGGGCAACGATTTCTTTGGACTGATGAGGCGGCACACGCCTTTCAACTCCTAAAACAAAAGTTCACTTCAGCCCCAATTCTGAAACATCCTGATCCTGACTTGCCTTTTTTTGTTGAAGCGGATGCTTCACAAGTAGCTTTAGGAGGAGTTCTCTCTCAACGAGATGCAGTAGATGGCCAGTTACATCCTATAGCCTTCTATTCCAAAAAGTTATTACCAGCTGAACAAAATTACACTGTGGCTGAAAGGGAACTACTAGCTATCAAAGTAGCCTTTTCAGAATGGAGGCACCATTTAATGGGAGCCAAGTACCCAGTTACAATCTTTTCTGACCATAGGAACCTACAGTTTTTTGGATCACTTAAAGCACTAACACCACGTCAGATGCGCTGGTTAATTTTTTTTAGCACATTTGACTTTGTAATAACCTATAGACCAGGTGCACAACAAATTCAATCTGATGTGTTATCTAGATACGGACATACTTCAGACATGAAACAAGATAAAATAGGAGAACCCATTATTCCTCCCCAAAAGTTTTTGGCACCAGTACAACAGAAGGATTTCATCACAGATCTATATAATGCACACATGCAAATAGCACCTCAGGATTGGTTAAAGGATTCCCATAACACAATACAACGAGGTTTATTGTATCACGACAACATGCTGTTAGTGCCCACCTCTGAATTACAAACACAGGTGATAATTTGGCATCACGCCTCACCGTTGGCAGGTCATCCTGGTTGGGTAAAAACCCTGGAAAATGTGCAAAAACACTTTTGGTGGGACACTATAAGAAAGGACATTAAGCAATTTGTCACTACCTGTCCAATTTGTGCAAGACATAAATCTTCTCATAAGGCCCCTGACGGCTTGTTAATACCAATGCCAACACCCAAACAACCTTGGCACACTGTGAGCGTAGACTTTATTGTAGGTTTACCACCTGTAAAATCTTTCACAACAGTGTTGGTTATAGTTTTTTATCTAAAATGGCACATTTTGAACCATTACGGAAATTACCCACGGCGGCAGAATTTGCCGATATTTTTATAAGGGAAATTGTGCGTTTACATGGTTTGCCAAGCAAAGTGGTGTCAGACCGAGGGAGCCAGTTCAACTCTAAATTTTGGAAAAAATTATGTAAAAAACTGAAAATAGATGTGGCATTATCCACTGCTTTCCACCCAGAGACAGATGGACAGACTGAACGACTGAACCAAACCTTACTTCAAACGCTACGTTGTTTATTGGCTGATTATTCTAGTGAATGGTTGGAAACTCTCCCTGTAGCGGAGTTTGTTTATAATAATACTGAGCATTCAGCTCTACTTTGCTCACCATTCTATTTCTTGCAGGGGTATCATCCAAGAGCTATACCCATTTTGTTAGAAGATTCTCTGTTACCTACAGTAACGGATAGACTAACGAGGTTAGGTGACATACAAGACAAAGCCAGGAAACATTTATTAAAGTACAAGGAAAGCATGAAAAGACAAGCAGACAAACACAGATCTGAGGCCCCAATGTATAAAATCGGTGACAAGGTATGGCTCTCCACAAAGAACCTAAACATAGAGGGATCCCGAAAGCTGCAACCACGTTTCATTGGACCCTTTAGTATAACTGCCATAGTAAACCCGGTAACAGTAAAATTAGATTTACCAAAAGAATATCCAGTACATACTACATTCCATGTGTCCTTGCTTAAGCCGTACAATCCAAAAACCCGACCTGAACCACCACCTCCACCCATACCAATTAAGGGAAATCTAGAATATGAAGTGAAAAGCATAAAAGACTCAAAAAGAATTAGTGGACGTCTGTTTTATTTAGTAGAATGGAAAGGATATGATGAATCTGAGAATTCATGGGAACCAGCATCATATGTACATGTCCCACAGCTGATTAGACGGTTTTATTTAAAAAATCCAGGAAAACCCTGTCCTGTAGGAGGGCCTTTGAGGGGGGCAACTGTTAGGGTTTGTGCACAGCAAGGAGCATGTCCCCTCTCACTGCACTAGTGGGTTCTGTAATAGCTCCCTTTTAAACTTACTATTGAAAGCCTTTCTTGTTATCTCACCTTCCCCCCCCCCCTAGGCTTCTGTGTATGTTGTTGAATGTGCTGTTTTGTTTACACATTGGGCCTTGCTTTTACCAAGGCTTCTTTAAAACACTCCTCTCTAGGCCATGTGTTAATTTAACTCATTTGCATAATAACTGAAACTCTGCACACCTTTCAAGAACATGTGCAGCATGTGAGGACCACACCCAGCTCTTCAAACCACACCCAGCTCTGCACACCTTTCAAGAACATGTGCAGCATGTGAGGACCACACCCAGCCCTGCCTATAAAAGGCAGCCCCCGAGCCTCACCCAGTGCTTGTGCTCGTCTACCTCCCGCTTACCTGAGGACAGATCCCTCGGCGCTGGCACTCCTGCTCTCTACAGACTTTCATTGGCTTCAATGGGCGCAGCTGCTGGCTCTTCCTTCTTCCGGTTTCCGGTTCCTCCTTGCCTTAGCCTCTCTCCTACAAGCAACCTGCAAAAGAGAAAGAAGACAAGGTTAGACTGATCAGTATCTCTTGCCAGCAACAAGTAAGTGCAAAACTTTTATTACCTGAAAGAACTTTGACAACAATTTCTGGATTCGTGTATAGACAATTTGAAACAAGATACCTTCCACGAACATTGTGATTCAAACTCTTTGTTACAAGAATACTTTGCGGAACTTTGTGAAGCAAACATTTCTTTTTTTTTATGGAACGTTTAAGAATCGAACCGTGGAAACCATTAACAGCAAGGTAAACAGTAAATCAAGGACTTGCACAAATTACATGCTGTATTTTGACGTAAAAGTACAGTATTTGTTTTATAAAAGATTCTGGAAATATGGGAAAAGTGAGTCTGCTATTGGGAATTTAGGCTTTAGTTATATTAAGATGAATGTTTGATATTGGTAATTCTGATAACGGTATTTGTTTAATGTTTCAGAAACTTTAGAGTAATAGAAAGCACATCCCAGAGCAGTAACACATTCCAAACCTGGAAACTAGAGACCAGGATCCAAGAGGTACTTTTAGAAGAAAATTTCTAATAAATAAAGGGATAGTCAGGAACCCAGTTAGGAATAGGTTGTACTTATCTGTTCTTTGTTTATGTTTCATTAGGCACCAGTTTCTACAAAAGTCAGAGAGGGCCGCAGATTTGTGCAGCACTTCAACGGTGGAAACGCAAGAACGGTGTTGTCTCTTTATTTTATTTTATCCACTTCCCCCCTTCCCTTGAGCTTCTGTTCTTAGTGCACTGTTTTAAAAACTAGTGTGCTGGAACAAGCAGTTTCAGGGTGGGGTCGGATTGTCTTCAACCTCCATCAGAACTGAACAAGGACTCAGGTGAGCTGGGCTTTGACAGAAGCACAAGCCTTAAAAAAAAAAAAAAAATTCAGTTCTGGTGGACGATGAATATCGGGGAAGAAATAGAGGGCATTGACGTCACAGATATGGCGCAGGCCCTAAATGAGGACTTGGCTCATAATGAATCAGTGTCTGGCATCTTGCAACATATGCAAGAGGAAATAGAGAGATTAAAGATGGAGAATTCCTCTTCAAAACAGGATTTAAGCAGGATTTAAGCAGGTATAAATTTAGGGTATCTCAGGGGAACACAGCTTTTACGCCTTTTACGACTCAGGTGAGCTGGGCTTTGACATTCTGTCCCCGAAATGTGAGGAAAAAGTGCTTGTTTAGCCAAAGTTTGAGGTTTGCAAAGGATTTTGGGTAACAGAACCTGGTGAGAGCCCCACAACTCACCCATCTTGGATTCCCCTAGGTGTCTAGTTTTAAAAAATGGGCAGGTTTGACAGGTGTCCCTAGGTGCCGGCTGAGCTAGAGGCCAAAATCCACAGCTAGGCACTTTGAAAAAAACAGCTCTGTTTTCTGTGGGAAAATGTGATGTGTCCACATTGTGTTCTGGCGCATTTATTGTCGCGGGCACTAGGCCTACCCACACAAGTGAGGTACCATTTTTATCAGGAGACTTGGGGGGTCACAGGGTGGAAGGAAATTTGTGGTTCCTCTCAGATTCCAGGACTTTCTGTTACCAAAATGTGAAGAAAAAATGTTTTTTAGCCAAATTTTGAGGTTTGCAAACGATTCTGCGTAACAGAAAATGGCGAGGGCCCCACAAGTCACCACATCTTGAATTCCCCTAGATATCTATTTTTAAAAAATGTGCAGGTTTGGTAGGTTTTCTTTGGGAAAATGTGATCTGTCCATGTTGTGTTTTGGGGCGTTTCCTGTTGCGGGCACTAGGCCTACCCACACAAGTGAGTTTCCATTGTTATCAGGAGACTTGGAGGAACTCTGGGTGAAAGGAAATTTGTGGCTCCTCTCAGATTCCAGAACTTTCTGTCACCGAAATATGAGGAAAAAGTGTTATTTTAGCCACATTTTGAGGTTTACAAAAGTTTCTGGGTAACAGAACCTGGTGAGAGCCCCACAAGTCACCCCACCTTGAATTCCCGTAGGTGTCTAGTTTTAAAAAATGCGCAGGTTTGGTAGGTTTCCCCAGGTGAAGGCTGAGCTAGAGGCCAAAATCCACAGTTAGGCACTTTGCAAAAAACTTTTTTCTTTGGGAAAATGTGATGTGTCCACGTTGTGTTTTGGGGCATTTCCTGTTGTGGACACTAGGCCTACCCACACAAGTGAGGTACCATTTCTATCGGGAGACTTGGGTGAACGCTGGGTGGAAATAAATTTGTGTCTCCTCTCAGATTCCAGAACTTTCAGTCACCAAAATATGAAGAAAAAGTGTTTTTTCTAGCCAAATTTTGAGGTTTGCAAATGATTCAGGGTAAAATATCTCTGGGGATCTATGCAAGTCACACTTGCCTGGACTCCCTCCTGAGTCTAGTTTAAAAAAATGTTTAGGTTTGGTAGATTTCCCTATATGGCTGCCGAGCCAAAGACCAAAAAAAGCAAGTAATCCCCGCAAAACAGTTAGTTTTGTAGTTGATAACTTTGATGTGTCCACATTTTGGGGCATTTCCTCTCACAGGCACGAGGCCTACCCACACAGGTGAGGTACCATTTGTTTTGGGAGACTTGGGGAAACACTGGGTGGAAGGAAATTTGTGGCTCCTCTCAGATTCCAGAACTTTCTGTCCCTGAAATGTGAGGAAAAAGTATTTTTTTAGCCAATTGATGAGGTTTGCAAAGGATTCTGGGTAACAGAACCTGGTGAGAGCCCCACAATTCACCCCATCTTGGATTCCCCTAGGTGTGTAGTTTAGAAAAATGTACAGGGTTGGTAGGTTTCCCTAGGTGCCTGCTAAGCTAGAGGCCAAAATCCACAGCTAGGCACTTTCCAAAAAACAGCTCTGTTTTCTTTGGGAAAATGTGATGTGTCCACGTTATGTTTTGGGGCATTTATTGTCGTGGGCAGTAAGCCTACCCACAAAAGTGAGGTACCATTTTTATCAGGAGACTTTGGGAACACTGGGTGGAAGGAAATGCATGGCTCCTCTCAGATTCCAGAACTTTCTGTCACCGGAATGTGAGGAAAAAGTGTTTTTTAGCCAACTTTTGAGGTATGCAAAGGATTCTGGATAACAGAACCTGGTGAGAGCCCCACAAGACACCCCATCTTGAATTCCCCTAAGTGTCTTGTTTTAAAAAATGTGCAGGTTTGGTAGGTTTTCCTAGGTGCCGGCTGAGCTAGAGGCCAAAATCCTCAGCTAGGTACTTTGCAAGAAACAGCACTGTTTTCTTTGGGGAAAAAGTGATGTGCCCACAGTATGTTTTGGGGCATTTCCTGCAGCGGGCACTAGGCCAACCCACATAAGTGAGGTACCATTTTTATCATGAGTCTTGGGGGAATGCGGGGTAGAAGGAAATTTGTGGCTCCTCTCACATTCCAGAACTTTCTGTAACCGAAATGTGAGGAAAATTTGTTTTTTTAGACAAAATGTAAGGTTTGCAGAGGATTCTGGGTAATAGAACCTGGTGAGAGCCCCACAAGTCACACCATCTTGGATTCCCCTAGGTGACTAGTTTAAAAAAATGTGCAGGTTTGGTAGGTTTTCTTAGGTGCCGGCTGAGCTAGAGGCCAAAATCCACACCTAGGCACTGTGCAAAAAATCACCTCTGTTTTCTTTGGGGAAATGTGATGTGTCCACGTTGTGTTTTGGGGCATTTCCTATCGTGGGCACTAGGCCTACCCACAAAAGTGAGGTACCATTTTTATCTGAAGACTTGGGGAAATGCTGGATGGAAGGAAATTTGTAGCTCCTCTCAGATTCCAGAACTTTCTGTCCCCGAAATGTGAGGAAAAAGTGCTTGTTTAGCCAAAGTTTGAGGTTTGCAAAGGATTTTGGGTAACATAACCTGGTGAGAGCCCCACAATTTACCCCATCTTGGATTTCCCTAGGCTAGGTGTGACTAGGTGCATAGTGATGGAGTGTGATTAAAATCTAATATCTAACATGAGAAGCTTGCAATATAATGTTTAGTGAAATTGCATAGAAAATGTAAACGTTAACGAGTGTGTATGAAATGTGCCCACGGGGAGTGGCCACCAATGTATACGATGATTAATAAAACTGACTAATAATTAAATATTAATGTACTAATGTATGATTTTGTACTAGTATTAAGAGTATATGTTAAGGTTTTGCTAATTAATCACTAGGCCTTAGTTAGCATTAGTCGGGGCCTAGCTGCCCGGTTTTTTTAACGTGCAATGTGCTGACTTGCTGAAGGACATGAAGCCGTAATTTTCCAGAAGTTAGAGATGTATATTTAACCGTAGTAAATCTTCTCATGAGAACCCGACTTGCTTAAGGAGAAATTCTTGTGGAGCTCAACAGTGTTAATTCGCAACAGGTACAAGGTCATTTAGACTAGGGAAAACAATGGGACTACTGACTTGAGTAACAAATGTCACTTATTCCTCACCTGACACTCTACCCATTGGAGACGTCAATTACAGGAGCCAATAAACTACGTGAGAACTGGTATGGGGTGACAATCGTAATGAGAATGCAAGTAAACCATTGGATGGAGATGATGGTGCGCCAAAACTTGCCCAATTGGAAATTAGTGGACTGTACAACAAGATTGCTAAACAATTCTTGGACACAAGGAGAAATCAGATATTCTGAGCCATTAGATGCCATTGCAAGCCATTGCGTGCCTTTTGCTATTGCCCAGCCACTTTGTTACTCTGACCAAAGACTTTGCTGTTTGAACTTTGCAAACCAACCTCACTCACCTTGCCTTGCCCAATTCATACCTTTCCTCCTTATGAGGGAGGTATTCCCTTTTGCTCGGTCTTACTGAACTTTGCTGTGTTTCCTGGCTGATGGCGAATCAACTGATGTCCTGAGGACGAAGACTGACTCTGTATGCTGACCCATTACGGAGGGTAACTATATGATGATGAAATTGTATTGTCTGTTTGCCTTTTCTTTCTAGGTACCAACTGCTTCTTTTGATAGAGACCATAGACAGATGTTTTCTAAATTGGTGTTGCTAAAATTGTTTTGCATGAAGCCCAACATGCTAATGCTAATTTGAGGTTAGTTAAGGAGTTCACTAAACGGACGCAAGCAGACAAATGACTGAATCAATGCTTTGTTGAATAATGCGCTAATGATACTCTGCTAAAGTTAACCTATGTTGACGTTGTGCTATGTTCTAATGTTTATGATCTTTGCTTTGATGAAATCTTATTCGAGTTGCCATATTATGACAATGTTGATGTGTTTTCTGGTTTTGGGACTAATAAACTTGCTAGTAGAATTGTAATCAATAGGGAATAAATATCAGAAATCTTACTAAATTCTGTGTGGTTATTCATGACTGAAAGGTCATGGTGGTTTCCGATTCTTATTGATGCCATTGGTTAATTTGATTGACATGCTATGGTGAATACAGATGAGGTTATTGATCTATTGATTGACATGTTGACTAGTTATCCAGTCTTAAGGAGACTTCAATCAGGGTCAAAAGATTCATCGGCCTAAAACGAGTCCCAGGGTGAATTGATTATCTAGATTGGGACGCGTTATCAGTTCTGGTAGCAGAGGACGGTTTAGGCCCTTTGGGGCCCTAGGACGAGGGACCATTGTTTTAGAAAGTGTTTTTTAAATAATGCAAATTGGAGGTATGATATGCCCCTAAGTCCCAAATGACTTTCCCGGAATCTCGGAGCTTGCCGAAGTGAGTTGGGTATGTTCTCAGCATTCTAGTGACTGTATGAGTAGAATTTGCGCTTGCTCAGCTTATGCATATTGCAGGTGAATTGTGAGGTTTGTGAGAATTTAGGCCAGGTAATGTTTTAGTAGGAGTGGGCGTACTCCGCAGTATGAGAGTAGGGAAGTCGGCGAACTTCATGTGATTGTGGCACTTTGTGCTCAAAAACTGTCCACCTGTTTGTTGGTGATGTACGGACCCAGCATGGTCTAAGACTCCGGAGTATATTGATTAGTGTATGAGACACTTGGTTTATGTTGTAATTTGCACGGTTTAATAGGTCAATCGGGTGTGATTGACGAGTCGAGTTTGAGTCAAAGTGTGTGAATGAAACCTTCGATGGAGATTTGGCAAGTTCTAAAGTGCACTTGAATGAACCATTGACAAGTCGAGACTAGAATTTGCGGGTTGAATTTTGCTTGCAAGTGCGGGATCTGAGAAGGAGAGAGTAGCGGCCAAGGCTTCAAGTGAAATCTCTGTAAAGTTCTGAAACGATTGTGTTACCCTTCCTGTAGTAAACCGGCAGATTTGGGTTTTGTTGTTAAAGTGCTCACAATATATTGAATTAGTTTTGGTGTGAATATAGAATGAGGAAGACAAGCCGCAAGACTTTGTCAGCTGCAGTGTGTGTGAGTGTGATGTCATTGGAGCCGCACTGGGATAGGTCAGTTACCGAGAGGAGTCGTGCACGGATTGGCAGCCGTCCGTGAGAGGCAATTGGTTGAGAAGGTAGGCGAAGAGTGTTCTGGGAATTAAAGTCACTTCCTGATTAGATTCTAAACAAAATAAAATAGGCAAAAATTAAGTTTTTCAAGGCTTTAAGGAGTGCTTTAGAGGAGATACATATATTACCACGAGTGTGGGGAACCTACACTGGCAGAGGATACTCCGGCTTATGCCGTCATGGAGGAGAAGGGAGTAGCGGCATGCATTTGGCTAAAACAATGGTTCAAATTGACAGAATAGGAAGGATGCTTGGCGTTTCCGGATCACAGAACGTTCAATATAAGGATTCTGGAAAATTTGTGGAGGGTGTTAAATGTGCAGAAGCCGCCTCCGAGACCAGCTCAGTTTGAGGCGTTAGCAATTTGGGAACTGGCGGCAATTCAGAAACAGCAGCAGAAATTTGAGAGGAGAATGAGGAAAGCAGAGAAGACTCTAGCGGAGGCTAGATGGGATAGTGAGACCCGGATGTGAAGGGAAATAATAGACGGAGTTAGAATGTTTCCGGCAATAACTCAAAAAGCCGAAACACAGGGGAGAAAGCCAACTTGTAAAACAGACAAGGGGTCTAGTAAGCAAAAGGAGACTCAGAAGTCTTGGGCAGATGCAGATGATTCCTGTGATGATGAGTTTCTAAATCAGTTGTTACATGATCGACAGCCACCATATGTCATGAATGACAATAGACCGAGTACTAGTGCAGGTCCTGTAAATCCGACACAAAATCAGGGAACCACAAGCGCAGCACAGGCAAATAATGTTATCACATCAGCTCCAACACAGAATGGTGCTAGTGTATCCACCGCACCAGAGACGCAGATACAGTTGCAGCCACCACCGATTCAGAGGCTCTACCCTGATGTCCCAGTATTAGAGATGACTACGAGTCTGATGGTGCCGCCTGATCCAGTATACACGAGATCAAAGTTAGTGCAGATTGAGCCAACTCCACAATTGCTGCCCCAGCCACAGCAACAGATGGTCCCGAATTAGACTTCGGTCACAGGACCGCAGTCAGTTACAGCACCTATGATGAATCCAGCTATGGGAGTTAATGCTCCACAGGGATTGAGAAACAGACAGGCACCAGCTGCTATATCATTGCTGATTACTGTTGGCCCACCAGTACAGCTATATGGGCAGGCAAAGCCGAGTGTATGCGATCAAGGAGTAATGACTCAAGAGGTGATAAGTGGAGGGTTCACAGGAAATTCCCAAGGGACGACACCGGGAGAACAGACAGTTGAGGGATCTAGGTCCTTGTTGGACTTTAGTCCGATGGGGGTTCCTCTAGAGACAATGAGACAAGCAGGGTTGGGTCTACTGACACCACAGGTACTGAGTGCAAATACGTCGCAGGCACCGACTGTGCAGGCTGGAAATATCTTGTTGCAAGGCTTGACAGCGCAACAACTGCCTGAGAGGTTAGACAAGCTTAGCACTACGAAGACTACTCCTGGAACAACAGAGCGATGAGAGAGAGATGAATATCTGAACTTTATACGGTTGGGTGTGGAAGCAGCAGAATTAGTTGAGGGAACTATGGGAGTGAACAGATTAGAATCATACACTGAGGTGGAATTGAGGTTTCTGTGCCCGAAAATAACCAAAGAAGTGAGTAAGGTGCACCAGAGGTTAGCGAATGTAGCAGACATATACGCCAGATACTTAGACAATACTAAGCATCTGAAGACGAGTTATAAGTTAGACTTCGAACCTAAAGATTTTGACCATATGAGGTCTACTGGGATGAAGGCACACCTCAAAGAGATACTACAGAATGCTCAAGTTTGGGGAGCATTAGAGAAGTGGGAAGGCAGATGGGCAAATAAAAGAGATAAGGGGAAAGGTGACTGCCCGGAACCGCAGCAGGCGAAAGCTGCGCCAGAAACAGGAACAATAAAGATCTTACCAATGAGGGAGACAGCTGGAGGGGTTCTAGTTCATGTCCAGTGGTCTAGAGGTGACATTTTGTCATTTACGAATGACTATCCCAGGTTGAGGGAAAAGCCGATAGAGTGGTATCAGCAGATGGACAGGTTTGTGAAGCTTGCGAAATGTCTCTGGGAAGACCTGAATACACTGAGATTATAGTTCCAGCTGATTTGTGGCTTGAGTGCAAGAGGGGTGTGGATTGGCCACCAGAGGAACCGGCAAGGGATAAGATTACTGGAGCACCATCTCCTGACGTGATGAGGTATTACCATAAGGTGATTGAGTACTTGAAGCAGAAGGTGTCACCGCAAAATTTTGATTGGCAGAAAATTGATCGAACGGCACAAGAAGGCAGAGTCGACACATGCTTACTATGAGAGGTTGTTAAAGGCGTTCAAACATTACAGTGGCACGGAGGTCATAGAACAGAAAGACATGAATCACCTTGTGTTCAGGTTTGTTGAGGGACTAAGACCAGAGATTAGCCAGATGATTAAGAATCATTTGATCTGTTGGCAAGCGAAGCCGATTGATGAGGTGTTGCAGTATGCAAAATACTGTAGCGATGAGATTGAATTGAAACAAAGAAAGCTGAAAGAGAAGGTAATGGTGATGCAAATTAAGGCAGCTCAGGCAGGGATGCAGGGAAATGGAGTACAGCAGGTGGTACAACAGCAACCTCAAGGAAACGGAATGTTTCAGACGCAACAAAGAGGCAGAGGTCAGGGAGGTTTTGTGAACCGTGGTCCAGACTTAAATAATGTTGTGGTTCAAAATGATGTGCACGGGATGAAAAAAATGTTACCATGCCATGCGTGCGGGGGCGTGGGACACTGGAAGTGGGAGTGCCCGATGATGGTGCAAGATGGTGTTGTTCAACAAAGCAATGATGACGGTACATTTCAGAATGTGAGGGGTCCAAGAATGAGGGTTCAAAATCTGAACTTCCAGAATAATATGGTTCAGATGCAGGGTCTCCAGCCAATTCAACAAATGCAAATGCCACACGTTCAACAAGCACAGTTGTCGCAAATACAGCAGCAGATTCCCATGGTACCTAGACAGCAAATGCAGTTGCCTTTAGCTCCGATGGAACAGCAACAGGGGATGCTTCCTCAACAGGTCACAGGCCAAACAATGAGTCAAAATAATACATTACAACAATTCCCATTGCGTGGTGAGAATGGAATAAACGATGAATGGTCGGATGATTGCTCAGATAGTGAAGAATGCAGGCTTGCAGCGTCCCTAGGAGTAGTTCAGAGGGGACCTTACGTGCAGGGGAAGGTGATGGGTCACAAGGTTTCATTCTTGGTTGACACAGGAGCTACACGCTCTACAGTCAGAAGTGCAGAGGTTCCGAAATTGCCGCTTTCGGGCATACCATAAGGGTGGTAGGAGTAGCAAATCAGCTCCTGACAAATCCAATTACAGATCCAGTCCAAGTTGAGATTGGTACCTTCCAGGGATTACATAGGTTTGTAGTCTGTGATTCACATCCCATATCCCTACTGGGAAGAGACTTACTGTGTAAGACGAGGTTTCAATCACCTGTTCCAATGAAGGGATTGAGGTGCAGACAAACAGTGATCATGAGGGAGACAATGGTCAGATCTCAGAGCCAGAGACGGAGACCACAGATGAGGAATACCCTTTGATAAGTTTCTTCCCGATGTTCACAGTGACCGATTTGCCAACCGAATTACAGGGAACAGTGATAGAGAAGGTGTGGGACTTGACAGGAAAATAAGTGGGACTGATAAAAGGAGTAGAACCAGTCAAAGTAGATGTGAAGGCAAATTCCGTGTTTCCCCAGGTACCGCAGTACCACATGGCACAAGATGTCCTTATACAGGTGACGCAGATAATTGCAGACCTTTTGAAGCAAGGGGTCTTAAGAGAAGTTATGAGCAGCCCATGTAATTCGCCAATAATGGGACTGAGAAAGCCTTGTGGGAAAGTTCGAATTGTCCAGGACTTGAGAAAAATTTATGAAATAGTGGTAAAGTGTTGCCCCAAAGTGCCAAATCCAGCCGTGATCATGTTTCAGGTTCCATGTGATGCAGAGTGGTTCACGGTTGTGGACCTGTCACAAGCATTCTTTTCGGTGCCTCTTCATGAGGATACCCAATTTCTCTTCAGTTTCAAATTCCTGGACAAGGTTTACAGTTGGTTTTGAATTCCTCAAGGGTTTTCAGAATCACCTTCCATCTTCAATTAGATATTGAAGAAGGATTTGGAATCATTAGAACTGCCTTTGAATTCGACTCTAGTGCAATA
The DNA here is from genome assembly GCF_031143425.1 of Pleurodeles waltl. NCBI lineage: Eukaryota > Metazoa > Chordata > Amphibia > Caudata > Salamandridae > Pleurodeles > Pleurodeles waltl. The sequence goes on along the minus strand of NC_090445.1, from coordinate 1,258,625,519 downwards.
CATTGGTGATTTGTTGATTGCGTCCAAAGCAAAAGATGACTGCAGGTACAATACTATTGCCTTACTGAATCATTTGTGAAAGAACTGACATAAAGTGTCCCCAAAGAAGCTACAGTACTGTCAGAAAGAAGTGAAGTACTTAGGTCATCTAATTGAGAAAGGGTCGAGGAAAAGCTCTAAAGAAAGAGTGACAGCCATATTGCAGATGAATCCCCGACATCCAAGTGAGACGTGAGGATATTTTTGGGAATGGTGGGTTACTGTCGTCAGTGGATTCCCAACTTCTCGATTATCTCTAAGCCTTTGGTAAGGTTGACAGTCAAGGAGATTAAGGATGACCCGGGTACCCTGACTATGTCTGAGAAAGAAATGAAGGCATTCATTGAACTGAGAGAGAGCATGTGCAGGGCTCCAGCTTTAGGTATGCCTGACTACACAAAGCCTTTTGTACTGTTTTGTCATGAACGTGATGCTTGTTCTCTGTCTGTCTTGACACAGGTCCATGGAAGTGCAAACCACCCAGTAGCGTGTTTTTCAGCTACTTTGGACCCAGTCGCAGCAGCCTTACCGGGTTGTTTGCGTGCAGTTGCAGCAGTTGGTCAAAGCCTTACACAGTGTGAAGGCATAGTGATGGGACATCCTTTAACAGTAATGGTCCCACATTCAGTTGAAATACTACTCACTCGGACTAAAACGCAGCATATGACAAATGCCCGCCTGACTAAGTATGAAACCATTATACTGGGATCACCCAATGTGTCTTTGAAAAGATGTACTGTGTTAAACCCGGCAACTTTGCTTCCCAATGAAAATACAGATATTGATGACGCTGAGGAGGTAGAACATGATTGACTTGAGGTAACAGAACTATGCACCAAACCGAGACCTGACATTAAAGATACTCAATTAGAAGAAAATGATTCTATTATCTTTGTTGATGTTTCATGCCTGAGAGACTCAGTAGGAGTACTAAGAGCTGGATACTCTGTGTCTACTATCACTGGTATCCTGGAAGCAGCTTGGCTCGAACGAGTATATTCCGCTCAAGTGGCTGAACTAATTGCTCTTACCAGGGCATGCCATGCCGTTGAAAACCTAAAAGTGACTATACTGATAGCAGATACGGATTTGGGATTGTCCATGATTTTGGTCAGCTATGGTCCCAGAGGGGTTTCCTGACCTCTTCTGGTTCACCAGTGAAAAATGGTGAATGATAAATTAATTGTTGTACGCGATTCAGTTACCTCTTGAAACTGCCGTGGTGAAATGCAATGCTCATGTGAAATCGCAAGACTTTGTGTCAATGGGAAACGGATATGCAGATCAAGTCGCAAGGTTTTGTGCATTGAACTGTATATCGTTCAAAGATCAGTGGGAATTGTTATCGGAAACTGAAAATGAGACATGCACAGGTTATGCACAATGGAAGAGTTAAAATTGTTGCAGGGACGTGCAAGCAAAGAAAGGAAACGATCTTGGCTTAAATTACAATGTGTACAAAGACCTGATAATTTGTGGGTTTCAGATGAGGCGAAAATGGTTTTGCCAAACTGTCTTTTGTCACAGTTTGCGAGGTTTTACCATGGTCAAGCACATATTGGGAGAGATGCCATGATTAGGTTGTTCAAAATCGTCTGGTTTAACCCAAAGTTCAGACAAGCCGCAGAAGTGATTTGTCACAGGTGCATCATCTGTCAACAGGTGAATGCGGGGAAAAGGACCGTGGTGAATTTGAGCCACACTGGGAGAGCAGGAGGTCCATTTAGCAGGATGCAGATGGATTTTATTGAGATGCCTGTGTGTGGAGGGTTAAGATACGTGTTGGTGATTGTGTGCATCTTTAGTCACTGGATTGAAGCTTACCCTATACGTAGGAATGACAGTCTCACAGTAGCGAAGTTGCTGCTTAGGGAGTTGATACCACGTTTCGGGTTTCCGATCTCTTTAGAATCAGATAGGGGAAGTCACTTCAACAACGAGGTGGTTGAGATCTTGTATGCTGCACTGAACATTGGACAGAAGTTGCATTGTAGCTACCGCCCTGAAGCATCAGGACTAGTGGAACAGATGAATGGTACCTTAAAGTCGAGAATGGCGAAAATGTGTGCAGCTACCAATTTGAAATGGCCAGATGCGTTGACCTTAGTGCTGATGTCAATGAGAAATACACCTAACAAGAAAACAGGACTGGCTCCTCACAAAATTCTCATGGACCAAGCTATGAGATTGCCCGCAGTGCCTGCAAATGCTCTTGTGAATATCATGGATGATATGGTGTTGGACTACTGCAAGGGTCTGGCTGATGAGGTCCGCTCTTTCTCTCACAAGGTGGAAGCAACCACACTGCCACCGATAAGTGATCCAGGTCACAGTCTGAAAGCCGGTGACTGGGTTGTTGTCAAGAAACACGTGAGGAAGTCATGTTTGGAGCCATGTTGGAAGGGGCCATATCAAGTGATACTGACAACTACTACTGCTGTGAAATGTGCGGGAGTTCCAAACTGGATCCATGCCAGTCACACCAAGAAGGTGACGTGTCCACTGATGAAGAACTTGAGTTGTCAAAAATAACAGCTACAGAAAAGGAAGTCTCTGGGCCGGAGAGCAATCAAAGGGGAACTGAAACTGAAGGAGCGCCCGTTGAGGACGGCCTGGTCGCTCAAACCGCAAAACAGATCCACAGGGGTGACGGTGAGGCTATCTCAACTGAGGCACCAGGAGGACTGACGCAAAGAGAGGTTCTCCCAGAAGTAGACGGATACAGGTTTGAAGTTGAGCCCCTGACAGACCCGGAAGGCGAAGGAGGAGAAACAGAAGGAAGTCAGAGTGTTCGGACTCCTCCTGAGCTGCTTGCAGAGCCATTAAGAGAAAACACCATAGCACAAGAGGAGGGCATTGACCAGCAACCTGAAAAGCCAAACAGTAAAATGACACTGAAAGGAGATAAATGGCCAGAGCCACAAGCTGCTAAGGAGAAAGTGGTAATAGACAAAACAATAGAGGAAGAAGTTCATACCACAAGGAGGGAGGATCTGAGTGAAGGAGAATTGCAGGGTAATCGCAAGCTGAAAAGACAGAGAGTTGCAAACAGGAGGTACACAGGTCCTAAATGGGCGTATGCAACATCAGCTGAGTGACAGCAAGAATTCTTGGCATTCTGTTTTGATCAAGAGATTCCAGGTCAATACTACGGCACCTGAATTCGACCACAGAGAAGAGAGATTGTGTAAAATTTGAAGTAAAGCTGGAAAGCTGAGAGAAAAAGAGACTGATAAATTACCGGAGGTGACACTGTTAACCTGAATTGACTTTTGATAAACAAATTTTGACAAGGGGCTAACCTGAGTTGACAAGGATCCTGGGAGTGAGTGAAACGCTGTAAGAACTTGTTATGCAAAGTAGGCGTTCCCTTTAAAAAAATGACTTTAAGGCCTGTGCCCCTTATTTATACTCTGGCGTCATTTTGACGCACAGGAGGGGGTGGGCCTTAAAAAACGGCGCACGCCTGGGTCAGGGCAGGCGTTAAGGGACCTGTGGGCTCGGAAGAAGCCCAGAGGTGCCCTCCCCTGCCCCCAGGAACACTCCCTGCCACCCTTGCCCACCCCAGGAGAACACCCAAAGATGGAGTGACCCATCCCAGGGAAGTAAAGGTAAGTTCGGGTAAGTATTTTTTTCCGATTTTTTTGTGGCATAGGGCGGCCTGATTTGGGCCCCCCTACATGCCACTATGCCCAATGACCATGCCCAGGGGACATGAGTCCCCTGGGCATGGTCATTGGGCAAGGGGGCATGACTCCTGTCTTTGCTAAGACAGGAGTCATGTCAATGGAGGTTGGGCATCAAAACAATGGCGCAAATCCGGTTTGAGGCCTGAATTTTGCCTCAGACCTGACTTGCACCATTTTTTGACGCACAACCCCCATTTTCCCATAAGCCGGCTAACATAATTCCATTAATAAGGCACCTGCATGGTGCGTTGGAATGGCGTTAGCCGGCGGTAAAACGTTTGACGCACAACTGCGTTGGCGCAGTTGTGCGGCAAAAAGTATAAATATGGGCCAAAATATTTGCATGAGGGAACTAACACAAAAGAGGAACTATCTACTAATGTCTTCTATCGCTTGTTGAATGAGTATGTTGAAACGATGGATGCGAAGAATTGTTATGTGTGCACGAAAATTCCTTCATCAGTACAAGAAGGGGTTACTTATCATAGTTTGCCCCTAACTTATGGGATAAGTTGTAGTTTGTTACTAACAAGGCTTTATGATCAAGAATATATTCAGTACTTCTATTCGAGTCTAGATGTAGTGTTTTCTTTTGTGCCTATAAATGAATATTTGAGTAAAATAGCTAGAGATCATAGTATAAAAATAGTTAGGGGTTTCTTTGAGCCTACACTGACATTTGGCATAGCTTATGCACATCGCAATAATCTAACCTGCTTACTAACGCCTGTAGAGAAGAATTTTTTAGATCACACTGATGATAGAAGAAAAGCGTTAAAAGAAAAGCTAGCAAAGGGATTAGAGAAACTAACGTTTGCAAACGATTATGCTTATAGTGCAATAAAGACACAAGGCAAATTAGCTATAGATGCATTACACGTAGGAAAGCTTTGTGTATATATAGGCCACAATCTGACCATGACACTATATTTGTGGGAACGAGTGAGTGCAGACATGTGTTTTTGTTTCAGAGTAAGTGGATGTTCATGTTAAATGGACAGGATCCAGCGATCCAGGGGATCTATTACATATGTGGACTTTATGCTTATTATCGTCTTCCAAAGGGATGGTATGGGACATGTTATTTGGGAATCGTTTTTCCAAAGATTTACCAATTTGACGACTTAATGACGTTTCCTAAATTGTCTGTATTACATCATACTAGACAGAAAAGAGAGACAGCGGCTGCTGTCGTGGGTGATATATATGGAGCAATAATTCCTTCAGTGGGAGTTATTTTGAATTCCATAAAGATTCAAAAGTTGTCTACTATTGTGGATAACATGCTGACAAACTTCACAGGGGCTATATTCCTGATGGGTACTGAACTTGCTGCGGAGAGGGCTATGACTCTTCAAAACCGGCTTGCTTTAGACATTCTTTTAGCGAAAAGTGGCGGAGTCTGTAGGATGCTTAATGAGCGCCACTGTTGTGCTTATATTCCAGATAACAGTAATAAGATTAGAAGTATGCTTACTAACCTAACAAGAGATAGTGCAGATTTGAAGGAACTGAAGAAACCTGGAGTTTGGGAAAAGGTTGGAAAGAGACTTGCTAAAGTGGGTAGCTGGTTTAGTAATATTTGGCGTGGGATACTTACAAAAATAATAGGGGGAATATTGATTGTTTTAGCTTGTTTGTTTGGACTATGGTTATCATGTAAAATTAGTAAAGGAATTAGAGAAAAATTGGCAAAACGCAGTATGAGGAGGGAAGAAAAGAAAAGGGAGAAAATATTCAAAGCAAAATACGAAAAGTCAAAAATGGGGGAAGAAATTGAAATGAAGGAACTAAGAAAGTGAAAGAAAAGCAAAAAGGGGATTTGTGTGATGACAAGAGTCATCAGAGGAGGGATTGATGGAGTGTGATTAAAATCTAATAAACATGAGAAGCTTGCAATATAATGATTAGTGAAATCGCATAGAAAATGTAAACGTTCTGTAGTGAATCCTAGTTTGTTTTACCGGGTTAACAGGAGTTAGCTTAGCTGTAGGCTTGTAAACTCGTGCCCCCGTCACCCAGTGACTTTTAACCTACTTAGCTTGCTCTGGCTTAGTCCATTATATTATTTATTTCCTTTAAAATGGCGGCCTTGTTTATAGTTAGGCCACTTGTTATGGGTTCTATTATCCGTGTCACTGCGCCAAGGCGTCAAGATCAAGCACGAAAGACAAACATACAGTAGGCATTCACACTTAGGGATTTTCCCTCTCTATACTTTCGAGGGATTGTTGATATTAATTGCCGTCCCAAGCATGCCTGTTATCTATTGTTATGAATAACACTTATGTCAGGGGACCTTGTAGATCTGTATAAATACAACACACTTTTAGACAGATAATCAGAGGGATCCCGACCAGAGGGCATCGCCACCATCGCTGATACCGATGCTGCAGTCATCTTGACACTGACCCAGTCTTCGTGTCCCTGCGGAGTCTGAGATAGAGACCTCATTCCAAGGTAACGAGGGTTGGGGGCTCCTCTCATGGACACGGCTTTGGCAGATTAGGTTTAACGAACACAGCTCTTCCTTTTTTAGGTAGGAGGTTAGACCTACTCTCCTTAGGGTATTAGGGCTTATTCCATCTTTTACATATACATATATTTCTTTCATATATTGCATAATGGTGGGGGTCTTTATAACAATGACTCTCCTCTTTACAATACTGTTGCTTGGTATATTCATTATCCTAATCATTGCAGTTCATGCAACTTATCACAAATTGCAGTTATGTTGAATAAACCTATTATAATTTTACTGCATCTGTGTTATTGCCTTTGTTTGTATGAGACATAATAAATCTGTGAGAAAAGGGTAATTTCCGTTTAACCACGACAACCCTGAGATATTGTACTTTGATTCCATGCGTAAGCGACTGCTACAAATCACCTTTTACTACTGTGTTTCTGGTGAGGTACTGCTAGTAAGCCGGTAAGGTTTGGACAACAGTTACAAATAGTTGTAGGAAGAGACTTAGGGGGTCATTCTGACCCTGGCGGTAGACTACCGCCAGGGCCAACGACCGCGGATGCACCACCAACAGGCTGGCGGTGCATCCATGGGCATTCTGACCGCGGCGGTACAGCCGCGGTCAGAAACGGAAAACCGGCGGTGTCCCGCCGGTTTCCCGCTGCCCTGGGGAATCCTCCATGGCGCCATGGGGATTCCGACCCCCTTACCGCCAGCCTGGTTCTGGCGGTTTTGACCGCCAGAACCTGGCTGGCGGTAACGGGTGTCGTGGGGGCCCCTGCAGTGCCCATGCCAATGGCATGGGCACTGCAGGGGCCCCCTAACAGGGCCCCACTAAGATTTTCAGTGTCTGCATAGCAGACGCTGAAAATCGCGACGGGTGCCACTGCACCCATCGCACGCCTTCAACTCCGCCGGCTCCATTCGGAGCCGGCTTCCTCGTTGAAGGCGCTTTCCCGCTGGGCTGGCGGGCGGCCTTCTGGCGGTCGCCCGCCAGCCCAGCGGGAAAGCCAGAATGGCCACCGCGGTCATTTGACCGCGGTGCGGTCATTCGGAGGCTCCCGCCGGCCCTGCGGTGACCGCGGCCGGCGGGAGTCAGAATGACCCCCTTAGTCACCTCCAAACGAAAGTACTGTCATCCTGAGACCAGCAGTCTTGCTCAGAGCAAGAGTCCAAACTACGACATGGCGCCACCAACGATGGTGTTTATGCTCTAATTTACGGATACCCTGACTATCACTGTCTCACAGACAACAGGTACCCTCAGAGCCATTATACGGAGACGTCCGTGGTCTTTGGGAGAATCCTCTTCAGCCAAACAGGTAACACCTGCTTAGGCTGTAGGTTGTTCGAGCTCGAACTCACAAAAGGAAAAACTTCCCCTATTTTGGTGTTCCGTTTCTCTAAAACAAATATGGCTAATACCATAGACATTCCTGCAAATGCTAGAAATGCACTTACACAACATTTAATAGCGCATGGCCTTACGGAAGAGGGCGGGGATGTTACTCTGATTGTAGAAGCGAGTGAAGCCTACCAAACAGAAACATTTTACTGTTGGGTTTCCTTTCCTGAGGCTGACCAACGGTCGCACACATTTCACACATATGACATTGCGGACGTGCCCGTAAGATACGAAGCATACCAGTATCATGAAATATCGCTCACATATCAAGAACACCAGAACTGGTTTGAAGGCGCCCTACCACATGTACTAAGACGGGTGAGACTAGGTCCTTTAAGTAATGAGGGACCTACATGGCCTATGTTTGCCACATATACACCTCACCCAGGCATACAGAATAAGCCGATCGCAGATTGGCGAATAATATATAATGAATTAGCCGCATTTTATAGACGATTGGTTCAGTTCGTGATGCGAACATTAAATACTACCCCAGCGCGTCCAGCACCGCCAGTAGCTGGTGGATATCAATTGTCTACTGGGATTAATCCACAAACAGTGCATACCATTATGGGTAAAGTGCCCACGGAACGGGAAAAAATACCGTTCTGGATTGCCCAGAAAACAAATCAGCTGGAAGCTGTGTTCCCCCATACGGGGCCACAGGACAAACATAGATTGATCACTATGTGCTTGCCGTTTGGGATGGTTCCCTCGATGGATGAATGTGCCACTTGGGGTACAGTCTTCGCTGCCGTTTATACTACCACACATGGTACCCCTACACTTGCCAATTTACCGGAAGTGTTAAAACAAATACAAAATGAACATGGGGCCGCACCGGCCCTGGATCTGGGGATGAAATTGATGCGTAACTTTGATGCCGTCTCTTCGATAATACTAAGTAATATTAAAGGGGAAGCGGTGGCACTGGCAATACGCCACCGTCTCCGGGAAACTCCAAATATGGAACAAGAGAGACAGCTGCCGAGAATAATATCCGATACCTATACTAGTATAGGACGGGATGGTTTGGGAGCCAAACCTAAAAAATTGGAATTACCAAATACCACCCATAAGGAAGGTACGAAGCAGGCACAAGAGGGCTCTAAGAAGCGCTGGGAAAAACAAAAAGATTTCAAGGATAGGAGAAACAAAAGAGCTGATTCTCCTCATCCGGAGTACTCCGAAAGGAGGTATAATCTCAGAAATAGGGATAACATTAGAACTCCAGACAGATATACTGATTCACGTCCTTCTCGTTCCTTTCAGGACGCACCGGATAGACGTAGCGAGAGAGGGGGCCGTCAAGATCGACGTCCGGAATACGTGAAAGAAAAGAAAGACTCGCCACAGTCTACTGTTAAAAAAGAAGAAAAGACTCCTCAACAAAAGCCACAATTTAAAAAGAAGAAAGTGGCTGCACTGACCATAAAAAATGCCGGTAGTATTGAGAACACTGTTGAGGAACAAGAGGTGGGCAGTGACTCTGTTGGACAGCGCGGCAGAGGTCACGATATGTCGCCAGAGTCTGAAAGATCATCTGGATGCGACAGCAACTAGCGATTACATCGCAGTTGAAACGGCGGATGGCCGCGTACTCCCACCCGATCGGGTTTTTGATTTAACAATTCAAATAGAGGGAGACGTGGAACGCATTATTAGTGTAATATTCTGGGATGAACTTACTAGTGATATCCTGTTGGCCGAGAGAGACTGGCCACCTGAACATGTCCGCAAGCTCCCACATGGGGAAGATGTCATTTTGCCTTCTTTCTCCGATCTTGTTCAGGAGGCAGACAAACAAGCCTATGCTGCTGAATGGGCTTTAGCGCAGGCACCTGCATTATACCGTAATCATGTAGGATGGGACAAGAACTCTCCTTGTCATGTTATTCCCGTTCGGTCTACACCACACCCGCAGCCACAATACCCTGTTAAACATGAAGCAAAAGCTCCAGTGAAGGAGATACTGTCACAACTTGAATACCAGGGAGTAATTGAGCCCTGTACATCGTCAATGAATAATCCGCTATTTCCCGTTGCGAAACCTGATCATTCATATAGAATAGTGGTTGATTATAGGCACTTGAATAGTCATGCACGCACTTATGCTATACAAAATTCACACAGCACAGCGCTAATTAATAATATAGTGCGTAAAAAATACAAAACTACATTGGATATATCTAATGGTTTTTTCTTCCAGAATTTAGCGGATGAAAGTAGAGACCTAAGTGCATTTTCCTTTGGTTCTCAGAAACGCTTTTGTTGTTTACCCCAAGGTTATAAGAACAACCCAGGACTGTTTTCGGCCCGTGTCACATCAATCTTGCACCGAGGCATTATCATATGTGGATGATATCTATCTCACTGATGACACCCTTGACATTCATCTTGCAAGGGTCGATCGGATAATTCTGGGATTTGCTGCCTACGGATATAAATTTAATTTTATGAAAAGCAAGATTGCCTTTCTTAGTGTATTGTTCCTGGGATATGAGCTATCAAATGAGGGGAAGAGCCTGGCCCCGCACTTCCTAGAGAAGTGTGCTCAGCTACAGCCTCCGAACACGCTTAAGAAATTGCAGTCATTACTGGGTTTCTTTAATTTTGGCAGAACATATATTATGCAGAACGCGTAAAACCATTATATGACTTAATTCAGCCCAATTATTCTAGCAGGCGATGGACAATTGAACACACACACATCCTAAAGGACATACAACGAGACATGGTGGAAGCTGCGCCGCCATGGGGATTACGACCCCATCACCGTCATCCTGTTCCTGGCGGTCGTGACCGCCAGGAACAGGATGGCGGTGAGGGGTGTCCTGGGGCCCCTGGGGGCCCCTGCAGTGCCCATGCCAATGGCATGGGCACTGCAGGGGCCCCCGTAAGAGGGCCCCTAAAAGATTTTCAGTGTCTGCATTGCAGACACTGAAAATCGCGACGGGTGCTACTGCACCCGTCGCATCCTTCCCACTCCGCCGGCTCCATTCGGAGCCGGCTTCCTCGTGGGAAGGGGTTTCCCGCTGGGCTGGCGGGCGGCCTTCTGGCGGTCGCCCGCCAGCCCAGCGGGAAACACAGAATAACCGCGGCGGTCTTCTGACCGCGTAGCGGTATTCTGTTGGGGGAACTTTGGCGGGCGGCCTCCGCCGCCCGCCAAAGTTAGAATCACCCCCAAAATGTTGTGGGGAAGGGTGGCTGATCTTAAAGATAAGCTGCCATGTGTCCATGTAGTACATACATTAGGGCACCAACGTGTAGGAATACATGTTGCCGGTAATACATTGGCTGACGAAGCAGCCAAAGCATCAGTAGCTTCGGCTTCTGTGGCTGCAGTGACTCGTTCTAGGACGAGGTTGGATAATGAAATACTGATTGCCGTTAAAGCCTCGGCTTCAGGCAAGACCCTTCCGAAAGGATACCCTACGAACTATACCTATCATATCAGTGCACAGAATGTTGCTTTTGCAACAATTCCTGATGTTGGTGATCGAGTGATCCCAAATGAAGACCAAAGATTGGAACTGATTACAGCTGCACATGAGGGTGTCGCTTCTGCACATGCTGGTATACAGGCTACTATCACCATTCTACAACAACGGTACTGGTGGCCTGGTCTATGCAGACGGACTAAACAGTATGTCCTTTGCTGTGACATTTGTCAGCAGATTAAGGGTTCCAATATCAGACGCCCTCCGCAGACATCTCTCTTAGTGTCAGACAAACCACTCCATTGTGTGTACCTGGACCATTGTGGTCCTTTGCAACCTGATGGTGCATACAAATACATTTTAGTGGCTGTAGATTCCTGTTCTAGATTCCTGTGGGTATGGCCACAGCAGTCGGCTGACACCCGGACTGTTATAAAAGATTTGCTGATCTTTATCGGTACATATGCGGTTGCAGCATTCCATTCGGACCAGGTACCTGCATTTGCCTCTAAGGCATTCAGGGACACCATGGGGACGATGGGTGTTGAACTCCATTACTCCTCACCATACCATCCCGAGGGAAATTCGGTCGTGGAGAGGCAGAATCGTGATCTAAAGCAGTCCTTAACAGCTCGAGTATTAGGTTCAGGCCGCAGTTGGTTACATCACCTACATGGGGTCCAGAGAGCACTGAATAATCTGCCAAGACGGTCCTTGGGGGGAAAGTCTCCATATGAGGTTCTCTTTTGGACAACTATGTATGTTCCCGATCTTGATGCCCCTGGTATGGTGGCAGCAGAAACACCATTTGACATAAAAGAACGTCTCGCTGTTTTACAGGAGCTTCAACAATTCCGTGATGATAAATCATCTGCAAGCGCTGCCACCTTGGGAATAAGGGATTTGGCGAAAACTTCGACTGGCTGGATTCCTAACGTTGGGGATCTGGTTCGTGAGAAGATCGCTGTGAAAAAAGAATTTGGTCCAGCATACAGAGCACCTGTACCGGTCTTGGGGATGAAAGGCACCAGGACTGTCTTCCTTCCGCCATTGTCTGGTTCCAAATTTAACAGATTCATCTCCATTGATGACATCAAATTACACCATGTGGCCGATTCTTCACAGTAGACCAGGAGGTCCCTTGGGTGGTTCCCGATCCCCTCTCACTACCCAACAGGACATCCCTCTACATAGTAGGATGACCATCGCTACTACTGACTATGCAACTATGTCAGCTGCTGTTCCAGACACTTCCTCGACCATGGGGAGGGCGGAAAATGAACTTTTGTTGGTTCCTGTAACAACTTCGGAGAACACACCGCTACAGGATTTGGCTGTATTTTACACGAACACTTCCACGACTGGTAACGTCATCTATCATGAACCTCCACGAAGAGTGGATGGGAATTCGATGAGTCCTGTGTTTGCGGAGACTTCCTCTGGCTATTTTGTGGACATTGATGATTTTTCTTCAGATTCATCCTCAACTGAGACTGACAAACTTTCCAGAGGTAGCAAGTTCTATCAATGGCTTAAAAAGAACTATTTGATATATCCATGGAACTATCTCTGGTTCTGTTTGACATTTATTGCATTGTTTTTATGGATTGGTTTTGTGACTGTTTTCTTTTTACTAATTAATGGTCATTATATTGCTGATCGCTCCTCAGTGGAGCCTGTTGATGTAATTTTAACACCACATCATTCATCACATAAGGTCCGACGTGATTTGTCCCCTGTCAATATTACAGCTATTCCAATTTCTGATGGGATTGTTTGGGACAAAGTTCCATTCGATATATACGGGCTTACAGAGATAATTCAAATACCATACGTGTTCAAAATTTCTATGTCTGATGTTATTACACCTAATGTTGTCTCTGATGATTGGGATGTCCAAACAGTGAATTCCATGCTAACTGAAATGAAGGACTACTCCGCTTTTGGAAGTGATGATGTATATGATTTTACAATGAATTATGGTGAAATGTTCTGCTATAATAATTGGGGACATCACTTCCTGCACCGTTCAACTAGATATAGGCCTCTTTTTAACTACACACAATGGGAACATTGTTCAACACCACGGGTGGGGAGTCCAAAGTATTTCAGTGACAAATTCACATACATTTCTGGGCATGATACAACGAAAGCTGAATCTTATTATTTTAAATTACCCACGACACACATTAGAAAACTGTTGCTAACAGATACAAAACTGATTTATTCAGATCCCTTTGTTTCCCGACTTTCGATTGAGGGTTATGAATATTGGAAGAACACTATCGATTTGAAGAGTGTATGGGGGACGCAGGATTGGCAGATACAGGGTAGGGAGACTTTGTTTCGAGCTTGCTTAATTCCTGTGCAAATGATTTTTTTAAATGACACTGTTGAGCAGACATCATGTCTGGGATTAGCTAAAATAAAGGATCTAAACACGCCCAGTATCCCTACACCGACAAAATTTAAAGATTGGCAACACTTTCTAAATGTTTCTGAGGATAGGCTAGATGCATTGGTTAAGGCTGGTGACTATAATTCTTCACTTTCCAGTCCCGGGGGATGGTTGGTATGGCCCACCAATACTGATGAGTGTCAAAGGCGTTTTTTGAACTCTTCAGGGTTTTTTTCCATTCATAGACCAGACCCTCGCTTTTTTTCAGGTCAGCATGCTGGTATAATTACAACATACAGTGTGGGCAAGCTGTGCCAACAATGGGTACAAACAAACTCCTTAACAGCGGTGAAACAACACCTGAATACTCTTTCTGACAGTATAGACCTACAAGATTTCCTATTAGGTCCTAGAAAACAACGCTTGAAACGGTTTTTATATGCCATGTATAATGAAATTTGGAAACTTTATCAAATTGAGGCTGCTGCACGTTTACGGCAACTTGATAAAGAGAATTTGGAAAAAAACATTGTCTGTTGTCGACAATGGCATGAACACGCTATCCAACAGGATTTATTCCCTGTCGAATATAGTGTCATCTGCTATTGATATCACTCAGACTGATTTGTCTCGATTATATCATGGGCAAACACAGCTGCGTTCCATCATGCAGCTGAGTTGGGCATTGCAGACGCTGAAAAGTGGCCACATTCCATGGAAATACCTTAATGGGAGTGAACTATTCGCTGCTTTTAATTTTTCCAGGGAACAAGTGACAATGGCTAAAAGAGAGGCTCGTTTCACCTTGCTTCAAGTTGAAAAATTAGATAAGTTGCCCTTCACGGTAGCAGAGAGTCCTTCGTCTATCTGGCTCCTACACGGCATTATTAATTTACCGTTTTCAACGTTTCGTTTCTCAAGCTGCCTGAAACATCTTGCAGTGGGACGATATGAACGGCTAGGAGATAGCTTTATTAAGGAAGAGTGGGAGTTGCCCTTTGAGTATCGATGCCTGAACGGCGAACAAGAGGTCTTTCTTAGCGGAAGTGAATGTGGGACTACTGTTCGTCATTCCATGATATGCAAACAGGTGTCTCTTCACGGTCTTTGCAATGCGGGGGTCGCGAATTTGGCCTGTTTTCTGAAGGGTACTCTCGTCCCCTTGATTCGTTCAGTGTTTCATGTACTTTCTAATGGGAGTTATGTTCTTCTGAGCGATGACAGCTGTTGCGGCTTGCGACCTGGAATTGCCTACGCAATCTCAGTCACGAAGGTCGTTACGTGTTGTGGCCATGTTTTGTTTCCCCCCACACGAGAGATACAAGTATCTGAAATGTGGCCCCACATTGATACTATTAATGTGAACTATGACAAGTTGAGTAGACTGAAGGCGCTATTGTTTCAAAAACAGGTCGCCTTGACATCCGCAAAAGAGACGTATGCTCTCCAGGTTGCGAGATCATCAGCCGAGATACAATCCCTTTTAAATACCGATTTCTCCAAACACTTTGGAGAATTGGTGTCCAGAATATTCAATGCTTCAAGCACAAGTGGGATTGTTCATTTCTTTAAGGCTGTCGGGTCTGGTTTTGTGTCCATCTTCCAGACTGTCTTCGGAGTCATCCCATCAGCCATCCATTCTCTCTTTTCCAGTGTGTTTGGTGGCTTTCCAATTATTTTGGCTTTAATTGGCGGACTACTACTGCTATTTTTTCTGATTCGCGGTGGTTGTTTTTTTCCAGCGACACAGAGCAATGGAGCCGCTCCCGTCAACACTGCTGTGCCGTGAACGCATGGTTCGGATCTTCGGTACACCTTTGCTGGTGGAACTGGAATTTGACTGGTCATTGTCATTCCGGCCTCTACTGTGGTGCGTACAACCGGTGTTCCGCTGCATATGGTGTCTCTTTGAACATCTGCCTATGGTCTGTCTTGCTGTTGCACCGACATCTCCTGTGGACCACGAACTGCTGATGTCCCCGATGAGGGTTCATACACGGTCATGCCCCTTGAGACTGAGGTTGCTCCGCGAGGCCACCTATGAGCCTTCTGTTATACGATCTAACATGGATGAGGACACTGCAGAGAGTGTCGATACACCAATGACTATGGCTCACTTCTGCTCTGTGGATCCGTTTGTCCGTCCAGCTCTCAATTTCACTTCAGACGATGTTGACTCATTTTTAAGATCCTTGAATGGTGACTTCGATGACATTCTTCAAGATCCTGCATATAGCACATAATTTGGTGAATTCGCTTGCCAGTTCCCGATTCTAATAAAGTAGCAATTATACTAAAAGTTTGCTATACTTGTCATGGTTGATATTAAGGTCTCTGAGATGTTTTTTTTTTAAACGAATTTTATAACACAACATTTATTTTATCATTAAGTTTTTGGCTTTTTAGTTCAGTAGCAGCTTTTTAGCGATTGGGTTTCTTTACCTTCATCATACCTGTTACGGCAATGGGGAGGGTGTAGTGAATCCTAGTTTGTTTTACCGGGTTAACAGGAGTTAGCTTAGCCGTAGGCTTGTAAACTCGTGCCCCCGTCACCCAGTGACTTTTAACCTACTTAGCTTGCTCTGGCTTAGTCCATTTAATTATTTATTTCCTTTAAAAAATGGCGGCCTTGTTTATAGTTAGGCCACTTGTTATGGGTTCTATTATCCGTGTCACTGCGCCAAGGCGTCAAGATCAAGCACGAAAGACAAACATACAGTAGGCATTCACACTTAGGGATTTTCCCTCTCTATACTTTCGAGGGATTGTTGATATTAATTGCCGTCCCAAGCATGCCTGTTATCTATTGTTATGAATAACACTTATGTCAGGGGACCTTGTAGATCTGTATAAATACATCACACTTTTAGACAGATAATCAGAGGGATCCCGACCAGAGGGCATCGCCACCATCGCTGATACCGATGCTGCAGTCATCTTGACACTGACCCAGTCTTCGTGTCCCTGCGGAGTCTGAGATAGAGACCTCATTCCAAGGTAACGAGGGTTGGGGGCTCCTCTCATGGACACAGCTTTGGCAGATTAGGTTTAACTAACCCAGCTCTTCCTTTTATAGGTAGGAGGTTAGACCTACTCTCCTTAGGGTATTAGGGCTTATTCCATCTTTTACATATACATATATTTCTTTCATATATTGCATAATGGTGGGGGTCTTTATAACAATGACTCTCCTCTTTACAATACTGTTGCTTGGTATATTCATTATCCTAATCATTGCAGTTCATGCAACTTATCACAAATTGCAGTTATGTTGAATAAACCTATTATAATTTTACTGCATCTGTGTTATTGCCTTTGTTTGTATGAGACATAATAAATCTGTGAGAAAAGGGTAATTTCCGTTTAACCACGACAACCCTGAGATATTGTACTTTGAGTCCATGCATAAGCGACTGCTACAAATCACCTTTTAATATTGTGTTTCTGGTGAGGTACTGCTAGTAAGCCGGTAAGGTTTGGACAACAGTTACAAATAGTTGTAGGAAGAGACTTAGGGCCAGATGTAGCAACTTGGCAATTTGCGACTTGCAAATTGCGAGTCCCTGCGACTCGCAATTTGCAAGTCGCAAATTGCTATGCAGTACGGTGTCTCAGACACCGACTGCGACTCGCAATGGGGTCGCAATGACCCACCTCATCAATATTCATGAGGTGGGTCGCAAATTGCGGCCCCATTGCGAGTATAGGCACTCGCTAACATGGAGGCCTGCTGACGTCAGCAGACCTCCATGTTCGTGACTGCTTTTTAAATAAAGCAGTTTTTTTTTTTTAAGTGTAGCCCGTTTTCCTTAAAGGAAAACGAGCTGCACTTAAAAAAAAAACGAAACCTTTAGTTTCGGTATTTTTTCAGGGCAGGGAGTCGTCCCTTGGACCACTCCCTGCCCTGAAAAAATATTTTTGGGTCCATTCACAAAGTGGAAGGGGTCCTATGGGGACCCCTTCCAATTTGCGAGTGGGTTACCATCCACTTGAAGTGGATGGTAACTGCGACTCCATTTGCGACCGCGTACGCGGTCGCAAATGGAATTGCATCCCACTGCGAGTCGCAAATAGGAAGGGAACACCCCTTCCTATTTGCGAGTCGGAAATGCATTTTGCGAGTCGGAGCCGACTAGCAAAATGCATTTCTGAATAGCAAAGTGGCTTTTGCGCCTCGCAAACGGCGAATTTTCGCCGTTTGCGA
Source organism: Pleurodeles waltl (assembly GCF_031143425.1). Taxonomy (NCBI): domain Eukaryota; kingdom Metazoa; phylum Chordata; class Amphibia; order Caudata; family Salamandridae; genus Pleurodeles; species Pleurodeles waltl. The sequence continues at coordinate 1,258,607,874 of NC_090445.1, read as the reverse complement.
GGCGCAAACACTTTGCTACATCTGGCCCTTAGTCACCTACAAACGAAAGTACTGTCATCCTGAGACTAGCAGTCTTGCTCAGAGCAAGAGTCCAAACTACGACAGTTAACGCGTGGGTAGGAAATGTGCCCATGGGGAGTGGCCACCAATATATACGATGATTAATGAAACTGACTAATAATGAAATATTAATGTACTAATGTATGATTTTGTACTAGCATTAAGAGTATATGTTAAGGTTTTGCTAATTAATCATTAGGCCTTAGTTAGCATGAGTCGGGGGCCTAGCTGCCCGGTTTCATATTAAATGTGTTTTTCTAACGTGTAGTGTGCTGACTTGCTGAAGGACATGAAGCTGTACTTTTCCAGAAGTTAGGGATGTATGTGTAACCGTAGTAAATCTTCTCATGAGAACCCGACTTGCTCAAGGAGACATTCTTGTGGAGCGCAACAGTGTAATTCACAACAGGTACAAGGTCTAGACTAGGGAAAACAATGGGACTACTGACTTGAGAAACAAATGTCACTTATTCCTCTCCTGACACTCTACCCGTTGGAGGCGTCAATTACAGGAGCCAATAAACTACGTGAGAACTGTTATGGGGTGACATTCGTAATGAGATGACAAGTAAACCATTGGATGGAGATGATGGTGCGCCAAAACGTGCCCAATTGGAAATTAGGGGACTGTACAACAAGATTGATATAAAATTCTTGGACACGAGGAGAAATCAGCCATTCCGAGCCATTATATGCCATTACAAGCCATTGCATGCCTTTTGCTATTGCCACACCACTTTGTTACTCTGCCCAAAGACTTTGCTGTTTGAACTTTGCAAACCATCCTCACTTACTTTGCCTTGCCCGATTCATACCTTTCCTCCTTATGAGGGAGGTATTCCCTTTTTCCCGATCTTACTGAACTTTGCTGTGTTTCCTGGCTGATGGCGAATCAGCTGATGTCCTGAGGACGAAGACTGACCCTGTATGCTGACCCATTACGGAGGGTAACTATATGTTGATGAAATTGAATTGTCTGTTTGCCTTTTCTTTCTAGGAACCAACTGCTTCTTTTGATAGAGACCATAGACAGATGTTTTCTAAATTGGTGTTGCTAAAATTGTTTCGCATGAAGCCCAACATGCTAATGCTAATTCGAGGTTAGTTAAGTAGTTGACTAAACGGTCGCAAGCAGACAAATGACTGAATCTATGCTTTGTTGAATAATGCGCTAATGATACTCTGCTAAAGTTAACCTATGTTGACATCGTGCTATGTTGTAATTTTTATGATCTTTGCTTTGATGAAATCTTATTCGGGTTGCCATATTATGACAATGTTGATGTGTTTTCTGGTTTTGAGACTAATAAACTTGCTAGTAGAATTGTAATCAATAGGGAATAAATATCATAAATCTTATTAAATTCTGTGGGGTTATACATGACTGAAAGGTCATGGTGGTTTCCGAGTCTTATTGATGCCATTGGTTAATTTGAATGACATGCTATGGTGAATACAGATGAAGTTATTGATCTATTGATTGACATGTTGACTAATTATCCCTTCTTAAGGAGACTTCAATCAGGGTCAAATGATTCATCAGCCTAAAACGAGTCCCAGGGTGAATAGATTATCTAGATTGGGACGCGTTATCAGTTCTTTTTAAAAATGTGCAGGTTTGGTAGGTTTCCCTAGGTGCCTGTTAAGCTAGAGGCCAAAATCCACAGCTAGGCACTTTGCAAAAAACAGCTCTGTTTTCTTTGGGAAAATGTGATGTGTCCACGTTATGTTTTCGGGCATTTATTGTTGTGGGCAGTAGGCCTACCCACACAAGTGAGATTTCATTTTTATCGGGAGACTTGGGTGAGCTCTGTGCAGAAGGAAATTTGTGGATCCTCTTAGATTCCAGAACTTTCTGTCCCTGAAATGTGAGGAACCCTGTTTTTAGCCAAAGTTTGAGGTTTGCAAAAGGATTCTGGGTAACAGAACATGGTGAGAGCCCCACAATTCACACCATCTTGGATTCTCCTAGGTCTGACTAGGTGTGTAGTTTTCAAAAATGTACAGGTTTGGTTGGTTTACCTAGGTGCCTGCTAAGCTAGATGCCAAAATCCACAGCTAGGCACTTTGCAAAAAACAGCTCTGTTTTCTTTGGGAAAATGTGATGTGTCCACCTTGTGTTTTGGGGCACTTATTGTTGCGGGCACTAGGCCTACCAGACAAGTGAGGTACCATTTTTATCGGGAGACTTGGGAGAACGCTGAGTGGAAGGAAATTTGTGTCTCCTCTCAGATTCCAGAACTTTCTTACACCGAAATACGAGGAAAAAGTGTTTTTTAGCCAAATTTTGAGGTTTGCAAAGGATTCTGGGTAACAGAACCTGGTGAGAGCCCCACAATTCACCCCATCTTGGATTTCCCTAGGTGTGACTAGGTGTGTTGTTTTAAAAAATGTGCAGGTTTGGTAGGTTTCCCTAGGTGCCTGCTAATCTAGAGGCCCAAATTTGCATCTAGGCACTTTGCAAAAAACAGCTATGTTTTCTTTGGGAAAATGTGATGTGTCCACCTTGTGTTTTGGGGCATTTATTTTCGCGGGCACTAGGCCTACCCTCACAAGTGAGATACCATTTTTATCAGGAGACTTGGGTGAGCTCTGTGCAAAATTTGCGGATCCTCTCAGATTCCAGAACTTTCAGTCACTGAAATATGAGGAAAAGGAGTTTTTTTAGCCACATTTTGAGGTTTACAAAAGTTTCTGGGTAACAGAACCTGGTGAGATCACCACAAGTCACCCCATCTTGAATTCCCCTAGTTGTATAGTTTTCAAAAATGTACAGGTTTGGTAGGTTTCCCTAGGTGCTGGCTGAGTTAGAGGCCAAAATCCACAGCTAGGGCCTTTGCAAAAACAGCTCTCAGAATCACTAGCAGCTGCCTTTCACACAGTACACAGGATTACTGTCTGGCGTGGGGAGGCAAGGACTTACCTCCACCAAATTTGGACAGATGAACCACTGGACTGTCGGGGTCACTTGGATCCAGCTCCTGTGTTCCAGGAACCAAGCTCATCACAATGAGAGGGGACTCAGTGGACCGGTGAAGCAGAAGTTTGGTGCCTGCATTAGCAGGGGGAAGATTTGGTCGACCCACAGGAGATTTCTTCATGGCTTCCAGTGCAGGGTGAAGGCAGACAGCCCCCAGAGCATGCACCACCAGGAAACAGTTGAGACAGCCAGCAGGATTAGGCGCTACAATGTCGCTGGTAGTCTTTTTGCTACTTTGTTGCAGTTTTGCAGGCGTCCTTGAGCAGTCAGCGGTCGATCCTTGGCAGACGTCGAACAGGGAGATGCAGAGGAACTCTGGTGAGCTCTTGCATTCGTTATCCAAAGAGAAGCCCACGGGAGAGACCCTAAATAGCCCTCAGAGGAGGATTGGCCACCTAGTCAGGTAAGCACCTTTTAGGAGGGGTCTCTGACGTCACCTGTTGGCACTGGCCACTCAGAGGCCTCCATTGTGCCCTCACACCTCTGGATTCAAGATGGCAGTGGTCTGGGACACACTGGAGGAGCTCTGGGCAATACCCCTGGGGTGGTGATGGACAGGGGAGTGGTCACTCTCCTTTCCTTTGTCTAGTTTCGTGCCAGAGCAGGGGCTGGGGGTCCCTGAACCGATGTAGACTGGTTTATGCAAGGAGGGCACCATCTGTGCCCTTCAAAGCATTTCCAGAAGCTGGGGGAGGCTACTCATCCAAAGCCCTTAACACCTATTTCCAAAGGGAGAGGGTGTAACACCCTCTCTCAGAGGAAATTCTTTGTTCTGCCTTCCTGGGACTGGGCTGCCCAGACCCCAGGAGGGCAGAAGCCTATCTGTGGGTTGGCAGCAGCGGTAGCTGCAGTGAAAACCCCAGAGAGCTGGTTTGGCAGTACCCAGGGTCCATGCTGGAGCCCCTGGGATGCATGGGATTGGCACCCCAATACCATAAGTGGCATGGCGGACAATTCCATGATCTTAGACATGTTACATGGCCATATTTGGAGTTACCATTGTGAAGCTACATATAGGTATTGACCTACATGTAGTGCACACGTGTAATGGTGTCCCCGCACTCACAAAGTCTGGGGAAATTGCCCTGAACTATGTGGGGGCACCTTGGCTAGTGTCAGGGTGCCCTCACACTTAGTAACTTGGCACCTAACCTTGACTAAGTGAGGGTTAGACATATAGTTGACTTATAAGTTACTTAAGTGCAGTGTAAAATGGCTGTGAAATAACGTGGACGTTATTTCACTCAGGCTGCAGTGGCAGTCCTGTGTAAGAATTGTCTGAGCTCCCTATGAGTGGCAAAAGAAATGCTGCAGCCCCTACAGATCTCCTGGAACCTCAATAACCTGGGTACCTAGGTACCATATCCTAGGGAATTGTAAGGGTGTTCCAGTGTGCCAAGTAGAATTGGTGAAAATGGGTACTAGCCTATAGTGACAATTTTAAAGACAGAGAGAGCATAAGCACTGAGGTTCTGATTAGCAGAGCCTCAGTGATGCAGTTTAGCCCTACACAGGCATATACATACAGGCCACAAACTATGAGCACTAGGGTCCTGACTAGCAGGGTCCCAGTGAGACATATAAAACACACTGACAAATAGGGTTTTCACTATGAGCACTGGGGTCCTGGTGCAGGATCCCACTGAAACAGTAAAACCACCCTGATATATACTCACAAACAGGCCAAAAGTAGGGGTAACAATGCTAGAAAGAGGCTACCTTCCTACAACGACAAATATGCATTTTGTGTCAAATTGGCGCTGGCTGGACCCAGGAGGGGCCTGGGGGCCTCAACTCAGTGTGAAGAGTAAGAGGGGGCTCTCAGTACTTTAGAGAGCCCTGAGGATGCCAGACAGCACCCACAGGAGTCCCAGGACATGGGGACAAAGGAGTTGCAAAACACGGTTGGTGCAGCACAACAAAGGGCGGTCCCAAGCCGCCGGAGAACAACTCAGCGAGATGAGTATCGCAGGATGGAGTCCTGGGGACCTGGACCAGGCTGTGCACAAAGGAATTTTGCAAATAGTGCACAGAGGCCTCAGGAGGTGAAGAAGATGCAGTACACAAGGGTACCGTCGCCCTCAGGGAAGGCAAGGTCTTACCTCCTCCAATTTGCGTCAGCAGGACCTCAGGGCAGTCTATGTCGATCGGGTCCACCCTCTGTGTCCTTAGGAGCACACTCGTCGCTGTGAGAGGAGTTCAAGGTTACCAGGTGTCGTCTTAGAAGGTGCCTGCGTGAGCAGGGGAGTGACTCTGTTACCCCACAGGAGATTTTTTCGGTCCTTCATGTGCAGGATGAAGACAGGGAGTCCCCAGAGCATGCACACCATGGAAACTGTTGCAGTTGCTGGCTGCAGCTGAAGATGCAGAAGAAAAGTATCCCTCGTGGATACTTTGTTGCTGTTACAGCGGTTCTTGGAGCAGGCTGCGGTTGACCCGAGGTCAGAGGATGAAGTAGTAGTTGCAGAGGATTCCTGAAGAAAACTTGCAAGCAGAATCTGAAGAGAACCCACAGGAGAGACACTAAATAGCCCTGAGAGGGGGATTAGCTACTTTATCAGGTATGAACCTATCAGGAGGGGTCTCTGACATTACCTGCTGGCAGTGGCCACTCATAGCCCTCCAGAGTAGCCCCACACCTTGGAAAGCAAGATGACTGAAGTCTGGGGCACACTGGAGGAGCTCTAGGCACCACCCCTAGGGTGGTGATGGACAGGGGAGTGGTCACTCCCCTTTCCTTTGTCCAGTTTCATGCCAGAGCAGGGGACAAGGGGTCCTTGAACCGGTGTAGACTTGCTTATGCAAGGAGGGCACCATCTGTGCCCTTCAAAGCATTTCCAGAGGCTGGGGGAGGCTACCCCTCCCTAGCCTGTAGCACCTATTTCCAAAGGGAGAGGGTGTAACACCCTGCTTTCAGAGGAAATGCTTTGTTCTGCCTTCCTGGGACTGAGCTGCTCAGACCCCAGGAGGGCAGAACCCTGTCTGTGAGGTGGCAGCAGCTGTAGCTACAGTGCAAGCCTCAGAGAGCTGGTTTGGCAGTACTGGGGGTCCATGGTGGAGCCCCCAGGATGCATGGGATTGACTCCCCAACACCAAATTTTGAATGGGGGGACAATTCCATGATCTTAGACATGTTACATGGCTATATTCTGAGTTAACATTGTGAAGCTACATATAGGTATTGACCTATATGTAGTGCGCGCGTGTAATGGTGTCCCTGCACTCACAAAGTCCCGGGAAATGGCCCTGAACTATGAGAGGGCACATTTGCTAGTGCAAGGGTGCCCCTACACTTAGTAACTTTGCACCTAACCTTCAGCAAGTGAATGTTAGACATATAGGTGACTTAAGTTACTTAAGTGCAGTGAAAATGGTTGTGAAATAACTTGTGCATTATTTCACGCAGGCTGCAATGGCAAGCCTGTGCAAGGGTTTGTCTGAGCTCCCTATGGGTGGCAAAAGAAATGCTGCAGCCCATATGGATCTCTTGGAACCTCAATGCCCTGGGTACCTAGGTACCATACACTAGGGACTTATAAGGAGGGTCGAGTGTGCCAATTGAAATTGGTAAAGGAAGCCACTTGCCTACAGTGACAAATGTAAAAGCAGAGAGAGCATAAGCACTGAGGTTCTGGTTAGCAGAACCTCACTGACACAGTCAAGCACTACTGACAACACATACATTAGGCCACAAACTATTAGCACTGGGGTCCTGTCTAGCAGAATCCCAGTGACACAGTAAAAACACGCTGACACACACTCACAAACAGGCCAAAAGTGGGGGTAACCATGCTAGAAAGCGGCTACTTTCTCACACTCTCTGGGTGTGAGAGTGGGTATAACAGTGTCTATCTTGTTGTGAGAGTGTGTGTCGGATATGAGAGTGAGTGTCACAGTGTGACTCTGGTTCTGTGACTACAAGTAAGAGCGTCTCTCCGGTTATGAGAGTGACTGTCTGTCTGTCTGGGTATGAGAGTGAGTGTGACAATGTCTGCCTGGATGTGAGAGTGGGTGTGAGAGTTTTTCTTTGAGTGTGTCAGTGAGCATATAAGTGTCTGAGTGGGTGTGAGAGTGGATCTGACAGGGTCTTTCTGAGTGTCAGAGGGGGTGTGACAGTGTCTACCTTGCTGTGAGAGTGGGTGTGAGTCTCTCTCTGAGTGTGAGAGTGAGCATGAGAGTGTCTGTGTGGGTGTGAGAGTGGATGTGACAAAGGCGGTCATTCTGACCCTGGCGGTAATTACCGCCAGGGCCGGGGTCGGCGGTAGCACCGCCAACAGGCTGGCGGTGCTCCGCCGGGCATTCTGACCGCGGCGGTACAGCCGTGGCCAGAAGCGGAAAGCCGGCGGTGTACCGCCGACTTTCCGCTGCCCATGGGAATCCGCCATGGCGGCGCAGCTTGCTGCGCCGCCATGGGGATTCTGACACTTCATACCGCCATCCTGTTCCTGGCGGTTCGCCCGCCAGGAACAGGATGGCGGTATGGTGTGTCGTGGGGCCCCTGCAGTGCCCATGCCAATGGCATGGGCACTGCAGGGGCCCCCATAAGAGGGCCCCACAAAGAATTTCAGTGTCTGCTTTGCAGACACTGAAATTCGCGACGGGTGCAACTGCACCCGTCGCACCTTCCCACTCCACCGGCTCCATTCTGAGCCGGCTTCCTCGTGGGAAGGGTGTTTCCCACTGGGCTGGCGGGCGGCCTTTTGGCTGTCACCCGCCGGCCCAGTGGGAAACCCAGAATGACCGCCGCGGTCTTTTGACCGCGGTACGGTCTTCTGGCGGTTCCCGCTTGGCGGGCCCACCCCCAAAGTCTCTCTAATTGTGAGAGTGGGTGTGACAGTGTGTAGGAAAATGCCACTGCTGGCATGGTCACCCCCCACTTTTTGCTGAGTGTGCCAGCTTTGATTGGAAGTGTGCTGGGACCCTGCTAACCAGGCCCCAGCACCAGTGTTCTTTTCTAAAACTGTACCTTTGTTCCCCAATTGGCACAGCCCTGGCACACAGTTAAGTCCCTTGTAAAAGGTACCCCTGGTACCAAGGACCCTGTGGCCAGGGAAGGTCCCTAAGGGCTGCAGCATGTATTATGCCACCCCCAGGGACCCCTCACTCATTGTATGCACGCTACATTTCAGCTTGTGTGTGCTGGTGGGGAGAAAAGACAAACTTCACATGGCACTCCCATCAGAGTGCCATGCCCACAAACCACTGCCTGTGGCATAGGTAAGTCACCCCTCAAGCAGGCCTTACAGCACTAATGCAGGGTGCACTATAGCACAGGTATGCCCCCAGAGTGTCTAAGTCAATTCTTAGACATTGTAAGTATAGGGTAGCCATACTGAGTATATGGTCTGGGAGTTTGTCATTACGAACTCCACAGCACCATAATGGCTACACTGAATACTGAATACTGTGAAGTTTGGTATATTATTGAGAAATGCACACTGAGGGCATCTTAGAGATGCCTCCTGTATGTTAGCCCAATTGCTAGTGCAAGGCTGCCCTTCTGTGCCAGCCAGCCACTTCCAGACGAGTTTCCGACCACATGAGGTGAGTGCCTTTGTGCACTCTGTGGTCAGAAACAAAGCCTGTCCTGGGAGGAGGTGCTTCACACCTCCCCCTGCAGGAACTGTAACACCTGGTGTTACAATCCCCAAGGACACTCCAGCTAGTGGAGATGCCCGCCCCCCTGGACGAGCCCCCACTTTTTAGCCGCAATTCCGGAGGAATAATCAGAACAACAAGGAGTCACCTCCTCAGCCAAGTCCACCCCTAAGGTGACCAGAGTTGAAGTGACTTCCTCCTTGAGAAATCCTCCATCTTGCTTTGGAGGATTAGGACTAATAGGGATGTGCTTCCCTCCCCAGAGGGAGTGGGCACAAGGAGGGTGTAGCCACCCTCAGGAACAGTAGCCATTGTTACTACCCTCTAACCCTAACACACTCCTAAATTTAGTAATTAATAGTGACCTTGAACCCAGCTCTTCAGATTCCTGATGACCTCAAAAGAAGAAGAAGGACTGCTGAGCTGAAAACCCTGCAGAGACGAAAATGAGTTGACAACTGACTTGGCCCCAGCCATACCGGCCTGTCTCCTGCTTCAAAGACCCAGCAACTGAAAAGCGACACATTCTACAGGACCGCCGACCCCTGAAAAGCCTCCAGAGGACTGCCTGCATCACCCAGGACCAAGAACTCCAGTGGGCAGCGGCTCTGGCCAACAAGAAGAAAGGACATCCATCTTTAAAGGGACTCCCACCTCACTCCAGTAGTGTGAGTACACAACACTCTGCACCCATGGCTGACCTCCCTGCACCCCCACGATGACGCCTGTAGACGAAATCCCGAGGTCCCCCTGACAGCGATTGCCCGGGACGAAGATATCCGACGCCTGGACGAAGCACTGCACCGTAGTCCCCTGGCCCATGAGAAACCGACCACCGGTGCTGCCACGACCAGCAGGCGGCCCTCACCCTTGCCCTGTCAGTGGCTTTCCCAAGAGGCCTCCCTTGTGACCTGCCTGCAGCTCCTAAGTGACCCCCGGGTAACTCCTTAGAGTTCTATTGAGAACCCGATGCCCTGTTTGCACACTGTACCCGGCCACCCCGTGATGCTGAGGGTGTAGTTTTTGTGACTACTTGGGGCCCCTCCAGTACTCCTCCAAACACCCCTGGTCTGCCCTCCGACAACGTGGGTACTTACCTGCAAGCAGACTGGAACCTGAGTACCCCCGTCTCCATAGGCTCCCACGTTATTTTAGCTCCTGTTTGACCTCTGCATCTGACCGGCCCTGTGTTGCTGGTGCTGGGTGTTTAGGTTTGCCTTGAACCCCCAAAGGCGGACTACCTCTACCCTGGAGATTAAACCTGTAAGTGTGGTACTTACCTCTGAAACTGTACTGTACTTAACTCCCCAGGAACTGTTGAAAATTGCACTGTGACCATTTTTAAAATAGCTTTTTGCCATTTTAATGAAAACTATATTGAATCTATTCAAAGTCTCAACTATTACTATGCAGAGTAACTTTCATTTAATGTACTTACCTGCTGAATGAATCTTGTGGTTCTAAAAATAAATTAACAAAAGAATATTTTCCTATGGAAAAAACCTATTGGGTGGAGTTAAGTCATTGAGTGTGTGAGTTCACTTTTTGCTTGTGTGTGTACAACAAACGCCGAACACTACCCTCTGATAAGCCTAACTGCTTGACCACACTACCACAAATAGAGCATTAATATTATCTATTGTTGCCTCTGTCAAGCCTCTTGGGGAACGCCTGGACTCTGTGCACACTGTGACCCTCAATATGACATTGGCGGTAAATCCCCCTTCCTGCCATGCTGACTGCCGCCAACATAACGCCGCGGCGGCTTATAACCACCAAGCATATCATGACATACACATACCAGTCCGTCACTATACAGCCACACATACAAGTCTGCCAGCACAAAGGTCAGTGATAAACTGGCGGTACCCAAACCCATACCGTCACACCAACAGAACTATGCCCACAGCATTATGACCCACGAATCACCACGGCGGACATTCAATGGTGGTAAACCATTGGCGGTACATACCACTTCACGTAAAATACACACACTAAAACAAAACAACACCACATTGGAGAATTCAAACTATACACACCAGACACACATACACACATACCACACCCACACCACTATAAAACACACACCCACATTACCCACAACCCTTTACCATTTCAAACAATTGCCAACAGAGAGAGAGAGAGAGAGAGAGCAAGAGCACCCACACAACCACAGCCACATAACATCATCACCTATACACCATCCACGCACCTTACATCACACACCCCAACACATCACCCCACACACCCTCACCCATACCACTCACACTACACCCATGGCACCACAATGACACCTCAGGTTCTCAGAGGAGGAGCTAAGGGTCATGGTGGAAGAAATCATCAGGGTAGAGCCACAGCTATTTGGATCACAGGTGCAGCAGACATCCATTGCTAGGGAGATGGAGCTATGGTGAAAATCGTGGACATTGTCAATGGGGTGGGACAGCACCCCAGAACAAGAGATGACATCAGGAAGAAGTGGAACAACCCACAAGGAGGAACACATCTTGACAATCATGCATCCTGACGGCCTGGCAGGAGTAGGAGGAGGACTGGACTCTGGTAAGTCAAATCCCTATTACTATCACCCCCCTACCTGCATGCCATCACAAACCCCCACCCTTACCCTAACTCCCATCACTCCACTCCATCCCACATACACCACCATCACAACCCACGCATCCCAACACCAAGCCCTGCATGCAACACCAATGCATGGACACCCCTCACAGACCTGCATGGACACCTATCGCCACTGTATGAACACTGGAGAGAATCACCTAGCCCACCAAATTGTAACTCACACAAAGGCAAATCTGCCAGGGCAACAACAACCATAGAGGCCAACACACCCATGTACATGATGGCACACGCAGAAACAATAACACTGCATTTACATCCCCACAGGTCCCCCAGCCAATGTCACTGGAGAAGAGGTGCCAGCAACATCCAGTTTCCCCCCAGAAGAGGCCCACAGTGATGACAGCAGCTCTGCTTGCCTGGATCTGAATGACCAATCTGGCCCATCAGGAATCTAAGGAGAGTCAGTTACCGAGGCACAGTCACACTCCACCACAGAGCTTTTCCCCTCAGGAAACACCACCACATCACCCACCCAGCGGGCCCATACCTCTGTCCCCAGGACACGTCAATCAGCAGTGTGTCCACCACTACAGGGACCCCAGGCCACCCCACAAACACAGGACGATCAGGGTCCTGGGGTCAGTGGCAGTGGGCACACGGTTTAGGGGACAGAGGCAAAGGACAACAGGGAAGCTGGGAGGACTGCTGTGAAACAGGGGGAGAACAGGCCCAGGGAACCGACTCTCCAGGAGGCACTCACTGCGATCCTGGGAGCATACCAACATTCCCAGGATACCCTGAGCCAGATACTGGACAAGTTGCAGGAGAACATGCGGCTGCAGGAGGGACAGTACCTGGGGATCAGGGAGAACTTGAAGGACATCAACACCACCCTGGTCTCCATTGCAGGGGTGCTGGCAGACATGGCCAACACTATGAGGGAGGCAGTGGCACCCCACCGGGCCTCTGCCACTAGCCAAACGAATGAACAGCCCTCCACCTCTGCTGCTGCTATTGGACAGGACGCCCTGCCACAGGAACAACAGGCCACCAGCACCCCTCCCCCTGCAGAAGGATAACCACCCCGCAAATGTTCCCTGCGATCCAAGCAGAAGAAAGTGGCTATTGCCAAGACTCCTACCAGGAAATAAGACTCTCCTGATTGTCACCATTGAGTCCACCATGAACTGTCATTGCTCCCCTTCCTATGTCCCCTTGGACAATGCACCTGTGATACAAATAGACTGGACTCTAACCTGGACTTTCCTCCACCATCACCCCAGCCCATTGCACATCCCCCTCTACTTCTTAGCACTTAAATAAACACCCTTTGAAAAAATACAAGTATGGAGTATGTCAAATGATTTAAGTATGTATTCGTTTAACAAGGTTTAAACATTGAAAATCAAATGTACAGTAATGTATACATAGGCATGACCTGTAATTGGCTGCAGTCAACACACCAAGAGTGATAGTGGGGCACAAATATCTGTAAATAGAGATGCCAAAGGGTACAGTGAGTGGACATAGAAGTTGGAAAATCAGACTGCCAGTGACAATGTCAAACACAAAACTGTCTTTTCAATGTGAAGTTACACTGTCTTACCTGTGTGTCATTGGAAGCATTGTCGAATTATTGCACTTCTGTTGTCCTCATCCTCATCTTCTGTCTCTTCATCTTCACTGTCCACAGGGTCCACTGCTGTCACATGACCATCTCCAGCCTCATCCTCCTGCTGAAGAGGCACCTGGTGACATAAGGCAAGGTTGTGCAACATACAGCATGCCACGATGATCTGGCAGACCTTCTTGGGTGAGTAGTACAGGGATCCACCTGTAAGATGGAGGCAACAAAACCTGGCCTTCAGAAGGCCAAAGGTCCTCTCTATAATTCTTCTTGCTCGCCCATGTGCCTCATTGTAACGTTTCTCTGCCCTTGTCTCTGCCCTTGTCCTGGGATTCCTCACAGGGGTCATTAGCCATGAGAGGTTGGGGTAACCAGAGTCACCTGCAAATATTGAGGGACAACTGTTAGCCACACACCAACCCTTAGGGCCTACACCATACCCATACACCAACATCCACTGGGTGGGAACCAGGGCTCACCTATTAGCCACACCCTGTGCCTCTGGGGTTGAGCCATCACATATGGAATGCTGCTATTTCTCAGGATAAAGGCATCATGCACAGAACCAGGATATTTTGCATTGACGTGGGAGATGTACTGGTCCGCCAGGCACACCATCTGCACATTCATGGAGTGAAAGCTCTTTTGATTTCTAAACACCTTTTCATTCCACCGGGGGGGGGGCAAAAGCAATATGTGTACCATCAATTGCCCCAATAATGTTGGGGATATGTCCCACTGCATAGAAATCAGCTTTCACTGTGGCCAAATCCTCCAGCTGGGGGAAAACGATGTTGCTGTGCATGTGTTTAATCAGGGCAGACAACACTCTGGTCAGCACTATTGAGAACATTGGCTGTGACATTCCAGCTGCCAAGCCCACTGTCACTTGGAAGGAGCCAGTTGCCAGGAAATGGAGCACAGATAGCACTTTCACAAGAGGGGGGATCCCGGTGGGGTGACAGGTAGCAGAGATTAGGTCAGGCTCCAATTGGGCACACATTTCTGTGATTGTGGCCCTGTCCAGTCTATAGGTGAGGATAATGTGCCTGTCCTCCATTGTGGCCAAGTCCCACAGGGGTCTGTACACGGGGGATGTCTCCATCTCCTATTCAACCACAGTGGTTGCAATCTATGGGTCAGAATGGTGAGCAGCTGGTCAGTATCTTTTATTTCCAAACACTACACTTCACTGCATGTTGTGATTGTAACAGTAGTTTTGTTGGAGATGTCCAAATGCTACGTATGTGCACTGTGAAGCAGTTAGGAGGCATGACCTGCACCCCCACATGAAATGGTGTCAGCCTGTCCTGTTTCAAGGGACAGGTAGAAATGAGGTAATTCCTCTGACATTGTGCTCCATTGCGGGAGGCTGTCGAAAACCGCTGTGCAACTCCTCATTGGTTAACATTGGGCCCTAAGGGGTACAATGGCCAATGGTGATGTACTCCGATGGTGACGGTATGCACCGCCACGGATGTCACCACCATTTTCTATCTGTTCACTCACTTGCTACCTGACCTTTAACAGGAGAGGACCTAAACAGCATGTGCTGCTGTGACCTGTGCCTGGAACTGACCGTGGCTCGTGTCACTGGGGAAAGGGCACCTTCTTTCACCTCGCAAGAGTTGGAGAGACTGGTGGATGGGGTCCTGCCCCGTACCAAATGCTGTATGGGCCTCCAGACCAACAGGTGAGTACACCGTGAGTACGATGCATGGGGCATGAATGCATGGAGTGCTGTGTGTGAAGGCCTCATGTAGGGGGGGTGGTGGATGGGCCCTGGGCAGCGTGCAGCATGTATGGTGGGCTGTGTCTGTGCTAATGGGGACGGGAAAGGGCATGGTGGGCCATGAGTGTAACAGGCAGGACAGTCGGACTAATAGCTTTCTGTGTGTCTATTTCCCTGCAGGTCAGCACCCATCAGAAAAAGGGTTTGTGGCCATCGCCAAGGACGTGCAGACCATGGGGGTCTACGACAGGCAGAGCACCCACTGTCGCAAATGATGGGAGGACCTGAGACGCTGGGCACGGAAGACGGCGGAAGCCCAGCTGGGGATGGCCTCCCAACGAGGAAGGAGTGCCCAGTGAACCCTTACCCCTCTGATGGTCCGCATACTGGTGGTGGCCTATCCTGAACAGGATGGGAGCCTGGGGGCCTCACAGCAGCCACAAGGGGGTGAGAAGAGTGCCCCAATATACAACTTGCGCCTTGTGGGGTGTTATCCATGTGGGGGATGTGGGCCTATGGGTGCCCCTAGGTCAGGCTTGACATTGCAGAGTAGATCCCATGTTGGGCAGGGTTCTGATGAAAATACCTCCAACCAAGCTAGTAGGCATCCACTACTGGACAGGGGTCTCTGGGTCTCAGATATGCTGCAATTGGCATTAGGTGTCCCTATCCATGGCCTGGTGACTAGCATTGTGACTGGTAGTGCATTGCTTATTGCGTAGGGCTGTTCCCTGTGTGTGTGTGCGTCGTGGACGGCAACAGTGGTGTGGTTGGTGCCATTGACCAAGTGTATCCTTTGCCTCTTCCCCCCCTTTTAGTTTTGTCACCCTGTCCTTATGTGCATTAGAATCATCTGGCGGAGGAGCAGAGGCACAGGTAACAGAGGGAGCTGCATCCCACAGGACGCAGGACGCCAAATTCACCAACATTGACGGCACCAGTGGGACAAAGGGCGAGGGGAGCACCACGGCGTAGACAGGAGGGGACAGTTCTGCCACAGATACCTCCTCCAATGGAAGCTTCCTGGTGGTGGTGGACACCTCTGTGCCCACCCCAGCTACAGGTACAGCCGCCACCCCCGAACCAGCACTGTACTCCCAGCAGCCCCTCAGTGAGTTTCCCGTGCCCGCTCACCCAGGAGGGTGGGCATCTCCTTCACCCCAGGCACCTCAGGCCCTGCCCCAGTTAGCCCTGCTGCCCTGAGTGAGGAGGCTATTGACCTCCTGCGATCCATCTCTGTTGGGCAGTCAACCATTGTGAATGCCATCCAGGGGCTGGCAGCCCAAATGCAACAGACAAATGCATTCCTGGAGGGCCTTCACACTGGCATGGCAGCCCAACATAGATCAATCCAGGCTCTGGCCTCCACTCTGTTGACAGCCATTGTCCCTGTTTCCAGCCTCCCCCCTCCAACTTCCTCTACCCAATCCCATTCCTCTCAATCCCAACCTTTCCCAAGAACACAGTCAGACGAGAATGCACCCAGGGCAACACAGAAGAGTGGATGTAGCAAACACAAGCACCACACATCATCACACAGACACCATCCAGATGCAGACATAGCAACATCCACTGCCTCCACTGTGGCCCCCTCCTCTTTGTTCTCCACCTTCCTCCCAGTTGCGTCTACACTCACAACTGCATGCACTACATCCACATCCACTATCCCCATCACCAACACACCTAACAGCACACGCCCCTCACTTACATTCACCACCCCCACTTCCATGCACAGGTCCCCCGTGTCCTCTCCCACTGTGTCTGTGCCCCCTCCTCCCAAAGTACACAAATGCAAGCACTCAGACACCCAACAGCCATCCACCTCACAACAGCATCCAGCCCATGCACCTGCTCCCAACCACAGCAGACTGACACCTCCTACAACCACTCCCTCTTCCTCAACTCCCAAATCACCTCCCTCTTCCCGCCCCAATGTCCCTAAGAAGCTTTTCCTCGCCAACATTGACCTCTTTCCTAGCCCTCCCCGCACCCGCCCCTCACGTTAGGCCAGGGTGGTTAAAACCCATGCAAGCACCTCAGCCACCCAGTTCAGGGGCACAGTACTGTCCTCAGCTACACCAGGTGGGAGTGGATCCCAGGCACCAGGCAGCCACACTGATAGGGTGCCTGCACCAAGTGCTGCATGGAAGTGCAAGGAGGCACCCCCAGCTGCAAAAAGGAAGGGCAAGGAGGCACCCCCAGCTACTGCAGGAAAGGGCAAGGAGGCACCCCCAGCTGGTAAAAGGAATGGCAGGGAGCAATCCCTGGCTGCTGAGAGGAAGGGCAAGGAGCAGCCCCCAGTTGCTGCCAAAAGGAGCAAAGAGCCATCCCCAGCTGCTGGCAGGAAGGGCAAGGGGCCTGTACCAGCAGGCAAAAAGGACAAGAGGCCTGGTGCTGGGGCTCAGTCGGATGGTGGTTCAGCCATCCGAGGCTGCAGGGGATGGGCTGGAGCCTCCCCCACCACTGCCAGCACCGCCACCAGCACCACTGCCAGCAGCAGCAGCCTCAGTGGGCAGCCATCTGAGGCTGCAGGAAAAGGGCTGGAGCCTCCCCCTACGACTGCCAGCACCATCACCAGCACCACTGCCAGCAGCAGCAGCCCCAGTGGGCAGCCGTCCGAGGCTGCAGGGGAAGGGCTGGAGCCTCCTCCCACCACTGTCAGCACCGCCACCAGCACCACTGCCAGCAGCAGCAGCCCCAGTGGGGAGCCGGCCGAGACTGCAAAGGGAATGGCTGGAGCCTACCCCCACCACTGCCAGCACCGCACCAGCACCCCTGCCAGCAGCAGCAGCCCCAGTGGCTGGAGTCTCCCCCCACCACTGCCAGCACCGCCACCAGCACCACTGCCAGCAGCAGCCCCAGTGGGCAGCCATCTGAGGCTGCAGAGGAAGGGCTGGAGCCTCCCCACACCACTGCCAGCACCACCACCAGCACCGCCACTGCCACCACTGAGCAGCTGTCACAGTCGGCGAACAGTGTGTAGTCCTGCGTCCATGGGCTATAGCGCGGCCTGTCCCCAGCAAATCCTGTGGGTCTGACACCCAGGTGAGAGACTGTGACCTTGCACTCCCCAAGATCTGCATCACAGGGCATGTTGCCACCTCCAGAACCAGTGGAAGAAGCCATCCACTCACCCCATCCTTCCCTGGATGAAACTCAATGGGCACAATGCCCCCTCCAGAACCAGTGAAGAAGCCATCCACTCACCCCATAATTCCCAGGATGAAGCTCACTGGGAACAATGCCCCCTCCAGAGCCAGTGGGCAAGTCACCCACTTGAGAGATTGTGGTCTTACACTCCCCAGGATCAAGCAGTGGGCAAATCACCCACTTGAGAGACTGTGGCCTTGCACTCCCCAGGACCAAGCACAGGGCATGTTGGCCCATGCAGGACCAGTGGCGTTGTACCATCTTCCGGCTGTGGGCCCCCCATTCCCTGTCACCATGAGGTGCCTGTCTATTTTCGACCTGATGCCCATGCAGTGTTCTCTCCGTGTTGTTACAGGAGTGAGGTTGGGCCCTGGATTTTGTGATGTGGTCCTGTGGCCCACGGACATTAAGGACTGGGCAGTGTCCCTTGCATTGTAAATATGTATATACTTTTTGATTTGGATGAATGTATTTCACCTATATTTATCTTATTACAGACTTTTTACACTATAGTAGTTGTCCTTGCATTATTCCTGAGCTGTACAGGGTGTATATGTAATGTTACTGCATCTGGTTGTGTGTGTGGTGTTGGGGGTGGGGGTGTTGCATGTGTGTATCACTCTCTTTTTCCTCCCCCGTCCCCTGTGTGCTAGGCGGCAGTACTCACCGTGGTCATCTTCGCCAGCGATGGTGTTCGTAATGGAGCAAAATGTAGAAGAGCATCGGGAAGACATGTAGCTCGGGCTCCATGGTGGCGTAGTTCTTCCCTGAGTGTCCAGAGGTGAATAGTTTCCTTTCTGTGCAGTGTTTCCGCCAGGCATTTGATGTTGTTGGTACTGCCCCAGAAAAGGTGGTGAATAGATGTGTCATAGTACTGTGGGCGGTACATTGTCTTCGTCTGGCTGTTGGCGGTTACCGCTGCGGTGCCTGTTGATTTCGCCCTGGCAGTCGGTGTGTTAAAGTGGCTGTCTGTCTGAGTGGTTTCCGCCGTGGTCCTAATTTCATATTTATTACCACTGGCCTGTTGGCGATCTGCTGCTTTATCACCAACCACCAGGGTTGTAATGAGGGCCTATATCTCATTTTGATATAGTATGTACAGAGCCAGCTTCCTACATTGGTGGATCAGCGGTGGGGTCCAACACTTTGCATTTGTTGGACTACTCAGCCAATACCTGATCAAAAATCTAAATTCAAAAATTGTCATTTGAAAATAGATTATTGAATTTTGACTATTTTTCCAAATTTTTAAAAGTCCTGCTAGGGACTTGTGTAAGTCCCATGTTGGCATCTCTTTTTTAAGTTTAAAAGTTTTGTAAAAATTAGTATTTAAGTACTAGAAGTAGTTTTTAGTTTCTTAAAAAGTAATCCCAACTTTTAGAGAGATAATGAGTAGCTCAGATGATATGGTGATGGAACTCAACCTCACCCATTACCTGCATCTAGGGATGGCAGAGCTAAGGTTCCTCTGTGAGCTAGGAAAGATTAAAACTGGGTCCAACCCTACCAAGGTCAAGCTCCAGGAGCTCTCGGCAGAGTACACTAGGGACCAGATGAGGAAGAAGTTGGGGCTCAGGAGGTAGAACTCCCCCTCCCTACCCTAACTAGGAAGACCAGGGTTCCAATACCCCTGTCTCCACAAATCAGACTCAGAGATTCTGGTTCTTCCACAGGTGAGTCCAGCCCCTCTGGGAACATTGAGGATAGCCTCAATGAGGAGGACATCCTTTTATCAAGGATGGCCAAAAGATTAGCTTTGGAGAAACAGCTCCTAGCTATAGAAAGGGAGGGAGCAGAAATGGGTTTAGTACCCATGAATGGTGGCAGCAATATAAATAGGGTCAGCAAGAATACTGACATCCTAAAAATCCCCAAAGGGATTGTTTCAAAATATGGAGAAGGTGATGATATCACCAAATGGTTCACAGCTTTTGAAAGGGCTTGTACAACCAGAAACCTATACAGATCTCACTGGGGAGCTATCCATGTTTACTGGTAAGTGTAGGGATAGACTCCTCACACTCTCTGGTAAAGATGCAGAATCATGTGACCTCAGAAAGGCTACCCTGATTAAGGGCTTTGGGTTCTCAATTGAGGAGTACAGAATTAGGTTCAGGGGGGCTCACAAAATATCGAGCCAGTCCTGGGTTGATTTTGTTGACTACACAGTCAAAACACTAAATGGTTGGATAACTGGCAGTGGAGTGCATGACTATAATAGGCTGTAAAATGTATTTATGAAAGAACATCTGTTCAGTAACTGCTTCAATGACAAGTTGCATCAGCATCTGGTAGACCAATGTCCAATATCTCCCCAAGAATTGGGAAAGAAGGCAGACCACTGGTTCAAGACATAGGTGATCAAGACTTCCACAGGGTGTGACCAAAAGAAAGGGGTCACAAAGCATCCCAAGGAAAAGGGTGGTGAGACATCCAAGGACAAAACTAAAGAGTCTTCACAAGGGCCCCAAAAACCTGCTCAGGAGGGTGGGACAAGCCTCTTCACAGTCCACAAATGGGTACAAGGGTAAAAACGTTGATCCCAAGAAAGGCCTGATGTCACATCTGTAGACAGCATAGACATCAATCTGGAGACAATGCCTGTCCCAATCAAGGTCCCACAACGTATAGTCCAGTTAGCACTAGAATAGCCAGTCTCCAAGTGGGATCAACAGTGTGCTCATAGCAAATCAGGGTTCACACTGAAGCTACTTTAGTCTCTGAGGGTGGGGTGGATATAGCCACACTAGCTGCCTGGCCTCCTAACATGCAAAAATACAGGCAGCAGCACTTGATAAATGGGACAAAGGTAGAAGCCTTGAGGGATACAGGTGCCAGTGTCACCATGGTGACAGACAAACTGGGTTCCCCAGAACAGTATTTGGCTGGACAAACATATCCAGTCACAAATGCTGACAATGAAACTAAGATCTATCCCATGGCAATGGTGACTTTAGAATGGGAAGGGGTTACTGGCCTGAAACAGGTAGTGTTCTCTTTTGCAATCCCAGTAGAATGTTTGCTAGGGAATGATTTGGAGTCCTCAGCATAGACTGAGGTAGAACTCAAAACCCATGCAACCAGGCTGGTTATCCCTGAACTGGTGTGTGTAAAAACAAGAACGCAGAGCACAGGGTGAATAGGAAGTGTTGGAGCATGGAATAATGGCCCAACCTTCCAGCAGAAAAGGTAAGAGAACTGGGGGACCAGCTCTGTACAGCAAAAGAAATAGGACCTCTCTTCCCAGTAATATGCCCTATCCTCTGAGGGAACTGAGTCCATGGAGATGAAGCCTAACCAGGTAGAGCTCTTGGGCCGAGAGGGGCCATCAAGAGAACAGCTGTGCCAGGGACAAAAGAATTGTCCCACTCTTGAAGGCCTGAGACAGCAAGCTGCTGAGCACATAAAAAGGAGATGTCAGTGGCTCCCAGAGGGTCTGTTGGGAGGATGGACTCCTTTACACTGAGGCAAGAGATACCAAGCCTGGTGCCACTAGGAGATTGGTAGTGCCCCAGGAGTTTACAGAATTTATCCTCACTTTGCCCATGACATCCCCCTATCTGGACATTTGGGATGAACCAAGACATGGAACAGATTAGTGAACCATTTCTATTGGCCTATTTTGTCCCTGAAAGTAAGGGAGTTTTGTATACTACCACGCAAACAACACTACACACACACAGACGCATTCACGCATCCACTCACACACTCATGCACACAACCCCAAACACACACCCAAATCCCCGCACCCCTCACCCCTGTTGGAAGCCAAACTTACCTTCTTCTAGGTGGTCTTCCGGCAGGGAATGGGAAGAGGCGCTGCTACCGCCAGCAGCGCCCACCAGCAGAACACCGCCAGGCTGTATCACAGGTCATGATACGGCTGGCAGCGGTCTACTGGTGTGGCGGTGCTGGTGGTAACAGCACCACCTTACCACCATCTGCCAGTATGATCACTGCCGGCGGATGGTAGCCTTGGTGACGGTCCTTTGGCAGCCGTCACTGCGACGTTTTTTACTGCCAATGCCATTATTGGGGCCATAGTGTACTGAATTCACTTAGAAGGGTGTTTTGGTGACATCCTTCTCATATTTCCCAATATATAGGGTTGACAGGAAAAACACCTAGTTAGGATTTTTTCTGCTGGCAGAAAGGGAAGACAGTCAGACTAGTGGGAAGGGTTGGGGGCCTCGCAGGGTAGGCAGGGCACAGGAAAGGCAGGGGAAAGATGGTGGGGTTGACTGAGAATAGTGATGAAGGAAAGAAAGGGGATTGTGAAAAATGATGGCTTGAATGGTGGATGGGACAGCATTTTTGAAGTTTTGGGTGGAGATTTTTAGGGGTGGGGAGTGTTAGGTTTTGTATTTTTATTAGTGAGGTGGGGTTTTGGGTAATGTTATGTAGATTGTTTTAATAGTCTGCTTACCTGTCCTAATAAAGCAGCCTTTTTTTCTCTCTAATCTGGTCTGGTCATTGGGTCCTCCTGCCCGATGGGGGTCCAAGGGGTGGCTCCAAAGGGGTCCACCCCTGGAGTACTTCAGGTGAGTGGCTCAGTCCATCACGGGGGTCCCCCTTTGCCTGGTTTGAGGCAAGAGCAGGGTTTTAAGTGACAGTGAGTTCCCTGTCACCGTTAGGTCAGTGGTAGTTCATGTGATGCGATCCTGGTAGGCAAAGTTGTCCCTCCTAAAAGTGATTGCATTCGGTTCCCTTATGCCAGGGACAGCTTCAGCATAGTTAGGCATACTCAGAGGCAGTCCCTTAGCACAGATGGTAGAAAGGGAAAACATACTGGTCGGAAGGGTTGGAGCCTCGCAGGGTAGGCAGGGCACAGGGAAGAGCAGGGTAAAGATGGTGGGGTTAACTGGGAACGGTGGTAAATGGAAAGAAAGGGGATTGTGAGAAATTATTGTTTGAATGGTGGATAGGGTAGCGATTTTTAGGTTTTTGGTGGGGATTTTTAGGGTTGGGGGTATTAGGTTTTGTATTTTGTATTAGTGAGGCGGGGTTTTGGATGATGTTATGTAAATTGTTTTAATAGTCTGCTTACCTGTCCTAATAAAGCAGCCTTTTTTCTCTCTATTCTGGTCCGGTCATTCCTGCCCGAGTGTGCTTCCCACCAGACATAATAAGATGGCAGGTACGGTTCTTCTTGTCATCTGGTGAGGGCAGGCTCCCAGTAGTTTTAATTGTCTGCTAGTGCTGTGCTGGGGTGGACTGTTGAGCAGGGCTGCACTCTGCAAACACTGTGTTTTGCTTCAGCAATGCCAGTCAGTGAGTACGACTGTGGAATATTTTAAGGCATGGTCAGAGAAGGGCGGGTATCTTGCCATAAAACAGAAACAGGCAATATGCTGCCCCGCAGAGCCATGTGGCTGTTTATTTAGCCAATATTGTGCCATCAATCAGGTATTGTTTTTCTCTGTTAATTCTGTATACAAAGATAGAAAAGACTGTCACCTTGCTTAAGCTGCTTAGCTTATTAAAAGAAACAATAGGGTCACTGCATACCCTTGTCCATCTGGTAATGTGCTGCCCCTCCTTCCACGACCACCAAATCTCACTTCTTGCTTCGTGCATTCATTGTTTGTCAGACAGAGCACACAGGGTAGCCTGCTACACTTCATGACACATAGGTGATTAATGATTCGCCAGCGCACCGCTTAAAGTTCAATGGATCATAATGCAAGCCAAAGTGATGCCCCCCAGAACAACGTGGGGCACTAGTACATGCCAGTCTGGAATAGTTAAATTTATGGCCACCACCTGTTGAGGGACAGAGGAGGCACTGAGCCTGGCTAGGCGTGGTAATTGGGCATAAGAATGTGTATTTTTCAGAAAGTGCACAGCATGCTATCCGCAGTGCACTCACTGTGCAGGGAGCCTGCTTCTTACATGCAGCTCCGCAGAAAACATGGCTCGAGTCAGGCTGTATTATAAATGCTTGACAAATTCATTTTTAGTGCAGTGATGCAGACACCAGCACTAAAATACGTTAGTCTAACCCCTAATGAGTGGTACTTGGCAGGGCTGCCATACCTCGCTCAGGAATGCTTGCAGTGTGGAATGGAAAGTAAGTAGTTTGTGGTCGTTACTGCATTAATATGTTCCAAGTGGACAGATGGCAGCATATAAATATCACCCTTTCGGAAACCTTTTTGTTTTTTCCTTGTTCCACGTTCACTTTCAAGACTCAACCATGCTCCCAGTAGATTTGTTTCTGCTGTTAGGTTTACATCAGGCAAAACAGTGTACAAACCACAACTCTCATCTTAAGGGGTAAAAGGCTGCTTTAATAGTACAGGTCTGGCATAACACATTAACCTTGGCATTCAAGCCTCACAAAACTAAAAAATCCTCACTAATACAATATGTCCTCCTAGCCCCTCCCCTACCTCCTAAACTTACCCCTCACCAATACCCTTTGTACCATCCCCACTTTGACCCGACCAATCCATTACCCATCTGTCCTGCTGTCCATCTTCTGTAGTTACCATTGCCTTTCCTCCCTTGTGTTCCTTGTGAAAACTCCCTGCCCTCTCATCTTTTTGCATCCATCTGTGAAAAACCCCAGCCACACAGGAAAACCCGCCATGCTGTTTCCTGCCCCACCCAATAACCACTCTGTATACTTAGCGATCCCATAATTTTTCACCCAACAAATCAGCAATCATGATCCTGAGGTCCAACAAGTAATGTTCATTACCCATAAAAGACAGATGCACCCCATCCTGTCTAAACAACTCAGCATCTGAACAAACTATATTCTCATGCTGCAAAGCAGAAAATCCTTGTGACTGACAGAAATTCCTCATCTTCCTATAAACCTTCCTACACTACTTCTCAATGCCTGTAAATGGATTTTCTCCTCTCCAAACCCTCCTTGGCACCAAACTAGTCCAAACAATATGTGTCCCTGCCCAACGCTGCTTTATCCTCCCTAAATTGAGTTTCATAACATTCAAAAGACCAATACCCGACAACGCCACCAAATCATTCTCACCTAGTTGAATTACTAACAAATCCGGACAAACCCCCTGCTCTAGTCTTTTTGAAAGAACATATAACAACTCTCCCCACCTCATGCCGCTCTTACCCACTGAAGTAATCTTAATTCTGGCACCATCCAAACCCAATTGCTTTCCAAAATGCCTTGATGAAGCCTGCTTCTCCGCCCAACGAAGAATGAATGCCCCACTATCCACACTGAACAGGCTCTGTCCGGGCCAGCGACACAACCGACAAAAGAATATCGGAAACATTGTGGGGGGTGGGTGGAAGAGAGCGAGAGGAGGGAGAAGAGAAATGTGGAAAAAACACAAATTAACCAACAACTTCCAGAAGTAAAAAAACAAGCAAAGCAGCCATTTCGTTATTTATTCAATCTAACATAACGTTGAACATTTCGAACTCCATCTCCCCATGTCCAAAATCACTCTCTCTGACTTCTCCATCCATTTTGCTTCTGTAGCAGCACCAATCCTAAAAGAATGTGCTGCATAATATTGTGGATTCATCCCCAGTCTTCTAATTGCCATCTTTAAAAGTACAAGCAATTGTTGAGCTTTTAAAACAGAACTTTCTTGGTGGATAAATATGAACCTGGATGTTGCCCGCAACCACCTGGAAAAGGAAACCCACAGCCTAAACGGGCAATCCCGAGAGCCTCTACCTCTCAATAGTACCTCTTGGCCCCTTCCCAATGGAGCCATCTTAGATGACCGCAGCCATATATAAATATCGCCTTCTCTTACCTGCACATCCGAACGCAATATGCCGTCTTTACCTTTCACTCCCAGCAGCTCAAAAACCCTGAAAGCTCCATGAAAGAGCCTTGACATGCAAAGTGACATCAACATAACTTCCCAAACCGAAAAATAAACCTCGTCCAATACCACCAGTAATGCCTGCAAAAGCTGTGAGGTTATGGGGTGCCGGCGGTCAACTCTAGCGCCCCCCGTCCTTGCCCACCCAGCAAGTATCCTTCTACAAATTTCCCCCCCTACCGGATCATATCCCCAAAAATACTTACCATAGAATGAAATACCCGACAACTTACCCGATATCGTAACAGCAGACAAACCCATCTCAATCTGCTGCATGATAAAATGAACCGCATCCTCCTGCATTCTTCCACACCCCTCCATCCCACCCTCCCATTTGACAGCACCTGAATTCTGAAACTCCAACCAGGCCTGAACATAACTCCTCCTTATGGACGGAGCTATAGACTGCTGAACCAGCTCCAACATCCTCACTCTCCTATCTCCACAACTCCCCGGGGACCGCTGTCTTCTGAGCATCCGCTCCAGGTGCCAGCCCACGGAATCTCTGCCACTGAAAACGAGATAGTGCATCAGCAATATCATTAACTCCTGTAACATGACTGACATATTGGAAGAATTTGTGCCTTCTCTCGGACCAGAAATATAGATATCTGTACAATAGTACACCCCGGGCACCATGCATTTATATTTTACCTAAAGTTCACAGGTCTGGGTTGTTCCCTCCTGGTAGGCCTATCATTTCTGGTATAGGCTCACCTACTGAACAAATCTCCGAATACATTGACTCATTTTTGCAACCACTGGTATGCAATTTACCATCATACATACAGGACTCTAGGGATCTATTGTGTCAATTGGAGGATATAGATTGGACAGATGAGTGCATCTTTGTGACCCTTGACGTTAGCTCATTGTACATCTCCATTCCGTTGGAAAAGGGTTTAGATATGCTTTCTCTAACACTTGCTGATCGTCATGCAACCTTATATAAACACACTCAAATGCTTCTGGATCTCACCAGACTACTTCGTGAGAATAATGTGTTTTTACATAATGGACGATGGTATCAGCAATGCCAGGGGGTGGCCATGGGAGCCAAATTTTCTCTTTCTTATGCTAATCTCTATATGGGACAATTTGAAAAACGACATCTTTGGTCTAACTGCCCCACTCACATTACTCAAAACATTCTGTTCTGGGGATACATTGATGATATACTTACTATTTGGACAGGTAGCATCCAGGACCTGAAACTACTTACAGACCATCTCAACACAAATGATTTCAATCTAACCTTCACTTACAAAAGTGATAGTGCCCAAATTGAATTTCTTGATCTCTTATTGTACATTACCGGGAATAAGATTTCATCTAGACTGTATAGAAAACCTACAGTTTGTAATCCTATTCTCCACGCACATAGCGCACACCCTAAGTCTCCAATTCAAGCCATACCTTATGGGGAGATGGTACGGGAACGCCGAAATTGTAGTGACAATAACATTTTCACAGAAGAGCTTGATGGCCTAGCACAACGTTTCCGTGCAAGGGGATACTCGGAAGATTTGATTTCCAAGGCTAGCAAACGGATTGTGTTGAAACAACGTCAATCTTTACTTATCAGAGGCCGCACTAAACAGACCCACTCAGACAAAAAGAAGGCCTTTCCATTTATTACTAGGTTCAGCCCTGCTAGTATGCCAGTTTATCGGATATTAACCTGTTCTGTGCCCAGGACGCCCTGGTCACAGAGCCCAGAGGGAGCGCTAGCGCTCCCTCTGTGGGGTTCCCCCCCACCCCCCCAAGTCAGGGATGGAAGGGGAAGCCCTTCCCCTTCCACCCCCCCCAACCCCCCCTGTGTGTCGCGCTGATTAGTCAAAGGGTCTCCCCCATTGCGCTGGAAGCTCTGCTTCCAGCGCAATTGAAAGAGAAATGCAAAGCATTTCTCTTTCAATCCCATGGGGGAGGCCCGGAGGGGCTTCAAAGGGAAGGAAATG
Source organism: Pleurodeles waltl (assembly GCF_031143425.1). Lineage (NCBI taxonomy): Eukaryota > Metazoa > Chordata > Amphibia > Caudata > Salamandridae > Pleurodeles > Pleurodeles waltl. The sequence goes on along the minus strand of NC_090445.1, from coordinate 1,258,580,363 downwards.
TATTTCCTTCCCTTTGAAGTCTCTCCCAGGGTTTCAAAAGCCGGATTGTTTGCCATCCGGCTTTTGAAACCCCAATAGACACCAGGGATTTTTTGTTTTTTTTACTGAAAGTGACAAAAGGGAGCGACCCCTTGGCAAGGGTCGCTCCCAGGGGGGGCATTTTTTTGGGAAGGCCTTTTCTGCCCCCCCTGGGGGCAGATCGGCCTATTATTAGGCCGATCTGCCCCCAGGGGGGGCAGAAACCTCTTGGCGCCAGGGCAAATTATTATTATTATTTTTTTTTTTTGTTTGTTTGTTTTTTTAGAGATGGGGAGCGACCCATCAGGCAAGGGTCGCTCCCCTGGGGGGCAAATTGTATTTAGACCATTTCTGCCCCCCTTGGAGGCAGATTGGTTGATGTTAGGTCAATCTGCCCCCAAGGGGGCAGAAACCACTAGGCACCGGGGATTTGTTTTTTGGCGCCAATGTCACACAGGGGGAGCGACCCCATAGGCAAGGGTCGCTCCCGGGTGGGGTGGGGGTTGGGGGGCAAATTTATTTTACGGCATTTATGCCCCCCCCTGGGGCCGGCTGAGCTAGAGGCCAAAATCCACAGGTAGGCACCTTGCAAAAAACACCTCTGTTTTCTGTGAAAAAATATGTTGTGTCCACGTTGTGTTTTGGGCCATTTCCTTTCGTGGGCGCTAGGCCTACCCACACAAGTGAGGTATCATTTTCATTGGGAGACTTGGGGGAACGCTGGGTGGAAGGAAATTTGTGGCTCCTCTCAGATTCCAGAACTTTCTGCCACAGAAATGTGAGGAACATGTGTTTTTTTAGCCAAATTTTGAGGTTCGCAAAGGATTCTGGGTAACATAACATGGTCAGAGCCCCACAAGTCACCCCATCTTGGATTCCCCTTAGTCTCTAGTTTTCAGAAATGCACAGGTTTGGTAGGTTTCCCTAGGTGCCGGCTGAGCTAGAGGCCAAAATCTACAGGTAGGCACTTTGCAAAAAACACCTCTGTTTTCTTTAAAAAAAATGGGATGTGTCCACATTGCGTTTTGGGGTGTTTCCTGTCGCGGGCGCTAGGCCTACCCACACAAGTGAGGTATCATTTTTATCGGGAGACTTGGGGGAACATAGATTAGCAAAACAAGTGTTATTGCCCCTTGTCTTTCTCTACATTTTTTCCTTCCAAATATAAGAGAGTGTGTAAAAAAGACATCTATTTAAGAAATGCCCTGTAATTCACATGCTAGTATGGTCACCCCGGAATTCAGAGATGTGCAAATAACCACTGCTTCTCAACACCTTATCTTGTGCCCTTTTTGGAAATACAAAGGTTTTCTTGATAGCTATTTTTTACTCTTTATATTTCAGCAAATGAATTGCTGTATACCCGGTATAGAATGAAAACGCACTGCAGGGTGCAGCCCATTTATTGGCTTAGGGTACCTCGGGTTCTTGATGAACCTACAAGCCCTATATATCCCCGCAACCAGAGGAGTCCAGCAGACGTAACGGTATATTGCTTTCGATAATCTGACATTGCAGGGAAAAGTTACAGAGTAAAACGTAGAGAAAAACTGATGTTTTTTTCACCTCAATTTCAATATTTTTATTTTTCAGTTGTTATTTTCTGTAGGAAACCCTTGTAGGATCTACACAAATGATCCCTTGCTGAATTCAGAATCTTGTCTACTTTTCAGAAATGTTTAGGTTTCTGGGATCCAGCATTGGTTTCATGCCCATTTCTGTCACTGACTGGAAGGAGGCTGAAAGCACAAACAATTGCAAAAATGGGGTATGTCCTAGTAAAATGCCCAAATTGTGTTGAAAAATTGGGTTTTCTGATTTAAGTCTGCCTGTTCCTGAAAGCTGGGAAGCTGCTGAGTTTAGCACCACAAACCCTTTGTTGATGCCATTTTCAGGGGAAAAACCACAAGCCTTCTTCTGCAGCCACTTTTTCCAATTCTTTTGAAAAAAACAAACTTTTCACTGTATTTTGGCTAATTTCTTGGCCTCCTTCAGGGGAACCCACAAAGTCTGGGTACCTCTAGAATCCCTAGGATGTTGGAAAAAAATGACGCAAATTTGGCTTGGTTAGCTTATGTGGACAAAAAGTTATGAGGGTCTAAGCGTGAACTGCCCCAAATAGGCAACAAAAAGGCCTGGCACAGGAGGGGTAAAAGGCCTGGCAGCGAAGGGGTTAATCAGCATTTATTATTGTTAGATGGTGACTTGGCTTCTGTAATTAACAAAACACCATCCATTACACACAGCAGGGGTAAAACTTTGAGAAACCTTTTACGTCCCATCTTTCTTGTACCACCTACCAAAACACCCCAGCTTACTTGGCTCTCTAATAAACCTATTGGCTTTTATAAATGTGGTTGCTGTGTGTCATGTTCTATGGCCCTCAACAAAACAACGACTTTTTCTTACAATACGGATGTTACCCACCATATCATTTGATCAACTGCAACACTAAGTATACTGTTTACTGCATTATTTGCGTGTGTGGATTGATATATGTGGGTAGCACTATTCGTCCTTTGAAAGAACGAATACAAGAACACATTAGGAACCATACTCTAACTTACCCTCTTGCAACACATTTCAACCTACTACATGGGGAGAATGACATTCTTAACATCAGATTTCATGGGATTGTCCATGTAGATATTTCGCCCAGATTTGGTAATAGGACAAAGGACTTACTTAGATGTGAGGCTAAATGGATATTAAAACTTCGGGCTGTGGAAATGGGCCTCAACATGGACCGAGAGTTACATGTATTTCTTAGCTAGCTATGTCTTATGTAATTCAGTTCCTTCATGTATTATTGTCCTCTCTAACACCCATGGTACAACTATAACTTGGATGTTCCTTCTTATTAACATCATTAACAACGTCTATACTGTTTTTCGTTGTTTTAGTGTTATGGGCCTCAGGGTGTTTGTATTTCTGCGTGTTGTAACATCATGGGACAGTAGCCACACTCCTTTGTGTTGCTGGAACAATTATATTTTTTTCGGACATACAAAACTTGCTTACCGAGCATTGTATGATGTCTCTCCTATAAACATCCTGTTACTTATCCCTTCTCGGTGTACATAGTTATACTAAAATATATGTTTGTGTTATTATGCTTATTTGTACTCGATTACTGGTCAGTTTACTCAATAACTACTACTATTCTGGCTGCTTTACACAAGTTTTGGTTTACGTTTATTTCTGTTTTCTCTGTATAACACATATATGTCTTCTATATTGTATGTTATCATTACCATGTATTGCTTTTTATTTTTCTTTATTGCTATCGTTGTTCTCATTTGAACTCTTTTATGACCAGGCCTGACAGCGACCTGTTCTCTTCACAAATCTTGTCTTTTTCACAATGTGGTGTGTTTCTCATCTTTCTTCATGCAGTTCCTTCCCTGCTTATTGTTTCAATCGTTTTTCTATACTCAGTCCTCTTTTCACTTATTCACTGTCGAAATTATCCAACTTGGTCTGCACATTTTGCATCATCGAGTTCCCGGTTTCAATATGGCTGCCATGTAGCCAGTGTTACTCGAACACTTCTTTTTTCTAATGGTCTTTCTAATCCTACCTCACTTTCTACGACTTTCTTTTCATGTGATGCCGCGGACTTTAAGTCGCGCATATAACGCTTCACCGACTGCTTGTTGGATTGTAACAGAACTCGGTTCTACAGCACTTGGCCTGATAACGGTGAGTCGGAGGCTTGGTTTCCGTTTTTTTCGTAATGTAGAACGGGGATTTTCATCTTGCACTGTTCCTTCGGTTCTGGGTGTGCTTAGTGGCTCAATTTGGTGCTTATTAATGGGCGCCCGGAGGGAGCGCGAGGCCGCATTTGATGTTCTTTACTTGTAGCTTGTCACTAATGGCGGTATCAGTCGTTTCATTTTGCGACTGTCAAACGCCGTTCAAAATTGGGTACTTTGGTGTCCTACCTAACCCCTTGGAGGGATGTAATTTTATCTATGCCTAACTTATTTAGCTTAACATAAGACTACTCTGATTAAATATACTCAGCATACATATGTGTCTCCAGGCGTGTTTGTATTTGTTTTATTGGTCTGCTGACATAACTAGACATTTGTCTTTTTTGGCAATGTGGAATTTTGATTTTTTGCATAGATATTTGGGGGGTTTACTGGTTGGGGCTCACATATATCTAATTCACATTTTTCCTGGTCGTTTGGAAGTGACTTGTTTGGGGGTTTTGCCTTCATTTCTAGCATTTCTTTCTAAGTAATGGCCTTTCATCTTATTTTAGAATTTTGTTCTTGGACTTATCATGGTCCATAACACTGGTTACCCTTCATCGACTTTGGAAATTTTTACCAGTGTGGCATACTGATACCGGATAGCCTGTTTACAGTTTTTTGCGTTTTTTGCGTTTTACAACATGTAACTTTTTGTGTTTGTTTTATTTCTCTTTTCTCATACTTTCAGAAGCAAAGATTCACTTTACGTTGTGATTGACATATTGATTTCACTGTTATTACTTTGCCCAATAGGTATGATCATAGGCTTAACGGTCTCTTTTTTACTCTTCAACTGACCTATGCTCTTTATGCATCATTCACTGTCTCCTTTTCTTCTTTTTGCTTACCGTACTAAGTTCTCTCTCTGGTTATTACACTTAGCTACTCCGGGTGCTTCTAAACTATACACCTTTTGGAAACTATATGGTATCTGTTATCTTTTCACCCTTTCTTGCCTGGTTTTCACTTGGCATGTACATATGGGGGTCATTACGACCTCGGCGGTCTTTTCAAAAGACCGCCGAGGCCGCGGGAGACAGAATACAGCCATTGCCGGCGGTATTTCTGTCTCCCTATTATGACATTTCCGCTGGGCCAGCGGACGGTAACAGTGTTACCGTCCACTGGCCCAGCGGAAATGTCACATCAACTTTGCAGCCGGCTCGTAATAGAGCCGGCGGCAATGCTGATGTGCAGCGGGTGCATTAGCACCCGTCACGCATTTCACTGCCCGAAATTCGGGCAGTGAAATGCGCGATGGGGCTATGCCTGGGGGCCCCTGCACTGCCCATGCCAAGTGCGTGGGCAGTGCAGGGGCCCCCAGGGGCACCCCAAGTCCCCTTACAGCCGGCCTTTCCATGGCGGTGTGTACCGCCTTGGACAGGCCGGCGGTCGGGGACTCATAATCCCCAGGGCAGCGGTACTGGCACCGCTGCCCTGGGGATTATGACCGCCAGGCGGAATCCTGGCGGGAAAGTGGAGCGGCCGGCGGTATGGCCGTGGCAATTCCGCCACGGTCATAATTGCTGGCGGAACACCGCCAGCCTGTTGGCGGTGTTACCGCCAACATACCGCCGGCCGCCAGGGTCATAATGACCCCCATGGTGTTTCCTCTGTAGTTCTCTGTGATTTTTGGTAGTTTGGCCATGTCCACGGTTCTCAGATCTGACTGCTTTTCATTGGGAGCCTCTCACTCTCTATATGGTCCCTCTACAAGGACCATAAACTATTGCAGGTGATGGCTTTAATTGGTCGTGTCTACCATTCATTATGTTAACTTAAGAACAAATCATAAAGTATGGATATATTTGTTTTTCTGCAGCCTTGAAAAAGTCACCCGTGTGACGAAACACGTGTTGGCTGTGTTTGGAGTGATGTTCTCTTTTTACTGAATGTAACTTCGCCTACAACAAAGAAATCATATTTCAAGAAAAGATGTGAACACCGACGTGCCTGTTCTCTTCATCTATCCAACAGAAACCATACATTACGGAGTGTAAAGATTTGTGTCGTACTTTTGTTTACTGTGTGCTGTGGTCTGTTTTTGCTTATCAACTCCTGTAACATATTTATCCTTGAACATTAAGTTAAATTTCAAACAGTTCAACAAAAATAATCTTAAAAGCCTCAGCCCTTTCTCATCCTTTGCTCTTTGCAGATTCACTAGATTAACCACAGACTGATTATCCACATTGAAAACCACATTCCTATTAGCAAAAGTGGGCCCTCAAATGGACAATGTGACAACTAGTGGAAAAAATTCCCAAAAAGCAATGATGTGCCTGGCTTTCTTCCAAGTCAACGGCAAACTCTCTGCAGCCCAGTGTCCATCCCAAAAAAGACCAAAACCATGAGCTCCAGATGCAACCGAAAAGATTTGAATTTGCAAAAACCAATCAACTTCATCCACCAGCATGGTAACACCATTTAATTCCTCTAGAAAACCAATCCACATCCTCAAGTACTCTTTGACATTTGCCCGAAGCCAAACCGGATGATGAGGCAATACAGCTCCTCGCATCGCAAAACCCAATCTTCTACAAAAAGCCCTTCCAACTCTCACCACCTTACATGCAAAATTCAAATGACCAAGTAAACTTTTAACCCGTCGTAACTCCAATTTAGGTTTTTGTACCGCCTCCTCCAACAAAGAACCAGCTGCTGCACCTTGTCCTGAGGTAACCACACCTCCATTTTCACAGAATCAAACTCAATACCTAAGAAATTTAAACATGATGAAGGACCTTCCGATTTTTCCCGTGCCAACGGGACCCCAAAATGGCTCATAATTTTCTCAAAATCTGACAAGGCCCTACTACATTTTCCCGAATGGGGTTTACCAACCACGAAGAAATTGTCCAGATAGTGCGTTAGAAACTTATACCCGCACTGATACTGGAAAAAACACTGGAAAAATGTGCTAAACATTTCGAACAATGAACAAGAAACAGAACAACCCATGGGGAACACCCTGTCATCAAACTGCATACCCATCAAGGAGAAATCCTCTGGGTGTACCAGCAGGAGCCTAAATGCTGACTGAATGTCGGATTTTGCCATTTCAGCACCACAACCACACCTTCGCACCAACAAGATAGCTTCATCCACAGAAGCATAATGCACTAGTGAATCCTCCTGAGCAATAAAATCATTTATGGAAGCCCCAGCTGGCCAAGACAAGTGATGAATTAGGCGAAACTCACCTTGTTGTTTCTTAGGCACCACCACCAAAGGTGAAATACTCAAATTAGGCAAAGGCCAACAATGGAAAGGGCCCACAATTCTGCCTAAATCCAATTCTTTCCAAAGCTTAGACCTCACCACTTCGGGATACTCCCTTGCCGACCTCAGGTTATTAGTCCATCTCCTTAACCTCGGACCTTCGTAACACAATTTAAAACCTTCCATGAAACCCCTCAACAAAATCTTGGCTTCCTCCACAAGGGGGCAAAACTGCAACCAATAACTCACAACGTCCAATTTAATAGGTGTACAGCCCTTTACCTGCCGGCTGCTGCACATATCCCCTCCCCCTCTCAACTCCTCTACCCTGCGTCCCCTGCCAAACCCAATGGAGCCGTCCAAAGAATTGATAAGCAGGGTGCCTACCTCCACAACTGGAGCAATCGTGATGAAACTTACACTGCTGTCTGGCACACACTCCACTATTGAACGGCCAAAATGACCTGTTGTGAGGGAACTGCCCTCGTTGTGCAACACCCACCCCAAATTGCGTGGGACGCCCCTGAAAGGGCTTGTACTGCAAAGGTAAACCACTTTCCGTATACGTCGTAGGAGCATTCCTTGCCGTTCTCAGCCACTGTATCCACAACTCATTAACAATTTCTCCCCACACCTTGTCCGGATAAATAGCCTTCCGTGCTCTAAAGTCCTGATCATATCTAAACCAGTTAAAATCACCATAATCCATTTGAGCCCCTCGCACAATATCCATATACTTAAATAATGCCACACAACTATCCGGATAACGTTCACAATACACACTGGCGTAAATTAAAAAAGCTGAAGTCCAATTCTCTATTGTTGTAGGTACTCTGGGCCTATGAGCCAGTTCCCATCTCCTTCCTTGGAACCTTCCTTTCCCTGCACTTCCCTATGCAACAGCTTAAAAACATCAATAAATTCACCCTTCCATATTTTTTCAAATTCCGAGTGAGATGCACCCCCAAAGGCATCGACACTCCCATATAAGGCAACCTTTTAGTTTTAATCCCACTCCCGGACCCCTCACCTGTCGAAACGCAAGTAGCAACCTGACTGTTACCTACCTGAGTCACCTCTGACTTACCTGCCACCACCTCTGAACCGATACCCTGAGTCACCTCTGATTTACCTGCCACCACCTCTGAACAGATACCCATCTGAATGGAAACATCAATGCTTTTTTTCCCATGACCCCTACGACCGTCTGACTGCCAATGTCCTTGCCAGAACATTTGCCCACATCATCAAGCCCAACCTTGTAGCAACCAACCATAATTGGTTCCATCCCATATTCCTCACCTCTAGGAAAATTTCCAGCAACCAACTTCTGATGACGTCTTCCCACCAGACGATCGCTCTGGACTGCCTTCTTGTTCACCACCCGTGGAATCTCCAATGTGCCACCCGTAAGCACTGCCCTCTGGTGCCCTCTTCCCACTGCCTGAACTTTCTTTTCCTCCTCATAGTCTAACAACTCCTTTTCGAATTGCTCCATAGTAAAACCAGCGGCCCGGCTAGTAGATGGCAGCACTCCAGTCCCAGGACAAATATCCTGGCCACCAACTCCATAACTGGATGCATCCTGCGATGTCAGGTGAACCGCTCCGGGTTTCACCTTCTCTTCTATCTGGTGTCCCGAGGGTGCTCCGACCCTCACCGGTAAACTTTTACCACAAGCAGGCCGCCCAAGCCACTATGTCGCCATGTAATCCTCATGCCCGCCCAAAACATGAGGACTGTCACACCCAGACTGGGACGCACCATGACCTGGCTGCCAAAAATCTAGCCTCACTTGCGCCATACCTGCTTACCATCACCACCAGCCTCCCCACAAATAGTGCCCCTGAGCACTACACCACTGCTATCCACAAATTCGACCTGTTCACCAGCATTAAAACAGTCTGGTTATCCACTTCTTATTTCTGCACTTTATGAAGCCTAGGACTAACTACTCTTCGTACCCATGGAATCAACCTACCCTCTCTGTAATATAACAAACCTGCTGGGACCCCCCCCCCCCCCCCCCCCCATTCTCACTCATTCGGTCCCCTTGGCCCTCCCCTTCATCCTCCGAAATAATCACAACTGAATCCTGACTTACATCTGTGGGCACCACCATCTTGCGTGCTCCTCCTAAGTGTCTTTCCTCTAATGGAGGCTCTCTGCGTTTCCCCACTATTTTCCAAAGGGGATGGAGCTTTGTAGGAAAGCACAATCTTGCCTGGCATGTTACCCCCATTTTCACTGTATGTATGTTTGTTTTTGCCTATGTGTCACTGGGATCCTGCCAGGCAGGTCCCCAGTGCTCATAATGTATGCCCTGTATGTGTTCCCTGTGTGGTGCCTAACTGTATCACTGAGGCTCTGCTAACCAGAACCTCAGTGTTTATGCTCTCTCTTTGCTTTAAAATTGTCACTGCAGGCTAATGACTAATTTTACCAATTCTCATTGGCACACTGGAACACCCTTATAATTCCCTTGTATATGGTACCTAAGTACCCAGGGTATTGGGGTTCCAGGAGATCCCTATGGGCTGCAGCATTTCTGTTGCCACCCATAGGGAGCTCAGACAATTCTTACACAGGACTGCCACTGCAGCCTGAGTGAAATAACTTCCACGTTATTTAACAGCCATTTTTCACTGCACATAAGTAACTTATAAGTGTAGGAGGCTGGCCTGGCTTGTAGTGGGTACCAGAGGTACTTACACCTTGTGCCAGGTCCAGTTATCCCTTATTAGTGTAGAAGAGGTGTATCTAGCAGCTTAGGCTGATAGAAGGTAGCTATGGCAAAGCAGCTTAGGCTGAACTAGGAGACATGTAAAGCTCCTACTATACCACTGGTGTCATATGCACAATATCAAAACACAATACACAGAAGTACTAAAAATAAAGGTACTTTATTTTTATGACATAGGGGGTCATTACAACATTGGCGGTAAAAGGCGCTTACCGCCGTGCAGAAGACCGCCAATACACTGCGGCGGTGGCGGTATACCGCCACAGCTATTATGACACACATCTCGGAATCCGCCGAAATTTAGACACCCACACAACACTGCCACACCAAAGGTCAGTGAGAAACTGGCGGAAACAAATCCTCCACGCCAACAGAAACACGCCCATGCTATTACGACCCACGAATCCACGCGGCGGTCATTCAACCGCGGTATTCCATTGGCGGTACACACCGCCGCGCTCAAAATACACACACATCTCCAAAACACCGCCACATTGGACAATTCCAAATACACACACCTGATACACATACACACACCACTCCCACACACCCAACACAATATAAAACACACACCCACATCACCCACAAACCCCTACGACCAGAAATTCTGAAAGAAGGCCAGAGAGAGAGCACAGCAATTAACAACCCCATCACACAGAGGCACACAACACCCTCACCCACACAACATCAACGCACAAAACACCACACACCACTACACTGACAACACTCATCAACACATACACCACCCCACACCTCACCCACACCACCCCATGGCACGCCAAAGACACCCCCGCTTCTCCGAGGAGGAGCTCAGGGTCATGGTGGAGGAAATCGTACGGGTAGAGCCACAGCTATTTGGCTCACGGGAACAGCACACATCAATAGCCAGGAAGATGGAGTTATGGCGCAGAATAGTGGACAGGGTGAACGCCGTGGGACAGCACCCAAGAAATAGGGAGGACATCAGGAAGAGGTGGAACGACCTACGGGGGAAGGTGCGTTCAACGGTCTCCAGGCACAACATCACGGTTCAGCGGACTGGCGGCGGACCCCCACCTCCTCCCCCACAACTAACAACATGGGAGGAGCAAGTCTTGACCATCTTGCATCCTGAGGGCCTCGAAGGAGTCGGTGGAGGATGGGACACTGGTAAGTCTAATCTTAACTATCATATCCCCCACCCTACCTGCATGCTATCACACACCCCCTCCCTCACCTCCTCCCCTATCACTACAACTCCTCACTAATGTACCCATGACACCAACCACCCATCCCAACACCAAGCCCTGCATGACACAACTAAGCATGGACACCCCTCACTAAAGCATGCCCACTGCACATACCCAGAACACCCCCCCAACCATCATCACACAAACCCACACACAGGAATGCTTGCACTGGGGTACACGAACACCCACCCATTGCACACCATGACACACACAAATGCAATAATCATGCTCTTATGCCCCTGCAGGAACCCGAAGGACCGTCACCACACCAGAGGGTCCAGACAACACCACTCCACCCCCAGAAGAGGCCCACAGTGACGAGAGCAGCTCTGCCCTACTGGATCTTGATGACCATCCCGGACCATCGTGGGCCACAGGACAGTCAGTTCCCCTTGCACAGGCACAGCCCAACACCGACCTTCCACCCTCTGGTAACACCAGCACAGCACCCACCCAGCGGGCCCAAACCTCCCTACCCAGGACAGGTCAATCAGCGGTGTGTCCACCACTACAGGGCACCCAGGGTAATCCACCACCCCAACAACAACCGGGACATGGGGGCAATGGTAGTGGACACACGGTCCAGGGGACGGAGGCACTGGAACACAGGGGAACTGGGAGGGCTGCTGTGCGACAGAGGGAGGACAGGCCAAGGGAACCAACTCTCCACGAGGCCCTCTCCTCCATCATGGGAGCATACCACCACTACCAGGAGACGATGGCGACGGTCCTGGACAAGTTGAAGGAGACCCTGCGCCTGCAGGAGGAGCAGAATTTGGGGTTCAGGGAGGAGCTCAGGACCATCGGCTCCGCCCTGGGCACCATCGTAGGGGTGCTGAAGGACATACAGCAGACCTTGAGGGACACCGTGGCACTCCAAGGGGCCCCTGACACTAGCCAGGACGATGAACTGCCCACCACCTCCGCCGGCGCTAGTGGACAGCACGCCCCGCCACAGGACCACCACACCAGCACCCCACCCCCTGCAGACGGACAACCACCACGCAAGCGGTCCCTGAGATCCAGGAACAGGACAGAGCAAGATGGCAAGACCCCCGCCAGGAAATTAGACCACCCTGATTGTCCTCCCACTGTCCCATTTTGTTACCCTGTCCATATTCGAACTGCCCCAGCTCCACTTCCTATGCCCAGATGGGCAGTGCACCTGTGAGACTAATAGACTGGACTCTGCCATGGACATTCCTCCACCATCCCCCATCCCCTTTTAACAACCCCCCTTCATTTTTGAGCACTTAAATAAACACCCTTGAAACACAAAACAATCTGGAGTCAGTCTATGATTTGGTAATTTGTATTATCAATGACAGTGTCATAATGGCTTTAGCATTGTAAGGCTAACATACCTATGTCACACATCACAAGCCCTTGAAGGATGCAAGCAGTTGACACGTAGGTAACCACACCTGTGAAACCGTAATGGAAGGGTACAACTCAGTGAACAAATAGTGATTTAAATCGAGGAACAGGATAGAGGTAGACATGTGAAAGTGAATGTAATGTTAAACCACAAAATGTTCTCACCTGTGTCTCTCTGGAAATATTGCTGTATGACTGACTCCCTGTTGTCGTTGTCTTCTTCCTCAGCTTCATCCTCATCACTGTCCACAGGCTCCACAGACTCCACAGCTGCTACAACACCGTCATCTGGATCATCCTTCTGCAGAAAAGGCACCTGGCATCGCAAAGCCAAATTATCGAGCAAGGAGAAGGCGATGATGATGTTGCACACCTTCTTCGGTGAGTAGAATAGGGCTCCACCTGTCATATGGAGGCACCTGAACCTGGCCTTCAGGAGGCCGAAGGTGCGTTCGATCACCCTCCTAGTCCGCCCATGGGCCTCACTGTACCGTTCCTCTGCCCTGATCCTGGGATTCCTCACTGGGGAAAATAGCCATGACAGGTTGGGGTAACCAGAGTCCCCCAATAGCCATACACTGTGCCTCTGGAGTTGACCCATCATATCAGGGATGCTGCTATTCCGCAGGATGTAGGCGTCATGCACTGAGCCAGGGAACATAGCATTTACCTGCGAGATGTACTGGTCTGCCAAACAGACCATCTGGACATTCATTGAATGATAACTCTTCCTGTTCCTGTACACCTGTTCACTCCTGTGGGGGGGGGACCAGAGCTACATGGGTCCCATCAATGGCACCAATGACGTTGGGGATATGTCCAAGTCACCTTTGACTGTAGGCAAATCCTACACCTGAGGGAAAATGATGTATCTCCTTAAGTGTTTCAGCAGGGCAGACAACACTCTGGACAAGATGTTGGAAAACATAGGATGGGACATCCCTGATGCCATGGCCACAGTAGTCTGAAATGACCCACTTTCAAGGAAATGGAGCACTGACAGCACCTGCACGTCATGGGGGATTCCAGTCGGATGGCGGATCGGTGACATCAGGTCTGGCTCCAACTGGGTACATAGTTCCTGGATAGTGGCACGGTCAAACCGGTAGGTTACGATGACATGTCTCTCTTCCATTGTCAACAGGTCCACCAGCGGTCGGTACACCGGAGGATTCCGACATCTTCTCATATGTCCCAGCTGACGGTGCCAACGAAGGACAACAGCGAAGTACCAGTCATTATTCCTCCAGGTATGTACCCACAGTTACACACAAGACTACACCAGACACAAAACCCTTCCTGTATGTGTGTTGAGTGTAGGCCTAGCTATGTGTGACGCAGTAGTAAATGAAGCCATGTGGGCCCCTGAAATGGCGGCTGCCTGACCTCTAAACTGGGACAATGGGATTGTGGGGTAACTGCGCTGGCGTTGTACACCGTCGCAGTAGGCGGTCGTAGACCGCGGCGCAATGCTGCATTGGTTAACATTGGACCCTATGGGTCCCAGGAGCCAATGAACAGGTGCGCCGGCGATGATGATGTGCACCGCCGCGGACGTCACCGCCATTTTCTATCTGTTCAATCACTCGATACCTGATCTTCGACAGGAGAGGACCTACACTGCAAGTGCTGCTGTGACCTCGTTCTGGAAGCGACGATGGCTGCTGCGTCTGAGGAAAGGGCCCCTGCCTTCACTGCACAGGAGTTGGAGAAACTTGTGGATGGGGTCCTCCCCCAGTACACGCTACTCTACGGTCCTCCAGACCAACAGGTTAGTACACAGGGAGCACGTTGTTTGGGCTTGGCCTGGGTGGAGAGGGCTGGTTGGAAGAGGGAAGGGGGCAGAGTTCATAGAACATTAATGCATGGGAATGAATGGGCCACATGGCCAGAGTAGGGAGGGGGCCACTCACATTGACGGTGCAGTTGGTAATGACTGTTCCTCTTCCCTTGTGCATGTCATGTAGGTCAGCGCCCCCAGAAGAGGGACATCAGGTGAGCCATCGCCAAGGAGGTTCGGACCCTGGGGGCCCACCAGAGACGGGGCACCCACTGCCAGAAGAGATGGGAGGACATTCACCGCTGCAGCAAGAAGACGGCGGAGGCTCAGCTGGGGAAGGCCTCCCAACGTGGGAGGGGTGCCCGTCGCACCATGACCCCCCTGATGTTCTGGATCCTGGCGGTGGCCTACCCGGAGTTCGATGGGCGCTTGAGGGCATCACAGCAGACACAAGGGGGTGAGTACACTCTCATTCTGCAGACTTTGCGTGCAGTGGAGGTGTCTGGGTGGGGGAGGTGGGCTGTGGGTGTCCCTAGGCCAGGGCGAGTTCGGTAGGCAAGGCCCTTCCATAATGTAGGCCATGTGGCACTCTACCCCACCTCAGCAGAGTGCCAAGTCGAGGTATAGTTGTCCCTGTGGCATCCATGCGCGCAGATGTCCACCATTGCCATGTAGGCCATATCCCAGAAATTGCATTTGCAGAGGGCAGGAGCACGGCGTAATGCAGGGGGCTGCTGTGTCTGTCTTGTCCGCCAACGGTAGACGTATGCCATGCACTAAAACTCTCTTTCTTCTGTCTCCCCCCCTTTTTCTGCTCTCCCTGTCCTTTTGTACATCAGCATCATCAGGCGGAGGTACAGTGGCACCGGAGCACGAGGGAGCTGCATCCCACATGGCCATGGAGGGCCACACCACGGACTCTGAATGCACCAGGAGGGCGAGGGGAGCTTCACGTCGGCTACCGGATCACCAAGCAGCGACACGGACTCGTTCACCAATGGGGGCTCCCTTGTGGTGGCGGCACCATCTGTGCCCCCCACCTCTACAGGTACAGCCGCCACCTCCCCTACCAGCCCCGCCCTCCCAGCAGCCCCTCAGCGTTCGCCCCGTGCCCGCTCACCCAGGAGGGTGGGCATCACCTTCGCCCCAGGCACCTCAGGCCCTGCCCCAGTCAGCCCTGCTGCCCTCAGTGAGGAGGCCATTGACCTCCTCAGGTCACTCACTGTTGGGCAGTCTACCATTGTGAATGCCATCCAGGGTGTAGAACGAGAGTTGCAACACAGTAATGCATTCCTGGAGGGCATTCATTCTGGTCAGGCTGTCCTTCAGTGAACCCTGCAATCTCTGGCCTCAGCACTGATGGCAGCCATTGTCCCTGTGTCTAGCCTCCCCCTCCAACTTCCTCCACCCAGACCCAATCCCCTGTACCCCAGCCCATCCCAAGCACACCTACAGACCAGCATGCACACAAGTCAACACCAAACAGTAGCTCAAGCAAACATAGGCACCACACATCCCACAGGCACTCACACAAGCATCACACCCATACAGACACAGCAACATCCACTGTCTCCACTGTGTCCCCCTCCTCCTCTTCTCCCTCCTCCCTCCCAGTCTCGTCTACACACACACCTGCATGCACCACATCTACAGGCACTAGGACTCTCACCAGGACACCCAGCACCACAAGCCGCTCACCTGCACTCACCACCTCCACTGCCATTTACACGTCCCCTGTGTCCTCTCCCAGTATGTCTGTGACGCCCCCTCCCAAATTACACAAACGCCGGCAATCACTTCACCCAACATCCATCAACCTCATGACAGCCTCCAGTACCTGCACCTGCACTCAAAACAGCTAAAGTGACACCTCCGATAACCACCTCCTCTTCCTCCACTCCCAGACCCCCTCCAGCTACCCATCCCAGTGTTCGTCAGAAACTGTCCCTCTGTAAAATTGACCTTTTTGCCCCCCCCTTCCAATTCATCAGTCCCGTCGTAGCGCCTCAGCCAAAAAGCATACAATACCAGTGGTGCGTGTTCAAGGCTTGTGGAGTGCACCGGCCACTAGGGCAGGCAGTAGGACCCAGAGCCAAGGCACTGGCAGCCCACCCCCTGTAAA
This sequence comes from Pleurodeles waltl, assembly GCF_031143425.1. Lineage (NCBI taxonomy): Eukaryota > Metazoa > Chordata > Amphibia > Caudata > Salamandridae > Pleurodeles > Pleurodeles waltl. The sequence goes on along the minus strand of NC_090445.1, from coordinate 1,258,564,111 downwards.
GGCTCTAAAATTGGAGAGTGGACGACGGGACCGTGTTAAGACTCCTGGTGGGATAACAACTGACATGGGTTCGAAGGGGATTGGAGAGTCAGCTGTGACTCCACCAAAGGTGGGGAAGGGCCAGAAGAAGTCTGCCCAGCCTGTTGTGAGTGTCACGGCGGAGAAGTGCGCCATCATTTCCGGCGGTCCAGACACAACCGCCAGCACCGTCGTCACTGGTCCAGAGACCACCGCCAAAGCCATAGCCCAGGAGGGCCCAAGTATCGTCACTGGTGAGGAGACCACCGCCAGAGTCATAGCCCAGGAGGGCCCAAGTATCATCACTGGTCCGGAGACCACCGCCAGAGTCACAGCCCAGGAGGGCCCAAGTATCGCCACTGGTCAGGAGACCACCGCCAGAGTCATAGCCTAGGAGGGCCCAAGTATCGTCACTGGTCCGGAGACCACCGCCAGAATCACAGCCCAGGAGGGCCCAAGTATCGTCACTGGTCAGGAGACCACCGCCAGAGTCACAGCCCAGGAGGGCCTAAGTATCGTCACTGGTCCGGAGACCACCGCCAGAGTCACAGCCCAGGAGGGCCCAAGTATCGTCACTGGTCAGGAGACCACAGCCAGAGTCACAGCCCAGGAGGGCCCAAGTATCGTCACTGGTCCGGAGACCACCGCCAGAGTCACAGCCCAGGAGGGCCCAAGTATCGTCACTGGTCAGGAGACCACCGCCAGAGTCACAGCCCAGGAGGGCCCAAGTATCGTCACTGGTCTGGAGACCACCGCCACCGCCGGAGTCATAGCCCAGGAGGGCCCAAGTATCGTCCCTGGTCAGGAGACCACCGCCACCGCCGGAGTCATAGCCCAGGAGGGCCCAAGTATCGTCACTGGTCAGGAGACCTCCGCCACCGCCGGAGTCAGTGCCCAGGAGGGCCACGGATGCCACAGCCCCGCTGGGCAATGATGGAACGTCATGCCACACACCAATGCCCAGTGTAGTGAACGTCATGCCACACACCAATGCCCAGTGCAGAGAACGTCATGCCACACACCAATGCCCAGTGTAGAGAACGCCATGCCACACACCAATGGCAAGTGTAGAGAACGTCATGCCACACACCAATGCCAAGTGTAGAGAACGTCATGCCACACACCAATGCCAGTGTAGAGAACGTCATGCCACACACCAATGTCTGTATCAGAACCGCCATGTCAAAGCACCGCTGAACAGTCCAGAACCGCCATGGCAAAGCACTGCTGAACAGGGCCAAGACCGCCATGGCAAAGCACCGTTGAACAGGGCCAAGACCGCCATGGTGAAGACCGCTGAACAGGGCAAGCACCGCCATGTCAAAGAACCGTTGAACAGTCCAGAACTGCCATGGCAAAGCACCGCTGAACAGGGCCAAGACTGCCATGGTGAAGACCGCTGAACAGGGCAAGCACCGCCATGTCAAAGCACAGCTGAACAGTCCAGAACCGCCATGGCAAAGCACCGCTGAACAGGGCCAAGACCGCCATGGTGAAGACCGCTGAACAGGGCAAGCACCGCCATGGCAAAGCACCGCTGAACAGGGCAAGCACCGTGTAGGTATGAATAGCCCGCCACATCAGGCATCCTTATCCCATGTGCAGCTGGGACAGTGACAGGACAGGAACTTTCACGGGGAGACTCATCCAGTCTGAGCACCAGTCCCACCCAGTACCAGTAGAGACCTGCATCTACTTGGTGTAGAGACTTGAGAGACTGTGGCTTTGCACTCCCCAGGATGGCACAGTGGGCAAACCACCCACTGTAGAGACTTGAGAGACTGTGGCTTTGCACTCCCCAGGATGGCACAGTGGGCAACCCACCCACTGTAGAAACTTGAGAGACTGTGGCCTTGCACTCCCCAGGATGTAACAGTGGGCAAACCACCCACTGTAGAGACTTGAGAGACTGTGGCTTTGTACTCCCCAGGATGGCACAGTGGGCAACCCACCCACTGTAGAGACTTGAGAGACTGTGGCTTTGCACTCCCCAGGGTGTAACAGTGGGCAAACCACCCACTGTAGAGACTTGAGAGACTGTGCCTTTGCACTCCCCAGGATGGCACAGTGGGCAACCCACCCACTGTAGAGACTTGAGAGACTGTGGCTTTGCACTCCCCAGGATGTAACAGTGGGCAAACCACCCACTGTAGAGACTTGAGAGACTGTGGCTTTGCACTCCCCAGGATGGCACAGTGGGCAGCCCACCCACTGTAGAGACTTGAGAGACTGTGGCTTTGCACTCCCCAGGATGTAACAGTGGGCAAACCACCCACTGTAGAGACTTGAGAGACTGTGGCTTTGCACTCCCCAGGATGGCACAGTGGGCAACCCACCCACTGTAGAGACTTGAGAGACTGTGGCTTTGCATTCCCCAGGATGGCACAGTGGGCATGGAGCCTCCTCGTGGATCTGGCTTTACATTCATCCGGCTGAGGTGCCCCCCCCATCCCTTCCCCCTGAGGTGCCTGTAGTATTTCTATCTGATGCCCCGGCAGTGTTCTCTCCGATTGTGGTCAGGTATCGTTTGTGGGCCTCGCCCATGCATTTTTGGACTGTTGGTGCATGGACATTGTTGTGTACATATCTGCACTACTTCTCGTATTGTATATATAATTATGACTGATTTTCAAATATATATCTGTATATTTTTGTATGACATGTATATTGCCACATTACAATGTTTGACCGAATTTCGCATTGTCCTTGCATTCTTCCGGGGGGATTGTGGGTTGTTACTGTGATTTTTGTGAATGCATTGGTGTGTATGTTGTAATATGCGAGGGTGGGGGTAGGGGTGTTTGGTGGATGTCCCCCTAACTTTTGCCTCCCCCCTCCTCTGTGTCGTAGAGGCAGTACTCAACGGTGTCTTCGGCGCCTACATAGCTGTTGGTCGTAGAGGAGCAGAAAGACAAGGGCAGGGAGTATTTGTAATTCCGGCTCCATGGAGTCCTCGTTCCTCGTGGGATGTGTTCAGGTGAGCGTTTTCCCATAGCAAAAGCTGTTTCCACCGTGTTTTTATCCACGGTGAATCCGCCCAAGGAAAAGGTGGCGGATTGGCGGGTTGTAATAGTGTGGGCGGTACATTGTCTCCCGCCTGTCTGTTGGCGGTGACCGCCTCGCTGCTTGTCTGTACCGTCGTGGCGGTCGGAGTGTTAAAGTGGCTGTCTTTGTTGGCGGTTTCCGCCAGGGTCATAATTCCCTTTTTTTTGTCCGCCGGCCTGTTTGCGGTATTTCCGCAGCTTTAACACCGTCCACCAGGGTTGTAATGACCACCAATATGCCAAAAGTATCTCAGTGAGTACCCTCAGTATGAGGATAAGATATATACACAAGATATATATACACAACCCAAACTTAGGTAAGTAATAGCAAGAAAAGTAATGCAAACAGTGTAGAATTACAGTAGATTGCAATAGGAGCACATATACTCCAAAAGTGGAATGCGAACCACGAATGGACCCCAAACCTATGTGAGCTTGTAGAGGGTCGCTGGGACTGTAAGAAAACAGTGAGGGTTAGAAAAATAGCCCACCATAAGACCCTGAAAGGTAGGTGTAAAGTGCACCTACTACCCCCAGAGAGGACAGAAGTCGTGATAGGGGGATTCTGCAGGAAGAACAAACACCAGCAATGCAACAACAGTCGATTTACCAGAGTTCCTCTGCACTTCCCTCTTCGACTTCTGCCAAGGATCGACCGCTGACTGCTCCAGGACGCCTGCAAAACCGCAACAAAGTAGCAAGACGACTACCAGCAACAGTGTAGCGCCTCATCCTGCCAGCTTTCTCGACTGTTTCCTGGTGGTGCATGCTCTGAGGGCTGTCTGCCTTCACCCTGCACTGGAAGCCAAGAAGAAATCTCCTGTTAGTCGACAGAATCTTCCCCCTGCTAATGCAGGCACCAAACTTCTGCATCTCCGGTCCCCTGGGTCCCCTCTCATCCTGACGAGCGTGGTCCCTGGACCAATCTGCCGCTCTCATTATGTCTTGCAGTTGAGAACCAAGGCTGAAAGATTTGGACGCCATTGCTCCCCTGACAGAGAGCGCCCCAAAAATGGAAGTGTTGATACCTGCTTCTGACAAAATCCACTTCACCAAGCGTGCCAAGGTAGCCGATGACACAGGATGAAATGGCTTTTGTAAAGCAATCAAAAGTTGACCCCCAGCAGGTTGTCGAAATTCCCTGGTGCGATCTTCATATTCTCGCAGACACTGCACAACACACAGTTTAGGATTGTCAGAAAAACTAGGATAAGTTACTTGTCTTGAGAAAGTCTTTGTCCTCTGGGCTATGGAGAAAGATACACCTTGAGGAGAATATACTCTACCTGCAATACGCAGAGCGCGAACATCTGACACTCTCCTACAGGAGGAGGCATAAGAGAATAGTCAGTTTTGCGGACAACTGCTTCCTGGATAAATCTGCACTGCAAGGCCATTTCTGCAAAAATTTTAAGATGATATACACATCTCATAAAAATGCATACTTGTGTTGAGGAGGATTAGACAACCGGATACCTCTCATTACCCTGCTCACCAAGGGATGTTGCCCCACGGGTTTTCTGTCCACAAAAATGTGTCCAGCAGATATAGCTGACCTGTAATAATTAACAGAACAGTAGCTCAAACTTTCTGAGTCTAGTTCGGCTAAGAAGTTAATCACATCTGGAATGGGGGCCCCCAACGGATCCAGGTTCCGTGGGTTGCACCAACCCACCCACCTGCGCCAGGCAGATAAATATCTTCTATGAGTGGAGTCTGCCCAGCAGGCGGAGATAAAGGAGATATCGCTCTCCGAAAGGCTCGGCAAATACCAGCGTTTCCTGAAATGCGCCAGGCCATGAGATGCAAATTGTTCTGGACAATGAGGGGGTGAGGTTGCCCCAACGGGTTTGACAGATTGGGGCTGAACGGAATCTGGACAGGAAGGTCTCGGGAAAGCTCCAACAGGAGAGGAAACCACGTCTGTGCTTTCCAAATTTGAGAGACTAGAATCAATTCCGCTCGCTGTCGCATCACCTGAGATGCTACCCTCAGGAGCATGATGAACGGGGGAAATGCATAGAGGAGTGGGCCCATCCAATTCTGCAGCAATGGCTACGGGGTCAATCTCCAAGGGAAAAATCGGTCTGTCTGGTAAGAAAGACGAGATGCAAAGAGGTCTACATGGCATTGACCCCATCTCGTTTGTGGTCTTGGAGATATCTGGAATTCCAGTCCGCCACTACATTGAGCTGACCCATAAGGTATTCCGCCATTACAGAAATTCGATTCTGCAGTCAGTATTGCCAAAACGTTGTGGGTATTTGGAGAAGGGCTAGAGACCTCGTTCCTCCCAGTTTGTTGATATAACGGACCACTGAAATGTTGTCCATTCGAAGCAGAACGCAACAACTGGACTGTGGTGCCAGAGTTCTTATCGGAAAGGAACCTGCTAGAAGTTCTGAGCAATGGATGTGAAGATTTCTTTCATCGCGAGACCAACGACCGCCAGTGGAGATGGTGCCACAACGAGCTCCCAGCCCCACATGCTGGCGTCAGGTTCCAGAATAATATCTGGGCGAGATCCGAATATGGCTCTGCCGTTCCAGGCTGCCATGTTATCTAGCCACCACTGCAACTCGTTGCGCGTCTCTGGGGTGAGGTCTATGAGTTCTGAATAATTCACACCCCTTTGAAGATGGTGGATCTTGAGACGTTGAAGCGCCCTGTAATGTAAAGGGGCCGGAAATATGGCTTGAATGGAGGACGGCAACAGGCCCACTATTCTGGCCAGGATCCTGAGAGAAATCCTGTCCTTGAGAAGGACTGGCCAGATCTCCTTCTGGATTGAGCATAACTTCTGGACGGGTAAAGACAGAAGGGAGGAAACAGAGTCTATCTGGAACCCTAGAAATTCGATCTGCCGAGCAGGAGTGAACTCTGACTTGGGGACATTGATACGAAAACCTAACCCCTGAAGTAGTTGAATGTCCATTCGAGGTGTTGCATAAGGGACTGAACGTCCTGTGCCATCAGGAGGATGTCGTTGAGGTAGACAATCATCCGAACCCCTGGGATCTGAGGTTCTCTACCACAGGACGCATGACCTTGGTGAAGCACCAAGGCGCTGAAGAAAGGCCGAAAGGAAGGACCTGGAAATGGAACCATTGATCTTCCCATTGAAACTGTAGGTACTTTCTGTGTGGAGAAAAAATCGGAATCGTTAAATAGGCATCCTTGAGGTCCAACCGGACCATCCAGTCGCCCTCTATGAGAGTGTCTCTGAGCAAATGTATCCCTTCCATTTTGAAGTGACGATAAACAATCCAACTGTTGAAATCTTTTTAGATTTATCACCAGTCTGGAACCCCCTCCTTTCTAGCTTACTGCAAAGATAGTGCTGCAGAAACCCGAAGGGTCCAGGTGGCAGGGGGCGATCGCACCCTTGGCCAACAGTTGATCTATCTCCTGTTGAACAAAGGCGTGCTCGATGCGGGAAAAAAGGATTGGTGGAGGAATGACAGACTGAAGAGGGGGTCCCAAAAAACTCAAGATGGAACCCTGAGACCGTCTCCAGCACCCAGAGATCGGACATCAGAAAGTTCCAGTTGTGTAAAAATTGACTGGTCCTGCCCCCCAGTACCGCTGAAGACGGGGATATCAGTCTTACCTTGAGAGGTGGAGTTGAAGTTGGTGCCGACTTGATAGCGGGCGCCACAATTGAAGCAGCATCGTCCAGCACGAGTCTTCGCTGGGTAAAAGGTGTCCCTGTCTTGGGCAGAGAAACTTCTTCCTGAGGAAGGATAGGTTGTGGGAGGGCCGCGAGATGCATTGCGGCCGGCCAGACGCCCTCGACTTCTGTCGGCCTTGGCAAAAATTCATTGGTGGAACACCTTGTTCATGGACGTTTGTGCTTTGTCCAACGCCGTAAAGGTGTGAACAAACTTTCCCAGATCCTTGACGAACTTATCTCCGAAGAGGAGGCCATCCGCCAAAGGCCCTGGTGCCGCCATGGCTAGCTCTGTTAGTTTGGGATCTATGCGTATTAAGATGGACTTTCTTCTTTCAGAGGAGAGGGCACAATTTGCATTCCCGAGCATACATAATGCTCGCTGCGCCCAACCTCCAAAGGTGTCTCGGTCGATGACCGTGCCAGATTCCTTAGTTGATACCGCCAGGTCTAGGATCTTGCAGAGGGGCCCTGTTAGGTCGAGGAGTTTGTCCTGGCACATTTTTCAGGACCTGTCGATGCCTTTTTTCGGGTCCTTGGAGGACCTCTTAATGAAGGTGGCAAGGTTGGGGTCCAATTTGGGTGTAAGGGCCACCTTATGTGGAATGTCTGGGCGGGGGCATTCGGACTTCAGTCTGCCACGTACGTCCTTGTCCAAGGGTTTCCTGAGTCGAGAATAAACGTAATCCGAGACCGCAGGAAGGGGAGTCCAGTCTGAGGATCTCGGGTGTACTATGGCCTCAGGGTCAAAATCAAGGGAAGAAGGGGGGGGAACTCACAAGTCGGGGTGGAGGCTGCAGGGGAATGTCTTTGGCGTTTGGGCCTGGGAGAGTCTTCGGCAGAGCCAGAGAGTGAAAGGGGAGAATCGTCTGACTGAATGTCGGGAGGAGGAGGTAAAACTTGGGTGCTGGTAGAGGGTTGGGCGTAGTATTCGTGATCTGTTCCCAAGGACTGTGACAGTCGAGCTAAAGGAGCTGCGTGGGGCCAATTGGAGGAACGGGGAATCTTGGCCATCCGTCAGGGGAGCTGAGGGCCCTGGGGTAAGCTGACCGTAGGGAGGGACCGTCAGGGCATAACGTTTCAATTGCCGAGCAATTGGCTGCAGGGCCACCGCAAGGGCCCTGTTAACAAACTGCGCCACTGGAACCCCAGTACATTATGCCACTCTGGAGGCTGTCAAAACATCAATCTGTGGCCAACCATGTGCTATAACGCCACAAAAACCCCTCAGGAATAATCCTGTAATGGCCAATTTGCAACCCAGGCTAATGGGCGTAAGAGGAGTGTCAATTCTCCACTTTGGGAGCTGACTCAAAGATCGCTGAGTCAAGTGTGAAGTCACCGTCACTATTGACTCAGTGAAACTGACCTGAGGCGCTTTGCGCGCGCGTGGGCAGCAAGCCAAAGGAAGGACCAATAAAATTATTGCCGGCGAAACGCTGCGCTCCTCGGCCTCCTGGCACCCTGCTGGGTGCCTAAAACATGCGGCGATGCTCCTGGAGGAGCGCGGGACGAGATACTAACACTCTCGTTCCGCGTTGCTCCGATCGGCAAAAACGCTGAAAACAACAGTACGCAATTAACAATAGACACAGTATTAGAAGAAAACAACTGCACTTATCCGAAGCATAAGCAACAAAGAAAGAGGACGCGTTATAGTTCCTCACTGCTTATATAGTTGGAGATATCGGGCTGACACGCAGGAAGTGATGTCATCTCAGGTTTCTGGGATTTGCAGTTTTTGTTCAATATGTTTCTGATTGGCTGCTGTCATTGGTTTTGTTAACCTGTTCTGTGCCTTGGACGAGATGATCTCGTCCAAGGCTACAGTTCCCCTGTGCCTTGGACGAGATCATCTCGTCCATGGCACAGGGGAACTTGGGGGAGCGCTAGCGCGCCCCCCGTGCACCCCCTCCCCCCCCAAACCGGGGATGGAAGGGGAAGACCTTCCCCTTCCACCCCCGACCCCCCCATCCCCCCCTGTGACTTCAGCACGTGAGCGCGCGCTTATTAGTCACAGGGGCCTCCCCCATTGCGCTGGAAGCAGAGCTTCCAGCGCGATTGAAAGAGAAATGCTAAGCATTTCTCTTTCAATCACGTGGGGGAGGTCCGGAGGGGCTTCAAAGGGAAGGACATGTATTTCCTTCCCTTTGAAGTCTCTCTGAGGGTTTCAAAAGCCGTATTGCTTGCAATCCGGCTTTTGAAACCCCACTAGACACCAGGGATTTTTTTACTGATACTGACAAAAGGGAGCGACCCCTTGGGCAAGGGTCGCTCCCAGGGGGGGCATGTTTTCAGGAAGGCCTTTTCTGCCCCCCCTGGGGGCAGATCGGCCTATTATTAGGCCGATCTGCCCCCAGGGGGGGCAGAAACCTCTAGGCACCAGGGAGTTTTTTCTTTGCATGAATTTCACGCAAGGGGAGCGACCCCTTAGGCAAGGGTCGCTCCCTAGGGGGGGGGGCAATTTATTTTAGGCCATTTCTGCCCCCGGGGGGGCAGAAACCTCTAGGCGCCAGGGCAAATTTTATTTTTGTGTATTTTTTTCTTTTTTTTTCTGTTTCTTTTTTTAGAGATGGGGAGCGACCCATCAGGCAAGGGTCGCTGCCCTGGGGGGCAAATTGTATTTAGGCCATTTCTGCCTAATTGGCCGATTTTAGGTCAATCTGCCCCCAAGGGGGCAGAAACCACTAGGCACCTGGGATTTGTTTTTTGGAGCCAATGTCACGCAGGGGGAGCGACCCTGTAGGCAAGGGTCGCTCCCAGGGGGGGGGTGGGGGCTGGGGGGGCAAATTTATTTTAGGCCATTTCTGCCCCCCCTGGGGGCAGATCGGCCTATTATTAGGCCGATCTGCCCCCAGGGGGGGGCAGAAACCTCTAGGCGCCAGGGGAATTTTTTTTTTTGTGTTTTTTTTTGGTTTGTTTGTTTTTTTAGAGATGGGGAGAGACCCATCAGGCAAGGGTCGCTGCCCTGGGGGTCAAATTGTATTTAGGCCTTGGCCGATTTTAGGTCAATCTGCCCCCAAGGGGGCAGAAACCACTAGGCACCTGGGATATGTATTTTGGCGCCAATGTCACGCAGGGGGAGCGACCCCGTAGGCAAGGGTCGCTCCCAGAGGGGGGGGATGGGGGTTGGGGGGCAAATTTATTTTAGGCCATTTCTGCCCCCCCTGGGGGCAGAAACCTCTAGGCGCCAGGGCAAATTTTTTTTTTTGTTTTTTTTTGTTGTTTGTTTGTTTTTTTAGAGATGGGTAGCGACCCATCAGGCAAAGGTCGCTGCCCTGGGGGGCAAATTGTATTTAGGCCATTTCATCTGCCCCCAAGGGGAGCAGAAACCACTAGGCACCTGGGATATGTTTTTTGGCGCCAATGTCACACAGGGGGAGCGACCCTGTAGGCAAGGGTCGCTCCCGGGGGGGGGGGGATGGGGGTTGGGGGGGCAAATTTATTTTAGGCCGATCTGCCCCCGGGGGGGGGGGGGGCAGAAACCTCTAGGCGCCAGGGCAAATTTTTTTGGGTGTTTTTTTTTTGTTGTTTGTTTGTTTTTTTAGAGATGGGTAGCGACCCATCAGGCAAGGGTCGCTGCCCTGGGGGGCAAATTGTATTTAGGCCATTTCTGCCCGCCTAGGGGGCAGATTGGCCGATTTTAGGTCAATCTGCCCCCAAGGGTGCAGAAACCACTAGGCACCCGGGATTTGTTTTTTGGCGCCAATGTCACGCAGGGGGAGCAACCCTGTAGGCAAGGGTCGCTCTTGGTGGGGGGGTGGGGGTTTGGGGGGGGCAAATTTATTTTAGGCCATTTCTGCCCCCCCTGGGGGCAGATCGGCCTATTATTAGGCCGATCTGCCCCTGGGGGAGCTGAAACCTCTAGGCGCCAGGGGAACATTTTTTTTTTTTTTTTGTTTGTTTGGTTTTTTAGAGATGGGGAGCGACCCATCAGGCAAGGGTCGCTCCCCTGGGGGGCAAATAGTATTTAGGCCATTTCTGCCCCCCTTGGGGGCAGATTGGCCGATTTTAGGTCAATCTGCCCCCAAGGGGGCAGAAACCACTAGGCACCTGGGATTCGTTTTTTGGCGCCAATGTCACGCAGGGGGAGCGACCCCGTAGGCAAGGGTCGTTCCCGGGCAGGGGAGCTTGGGGGGGGGTCAAATTTATTTTAGGGCATTTCTGCCCCCCCCTTCCGGGGCCGGCTGAGCTAGAGGCCAAACTCCACAGGTAGGCACTTTGCAAAAAACACCTCTGTTTTCTGTGAAAAAATATGTTGTGTCTACGTTGTGTTTTGGGCCATTTCCTTTCGTGGGCGCTAGGTGCTGGCAGAGCTACAGGCCAAAATCCACAGGTAGGCACTGTTTTCTTCCAAAAATTTGGATGTGTCCACGTTGCGCTTTGGGGCGTTTCCTGTCGCAGGCGCTAGGCCTACCCACACAAGTGAGGTATCATTTTTATCGGGAGACTTAGGGGAACGCTGGGTGGAAGGAAATTTGTGGCTCCTCTCAGATTCCAGAACTTTCTGCCACAGAAATGTGAGGAACATGTGTTTTTTTAGCCAAATTTTGAGGTTTGCAAAGGATTCTGGGTAACAGAACCTGGTCCGAGACCCGCAAGTCACCCCTCCTTGGATTCCCCTAGGTCTCTAGTTTGCAGAAATGCACAGGTTTGGTAGGTTTCCCTAGGTGCCGGCTGAGGTAGAGGCCAAAATCTACAGGTAGGCACTTCGCAAAAAACACCTCTGTTTTCTTCCAAAAATTTGGATGTGTCCACGTTGCGCTTTGGGGCGTTTCCTGTCGCGGGCGCTAGGCCTACCCACACAAGTGAGGTATCATTTTTATCGGGAGACTTGGGGGAACGCTGGGTGGAAGGAAATTTGTGGCTCCTCTCAGATTCCAGAACTTTCTGCCACAGAAATGTGAGGAACATGTGTTTTTTTAGCCAAATTTTGAGGTTTGCAAAGGATTCTGGGTAACAGAACCTGGTCCGAGACCCGCAAGTCACCCCTCCTTGGATTCCCCTAGGTCTCTAGTTTACAGAAATGCACAGGTTTGGTAGGTTTCCCTAGGTGCCGGCTGAGCTAGAGGCCAAAATCTACAGGTAGGCACTTCGCAAAAAACACCTCTGTTTTCTTCCAAAAATTTGGATGTGTCCACGTTGCGCTTTGGGGCGTTTCCTGTCGCGGGCGCTAGGCCTACCCACACAAGTGAGGTATCATTTTTATCGGGAGACTTGGGGGAACGCTGGGTGGAAGGAAATTTGTGGCTACTCTCAGATTCCAGAACTTTCTGCCACAGAAATGTGAGGAACATGTGTTTTTTTAGCCAAATTTTGAGGTTTGCAAAGGATTCTGGGTAACAGAACCTGGTCCGAGCCCCGCAAGTCACCCCTCCTTGGATTCCCCTAGGTCTCTAGTTTGCAGAAATGCACAGGTTTGGTAGGTTTCCCTAGGTGCCGGCTGAGCTAGAGGCCAAAATCTACAGGTAGGCACTTCGCAAAAAACACCTCTGTTTTCTTCCAAAAATTTGGATGTGTCCACGTTGCGCTTTGGGGCGTTTCCTGTCGCGGGCGCTAGGCCTACCCACACAAGTGAGGTATCATTTTTATCGGGAGACTTGGGGGAACGCTGGGTGGAAGGAAATTTGTGGCTCCTCTCAGATTCCAGAACTTTCTGCCACAGAAATGTGAGGAACATGTGTTTTTTTAGCCAAATTTTGAGGTTTGCAAAGGATTCTGGGTAACAGAACCTGGTCCGAGACCCGCAAGTCACCCCTCCTTGGATTCCCCTAGGTCTCTAGTTTACAGAAATGCACAGGTTTGGTAGGTTTCCCTAGGTGCCGGCTGAGCTAGAGGCCAAAATCTACAGGTAGGCACTTCGCAAAAAACACCTCTGTTTTCTTCCAAAAATTTGGATGTGTCCACGTTGCGCTTTGGGGCGTTTCCTGTCGCGGGCGCTAGGCCTACCCACACAAGTGAGGTATCATTTTTATCGGGAGACTTGGGGGAACGCTGGGTGGAAGGAAATTTGTGGCTCCTCTCAGATTCCAGAACTTTCTGCCACAGAAATGTGAGGAACATGTGTTTTTTTAGCCAAATTTTGAGGTTTGCAAAGGATTCTGGGTAACAGAACCTGGTCCGAGCCCCGCAAGTCACCCCTCCTTGGATTCCCCTAGGTCTCTAGTTTGCAGAAATGCACAGGTTTGGTAGGTTTCCCTAGGTGCCGGCTGAGCTAGAGGCCAAAATCTACAGGTAGGCACTTCGCAAAAAACACCTCTGTTTTCTTCCAAAAATTTGGATGTGTCCACGTTGCGCTTTGGGGCGTTTCCTGTCGCGGGCGCTAGGCCTACCCACACAAGTGAGGTATCATTTTTATCGGGAGACTTGGGGGAACGCTGGGTGGAAGGAAATTTGTGGCTCCTCTCAGATTCCAGAACTTTCTGCCACAGAAATGTGAGGAACATGTGTTTTTTTAGCCAAATTTTGAGGTTTGCAAAGGATTCTGGGTAACAGAACCTGGTCCGAGACCCGCAAGTCACCCCTCCTTGGATTCCCCTAGGTCTCTAGTTTACAGAAATGCACAGGTTTGGTAGGTTTCCCTAGGTGCCGGCTGAGCTAGAGGCCAAAATCTACAGGTAGGCACTTCGCAAAAAACACCTCTGTTTTCTTCCAAAAATTTGGATGTGTCCACATTGCGCTTTGGGGCGTTTCCTGTCGCGGGCGCTAGGCCTACCCACACAAGTGAGTTATCATTTTTATCGGGAGACTTGGGGGAACGCTGGGTGGAAGGAAATTTGTGGCTCCTCTCAGATTCCAGAACTTTCTGCCACAGAAATGTGAGGAATATGTGTTTTTTTAACCAATTTTTGAGGTTTGCAAAGGATTCTGGGTAACAGAACCTGGTCCGAGCCCCGCAAGTCACCCCTCCTTGGATTCCCCTAGGTCTCTAGTTTTCAGAAATGCACAGGTTTGGTAGGTTTGTAAAAAAGACATCTATTTGAGAAATGCCCTGTAATTCACATGCTAGTATTGTCACCCCGGAATTCAGAGATGTGCAAATAACCACTGCTCCTCAACACCTTATCTTGTGCCCTTTTTGGAAATACAAAGGTTTTCTTGATAGCAATTTTTTACTCTTTATATTTCAGCAAATGAATTGCTGTATACCCGGTATAGAATGAAAACGCACTGCAGGGTGCAGCTCATTTATTGGCTCTGGGTTCCTTGGGTTCTTGATGAACCTACAAGCCCTATATATCTCCGCAACCAGAGGAGTCCAGCAGACGTAACGGTATATTGCTTTCGATAATTTGACATTGCAGGGAAAAGTTACAGAGTAAAACGTAGATAAACATTTATGTTTTTTTCACCTCAATTTCAATATTTTTCTTTTTCAGTTGTTATTTTCTGTAGGAAACCCTTGTAGGATCTACACAAATGACCCCTTGCTGAATTCAGATTTTGTCTACTTTTCAGAAATGTTTAGGTTTCTGGGATCCAGCATTGGTTTCATGCCCATTTTCGTCACTGACTGGAAGGAGGCTGAAAGCACAAAAATTGCACAAATGGGGTATGTCCCAGTAAAATGCCAAAATTGTGTTGAAAAATTGAGTTTTCTGATTCAAGTCTGCCTGTTCCTGAAAGCTGGGAAGCTGCTGAGTTTAGCACCGCAAACCCTTTGTTGATGCCATTTTCAGGGGGAAAACCACAAGCCTTCTTCTGCAGCCACTTTTTCCAATTTTTTTGAAAAAAACGAAAATTTCCCTGTATTTTGGCCAATTTCTTGGCCTCCTTCAGGGGAACCCACACAAAGTCTGGGTACCTCTAGAATCCCTAGGATGTTGGAAAAAAAGGACGCAAATTTGGCTTGGTTAGCTTATGTGGACAAAAAGTTATGAGGGCCTAAGCGCGAACTGCCCCAAATAGGCAAAAAAAGGCCTGGCACAGGAGGGGGAAAAGGCCTGGCAGCGAAGGGGTTAATAAATAGCAAAGAAGGAGAAGCATAATCCGAGCCTCCGGTCCTGCCATAGAATCCCCAATCCCCCATTGTGGACTCTCCTTCTGGAGCCCCATAACACGGTGGTGGGGGGGGGCGGGGGGAGAACCGGGCAAGCACTTTGCTCCCCCCCCCGTCCCCATTATCTCATATTTTACTCTAAAAGGGCCTAGTCCAGATCCACGATGCGAAGCCGCGGACCTAGGAATCGAACCTCTGCATTATTCACTCAGTTCCAGTCGGAACCTTCAATGCTCCTTCCGCGGAGTATGTAGGACCTGCAAGGGAAGCTGAGTAGTTTGTAGCAGCAGATCCACTTACCCGCTAAAGATCTACCAAGAAAATACAAGACAATGAAACTCCTGAAATAATAACACAAACTGACAGATTCTTAAAACAATTAATATTTTGTTTTTAGAAATCCGAATTCCCCAAATTAGAACCACTCGCAACATAATACTTCCTGGTTTCTCAGATTAGGCCAAACCCACATTCCCATATTCCCTTTCGTTTCCGCATCGCATGACTTCTATTTCACAAGCCCCGCCCATGGGTGGACGCGAGCCGCCCACGATAACACGCTTTAGGCTTTTTTCTTGCAGAAAACTCAGAAGAGATACGAGTTAGACCAGAGAGTGCCATCGGACCGGGTCCGCGAACACGTAACCTCATGTGCTCTGCCGGGGAGGAACACAACTGCACACAACGGCAACTAGTAAGTGTTCGAAATATGACACACCGTGCATCCAGGGCAACACTATTCCGAAGTGTATGTCCTCTTTGCATTCTAATGTAAACGAAAATACTCTGATACTCGTATGAATCTGAGTCGATAATGTCTGCATTTTTTCATGCGTTCACCCCATAGTTTGTATTCTTCCTTACTACGGTACAGCTTTTAACAGAAGTAGTCAGACTAGTGTAATGTAACTTGTGGTCATGTAAAGCGCTCTCATACCTTCAGATCGAATGCTAGCTGTATAAAACGGCAAAAAAAAAAGTATCTGATAATGGCCATGGTGAATTAAAATCATAGTTCTAAAACATGGGTACTCGCAAGCATGTTCTTAGTGACTCCCAACTATAAGGGTCAAGGTGTGTGGGGGAGATATTATAGAGTTGGTGGAAGCGTAAGTTAGAGATGTGTTGTTTTGAAATTGTTTATTGTGGAATTGTGTGGTGTGGAATTCTGTGATGAGGTGTGGAGTCTATAGATAATTTATGTTTGTCAAGAAGGAAAATAGAAGTGAAAAGAGAGCTGCACTACCAAACTAATTGTTAAGAGGGCAATGCTAAATATGTGGCTTTATTGGTTAGCAGCTCTTGAGTGTTTGTGAGAAAAGCGCAAGCTGCCTCTACCTTCAAGTGAGTTTACTGTAGTTAAAACTGCAGATTTACCTAAATTGGGTTAACAGTAACTTTACATTTGGTGTCATGTTCACTTGAAGATTTTTCTGTTGCGCTAAAGGCATACCATGCACATCTCATCCATGGCCAGCTAATTTGCACTGCTAAAAAGGATGACAGTATCTGTTATTTTCTGCATCAAGTAGTCATAGGCTTTAGGCCACCATATAATTCCACACTGTCTGAGCAAATCAGCCAAGAGTAAACAAACGGAATGAAATGCATGATTGTAAGAGAACTAAGGAAACACGCTTTTATAAATTAAGTTTAATCATCATTAAAAACCTTCTGCTTGTTCTCAGACGTCAGCAAAAGTATTTGAAACAGCATGCAAAAGCAAGATGAACAGGCAATTTTTAAAGTCACAAAGAGTGCTATTAATAATACTGCTAAAGACATACACATTACTGCAGGCACGCAGACACACATATACAACCACAAATGTGTGCAGCTACAAAAACACATAACACATGTAGACAAACACAATAACATATGGATCAAGCCAACAAGTATAGCTTTTTTGATGTTAGTGCTTCTACCCTGATTTACAGTTGCATGGGTGTAGGTGTGAGGAATGCTGAGTAGGGGATTATAAACATAAATGGAAGGATGTGTGAGCAGCTTTAGGGATGAATGAATGCACGTTGAATGAGTGAGGGAATACAAATTTAGGTGGTAAGAAGAATAGGACGTTTTATGAATGAAATGATGCTCAGGTGGCCAGTGATATTGGTGGCAATATAGAATTCTTCTCTCCCCCCTGCTACTGCTGTTATCTTCACACACATAAAAGCCCTTTCATCCATACAAAATCACAAAAACCAGCATTCTTCTTTTTACGTGACAATCTACAAAATCTGAAACAGGCACACACACACTTACTGATATTTTGCTAGATATTTTCACTAATTAAAAAAATAAAACACTAATTGACTTTACCAAAACCTGTTTCTTATGTAAAGCGCTCGCTCTGACATCCTTTAGTCTGATAATCCAACTATAAAAGCTACTAAATACTTAAATAAATATTGTATCCTGCTATAGGTTGTAGGATGCTGGCCTGTGTTGTAGTGGGGTCCAAATGTACTTACACCTTAAATCAGGTCCAGGTGTCCCATATTAGTGAAATGTAGTCAGTGTGTAGAAGCCTGGCTGTAAGGAAATGCCTCCTTGGCATGGTTGCCCCCTGACTTTTTGCCTTTGCTGATGCTATGTTTACAATTGAAAGTGTGCTGAGGCCTGCTAACCAGGCCCCAGCACCAGTGTTCTTTCCCTAACCTGTACTTTTGTATCCACAATTGGCAGACCCTGGCATCCAGGTAAGTCCCTTGTAACTGGTACTTCTAGTACCAAGGGCCCTGATGCCAAGGAAGGTCTCTAAGGGCTGCAGCATGTCTTATGCCACCCTGGAGACCTCTCACTCAGCACAGACACACTGCTTGCCAGCTTGTTTGTGCTAGTGAGAACAAAACGAGTAAGTCGACATGGCACTCCCCTCAGGGTGCCATGCCAGCCTCTCACTGCCTATGCAAGTATAGGTCAGCCACCCCTCTAGCAGGCCTTACAGCCCTAAGGCAGGGTGCACTATACCATAGGTGAGGGTACCAGTGCATGAGCATGGTACCCCTACAGTGTCTAAACAAAACTTTAGACATTGTAAGTGCAGGGTAGCCATAAGAGTATATGGTCTGAGAGTTTGTCAAACACGAACTCCACAGCACCATAATGGCTACACTGAAAACTGGGAAGTTTGGTATCAAACTTCTCAGCACAATAAATGCACACTGATGCCAGTGTACATTTTATTGCAAAATACACCCCAGAGGGCACCTTAGAGGTGCCCCCTGAAACGTAACCGACTGTCTGTGTAGGCTGACTAGTTCCAGCAGCCTGCCACACTAGAGACATGTTGCTGGCCCCATGGGGAGAGTGCCTTTGTCACTCTGAGGCCAGTAACAAAGCCTGCACTGGGTGGAGATGCTAACACCTCCCCCAGGCAGGAGCTGTAACACCTGGCGGTGAGCCTCAAAGGCTCACCCCTTTGTCACAGCACCGCAGGACACTCCAGCTAGTGGAGTTGCCCGCCCCCTCCGGCCCCCACTTTTGGCGGCAAGGCCGGAGAAAATAATGAGAATAACAAGGAGGAGTCACTGGCCAGTCAGGACAGCCCCTAAGGTGTCCCGAGCTGAGGTGACTCTAACTTTTAGAAATCCTCCATCTTGCAGATGGAGGATTCCCCCAATAGGGTTAGGATTGTGACCCCCTCCCCTTGGGAGGAGGCACAAAGAGGGTGTACCCACCCTCAGGGCTAGTAGCCATTGGCTACTAACCCCCCAGACCTAAACACGCCCTTAAATTTAGTATTTAAGGGCTACCCTGAACCCTAGAAAATTAGATTCCTGCAACAACAAGAAGAAGGACTGCCTAGCTGAAAACCCCTGCAGAGGAAGACCAGAAGACAACAACTGCCTTGGCTCCAGAAACTCACCGGCCTGTCTCCTGCCTTCCAAAGAACTCTGCTCCAGCGACGCCTTCCAAAGGGACCAGCGACCTCTGAATCCTCTGAGGACTGCCCTGCTTCGACGACGACAAGAAACTCCTGAGGACAGCGGACCTGCTCCAAAAAGACTGCAACTTTATCCAAAGGAGCAGCTTGAAAGAACCCTGCAATCTCCCCGCAAGAAGCGTGAGACTTGCAACACTGCACCCGGCGACCCCGACTCGGCTGGTGGAGAACCAACAACTCAGGGAGGACCCCCAGACTACTCTACGACTGTGAGTACCAAAACCTGTCCCCCCTGAGCCCCCACAGCGCCGCCTGCAGAGGGAATCCCGAGGCTTCCCCTGACCGCGACTCTCTGAAACCTAAGTCCCGACGCCTGGAAAAGACCCTGCACCCGCAGCCCCCAGGACCTGAAGGACCGGACTTTCACTGCAGACGTGACCCCCAGGAGTCCCTCTCCCTTGCCCAAGTGGAGGTTTCCCCGAGGAAGCCCCCCCTTGCCTGCCTGCAGCGCTGAAGAGATCCCTTGATCTCTCATTGACTTCCATTGCGGACCCGACGCTTGTTCTAACACTGCACCCGGCCGCCCCCGCGCCGCTGAGGGTGAAATTTCTGTGTGGGCTTGTGTCCCCCCAGGTGCCCTACAAAACCCCCCTGGTCTGCCCTCCGAAGACGCGGGTACTTACCTGCTGGCAGACTGGAACCGGGGCACCCCCTTCTCTCCATTGAAGACTATGCGTTTTGGGCACCACTTTGAACTCTGCACCTGACCGGCCCTGAGCTGCTGGTGTGGTAACTTTGGGGTTGCTCTGAACCCCCAACGGTGGGCTACCTTGGACCAAGAACTGAACCCTGTAAGTGTCTTACTTACCTGGTAAAACTAACAAAAACTTACCTCCCCCAGGAACTGTGAAAATTGCACTGTGTCCACTTTTAAAATAGCTATTTGTGAATAACTTGAAAAGTATACATGCAATTGAAATGATTCAAAGTTCCTAATGTACTTACCTGCAATACCTTTCAAACAAGATATTACATGTTAAATTTGAACCTGTGGTTCTTAAAATAAACTAAGAAAATATATTTTTCTATAACAAAACCTATTGGCTGGATTTGTCTCTGAGTGTGTGTACCTCATTTATTGTCTATGTGTATGTACAACAAATGCTTAACACTACTCCTTGGATAAGCCTACTGCTCGACCACACTACCACAAAATAGAGCATTAGTATTATCTCTTTTTACCACTATTTTACCTCTAAGGGGAACCCTTGGACTCTGTGCATGCTATTCCTTACTTTGAAATAGCACATACAGAGCCAACTTCCTACATTGGTGGCAGCGGTGGGATACAAGACTTTGCATTTGCTGGACTACTCAGCCAATACCTGATCACACGACAAATTCCAAAATTGTCATTAAAAATTGATTTTTGCAATTTGAAAAGTTTTCTAAATTCTTTAAAGTCCTGCTAGGGCCTTGTGTTAGTCCCTGTTAGAATTTCTTTTAGAGTTTAAAAGTTTGTTAAAAGTTTGAATTAGATTCTAGAACCAGTTTTAGTTTCTTAAAAAGTATTCCAACTTTTAGAAGCATAATGTCTAGCACAGATGTGAATGTGGTGGAACTCGACACCACACCTTACCTCCATCTACAGATGAGAGAGCTAAGGTCACTCTGTAAACTAAAGAAAATAACAATGGGCTCCAAACCTACCAAAGTACAGCTCCAGGAGCTTTTGGCAGAGTTTGAAAAAGCCAACCCATCTGAGGATGGCAACACAGAGGATGAAGATAGTGACTTGGAGGGAAATTCCCCCCCTCCAGTCCTACTTAGGGAGAACAGGGCTTCTCAAGCCCTGACTCCACAAATAATAGTCAGAGATGCAGGTTCCCTCACAGGAGGGACCAACAACTCTGAAATCACTGAGGATAACTCCAGTGAAGAGGACATCCAGCTAGCCAGGATGGCCAAAAGATTGGCTTTGGAAAGACAGATCCTAGCCATAGAAAGGGAAAGACAAGAGATGGGCCTAGGACCCATCAATGGTGGCAGCAACATAAATAGGGTCAGAGATTCTCCTGACATGTTGAAAATCCCTAAAGGGATTGTAACTAAATATGAAGATGGTGATGACATCACCAAATGGTTCACAGCTTTTGAGAGGGCTTGTGTAACCAGAAAAGTGAACAGATCTCACTGGGGTGCCCTCCTTTGGGAAATGTTCACAGGAAAGTGTAGGGATAGACTCCTCACACTCTCTGGAAAAGATGCAGAATCTTATGACCTCATGAAGGGTACCCTGATTGAGGGCTTTGGATTCTCCACTGAGGAGTATAGGATTAGATTCAGGGGGGCTCAAAAATCCTCGAGCCAGACCTGGGTTGACTTTGTAGACTACTCAGTAAAAACACTAGATGGTTGGATTCAAGGCAGTGGTGTAAGTAATTATGATGGGCTGTACAATTTATTTGTGAAAGAACACCTGTTAAGTAATTGTTTCAATGATAAACTGCATCAGCATCTGGTAGACCTAGGACCAATTTCTCCCCAAGAATTGGGAAAGAAGGCGGACCATTGGGTCAAGACAAGGGTGTCCAAAACTTCCACAGGGGGTGACCAAAAGAAAGGGGTCACAAAACCTCCCCAGGGGAAAGGTGGTGAGACAGCCAAAAATAAAAATAGTAAAGAGTCTTCTACAGGCCCCCAAAAACCTGCACAGGAGGGTGGGCCCAGAGCCTCTTCACAAAACAATCCTGGGTACAAGGGTAAAAACTTTGATCCCAAAAAGGCCTGGTGTCGTAGCTGTAATCAGCCTGGACACCAAACTGGAGACAAGGCCTGTCCCAAGAAAGGTTCCACTCCAAACTCCAATCCAGGTAACACTGGAATGGCTAGTCTCCAAGTGGGATCAACAGTGTGCCCAGAGCAAATCGGGGTCCACACTGAAGCTACTCTAGTCTCTGAGGGTGGGGTGGATTTAGCCACACTAGCTGCCTGGCCGCCTAACATGCAAAAATACAGGCAGCAGCTCTTTATTAATGGGACAAGTGTAGAGGGCCTGAGGGATACAGGTGCCAGTGTCACCATGGTGACAGAGAAACTGGTTTCCCCTGGCCAATACCTGACTGGAAAAACCTATAGAGTCACCAACGCTGACAATCAGACTAAAGCAGATCCCATGGCAATGGTAACTTTAGAATGGGGAGGGGTCAATGGCCTGAAACAGGTGGTGGTCTCCTCAAACATCCCAGTAGACTGTCTGCTTGGAAATGACCTGGAGTCCTCAGCATGGGCTGAGGTAGAACTAAAAACCCATGCAGCCATGCTGGGTATCCCTGAACTGGTGTGTGTAAAAACAAGAGCACAATGCAAGGCACAGGGTGAAAAAGTAGAGCTGGAGTCTGGAAGAAAGGCCCAGCCTACCAAGAGAAAAGGAAAGTCAGTTGGGAAACCAACTGCAACACAGTCAGAAAAAGAGAACCTCTCTTCTCAGGAAGAAGTTCTGCCCTCTGAGGGAACTGAGCCTTTGGAGCTTGAACCTTATCAGGTTGAGCTCTTAGGCCCAGGGGGACCCTCAAGGGAGGAGCTGTGTAAGGGACAAGAAACCTGTCTCTCTCTTGAAGGCCTTAGGCAGCAAGCTGCTGAAGAGTCCAAAGGCAAGAGAAATGGAACACATAGGGTCTATTGGGAAGATGGACTCCTGTACACTGAGGCCAGAGACCCCAAACCTGGTGCCACTAGGAGAGTGGTAGTGCCTCAGTCGTTCAGAGAGTTCATACTGACCTTAGCCCATGATATTCCCCTTGCTGGGCATTTGGGACAAACCAAGACGTGGGAGAGGTTAGTCAACCACTTCTACTGGCCCAATATGTCCCACAAGGTTAAGGAGTTTTGCCTCTCCTGCCCCAGCTGTCAAGCCAGTGGTAAGACAGGTGGGCATCCAAAGGCCCCCCTCATTCCACTTCCAGTGGTGGGGGTCCCCTTTGAAAGAGTGGGTGTGGACATAGTTGGTCCACTAGAACCTCCCACAGCCTCAGGAAATATGTATATCCTAGTAGTAGTGGATCATGCTACTAGGTATCCTGAAGCTATTCCCCTTAGGTCAACTACTGCCCCTGCAGTAGCCAAGGCCCTCATTGGTATCTTTACCAGAGTGGGTTTCCCTAAGGAGGTGGTGTCTGACAGAGGTACCAACTTCATGTCAGCATACCTAAAACACATGTGGAATGAGTGTGGGGTGACTTACAAATTCACTACACCATACCATCCACAAACTAATGGCTTAGTTGAGAGATTCAACAAGACATTAAAAGGCATGATCATGGGGCTCCCAGAAAAGCTCAAAAGGAGATGGGATGTCCTCTTGCCATGTCTGCTTTTCGCTTACAGAGAGGTGCCACAGAAGGGAGTAGGATTCTCACCCTTTGAACTTCTGTTTGGTCACCCTGTAAGGGGACCACTTGCTCTTGTTAAAGAAGGCTGGGAGAGACCTCTTCATGAGCCTAAACAAGACATAGTGGACTATGTACTTGGCCTTCGCTCTAGAATGGCAGAGTACATGGAAAAGGCAAGCAAAGACCTTGAGGCCAGCCAACAGCTCCAGAAGTTTTGGTATGACCAAAAGGCTGCAATGGTTGAGTTCCAACCAGGGCAGAAAGTCTGGGTTCTGGAGCCTGTGGCTCCCAGGGCACTTCAGGACAAATGGAGTGGCCCTTACCCAGTGCTAGAAAGGAAGAGTCAGGTCACCTATCTGGTGGACCTGGGCACAAGCAGGAGCCCCAAGAGGGTGATCCATGTGAACCGCCTTAAGCTCTTCCATGACAGGGCTGATGTAAATCTGTTGATGGTAACAGATGAGGATCAGGAGGCAGAGAGTGAACCTCTCCCTGATCTTCTGTCATCAGACCCAAAAGATGGCTCAGTAGATGGAGTGATCTACTCAGACACCCTCTCTGGCCAACAGCAAGCTGATTGTAGGAGAGTCCTACAACAGTTTCCTGAACTCTTCTCCCTAACCCCTGGTCAGACACACCTGTGTACCCATGATGTGGACACAGGAGACAGCATGCCTGTCAAAAACAAAATTTTTAGACAGTCTGACCATGTTAAGGAAAGCATCAAGGTGGAAGTCCACAAGATGCTGGAATTGGGAGTAATTGAGCGCTCTGACAGCCCCTGGGCTAGCCCAGTGGTCTTAGTCCCCAAACCTCACACCAAAGATGGAAAGAAAGAGATGAGGTTTTGTGTGGACTACAGAGGGCTCAACTCTGTCACCAAGACAGACACCCATCCAATTCCTAGAGCTGATGAGCTCATAGACAAATTAGGTGCTGCCAAATTCTTAAGTACCTTTGACTTGACAGCAGGGTACTGGCAAATAAAAATGGCACCTGGAGCAAAAGAGAAAACAACATTCTCCACACCTGATGGGCATTATCAGTTTACTGTTATGCCCTTTGGTTTAAAGAATGCCCCTGCCACCTTCCAAAGGTTGGTGAATCAAGTCCTTGCTGGTTTGGAGTCCTTTAGCACAGCTTATCTTGATGATATTGCTGTCTTTAGCTCCACCTGGCAGGATCACCTGGTCCACCTGAAGAAGGTTTTGAAGGCTCTGCAATCTGCAGGCCTCTCTATCAAGGCATCCAAATGCCAGATAGGGCAGGGAACTGTGGTTTACTTGGGCCACCTTGTAGGTGGAGGCCAAGTTCAGCCACTCCAACCCAAGATCCAGACTATTCTGGACTGGGTAGCTCCAAAAACCCAGACTCAAGTCAGGGCATTCCTTGGCTTGACTGGGTATTACAGGAGGTTTGTGAAGGGATATGGATCCATTGTGACAGCCCTCACTGAACTCACCTCCAAGAAAATGCCCAAGAAAGTGAACTGGACTGTAGAATGCCAACAGGCCTTTGACACCCTGAAACAAGCAATGTGCTCAGCACCAGTTCTAAAAGCTCCAGATTATTCTAAGCAGTTCATTGTGCAGACAGATGCCTCTGAACATGGGATAGGGGCAGTTTTGTCCCAAACAAATGATGATGGCCTTGACCAGCCTGTTGTTTTCATTAGCAGGAGGTTACTCCCCAGGGAGCAGCGTTGGAGTGCCATTGAGAGGGAGGCCTTTGCTGTGGTTTGGTCCCTGAAGAAGCTGAGACCATACCTCTTTGGGACTCACTTCCTAGTTCAAACTGACCACAGACCTCTCAAATGGCTGATGCAAATGAAAGGTGAAAATCCTAAACTGTTGAGGTGGTCCATCTCCCTACAGGGAATGGACTTTATAGTGGAACACAGACCTGGGACTGCCCATGCCAATGCAGATGGCCTTTCCAGGTTCTTCCACTTAGAAAATGAAGACTCTCTTGGGAAAGGTTAGTCTCATCCTCTTTCGTTTGGGGGGGGGGTTGTGTAAGGAAATGCCTCCTTGGCATGGTTGCCCCCTGACTTTTTGCCTTTGCTGATGCTATGTTTACAATTGAAAATGTGCTGAGGCCTGCTAACCAGGCCCCAGCACCAGTGTTCTTTCCCTAACCTGTACTTTTGTATCCACAATTGGCAGACCCTGGCATCCAGGTAAGTCCCTTGTAACTGGTACTTCTAGTACCAAGGGCCCTGATGCCAAGGAAGGTCTCTAAGGGCTGCAGCATGTCTTATGCCACCCTGGAGACCTCTCACTCAGCACAGACACACTGCTTGCCAGCTTGTGTGTGCTAGTGAGAACAAAACGAGTAAGTCGACATGGCACTCCCCTCAGGGTGCCATGCCAGCCTCTCACTGCCTATGCAAGTATAGGTCAGCCACCCCTCTAGCAGGCCTTACAGCCCTAAGGCAGGGTGCACTATACCATAGGTGAGGGTACCAGTGCATGAGCATGGTACCCCTACAGTGTCTAAACAAAACCTTAGACATTGTAAGTGCAGGGTAGCCATAAGAGTATATGGTCTGGGAGTTTGTCAAACACGAACTCCACAGCACCATAATGGCTACACTGAAAACTGGGAAGTTTGGTATCAAACTTCTCAGCACAATAAATGCACACTGATGCCAGTGTACATTTTATTGCAAAATACACCCCAGAGGGCACCTTAGAGGTGCCCCCTGAAACGTAACCGACTGTCTGTGTAGGCTGACTAGTTCCAGCAGCCTGCCACACTAGAGACATGTTGCTGGCCCCATGGGGAGAGTGCCTTTGTCACTCTGAGGCCAGTAACAAAGCCTGCACTGGGTGGAGATGCTAACACCTCCCCCAGGCAGGAGCTGTAACACCTGGCGGTGAGCCTCAAAGGCTCACCCCTTTGTCACAGCACCGCAGGACACTCCAGCTAGTGGAGTTGCCCGCCCCCTCCGGCCCCCACTTTTGGCGGCAAGGCCGGAGAAAATAATGAGAATAACAAGGAGGAGTCACTGGCCAGTCAGGACAGCCCCTAAGGTGTCCCGAGCTGAGGTGACTCTAACTTTTAGAAATCCTCCATCTTGCAGATGGAGGATTCCCCCAATAGGGTTAGGATTGTGACCCCCTCCCCTTGGGAGGAGGCACAAAGAGGGTGTACCCACCCTCAGGGCTAGTAGCCATTGGCTACTAACCCCCCAGACCTAAACACGCCCTTAAATTTAGTATTTAAGGGCTACCCTGAACCCTAGAAAATTAGATTCCTGCAACAACAAGAAGAAGGACTGCCTAGCTGAAAACCCCTGCAGAGGAAGACCAGAAGACAACAACTGCCTTGGCTCCAGAAACTCACCGGCCTGTCTCCTGCCTTCCAAAGAACTCTGCTCCAGCGACGCCTTCCAAAGGGACCAGCGACCTCTGAATCCTCTGAGGACTGCCCTGCTTCGACGACGACAAGAAACTCCCGAGGACAGCGGACGTGCTCCAAAAAGACTGCAACTTTATCCAAAGGAGCAGCTTGAAAGAACCCTGCAATCTCCCCGCAAGAAGCGTGAGACTTGCAACACTGCACCCGGCGACCCAGACTCGGCTGGTGGAGAACCAACACCTCAGGGAGGACCCCCGGACTACTCTACGACTGTGAGTACCAAAACCTGTCCCCCCTGAGCCCCCACAGCGCCGCCTGCAGAGGGAATCCCGAGGCTTCCCCTGACCGCGACTCTCTGAAACCTAAGTCCTGACGCCTGGAAAAGACCCTGCACCCGCAGCCCCCAGGACCTGAAGGACCGGACTTTCACTGCAGACGTGACCCCCAGGAGTCCCTCTCCCTTGCCCAAGTGGAGGTTTCCCCGAGGAAGCCCCCCCTTGCCTGCCTGCAGCGCTGAAGAGATCCCTTGATCTCTCATTGACTTCCATTGCGAACCCGACGCTTGTTCTAACACTGCACCCGGCCGCCCCCGCGCCACTGAGGGTGAAATTTCTGTGTGGGCTTGTGTCCCCCCAGGTGCCCTACAAAACCCCCCTGGTCTGCCCTCCGAAGACGCGGGTACTTACCTGCTGGCAGACTGGAACCGGGGCACCCCCTTCTCTCCATTGAAGCCTATGCGTTTTGGGCACCACTTTGAACTCTGCACCTGACCGGCCCTGAGCTGCTGGTGTGGTAACTTTGGGGTTGCTCTGAACCCCCAACGGTGGGCTACCTTGGACCAAGAACTGAACCCTGTAAGTGTCTTACTTACCTGGTAAAACTAACAAAAACTTACCTCCCCCAGGAACTGTGAAAATTGCACTGTGTCCACTTTTAAAATAGCTATTTGTGAATAACTTGAAAAGTATACATGCAATTGAAATGATTCAAAGTTCCTAATGTACTTACCTGCAATACCTTTCAAACAAGATATTACATGTTAAATTTGAACCTGTGGTTCTTAAAATAAACTAAGAAAATATATTTTTCTATAACAAAACCTATTGGCTGGATTTGTCTCCGAGTGTGTGTACCTCATTTATTGTCTATGTGTATGTACAACAAATGCTTAACACTACTCCTTGGATAAGCCTACTGCTCGACCACACTACCACAAAATAGAGCATTAGTATTATCTCTTTTTACCACTATTTTACCTCTAAGGGGAACCCTTGGACTCTGTGCATGCTATTCCTTACTTTGAAATAGCACATACAGAGCCAACTTCCTACACTGGCTACCTAGAGGTAAGGCTGAACTAGGTAGGAGACAAGCAAAGCACTTGCAATACCACTGTAGTCACACAGTACTCACACAGTACTCACACACATGAAAGACAATAAAGGTACTTTATTTTAGTGACACAAGGTCAAAAATACTTTGGCGACTATACTCCCTTAGGAGGCAAGTAAATTACACAATATATACACTAGTAACCAAAAACAGGTAAGTAAACAGTCAGAATATAGTGCAAATAGTGAAAATCATAATCGGTTGCAATAGGCCTAGGTGGAACACAAACCGTATACTAAAACAGTGGAATGCGAAAGTCTGTTCCCCCCCCCCCTAGGCAAGTGTAGTGTGTAGAGGGGTGCTGGCAGTGTAAGAAAACACCAAAGGTAAGTAAAATACCACTCCCCAGAGCCCTGGAAAGCAGGAGTAAAACACAGCAAGTTTCCTAAAACACACTAGAAGTCGTGGTAGAAGACAGTGCAAGAACCAAAAGAGACTGCAAGACACCAAAGATGGATTCCTAGACCTGAGGACCTGTGGAAGAAGGGGACCAAGTCCAAGAAGCACTGAAGAGTCCAGGGAGAACAGGAGCCCCTGCTAACACAATGAAGGTGCAAAAGAAGAACCACTGGTGAGAAAACAAAGTCCGTATTGCACCACAGAAGGAAGATGCAGGTTTCTGGTTGGTGCAGAAGATGTCCCACACCGGATGGATGAATGCAGTCTGTTTTTCATCACTCGATTCCGCAAACAAGCTGGGTCAACGCAAAGCTCGCGATTTGGGAAAATGGTGCTGCCCGGGCCCAGGAAGGATTAGGTTGACTCTACCCAGGAGGGGGAGAGAGAGAATGATCTCAGCAACTCAGAGAGCCCTCAGAAGACCAGGCAGCGCACACAGGAGTCCCACAGCACGGGGACAAAGGAATTGCAAATGGCGGTCACCGCAGCATTACACAAAGAGATCCCTCACCGTCGGAGAACAACTAAGGGAGCTGAGCATCGCAGGATAGAGTGCTGGGGACCTGGGCACGGCTGTGCACAAAGGAATTCTTGGAAAAACGCACAGAAGCCCTAGGAGCTGCAAAACACACAGTGCACAGGGGTACTGTCTGGCACGGGGAGGCAAGCTCTTACATCCACCAAAATTGGATAATAGGACCTTTGGACAGTCATGGTCACTTTACTCCACCACCTGTGTCCCAGGATTTACACTCGTCGTCAGGAGAGGGGACCCAGAGTACCGGTCGTCTCTGCAGAGAGGTGCCCGCTGAATCAGGGAAGTGACTCAGTCACGCCACAGAAGATTCATTTGGTTCTTCTGGTGCAGGATGAAGACAGGCAGTCCTCGGAGCATGCATAACCTGGAAACTGTTGCAGTTGCTGGCAGGAGCTGAAGTTAAAAGGTCACATAAGTCGTTTTTGCTTTCTTGTTGCAGTTTTGTAGAGTTCCTGGAGCAGTCAGTGGGCGATCCGTCAGTATAAGATGAAGTAAAGGATGCAGAGGATTCCTCCTGGAGTCTTGCGATCTGAATCTGAAGAAACACCCAGAGAAGAGACCCTAAATAGCCCTGAGAGGGGGATTGGTCACCTAACCAGGTAAGCACCTATCGGGAGGGTTCTCTGACGTCACCTGCTGGCACTGGCCACTCATGTGCTCTCAGAGTCCCATGACCATCCTGAAAACAAGATGGCAGAACCCAGGGACACTCTGGAGGAGCTCTGGGCACCACCCCTGGGGTGGTGATGGACAGGGGAGTGGTCACTCCAGTTTTGCACGAGAGCAGGGACTGGGGGGCCCTGAACCGATGTAGACTGGATTATGCAAGGAAGGCACCATCTGTGCCCTTTAAAGCATTTCCAGAGGCTCTAGGAGGATCAATCAGTGTATTTGTAGTGCGCATTACCCACCCGTAAGGGTCTGAAGGTGCTGAGGGGAGGGGGGATGCTGCTACTGCTCGAATTGGCCAGGTTTTGAGGCACTTTGTGAAAGTCAGCAGGTCTTCGGTCTGTCGTAGGGGCAAAGGAAGAGTGTTCCAGGTCTTGGCGGCGGGGTGGGAGAAGGATCTGCCTCTGGTAGTCGTTCTTCGGATGCAGGGGACGGTGGTGAGGGCGAGGTCGGCTGAGCAGAGTTGGCGGGACAGGGTGTAGAAGGTGAGTCGTCTGTTGAGGTAGGCTGGACCGGTGTTATGGAGCACCTTGTGTGTGTGGGTGAGGAGCTTGAAGGTTATCCTTTTGTTGACGGGGAGCCAGTGTAGGTCTCTCAGTTGGGGAGTGATGTGGCTGTGGCGGGAGGCATCAAGGATCAGGCATGCGTAGGTGTTTTGTATGCATTGCAATAGTTTGAGGAGTTTGGCCGGGGCTCCTGCGTAGAGGGTGTTTCCGTAGTCAAGTGTGCTGCTGACGAGGGCTTGAGTGACTGTTCTTCTTGTGTCTGCAGATCTTGCGAAGTATGCGGAGGGTGTTGAAGCAGTATGAGGAGACAGCGCTGACTTGCTTGGTCATGGAGAGAGTTGTGTCGAGGATGACGCCCAGGTGGCGTGTGTGGTCGGTGGGTGTCGGGGCTGCTCCCAGAGTGGTCGGCCGCCAGGAGTCATCCCAGGCTGAGGGGTTGGCGCCGAGGATGAGGACCACCGTCTTATCTGAGTTCAACTTCAGTTTGCTGTTCCCCATCCATTTGGCGATGGCCTTCATTCCTTCGTGGAGGTTGGATTTGGCGGTGAGGGGATCCTTGGTGAGGGAGAGGATCAGTTGGGTGTCATCGGCATAGGAGATGTTGAGGTTGTGTAGCCGGGTGAGTGGGGCCATGTAGACGTTGAGTGTAGGGCTGAGGGACGATCCTTGGGGGATGCCGCAGATGATCTTGGAGGCTTTGGATCAGAAAGGGGGGAGGTGGACACTCTGGGTTCTGCCGGAGAGTAAGGAGATTGTCCACTCCAGAGCTTTGTCCCGGATACCTGCGTTGTGGAGGAGTGCGCGTAGGATGCGGTGGCAGACGGTGTTGAAGGCGCCTGAGAGGTCCAAGAGGATGAGGGCTGCGCTTTCGCCATTGTCAAGCAGGGCCCTGATGTTGTCAGTGGCGGCGATGAGGGCGGTTTCGGTACTGTGGTTGCTGCGAAACCCTTACTGGGATGGGTCCAGGATGTTGTTTTCTTCGAGGTAGTGGGTCAGTTGTCTGTTGACGATCTTCTCAATGACCTTGGCCGGGAATGGGAGCATGGAGATGGGACGGAAATTTTTGAGGTCTCTCGGTTCCGCCGTGGGTTTCTTGAGTAGGGGTTTGATCTCAGCATGCTTCCAGCTCTCGGGGTAGGTCGCGGTCTCAAAGGAGATGTTGATGACTTTGCGGAGGTGGGGTGCGATGGTGGTGCTTGCTTTGTTAAAGATGTGGTGCGGTCATGGGTCTGACGGAGATCCAGAGTGGATAGTGCTCATGCTTTTGATTGTGTCATCTTCGTTCACATTGTCCCAGACGAGCAGGGGGTCGTAGTTGAAGGTGGGTGGAGAGTCTGAGGAGTCTGTGGTTGGCAGGGTGGTCTGGCTGTTGAAGCTGTCATGGATGTCTGTGATCTTGTGGTGGAAGAAGGCGGCAAGGGAGTTGCACAGGTCTTGTGATGGTGGGATGTTATTTGTGCTGGAGCTGGGGTTGGAGAGTTCCTTCACAATGTTGAAGAGCTTGCTGTTGTGTGCGTTGTTGTCCAGGCGGTCTTTGGAGGAGGTTTTCTTGGCTGATCTGATGAGGTGATGGTGATTGCAAATGGCGTTCTTGAAGGCAGCATGGTTGTCCGGTGTCTGTTCGTGGAGCCACTTTCTCTCCAGTTTCCGGCAGGTTTGCTTGGAGGCTCGAAGGTCCGAGGTGAACCAGCTGGCTCTCTTGTTGGCACCTTCTGTTGTAAGGTTTATTGAGCGGGGCGAGAGTGTTGGTGCAGTTGTCGATCCAGTGCCAGAGGTTGCAGGCTGCGATGTCGGGATTGGTGGGTTCAGTGGGTGGTTTTCGGGCGAGGCTGGTGTTCAGCTGGTATTGGCTGACGTTGCTCCAGTTGCGGCGGGGGATATGTTGGGTGCGGGGGTGCATGGTGGGTTTCTGGACGGTGAAGTGGATGCAGCGGTGGTCGGTCCATGGGAGTTCAGTGGTGTGGCTGAAGGTGACGTGGGGGCTAGCGGAGAAGACAGGGTCCATCGTGAGGCCGGCGGAGTCTGTTGGAGTAGTGACGAGTTGTCGGAGCCCGAGGGTGGCCAGATTGTCGATTAGGGTGGTGGATTTGGTGTCGTTGTTATTCTCCAGGTGAAAGTTCAGGTCGCTGAGGAGGATGTAGTTGGCGGAGGCTAGGGCATGCATGCTGACGAGGTCGGCGATGGAGTCGCAGAACTGAGGCCGTGGTCGGGGGGGGGTGGGGTTTGTAGATGAGAGTTCCTCTGAGGGTGGCATTGGGGTTGGTGTGAATCTGGAAGTGCAGGTGTTCGGCGGTGCTGAGTGTGTCATCGGTACAGGTCGTGACCCTGATGGTGTTCTTGTGGACGATGGCGATTCCGACTCCATTGGTGCTATCCCTGCGGGTGATCTTGTAACCATCCGGAATGTTTATGAGGTTTCTGGGGCCGAGGAGGCGTTTATCCAGGTCTCCGGCAGGAAGGCGACGTCCGAGGTGGAGGTGTCGAGCAGGTCCCAGAGTTCAACGGCGTGTTTGTGTGCGGAGCGGGTGTTTAGTAGGATGCATCGGAGGTAGTTGCAGTGTGGCTTGGTGGGAGGTTTGTCGATTTGGAGGCTGGTGAAGCTGCAGTTCCGGCAGGTGAAGGGTCCCTGGGTTTGCTTAGGGGAGGCCAGGAAGCAGGCGTGTGCTCGTCTGGTGTTGAATGCAAGGAGGGTGCTGGCGGTGTAATGGCATTGGTTGCCATGGCGGTCTTGGGGACCAGGGGTCCTGGCTCTGGGCGCGGTCCGGACGGGCACAGACGGGCTTGCCATAGGCATGGCCGTGCAGCGGTTGCCATATAAGGGGAGGTGGGAGGGAGGGGCAGCTGGGAGGTGGGAGCGGGGCAGCGAATGGGCGAACGGTGGGCAGGGCCGCAGGGACGCAGCAGCGGGAAGAGGTAAACGAAGTAGAGGGAGGTGGGTGGGGCTGCAGGTACGCGGCGGCAGGGAAAACCAGGGCAAAGAGAGAGTAAGAAAAAACAAAACCTGGAGCAGCGGCAAAACTGCCACGCGGTGCAGGGTAGCATCCTGCCTGAAGCAGGGTCAAGGGTCGCTCCCTTCACCGTGCAGTGGCTACCATATAAGGGGAGGAGGGAGCGGGCAACTGCGAGGTGGGAGCGGGGAAGCGAATGGGCAAGCAGGGGGCCGGGCCGCAGGGACGCAGTGGCGGGAAGAGGGTGAGCCCGCAGGGACGCAGCGGTGGGGAAAACCAGGGCAAAGAGGGAGAGAGAAAAAACAAAACCTGGAGCAGCAGCAAAACCGGCATGCGGTGCAGGGGAGCGACCTGCCTGAAGCAGGGTCAAGGAGGATGCCCCTCCCCTGCCTGTAACCCTATTTCCAAAGGGAAGGGGTGTAACACCCCTCTCCTAAAGGAAATGCATTGTTCTCCCTTCCTGGGATTGAGCTGCTCAAGCCTTAGGAGGGCAGAAGCCTGTCTTGTGAGGTGGCAGCAGCTGCAGCTGCAGTGAAAACCTCAGAAGGCTTGTATGGCAGTACTGGGAGGCTATGGTGGAGCCCTCGGAGTGCATGGGATTGTGCAACAAATACTGGAATCAGTATTGGGGTACAATTCCCAGTTGTTAGACACCTTACATGGTCATATTCGAAGTTACCACTGTAAAGCTACATATAGGTATTGACCTAAATATAGTGCACACTTATAATGGCGTCCCCACATTCACTAAGTCTTGAAAAATGGGCCTGGACGACGTGGGGGCACCTCTGCTATTTCAGGAGTGCCCTCACACACAGGTACTATGCACCTAGCCTTCAGGGTCTGAAGGTTAGACATATAGGTGACTTATAAGTGATCTGGTGCAGTGAAATAGTGCCTACACTATTTTACTCAAGCTGCAATTGCAATCCTGATGAAGTGTTTGTATGAGCTCCTTATGGGGGACAAAAGAAATGCAGCAGCATGCTGTGGTATGAAGAGGGTAGATAACCGTCACACAAGAATCTTAACTAGCTGAGAGTGCTGCAGTCTTTCACCTGCAAGTCAACAAATGCGCAGGGTTGCAGTAACAGTCAGCCACAAAACCCAGCCCTGGAATTCTTGGCTCCTGTTCCCTTCTTCGCAACAGACACATTTCAGAGACGGTTTGCCTGACCCAAACATGGCTGACCTGGAGGACATCGACTGCCTTACACCTGCCGGCATGCGCAGTATAGTGTCAAGAATGTTTGCAGCGGTTTAGTTAGAAATGGTGGGAGTGTGGCTGGACACTTCCTTGAGGTGCCTCTTTAACGTACTAATAATACAAGAATGTTAAAAAAGAGAGTGTTTGTGAGTTCTGGTGTGAAGAACTTCAATGCCTGAAGGCTCAGCTGCCCAGTTAATTTTGGTTCAGAAAAAGGCAGAAAACATACATGCCAACATTCCTGATTAAAAAAAAACGAGCTGTGTGGCCGCACCATGCAGAGCAAACAAGAACCGCGCGGCCTCCTGAAGCAGCTGCCATGCTTGAAAATGAAGTTCCTGCGTTTTCTTGATCAGCGTGGCGCTCTCTTCACTGCAGTCATACTTCATACCGATATATACGCATACTGTATGTACTTCGTTTCTACTAACTGGAATACAATATTTTGAAACTGGAAAAAAAAACAAGCTTGAAAGCGTTCTGAGACTCACCAATGATAAGTAGTACATTCTGCTTTCTCGTAGCCACAGAAACTTGCCCCCCCCCTTTCACCACCCAGCAGTAAGCAGGAAAGTCTCCCGGCACTGACCAACATCCATAGATGGAGCAGGGTAGGCTGTATGATTTCTGCGAAGCCGAGCGGGGCGGAGGGCTCTAGAGCGGTAGTTCCTAAAGCCCTCAGTAAAGAGACCTGTAAAACATAAGGCACGATGCTTAGGGACAAAGCTGGTTTAGTGTTCCGGGGCTTGTTGACTTTCTATCTGTTTTCCCCGCAAAGCATTATGGGGCGACTTTCCTGAGCGCAGTGACTATTGTAGTATCGGCTCTCCCACTGTGCCAAGAGAGCTGCTTTGAGGATTTCTATGTTTTTTTTTATTTTTTTTATTTTCTTACTTATGAAATGGCTTCAAAATGCCATGACTGCCATGGAGCGCGAAAGGGGAGAAACAAAAGCAAAATTCAAATGACTCCTATACGGTAATGGTGTGAACAATGTGACATACCTGGTAGTCATGCAAAGCACTCTAATACCTCCAATTGAGTTCCCGCTGTATGAAACGTCAAAGCTCCATGGCCGCCATGGAGCACGAAGAGGCAAGAGAAAAAAAGTAGTTTGCCCACAATAATGTATATCCGCTACCATGGAGTAATCCATGTAACAGGGTCAGTCTGCAAGGCTTAACAAAACAGCCTCAAGGCTGGACAAATGTAAAACATTTACCGATTTACATTAATAGGTTTTTGAAAGGCAGACCCAGGAACGAATGAAACTATTGGGTGTGGTTAAAGCCCACAGAATAGATTACAACAAATCAAAAAGCAACATATGTTTGCTGCTATGCTCAACCTAAAATGGAAGTAACTTGATTATTATTTAAATGAAATAGAATTGTACAATGTGAAACCAGTAAACCTTCGATCAGTCCTGGCTTCCACAGATGGCCCAATTGTTTAATCTTAGGCAGATCCTAATTTCACTTTGCCTCACTTTCATTATTACCACGTGTAAGAGCACCTTGAAATACATGAGTTCAGTATATTGCTGTACAAAACATATTGTGTTTGATTTAATAAACTATAATGTTGTCCATGTATAATAACAACCTGACCCCCTCAGAGGGGCCCACCTGGCAACTAATGGACCTCTTAACTCACTATTGGCATTATTGTCAGGGAATGAGGAGGCATGAATAGTTCTATACTAACTTTTGAAATCAATCGGTTTATGATGTACTCAGATGTAACGCTTCTGCATGTTAGTGAAATATACTGAGACTTTATCATATTTTCACTCATGTGTTGCAAGATGTCTTAAAAAATGAATCTGTTCCTAAGGTTAAGTTTTGCAGGACACCTTATTTGCTTTCTTTTTTAACTTATGTTGCCTTGTAAATCAACTATTCCCCATTTATTTAACATCTTTTTGAATGTTAGTGCTTTCTGAAGTTAACAGCAGCCCAGTGCAGTCATTCAGCTGGGGTCCGTATGTGAAGGTCAGGTGGGCCACACATGCGGCCCCCGGACCGTACTTTCAGTGCCACGGTTCTAAAGCAATTTACTCATTCAAGGCGTTTTTGTGACTTTATGAAGCACCTGAAATCAGTTCAGTTTGTAGATTTGTGCAGTACAACGTTTATGACACCTCTCTCACTGCTCTATATTACAAAGCTATTATATTTTTATATCCCTTACTATGTCCAATGAGGCGTTGAAGCATTTTATAGTAAACTCACATCCCCAGAATGTGGTTTGAAGATTGCTATTTTACCTTCACTTCTTATGTTAAATTTAGTGGAAGGTCCTAAATAATGCACTTTCCATGTTTTGGTCTGTTTTGCCATTTATTATATTGCATTGTAAGCTTTATATATAGCACTTAATATCCCTTTGCGGGGTGCTCAAGCACTTGCCTACATGAGTAGCATGCTACACCTTGTAGGGTGTGTGGTTGGATGGATGTTGTTTTTGATATGATCCCATGTGGGAAGTGTTTCCAATTCATGCGTGATGACCACCGAGGTGCGTTTTTCATGTTTGACAAAGTAGTGTGTGCTTGGTGATGAAGTCTAAGAGACAGATACACATTTTATTGTTTTCAGTATGCTATGATGTTAGCTTTGAACAGCGCTGTAGGTCTGTTAGACCTACCAGCATTAGGGTGGCCTTCCTCCAAACTTTTTTCGTGCTTGCCTCATATTTTTGCTTATTCTTTTTGTTGGCCTTAGGACTCTGAGTACTTTCCCACTGCTGACCAGTGCTAAACTGCATGTGCTTCTCCCCTAAGCATTGTAACATTGGTGTATTCCCAATTGATATAATTAAATTGCTTTTAAGTCCCTTGTAAAGTGGTATATGATATACCCAGGGTCTGTAAATTGAATGCTAAGGGTGGGCCTGCAACATTGATTATGTCACCCACTGAAGTAGCTATGTAAACCTACATCAGTCTTGCCACTGCAGAGCCTGTGTGTGCAGTTTGACTGCCACGTTGACCTGTCATTTAAAACCCTTTACCAAGTCTTAAAAGCCCCTTTTATTACGTATGTCACCCCTGAGGTAGGCCCTAGTTAGCCCATAGGGCTGGGTTCTATGCATCTAAAAGGTAGGACATTAAGTTTTACATGTCCTGGTAGTGAATAACACCCAAAGTCATTTTTGCACTACTGTGAGGCCTACCCTCTCATAGGTTAACATTGGAAATTTCTTATTACACCTTAAGTTGTAATTCCTGATTGAGAAGGAGTAGCTATCTCTTGTTTCATATCCCTGGAGTGGCAATGATAAATCCTCTTTAGTGGTCAAGTCGAATTTAGCATTACTATTTAAGAAATGCCCCTTTTGGAAAGCTGACATTTCTCTGCTCTTACAGCTCTGTGTGCCTGCAGCCTATCTCGGATACACACCTGGAGTGGGTGACAGCTACACTTTGCCCATTCTCGCTAGATAACCACAAACACAGAATGATTGGGTGTGTCTGAGTGCTCATCTACATTTACCTAAATTCTGGTGGCTCTTCTTGGGTCAGAAGGGCGGAAAGGACTGACACACCAGAATAGGCCGTGCTTGTCCCCACACAAAGGGTTGATTACCCCCCTATTGATAGTCTGGAGTCAGGGCTGAGGGAGAAAGGATATGTTTGCACTTCAAAGTCCCTTCTTTGAAATCTGCCCACTTCAAAGGCTCATTTGAGTATAGGTACTGGATGTCTGAGCCCACCCAAGTCAGACACTTCTGGGCCTACAACTGGAATCTGTCAGAAGAACTGCTATGCTGCATCAAGGACTTTTACTCTGCTGGACTGCTGCCCTGGGAGGACTGCTTTTCTGCTGTGCTGTCCTGCTGCCTGACCTTGCTGAGGGAGAGCTGGACTCTGCCTTGTACCCCAAAGTAATCTCATAGGGCTTGTTGGCTTGCCTCCTGTTGCTAGATACTCAGGGGTATCAATGTCTCTACCCCCTGCTCCTGTGCCTGGTTCACTGGAAGTGGACCCAGATACTTGCACCAGTGGAATCAGTGCATCTCCTGCCTGCTGGAAGCCGTATCAATCCTATAGCAGGAGTAAAAATGGCGCATCACACTTGGGGCCCGAGCAGCACCTCCAGAACCACCGCATCAACTGCTGCATCTACAGTCTTCTGGGAGGAGCACCCGACGCATCGGCATCAACGCAGCACTGAAACCTCTGCATTGACGTCATCTCTGAAGGATGATTGCATCCCTTCAACAGAGTGGAGAAATCCGGTGCATCAGTTTTCGGAATCAACACATCGTGGCTTTGGCACTCATCCTCGGAAACCAGTGCATCAGAATGGGAAAAAATCACTGCATCCCCTCGACTCAGGGAGTGACATCCCATCCTCCCCTCATCTCGTGCTTGTGGCCAGATTCAAGGTACTCTGTTCGCTGGCCTGTGTGCTCCTGTACCTGGCCCACACTACATCGCGGTCCTGTTGAACTTTGCAGTTGTCTTTGCCACTTGAACTTGGTGGTGGACTTTGCCCCAGTACAGCGTGACCTCAAGTAACCCCTAAAATGCTATTTGCTTCTAAGTGCTAGAACTCTTATATTTTTCTAAATTTTAACATCTCGACTTGTACTCATTGGATTTTTGTTGGTTTGGTCTTAAATTATTAATAAAATCATTATCTGTTTTTCTAATGTGGTGTGATTTTCTTTTTGTGGTGTTATCATTGTGTGAGTGTTGCTCACATACTTTACATGTTTCCTTTTTAGATAAGCCCGAGTGCTCTGTGCCAAGCTACCAGAGGTTGAGCACAGGTTATTTTTTAGTGTGTGCCTGACTTACCCTGACTAGTGTGGTGTTCCCTACTTGGAGTGGGTGCATACCCTGCCAACTAGAGACCCCATTTTAACAAGGTACTTTATGGTATTTCATACTATCTAGTCTACTTAGCTGGTTTATTCACTGGGTTGTTCAATCTGACATTTTGTATTTAATTGTTGTCCTGAGCAGCCATTATTGGACGGGGAGAGAAGTGGAGAGACCTGTTGGGAAAGGCATTTTTTATTATCATCCTGTATCCAATTGTCTATGTGAGATGTAAAGAAGTTTTCGGATTGTATAGATATTGAGGACCTCCAGTGAATGGACTATATTAAAGTTCTCAGACTGTCCGGTAGTATGTTACAGATTTCTTCTGTCATTCCATATCTGTTCATTTGGTGATTTTTTGTTTTTTGGCTGTACAGTGCTGGCGATGGACAACCCTCATAGCAGACATGTTTTATGTGAATTTAATGGGTATAAACTTAGTTTGTTGCTGGGCGCTGCATATTATGGTTTTAGTATTATTGTGTGCCTTCACTATTTTATATATGGAAGTATATAACTAGATAATGCTTCTGCGAACCATAGGTCAGCCCTTTTTTGCTTTCCTGCATTATTAAAGCAGTTGCTTATTGAGTTGTTTGCCATTCTTGTCTTGTAAGCTGAGGATTGCATGTGAGAGTGCAACTGTTTACTGGGCTCTTGCTGGGATTCAGGCGGTGCAGTTATCTGGGAAACTGTCAAATTTTCAACTGTCTTATGAAGTGTACGTGATGCTGGGTGCTTCTAATGGTGGCAGGTATTGTTAAGCTTGGTTATCTTTCGGAATGTTGCCATGCTCAAATAGTGGCTCACCGTCAGGCAAGACAATTTCCCTGACATTCTCCACTAGGAGACAGGTTGTTGGAGTGGCCAGGTGAGGGACAGGATATTGGGGAAGGGGAACTGCTGGGAAGGAGTTCTAAAAGGATACAAAAACACAATTAGGCAAGATTATGTCCACACCCTCCTTCATTTGCCTGAATAGGTTAACTATATATTCAATGGAAGGAATTGTGGGAGTGGAATGTGATGTAGTCTGTGTTGAAAACTTATTTTGCCCATTCACAGATCCATACAGACAAGTTTTGTTTGCTCTACAGTATAATTATTCTGGCTTCTCCTCCAACAATAGTAATTAATAAGAAACCAAGCTAGTGTAGGAAGTTGGCTCTGTATGCACTATTTCAAAGTAAGGAATAGTATGCACAGAGTCCAAGGGTTCCCCTTAGAGGTAAGATAGTGGCAAAAAGAGATAATACTAATGCTCTATTTTGTGGTAGTGTGGTCGAGCAGTAGGCTTATCAAAGGAGTAGTGTTAAGCATTTGTTGTACATATACACAGTCAATAAATGAGGAACACACACTCGGAAACAATTCCAGGCCAATAGGTTTTTGTTATAGAAAAATATATTTTCTTAGTTTATTTTAAGAACCACAGGTTCAAATTCTACATGTAATATCTCATTTGAAAGGTATTGCAGGTAAGTACTTTAGGAACTTTGAATAATCACAGTAGCATATATACTTTTTACATAAAACACATTTAGCTGTTTTAAAAGTGGACACAGTGCAATTTTCACAGTTCCTGGGGGAGGTAAAGTATTGTTAGGTTTTGCAGGTAAGTACACCACCTACGGGGTTAAGATTGGGGTACAAGGTAGCCCACCGTTGGGGGTTCAGAGCAACCCCAAAGTCACCACACCAGCAGCTCAGGGCCGGTCAGGTGCAGAGTTCAAAGTGGTGCCCAAAACGCATAGGCTTCAATGGAGAGAAGGGGGTGCCCCGGTTCCGGTCTGCCAGCAGGTAAGTACCCGCGTCTTCGGAGGGCAGACCAGGGGGTTTTTGTAGGGCACCGGGGGGGGGACACAAGTCCACACAAAAAGTACACCCTCAGCAGCGCGGGGGCGGCCGGGTGCAGTGTAGAAACAAGCGTCGGGTTTCCAATGGGAGTCAATGGGAGACCAAGGGGTCTCTTCAGCGGTGCAGGCAGGCAAGGGGGGGGGCTCCTCGGGGTAGCCACCACCTGGGCAAGGGAGAGGGCCTCCTGGGGGTCACTCCTGCACTGGAGTTCCAATCCTTCAGGTGCTGGGGGCTGCGGGTGCAGGGTCTTTTCCAGCCGTCGGGATGTTAGTCAGGCAGTCGCGGTCAGGGGTAGCCTCGGGATTCCCTCTGCAGGCGTCGCTGTGGGGGGTCAGGGGGGACAACTTTGGTTACTCACGGTCTCGGAGTCGCCGGAGGGTCCTCCCTGAGGTGTTGCTTCTCCACCAGTCGAGTCGGGGTTGCCGGGTGCAGTGTTGCAAGTCTCACGCTTCTTGCGGGGATTGCAGGGGTCTTTAAATCTGCTCCTCTGAAACAAAGTTGCAGTCTTTTTGGAACAGGGCCGCTGTCCTCAGGAGTTTCTAGTCTTTCTTGAAGCAGGGCAGTCCTCTGAGGATTCAGAGGTCGCTGGTCCTGGGGAAAGCGTCGCTGGAGCAGGTTTCTTTGGAAGGCAGGAGACAGGTCGGTAGGATTGGGGCCAAAGCAGTTGGTGTCTTCTTTCTTCTTCTGCAGGGGTTTTCAGCTCAGCAGTCCTCTTCTTCTTGTAAGTTGCAGGAATCTAAATCTTTAGGTTCAGGGAAGCCCTTAAATACTAAATTTAAGGGCGTGTTTAGGTCTGGGGGGTTAGTAGCCAATGGCTACTAGCCCTGTGGGTGGGTACACCCTCTTTGTGCCTCCTCCCAAGGGGAGGGGGTCACAATCCTATCCCTATTGGGGGAATCCTCCATCCGCAAGATGGAGGATTTCTAAAAGTTAGAGTCACTTCAGCTCAGGACACCTTAGGGGCTGTCCTGACTGGCCAGTGACTCCTCCTTGTTATTCTCATTATTTCCTCCGGCCTTGCCGCCAAAAGTGGGGCCGTGGCCGGAGGGGGCGGGCAACTCCACTAGCTGGAGTGCCCTGCGGTGCTGGAACAAAGGGGGTGAGCCTTTGAGGCTCACCGCCAGGTGTTACAGCTCCTGCCTGGGGGAGGTGTTAGCATCTCCACCCAGTGCAGGCTTTGTTACTGGCCTCAGAGTGACAAAGGCACTCTCCCCATGGGGCCAGCAACATGTCTCGAGTGTGGCAGGCTGCTAGAACCAGTCAGCCTACACAGGTAGTTGGTTAAAGTTTCAGGGGGCACCTCTAAGGTGCCCTCTGGGGTGTAGTTTACAATAAAATGTACACTGGCATCAGTGTGCATTTATTGTGCTGAGAAGTTTGATACCAAACTTCCCAGTTTTCAGTGTAGCCATTATGGTGCGGTGGAGCCCTTAGAAACCTTCCCTGGCATCAGGGCCCTTGGTACCAGGGGTACCAGTTACAAGGGACTTACCTGGATGCCAGGGTGTGCCAATTGTGGATACAAAAGTACAGGTTAGGGAAAGAACACTGGTGCTGGGGCCTGGTTAGCAGGCCTCAGCACACTTTCAATTCAAAACATAGCATCAGCAAAGGCAAAAAGTCAGGGGTAACCATGCCAAGGAGGCATTTCCTTACACAACCTCCCCCCCCCCCCAAACGAAAGAGGATGAGACTAACCTTTCCCAAGAGAGTCTTCATTTTCTAAGTGGAAGAACCTGGAAAGGCCATCTGCATTGGCATGGGCAGTCCCAGGTCTGTGTTCCACTATAAAGTCCATTCCCTGTATGGAGATGGACCACCTCAACAGTTTTGGATTTTAACCTTTCATTTGCATCAGCCATCTGAGAGGTCTGTGGTCAGTTTGAACTACAAAGTGAGTACCAAAGAGGTATGGTTTCAGCTTCTTCAGGGACCAAACCACAGCAAAGGCCTCCCTCTCAATGGTACTCCAATGCTGCTCCCTGGGGAGTAACCTCCTGCTAATGAAAGCAACCGGCTGGTCAAGGCCATCATCATTTGTTTGGCACAAAACTGCCCCTATCCCATGTTCAGAGGCATCTGTCTGCACAATGAACTGCTTGGAGTAATCTGGAGCTTTTAGAACTGGTGCTGTGCACATTGCTTGTTTCAGGGTGTCAAAGGCCTGTTGGCATTCTACAGTCCAGTTTACCTTCTTGGGCATTTTCTTGGAGGTGAGTTCTGTGAGGGCTGTCACTATGGATCCATATCCCTTCACAAACCTCCTATAGTACCCAGTCAAACCAAGGAATGCCCTGACTTGAGTCTGGGTTTTTGGCGCTGCCCAGTCCAGAATAGTCTGGATCTTAGGCTGGAGTGGCTGAACTTGGCCTCCACCTACAAGGTGTCCCAAGTAAACCACAGTTCCCTGCCCTATCTGGCATTTGGATGCCTTGATAGAGAGGCATGCTGATTGCAGAGCCTTCAAAACCTTCTTCAGGTGGACCAGGTGATCCTGCCAGTTGGAGCTAAAGACAGCAATATCATCAAGATAAGCTGCACTAAAGGACTCCAAACCAGCAAGGACTTGATTCACCAACCTTTGGAAGGTGGCAGGGGCATTCTTTAAACCAAAGGAAATAACAGTAAACTGATAATGCCCATCAGGTGTGGAGAATGCTGTCTTTTCTTTTGCTCCAGGTGCCATTTTTATTTGCCAGTACCCTGCTGTTAAGTCAAAGGTACTTAAGAATTTGGCAGCACCTAATTTGTCTATCAGTTCATCAGCTCTAGGAATGGGATGGGCATCTGTCTTGGTGACAGAATTAAGTCCTCTGTAGTCCACACAAAACCTCACCTCTCTCTTTCCATCTTGGGTGTGAGGTTTGGGGACTAAGACCACTGGGCTAGCCCAGGGGCTGTCAGAGTGCTCAATTACTCCCAATTCCAGCATCTTGTGGACTTCCACCTTGATGCTTTCCTTAACTTGGTCAGACTGTCTGAATATTTTGTTTTTGACAGGCATGCTGTCTCCTGTGTCCACATCATGGGTACACAGGGGTTAGGGAAAAGAGCTCAGCAAACTGTTGCAGGACCCTCCTACAATCAGATTGCTGTTGGCCAGAGAGGGTGTCTGAGTAGATCACTCCATCAACTGAGCCATCTTTAGGGTTTGATGAGAGAAGATCAGGGAGAGGTTCACTCTCAGCTTCCTGATCCTCATCTGTTACCATCAACAGATTCACATCAGCCCTGTCATGGAAGAGCTTAAGGCGGTTCACATGGATCACCGTCTTGGGGCTCCTGCTAGTGCCCAGGTCCACCAGGTAGGTGACCTGACTCTTCTTCTCTAGCACTGGGTAAGGGCCACTCCATCTGTCCTGGAGTGCCCTGGGAGCCACAGGCTCCAGAACCCAGACTCTCTGACCTGGTTGAAATTCAACCAGTGCAGCCTTTTGGTCATACCAAAACTTCTGGAGCTGTTGGCTGGCCTCAAGGTTTTTACTTGCCTTTTCCATGTACTCTGCCATCCTTGAGCGGAGGCCAAGTACATAGTCCACTATGTCTTGTTTAGGCTCATGCAGAGGTCTCTCCCAGCCTTCTTTCACAAGAGCTAGTGGTCCCCTTACAGGGTGGCCAAACAGAAGTTCAAAGGGTGAGAACCCTACTCCCTTCTGAGGCACCTCTCTGTAAGCGAAAAGCAGGCATGGCAGGAGGACATCCCATCTCCTTTTGAGTTTTTCTGGGAGCCCCATGATCATGCCCTTTAATGTCTTGTTGAATCTCTCAACAAGGCCATTAGTTTGTGGATGATAGGGTGTAGTGAATTTATAAGTCACTCCACACTCATTCCACATGTGTTTCAGGTATGCTGACATAAAGTTGGTACCTCTGTCAGACACCACCTCCTTAGGGAAGCCCACTCTGGTAAAGATACCAATGAGGGCCTTGGCTACTGCAGGGGCAGTAGTCGACC
This sequence comes from Pleurodeles waltl, assembly GCF_031143425.1. Lineage (NCBI taxonomy): Eukaryota > Metazoa > Chordata > Amphibia > Caudata > Salamandridae > Pleurodeles > Pleurodeles waltl. Next base: position 1,258,519,429 of record NC_090445.1, on the reverse strand, counting down.
TAAGGGGAATAGCTTCAGGATACCTAGTAGCATGATCCACTACTACTAGGATGTACATATTTCCTGAGGCTGTGGGAGGTTCAAGTGGACCCACTATGTCCACACCCAGTCTTTCAAAGGGGACCCCCACCACTGGAAGTGGAATGAGGGGGGCCTTTGGATGTCCACCTGTCTTACCACTGGCTTGACAGGTGGTACAGGAGACACAAAACTCCTTAACTTTCTGGGACATGTTGGGCCAGTAGAAGTGGTTGACTAACCTCTCCCACGTCTTGGTTTGCCCCAAATGCCCATCAAGGGGAATATCATGGGCTAAGGTCAGTATGAACTCTCTGAACGCCTGAGGCACTACCACTCTCCTAGTGGCACCAGGTTTGGGATCTCTTGCCTCAGTGTACAGGAGCCCATCTTCCCAATAGACCCTATGTGTTCCAGTTTTCTTGCCATTGGACTCTTCAGCAGCTTGCTGCCTAAGGCCTTCAAGAGAGGGACAGGTTTCTTGCCCCTTACACAACTGCTCCCTTGAGGGTCCCCCTGGGCCCAGGAGCTCAACCTGATAAGGTTCCAGCTCCATAGGCTCAGTTCCCTCAGAGGGCAGAACTTCTTCCTGAGAAGAGAGGTTCTCTTTTTGGTGTTGTGTTGCAGCTGGTTTCCCAGCTGGCTTTCCTTTTCTCTTGGTAGGCTGGGCCCTTTTTCCAGACTCCAGCTCTACTTTTTCACCCTGTGCCTTGCACTGTGCCCTTGTCTTGACACACACCAGTTCAGGGATACCCAGCATGGCTGCATGGGTTTTCAGTTCTACCTCAGCCCATGCTGAGGACTCCAGGTCATTTCCAAGCAAACAGTCTACTGGGATATTTGAGGAGACCACCACCTGTTTCAGGCCATTGACCCCTCCCCACTCTAAAGTTACCATTGCCATGGGATGTACTTTAGTTTGATTGTCAGCATTGGTGACTGGATAAGTTTGTCCAGCCAGGTATTGACCAGGGGAACCAGTTTCTCTGTCACCATTGTGACACTGGCAGCTGTATCCCTCAGGCCTTATACACTTGTCCCATTAATTAAGAGCTGCTGCCTGTATTTTTGCATGTTAGGAGGCCAGGCAGCCAGTGTGGCTAAATCCACCCCACCCTCAGAGACTAATGTAGCTTCAGTGTGACACCTGATTTGCTCTGGGCACACCGTTGATCCCACTTGGAGACTAGCCATTCCAGTGTTAGCTGGAGTGGTGTTAGAAGTGGTTGTTTTCTTGGGACAGGCCTTGTCTCCAGTTTGGTGTCCAGGCTGATTACAGCTACGACACCAGGCCTTTTTGGGATCAAAGTTTTTACCCTTGTAACCAAAATTGTTTTGTGAAGAGGCTTTGGGCCCACCCTCCTGTGGAGGTTTTTGGGGGCCTGTAGAAGACTCTTTACTATTTTTGTTTTTGGCTGTCTCACCACCTTTCCCCTGGGGAGATTTTGTGACCCCTTTCTTTTGGTCACCCCCTGTGGAAGTCTTGGACACCCTAGTCTTGACCCAATGGTCCGCCTTCTTTCCCAATTCTTGGGGAGAAATTGGTCCTAGGTCTACCAGATGCTGATGCAGTTTATCATTGAAACAATTACTTAATAGGTGTTCTTTCACAAATAAATTGTACAGCCCATCATAATTACTTACACCACTGCCTTGAATCCAACCATCTAGTGTTTTTACTGAGTAGTCTACAAAGTCAACCCAGGTCTGGCTCGAGGATTTTTGAGCCCCCCTGAATCTAATCCTATACTCCTCAGTGGAGAATCCAAAGCCCTCAATCAGGGTACCCTTCATGAGGTCATAAGATTCTGCATTTTTTCCAGAGAGTGTGAGGAGTCTATTCCTACACTTTCCTGTGAACATTTCCCAAAGGAGAGCACCCCAGTGAGATTTGTTCACTTTTCTGGTTACACAAGCCCTCTCAAAAGCTGTGAACCATTTGGTGATGTCATCACCATCTTCATATTTAGTTACAATCCCTTTAGGGATTTTCAACATGTCAGGAGAATCTCTGACCCTGGTTATGTTGCTGCCACCATTGATGGGTCTTAGGCCCATCTCTTGTCTTTCCCTTTCTATGGCTAGGATCTGTCTTTCCAAAGCCAATCTTTTGGCCATCCTGGCTAGCTGGATGTCCTCTTCACTGGAGTTATCCTCAGTGATTTCAGAGATGTTGGTCCCTCCTGTGAGGGAAGCAGCATCTCTGACTACTATATGTGGAGACAGGGCTTGAGAGGCCCTGTTCTCCCTAGTTGGGACTGGTAGGGGGGAATTTTCCTCCAAGTCACTATCTTCATCCTCTGTGTTGCCATCCTCAGAGGGGTTGGCCTTTTCAAACTCTGCCAAAAGCTCCTGGAGCTGTAGTTTGGAAGGTCTGGGGCCCATTGTTATTTTCTTTATTTTACAGAGTGACCTTAGCTCCCTCATCTTAAGATGGAGGTAAGGGGTGGTGTCGAGTTCCACCACATTCATCGCTGTACTAGACATTATGCTTCTAAAAGTTGGAATACTTTTTAAGAATCTAAAACTAGTTCTAGGTTCTAATTCAAACTTTCACAAAACCTTTAAACTCTAAAAGGAAATGCTAAGCAGGGACTAACACAAGGCCCTAGCAGGACTTTTAAGAATTTAGAAAAATAGCTCAAATTGCAAAAATCTATTTCTAATGACAGTTTTTGGAATTTCTCGTGTGATCAGGTATTGGCTGAGTAGTCCAGCAAATGCAAAGTCTTTTACCCCACCGCTGATCCACCAATGTAGGAAGTTGGCTCTGTATGCACTATTGCAAAGTAAGGAATAGTATGCACAGAGTCCAAAGGTTCCCCTTAGGGGTAAGATAGTGGCAAAAAGAGAGAATACTAATGCTCTATTTTGTGGTAGTGTGGTCGAGCAGTAGGCTTATCAAAGGAGTAGTGTTAAGCATTTGTTGTACATACACACAAGCAATAAATGAGGAACACACACTCAGAAACAATTCCAGGCCAATAGGTTTTTGTTATAGAAAAATATATTTTCTTAGTTTATTTTAAGAACCACAGGTTCAAATTCTACATGTAATATCTCATTTGAAAGGTATTGCAGGTAAGTACTTTAGGAACTTTCAATAATCACAGTAGCATATATACTTTTTACATAAAACACATTTAGCTGTTTTAAAAGTGGACACAGTGCAATTTTCACAGTTCCTGTTGGAGGTAAAGTATTGTTAGGTTTTGCAGGTAAGCACACCACCTACGGGGTTAAGATTGGGGTCCAAGGTAGCCCACCGTTGGGGGTTCAGAGCAACCCCAAAGTCACCACACCAGCAGCTCAGGGCCGGTCAGGTGCAAAGTTCAAAGTGGTGCCCAAAACGCATAGGCTTCAATGGAGAGAAGGGGGTGCCCCGGTTCCGGTCTGCCAGCAGGTAAGTACCCGCGTCTTCGGAGGGCAGACCAGGGGGGTTTTGTAGGGCACCGGGGGGGACACAAGTCCACACAAAAAGTACACCCTCAGCAGCGCGGGGGCGGCCGGGTGCAGTGTAGAAACACGCGTCGGGTTTCCAATGGGAGTCAATGGGAGACCAAGGGGTCTCTTCAGCGGTGCAGGCAGGCAAGGGGTGGGGGCCTCCTGGGGGTCACTCCTGCACTGGAGTTCCGATCCTTCAGGTGCTGGGGGCTGCGGGTGCAGGGTCTTTTCCAGCCGTCGGGATGTTAGTCAGGCAGTCGCGGTCAGGGGGAGCCTCGGGATTCCCTCTGCAGGCGTCGCTGTGGGGGCTCAGGGGGGACAACTTTGGTTACTCACGGTCTCGGAGTCGCCGGAGGGTCCTCCCTGAGGTGTTGGTTCTCCACCAGTCGAGTCGGGGTCGCCGGGTGCAGTATTGCAAGTCTCACGCTTCTTGCGGGTATTGCAGGGGTCTTTAAATCTGCTCCTCTGAAACAAAGTTGCAGTCTTTTTGGAACAGGGCCGCTGTCTTCGGGAGTTTCTAGTCTTTCTTGAAGCAGGGCAGTCCTCTGAGGATTCAGAGGTCGCTGGTCCTGGGGAAAGCGTCGCTGGAGCAGGTTTCTTTGGAAGGCAGGAGACAGGCCGGTAGGACTGGGGCCAAAGCAGTTGGTGTCTTCTTTCTTCTTCTGCAGGGGTTTTCAGCTCAGCAGTCCTCTTCTTGTAAGTTGCAGGAATCTAAATCTTTAGGTTCAGGGAAGCCCTTAAATACTAAATTTAAGGGCGTGTTTAGGTCTGGGGGGTTAGTAGCCAATGGCTACTAGCCCTGAGGGTGGGTACACCCTCTTTGTGCCTCCTCCCAAGGGGAGGGGGTCACAATCCTATCCCTATTGGGGGAATCCTCCATCTGCAAGATGGAGGATTTCTAAAAGTTAGTCACTTCAGCTCAGGACACCTTAGGGGCTGTCCTGACTGGCCAGTGACTCCTCCTTGTTATTCTCATTATTTCCTCCGGCCTTGCCGCCAAAAGTGGGGCCGTGGCCGGAGGGGGCGGGCAACTCCACTAGCTGGAGTGCCCTGCGGTGCTGGAACAAAGGGGGTGAGCCTTTGAGGCTCACCGCCAGGTGTTACAGCTCCTGCCTGGGGGAGGTGTTAGCATCTCCACCCAGTGCAGGCTTTGTTACTGGCCTCAGAGTGACAAAGGCACTCTCCCCATGGGGCCAGCAACATGTCTCGAGTGTGGCAGGCTGCTAGAACCAGTCAGCCTACACAGGTAGTTGGTTAAAGTTTCAGGGGGCACCTCTAAGGTGCCCTCTGGGGTGTAGTTTACAATAAAATGTACACTGTGCATTTATTGTGCTGAGAAGTTTGATACCAAACTTCCCAGTTTCCAGTGTAGCCATTATGGTGCTGTGGAGTTCGTGTTTGATAGACTCCCAGACCATATACTCTTATGGCTACCCTGCACTTACAATGTCTAAGGTTTGGCTTAGACACCTTAGGGGCACAGTGCTCATGCACTGGTGCCCTCACCTATGGTATAGTGCACCCTGCCTTAGGGCTGTAAGGCCTGCTAGAGGGGTGACTTATCTATACTGCATAGGCAGTGTGAGGTTGGCATGGCACCCTGAGGGGAGTGCCATGTCGACTTACTCGTTTTGTCCTCACCAGCACACACAAGCTGGCAAGCAGTGTGTCTCTGCTGAGTGAGGGGTCCCTAGGGTGGCATAAGATATGCTGCAGCCCTTAGAAACCTTCCCTGGCATCAGGGCCCTTGGTACCAGGGGTACCAGTTACAAGGGACTTACCTGGATGCCAGGGTGTGCCAATTGTGGATACAAAAGTACAGGTTAGGGAAAGAACACTGGTGCTGGGGCCTGGTTAGCAGGCCTCAGCACACTTTCAATTCAAAACATAGCATCAGCAAAGGCAAAAAGTCAGGGGGTAACCATGCCAAGGAGGCATTTCCTTACAGCTAGTAATAGCGCTTATCGATACACAAGACCGCCCTGTCTCCACTTAATAACCTCATCACAAACAGATTGTCTTATGTCATAAGCAACCAAAAAAAAGAGTAGAATATATATCGGAAACAGGAAATTTTACTAGTACTCAATATCCATTAGTTGGTGGAGCTGTCATCTCCATTTGATTTGTAAGGGAAAAAGATTCTTCTAAATCCTTTAGAGTAAGGTAGGATGCTTCTGATTGCCTACCTTGAATGTAGATTGCCATCAGCACAGTCTGCAATTGACCAGGTGCATGTCAGCAGTACAGGATCGAGCTTTGGCTGCCGCTTGTGGCTGATTGAGTAGGAGGGAATAGCTGACACATTTGTTGCAAGATGCAGATCCAAATACCCGGTCCAAGAGTCCTTCAGACCCAAGACCAGAAAACCAGCAAGTCCACAGAACATTAATCCATATGACCGCTGCATGGAAATCCTCTCAGTACTAAGCAGGAAGCGGTTCACACGGTTTCCCCTTGTGCTTGTCGATGCTTGAATGGGTGTGTCGTAATGTCTCTGAGAAATGTAGTTCCTGATTATTCCTGCGAAGAGTTGAGTATAAGGCAAAAAGGAACATGGTATGCGCTTCCACCAGAAATGTTTGTTTGGTTTGAGTTTTCTTTTGTCCATAAAATGTTGACCATATGTGAATTGTGACAGGTATTGTGTTCCAGAACGTGGCAGCTAGTATTGAGAAGCAGTCCCTGTCTCCCTTGATTTCATATGGTAAGGTGGTATTATGATTGGTGCAAGCCTGGAGAGCAATGCTCATTTTGGTTTGTATTGGTTGAATTTACCTGGTTGTCCTTTTCCTTGGGAGGCCTTGTGAACAACGCATAGTGCACTGATTATTGCTCTTGTAGCAGTAGGTAGCCAGTGGGGCGACTGCAGGACTGGAATCATGGGTGAAGGTGGAGCATTTTGGAATGAGTTGTGTTTTGCATATTATATAATGAATGCAGGAATGCCAAGGCATAGGCTGTTGGCACACTCAAGCTTGGGGATTATGAGCGTGAGAATGGCTTGCAGATAATGTTGGTATGCAAGGTATAGGAAGATGCAGTGTAGTGTTTTCATTGTGTAGAAGGCACGCTTTGTGACGCTGTTGGCATCCGGTATCAAGGATAGGTCTGAATCCTTGGTTACTGCTAGGTTTCTAACTTATCATCATTTTGTCGGTGAGGCTTGAAGTTCCTTAGGGCATATGGTGGTAGGCTGGCAGTTTTGCCTTTGTCCGCATGCCTTAATCTCTGTCTTTGCAGTATTGATGGTTTTTCATCATCTTTGTGTTCATGGCGCAAAGGCAGTCCTAGAGTTTGGAGTAGTAGAGGTCTTTAGGGCTATCTTTTTTTTTAAAATGATTTGGGTGTCATCTGCATAGTTGTAACAGGTGAGGTTGTAAGATTTTTTCAGATTTGGTACTAGATTAGGTAGATGTCTAACAACAGACGGGATATGATGGACCCGTCTGGAACACTACCCTGTTGTGTGTGAGGAGGTGATGTGAAAGAGGGTAGGTAGAGTATACTGTGTATACGAGATAAGAAGCAATCCATTTTAAAGAATTTTCACAGATTACACTTCTGTGAAGTCTTTGCAGTGGGCTATGTTGGTGGACAGTGTCATTTGCTGCTGATAAATCCATAAGTAATAAGGCAGCTACTTCTTTTTGTCCACTGTGAGTTTTAGGTCATCCCAGATGAATATGATGGCAGACTTGTGTTTCTGCCTGGTTTGAAACCATGCTGTTGGGTCTGACAGTAAGCCATAATGTTCAGTAGAGAGTTTAGTAAGCACTGCTTTCTCCAAAATATTTCCTAAGAATGTTCAATTTGGATCATTAAACAATTAAACACACAGGCCCCTTCTTCTGTGAAGTACAGGACAGTCATCTGTATATAAAGTTCCTTGGCGAACACAGCAACCATGCACATACATAAGAATGCAGGTGCCACAAATGTTGGATGTTATTCTTAAATTTTGTGTTAGAACTTTCTTTAATTGTGGTTATACATTTGTTTTAGATGATTGATTTACAGCTTGTTTCATTGAGCTGCTCAATGATCAGATATGCTCTCAACATAATATCTGTGAGCTAAGAGAACTGTTTTACGAAATGTTGATTTTTTTTTCCACTGTACAGAGTGATAAACTTCATAAAAATATTCTCATTTTCTACGTTGTGCTTATTGAAAATACATTGTACATCTTAGCCTCGCGGTAGTAGCTCACATACCAAGTGTCGGAGCCTGTGGGGGGCACAGGGCAAGCAGTGGATACTGTGCTTCAGCAGTGATAGTTTAGGCCTATTACTACTGGTCCTTTGGGGTTCATCATACTATCGCACAGCAAATGCAGGAGGAGGACTGTCCAGTGAATAGCATATGATTAACTTAAACACCCCAGCCAAATCGACCCCCAGTCCTGATGGATCAGCATTGAAGTGTAAATGAAGAGTGGAATTGCTGGTTGAGAAAATTGCATACTCATTACCTATTTCTGAATCAGGAGATGAGGAGTAGGTGTAACCTGCCTCTGAGAAGCCTTCTTTCTATTTGAGACATTGACTACTGCCCAAGCCATTGAACTTTGTGGTAAGACTGCGGCATACTCACACCATCGTTGCTATGATCGTCTTAATATGTGTTCTGAAAAATGAGACATAGACTGCCTTATCAGGCCATAAATTAGGCATGTTTTTCATTACAACCCATTATGGTTTTCATACCTGCATTGAACTGGTGCCTTATTTAGCATGAGATGCTCATATGACATTTGAATGTACACCACAGCAACATAATAATGTTGATAAACCATTGTAATCTGTATTGTACAACAATGCTATGCATTTTTAACATTCATCTATACTAAATATTTACATAGCATAGATGATTTACCTTCCGCACATGATTTACATGTGCAGGCAAAGTTCAGCTTGCTAAATTGTAATAGCATATAATTTCTCTCCATACTGAAGTCCCTATTGATCTAGAGAGCCAGATTTACTAATAAACCTTAGCAAAGCAAAAATGTCTTGTATTCAGAAGGTATTACCAGACTTCTTGATTTGCCAGTCCTTTTAGCAATGCTTTTTGAAGTGGAGGGAAGATCTGGAGGAGGGGTCGACGGCACTGTAGGACTCAGGGTTAATTTTTTTTTTGTTTTATACTGACAATTATGGCAGGTTAACGGGAAAAGCAACTTGGAATGGGGTTGGGTGGGAATACAGGATGACTGCTGTTCGCAACAGAAAGACAGGAACATGCATGTATGTCCATTGTGTGCTAAGGAACACAAAAAAGTAGTTTTATAAATGTAAGCAGTGTATGGATCAAGTCATCCAAACAAAAATTGGCACAGAAGCTGTGCTCCAAGGGAGGGAGGGACAAACACAAGATGAGAAAGGAAAACCATTGAATAAGAAGTAACTAATTGAGGTTGACAAGAAAGATGACCAGTGGTAAACAGTGGGCTGACCAAAATCCCTCTATATCCATTGGTTTTCTTATACAGTGCATCTTCAACAACAGGCAGCTAAACGTTGTCTATAGTGAATGTTAGAAATAGGGTCTCTAGTTGCCAGTGGTTTGCACCCTGTCCACCTAGGGACCCTCACTCTACTCGAGGGAAGGGAGTCCCACAGCTAAGGTAACCCCTGCTCGCCCCCTTGGTAGCTTGGCACAAGCATTCAGGCTTATCTCAGAGGCAATGTGTAAATTATCTGTACACAGACACACAGTAACACAGTGAAAACACCACAAAAGTACTACACACAGGTTCAGGAAAATAGCCAGTATTCCTCTGACTGACTAAAACAAGACCAACATGACAAAAATCAAACATAATGAAGCAAAGATACACATTTTTAATAATTCAATCTCAGTAAAGCGCATATAAACACAATAGCTCCAACTGGGGCTATCACAACATCTTGGCGTAGTCATTTCCCAACTGTCTAACACAACTCTTGAGGGAGTGTGGGCCAGTCACGGAGTTGCACAGGCCCCAGGCAAAGTACCTCTGGAAAACGAGGAAACAAAGTCTTTGGCTCGGAGTTGGGGAAATGAGGCGTCACTGGAGCAGCGTCAGTTACTTACTGCTACCGGGGAGGTGAGGTGTTGGTTCCATACTGCGAGGTAGGGGAGGTGAGGCGTAGGTTCCTTATGATTGGGCAGGGACGATGAATCCAGCAGGTCAAGATGGGAGGCATCTCCTTTTCAGTGTCACAATCACACCACTGGGCCACAGGTGCGGCAGCGGAATCGGAGTCGGCTGTCCTGGATGTCAGGGACACAGCACTCAGGACTCCCACTGCAGTGGGACTTTGAAGGCACTGCAACTGCATCAGGCCTGGGACATCTGTCTCGGATGTTGCACTCAGCGGGGTCCATGGCTCTGCTGCAGGCAGAGGCACAGAGTTGGACAGTGGTGCCGGACCCAAAGTTGCTCTGCAGTTGATTTACTTGGATTTTCTCTTGGTTACACCAGAACTCACTTCCAAGGGCCCAGGAACTGGATGTGGCACCCCTGGGAGAGTCGGGACTCCCAGCAAGAGAGCCAGATGCTGACAGATGAAATCTTTGATGTACAAAGCAAAGTCCAGTCCCTTAACTCCCAAGACAGAAGCAGCAGGCCAGCACAGCAAATCAACAGGCAGAATGGTAGTCCCTCCTACAGCATCTAGCTCTTCTTCCTGGCAGAATGTTCTCAATCCAGAGGTGTTCTGAATTTGTGGTCTCAGAGGCCCAGTACTTATACTCATTTCTGCTTTTGAAATAGGCTAACTTCAAAGGAAAGTCTTTGTAGTGCACAAGACCCTGCCTTTCCTGCTGTGGCCCCAGACATACTCCAGGGGTTTGGAGACTTCTTTGTGTAAGGACATGCACAGCCCTATTCATTTGCAAGTATCAGCTCCACCCACCACACTAGCCCAGGAAGACCCATCAGGATATGCAGGGCACACCTCGGCTACCTTTGTGACAGTCTAGAGCACTGGTTTTCAAACTGTGGGGTGCGCCCCCCCAGGGTTGTGCGTGGCACCATCCCTGGGGGAGCGCAAATCTCACCTTTCATTCTGTACTGTCGAAAGTACGTTAGTTTCCTTTCTTCCCTTCTCCCCTCATCTCCAATGGAGCACTCTTATTGATTCCTCTGTCATATGTTCCATTCGTGAGCCAGCACCATTAGCTATGACGTTGCACCAATCACAGCGAGGGCAGCACTGAAGGAGAAGGAAAGGCCTCAAATGTAACCTTCATAAAGCTACAGAATGCCCAATACTTTGCTTTTAGTGGCTCTTCTCCACTGCTGTCTTTCACCTCCCGTTTGCTGCCTTTTATTTCCTGCTTGCTGCCCTTCCCCTCGTGGTTGCTGCCCTTCGCCTCCTGGTTCCTGCCAACGCCATAGCTTATGCCTTTCACTGCCTCTCTGGTTCCAAGGAGAGAAGATAAAAATTAATTGCAGGTAAGCCAGACATCAACAGTTTCCCAGAGGAAGAGGGGCAGTTATGTTAGGGAGGACCGCTTTGCATGTGCTAAGTTGAACCTGTGTTTCCAACACCCCACGAGTTCTGCTTGTTTAGCAGGTAGGTGGAAAAGAATGTTCTTATCCTAACTTTGTCCAGTAATGTCAATTTGTGACCCATTTTGTATGCGGAAACCATCCCCTGAATCAGGACTTTATTTTTGTTAAGTTTGATTGAGGAGCAGGAATCAGTTTTGTAGCAGTGCAGTAGTTTTAGAAGCACTGCAAAATTCCTTATATGTTCAGCACTTTTTCATGCAACAATAAACGTGTCAAGTTAACTCTGGTGATTAATGTACCTGCTGGAGAGAGAAGGAAGTTTTGTCTAGTGGCAGTTTTTACTCATCTAAGGTAGCGAATTTTATGTGCATAGCTCAGTGGGTTACTGCTTTTGTCACAGTTTCTTTTGTTACTGTGCAGTTCATAAGATCAATTGTAGTCTAGCACACTGAGTTATGAACTGCCATCAAAGAGCTGCATGCTAAGGATATAGAAAGTTATATACTTTCCCAGCCTTTAATTCTCTTGATGTTGCTTAAAAAGGTTGTTTGGGTGGAAATAAATTCTGATTATTAAAGTCAACCCTAACCACTGTGTTAGGTTCTGAATCATGAGTTGTCGCTACTCCACACCAAGCACTTTTCAAAAGTGCCCACCAGTATGGATAGCTTGTGAATCCTCTGTCTTGTAGTCCCCTTTGCCTTGTGTAACTTTTTCTGTACACTTATTTACTCATGTATGATGCATTGTCTCTGTATGTGTGTGTGTGTGTGACGTAAATTGCTCCGAACCCTAGAATGGTATGAGAGGTGCTATAAAATAAATAAATTACATGTGAGAGAGGGGCTATAGTGAGAAGAGAGGAACTGTTGGAGGTTGATGGTGAGGGATTTATTTAAGAGCCCCAACAAAGATTCTTGTATACTGGTGCATAGTGAGTTAATAATTTACTATGCTTTAAAAGCTAATACTATTGAATATATAATAACAAAGGTGTTGTAGAATGCACCATTTTTTCCCCACATTTTCGTGGGGGAGAACCACCAGAAAGCCAGCCCTTTGTAATGGTCAGGCTCACTTGCTGCACTCACTATGCAATGAACGGGGCTGGCCTGATACAATTTGTAAGTAACAAGCACAACTGTGCATTTTCCAACCTTTTTTCCCCCAATGTAATGGCCCAATTTCTAATTTTTTCCAAGAGACTCTGACCCTCCTGAGGACACCAAGTATTAATACATAAACAAATGGAGAAATTATCATAGGGTAAAACAGTGAAGAGAGGTTTGGGGTTCTCAGTGCACTGCTCAGCCCTCTCTTCAGATCGGGTGATTGCTCTGAAGCGGGGCGGCACACCCTGGCGCCAGCAGGACCTGTTAGCCACCATAGCCCATTCAGTATATCCATGTTATGCAGTACTCGGAGAGCCATCTTGAGATGGCAGTTCTGGGTGTGTCTTACATGACTTGGGGCCTTCTGGATACAACTCACTCATAGTCCAGACTGCACCGGCCTTGGAATGATGACAAATTAAATAAACGAATCGATTGCCTGAATGGATACACAAACATTTCAAAAGTGCACATTTCTTAAAATGCTACGTCAAATTACTTCCAAACTAATATGGCCTGATGCAGTAATACAAAGTTCACAGAGGCACCAAAATACTAGTCGTACCTTGGGCTTTTAAATTTTTTTTTTGCATCCTCATATGAGATTGGAATGTGGCGAAGGTGAGTTAAACACTGCCCATTGTGCTGCTTCTACCTGAGCACTCTTGGACTGGATTTCCAAGGCTGCCCTTGCGCCAACCACAGCCCACTTGGTATTGAGCAGTCGGAGCATACATATCTCCCTCTCCTGTAAGCACTTGGCATCTGGTGTCCATTGGTATTAGTTCATTCTTAAAGACCTGCATTCCTCCTGTTGTTAGAATCCTGGCATGGTTTTAACTTTTACTTTTAACCATGCCTGTTTTCAGTGCAAACGTGCAGAGTCCAGAGCACCTGCCATTTACCTTTTTGTCACACAAGACCCATTGGGACAAAAAAAAACACATTTCTTATACTTTTTCTCTTCTTTGCAAGGGAACAAAAACTGCTATTCCAGTAGTAGAACCATTAGAGGGATTGCACATTTTTGTTTTTGGTTTGTGGAGGGATGGATGGATGAGGGTCAATGCTTAAGTTCCACCGCTCTAACTTAAAAAAAAAAATGAACTGTGCAGCCTCGTCAGTGATATCTGATGGACATGCTGCAGTGGTTTTGGGAGCACCCATGTAAACCTTGGATCAGCAGGTGTAACTGTTTATCCACATACCACTGAATTAGTCTTTTTTCCATATTTTATATCTGACAATTTTTTTTTTTTTTGTGAAGTCTTTTTTTGAAACTGCAAAGTTTTAAAAACCTATTCAACCTCATGCAGCTGTGCAATTGCAGCTGTGTGTTTACAAACAGCAAATACTTTGTATTTATTATCATGCGGGTTCACAATTTTGTATCTTGGGTCAAGCACACTTTTGACTGGATCATTTCTTGCTGCCAAAAGATGGTAGGGTTCTCATACGAAAGGCTGAAACAGATGGCGAGAGAAAAGCTTAAAAAATAAGGAAGTATAATACCTCCTACTTGGACTTAGGCTTCACCTGCATCTTTGTTACTGGAAAAATTAGGCCACAGTGTGTGATTTGCAGTGTCTCCTTAGCTAAAGACAGTTTGAAAGCCACCAAACCAAGGCATCACTTGGATACGAAATATGGGTCTCTAGCGGGAAAGAGTAGATATTTTTTTTTTGCCAGGAAGTTGCAAAAGATGACTCAATAGAAAGAAACAGTGAAAAATGTGGCACGCGCCCCAGTAAATGCCTTGAAAGCTTCACACGAAGTGGCATACCACGTAGCCAAAAACAAAAAAAACTTTTAGAGATGGAGGAAAAGTGATTCTGCCAGCAATTTTTGATGTGGCCAAGATTATGCTTGGCAATAAAGCAATAGAGAAGTTAAAAATGAGACCCATCTCAGGAACAACAGTTTGCCATCTCATCTCTGACATGTCAGAGGACACCCATGAACAACTCATAGCTCGGTTGAAATAGAGTTGATTTGCTTTGTAGTTAGATGAAGCAACTGACTTGTCAAAGGAAGCCCATATAATTGTTTATGCCCAAACAGGTTATGAAAACTGCAATCCTTAAAGAATTTGTATTCTGCAAGTCAAACAAGGGGCGAGCAGCAGCATCTGACCTGTTTGACATTGTCAATGACATTTTTGGTTTCCATTGCTTAAAGTGGGATCTGCACAGATGGTGCTTCTTCCATGTGTGATGCTAGGGCTGGCCTTAAAGTTGAAGTACTGAAAGTGGCTCCACATATTCTGTGGACCCACTGTATGATACACCGGGAAGCCCTTGCTGTTACAAACAAGGACAGTGATTGTGAGGATGTGCTGAATTCTGCAGTAGAATTAGTTAATTTGATTAAGATCCCCCCCCACATGTGCGCGCCGGTTTGCCATTTTATGCGCAGAAATGGGAGCTGAACATGATGGCTTGCTGCTTCACACAGAAGTCTGGTGGTTATCCTGGGGAAAATTACTGAATCACATTTTTTTATTACAGAATGAAGTTTGTCAATTTCTTCTGGATTTGGACTCCTGCAAAGCCAAACAACTATGTAATGCTAGTTTGTGCTGACATATTTGAGGAATTCAGTTCTCTCAATCTTTATCTGCAAAGACTTGAAATCATTTCTTGTCGATAAATACAAAAATATCTGCATTCAGGAAGAAGTTGGAGTTATGGAGAAGAATAATTGAAACTGGTCTCTTTTGAGCCATTCCCATGTCCAGCAGCTGCTCTTGAGGAAACTAATATAACATTTCAGGAGTTGCTGAGTTAATAAAACATCACCTGACGTCTCCCAGGAACAGTTTACAAACGTATTTCCGTGAGACCAATGACCGCATGAATGACTGATTGGGTCTTTCAGCCATTTATGGCGGAGGTGGGGACCCATCTCCTGATTCGCATGCAGGAAGAACTAACTGAGCACCACAGTGACGGTACACTGCAGATGCAATTCACCAAACTGTCACTGGGGAAGTTTTTGCTGGCAATGCCCCAGAATACTCTGCTTTGACAGAAATGTTGTCAAAACTCCTTCCTGCCAGCTCATCATATTTATGTGAGACTCTGCTCTTGCAGTACTGAAAACAATGTATTGTTCAAGACTGGAAGTGAAGCACAGCCTGAGAATGACAGCAGCAAGGATACAGTTGTAGATTGGCCGTCTCTGTAGGGAAAAACAGGCACACATGTCACATTAGCTTTGAAAGTGTGTTTATCTATATTTAGTGAAATTGTATGTTGTATGCAGAAAATAAAGCAACAGTGTACATTTTCGGGCAAAGTTTTTTTTTTTTTTTTCTTTTTTTTTTTTTCTGGAAACTTGATTTGAACTGTGTAATAAGCCTCTGCCGTTCAACCACAGGCACTCACAAATCTCCATTTTGGTAAACACTCTTATGTTTAATATTATTTGCCAAATAGAACCAGATATGACCTGGGATATGTAGGTGAGGATAAGTGTAGATGTGTAGTAGCATCCAGAAATTATCCTCCTGTAGTGGTGGGGTGCTGAACCCCTAAAAACGTTTTTGGGGTGGGGGGAGGCAGGGAGGCTTAGCCAAAAAAGTTTGAAGATTTCTGACATAGAGTGAATTCACAACCAGCCCAACTGTCTTCCTGACCCAGACGTGCATTCCACAGCCAGGGATAGACACAGAATGTTTAAGTAAGAAATTGCCCACTTTCTAAAAGTGGCATTTTCAAACCTACAATTCAAAAACCAACTTCACCATAAGATGTATTTCTAAATTGTGAGTTCAGAGACCTCAGACTCCACATCTCTATCTTCTCTCATTGAGAAATGTCACTTAAAAGATATTTAAAGATAATCCCTATGTTATCCTATGGGATAGATAGGCCTTACAAAAGTGAAAAATGAATTTAGCAGTATTTCCCTACCAGGACATGTAAAACGCACCAGCATATGTCCTACCTTTTAAATTCACTGCACCATGCCCACTGGTCTGCCGTAGGCCTACCTTAGGGGTGCCTTACATGTAGTAAAAGGAAAGGTTTGGGCCTGGAACGTGGGTGCACTTGCCCGGTCGACATGGCAGTAGAAAATGCACAGACACTTCAGTGGCAGGTGTGAGACATATTTATAGGGTAACTCATGTGGGTGGCACAATCAGTGCTGCAGACCCACTAGTAGCATCTGATTTATGTGCCCTGGGCATCCACTGTGCACTGTACTAGGGAGTTACTAGTAAATCATATGTCAGTCATGGATAAACCAATCATAATACCATTTAGACAGCGAGCACTTGCACTTAAGCACTAGTCAGCAGTTGTAAAGTGCCCGAGGCATAATGCCAACTAAAACAGGTCTAAAAATGGGAGGAGAATGGCAAAAAGTTTGCAGATGACCCTGCAAAAAGGGCCAGGTCCAACAGTGAAGATCTAAAAAGGACCGTATTGCGCTTATGCATTGCAGAAGTTTATTTCTGGTCACCTGGTTTCATCATGTAAATGCACAAATCTATGCAAACTTAGTTTTTGCATTTGTACTGGACAGTACACAAAAATATTTACATATGTACTCCATTGAAAAGAAAAGGTTCATAAAAAAAGTGATAATTTTACGTCTCAAGAGGACACAGAATTTGCATTTTTGCCAGGTCGTAAAATGAGATTCAAAGTTTGTAGTTCAGTGCAAGATGGTGTTTCTTAGCTATTCATTCTATGTACGTTCTGCACATCCATAGAACTGAAGAGTAAAGAGAGAGTCCCAGTGTATGCACATTATCATACTTCTGTTACAGTTGATTAATGCCATGTGATATTTGGAAACATTTAATGCAGGCACATCTTTTCTAATGCGTACACATTGTCTTGTTCACAGTGGCCATCGAGTCTGAAGGAGCCAATGAAGTCAGTACAAACTCCATCCATGCTGATAGCGATGTGTATCAAGAAGAGACTGTTTCCCTTTTGAGTCATCATTATGTCCGGAAACCTAAGGACTACTTCAGTTCCACATACATCATTTTTTTTCTCCTTGGGATTGGGTCCTTGCTTCCATTCAACTTTTTCATCACAGCAAAGCACTATTGGATGTATAAGCTTTCAAATGCTACAAATCAACACTTAGCAGGTGCAAATGACTCTGCCGACCTCATTGTGAGTACTGGTATATGTTCTCTTGGACCACTAGTATTATGAGATATACATAAAATATTCTTCAGGAAGTTATAACTTATTTTGCATTATCTCGCTTAAGCATAATCCTGAGGCATTCTGTGCAAATGATCACTAGAGGTTATCCTCTAGATTGCCCAATGCACTGAGTCAAACCTTATGTTTAACAGAATTTGAGTTTGTGAAATTACATGGGAAAACATTGTTTCTTTATTAATTCAAATTGTGTTGGTTTGCATTAATGTATGTATGCCATAAAAACGTGTCTTTCTCTCTCCTTGCACTTTTTTGTGATTTTAGTCTTTTTTGCTCAATAGTGAAGAGTGATTTAGATTTTTCCATTTGCTTGTTTAGAGTTAGTCTTTTTTGTTAGTATGGGTAGTCTTTTTATTTCTATTATGGTGCTTTATTTTTTCCTCACAAACCTGTGAGGTCACATCGAAACATCTGACATCACCCTTTGGAGATGGAATAAGGATGTCAGAGCAAGGCAGCGAGCGAATTAAGGGTCTGATTTAGAGGTTGCTTGAGTGTGCCGCCTTTTTATGACTGTAAGTGTTGTCCGCTCTTAGAAATAAGAAATATATTTGATTAGACTGCTCTTGTAATAAGGAACTAAGTTATAATTTTAGTTTGGCTGCTTTTGTAATACGAAACTCTACAGAAATGAGAACTGAATATCACCTGTTTCCTGGCTTACCAAGGGAAAAAGTTTGGTTCCTTCCTTTTTACTAAACCTGACTGTTGCTTGTTGATTGGTGTCAGTTAATGGGAATCTGTCTTTACAGATCACTTTATTAAAGGAAATTATCTCAGAATAAAGACTGGATAATTCATATTTGCCTACTGTTTCAGTCAAGATGAGGCCATGCTTCTGATAAGCTAGCTAAATCTGAAAACCTTTTGTAGGGATATACTGTAAGGCAGTTGGAAACCCTTTTGAGTGCTAACTCTTCAGAGTATAGCTCTCATTGGCCAATGTCTGTCACACAGGGAGGTGAGGATTTGGGTGCAGCATCTAATAATCCAGTATTTCTTACATGTGACCTTTCTGAAAAAGAAGAGGAAAGGAACTTCCATAAGAAGTTCAACATCGGCAGTAAATAAAGTCAGTGGTTTGTGCAAATATAAAAATTACAGCAAAAACAGTAAAAGGTAAACAAAAGGAATTAGCAGAGTCGTGAAAAATGTGTTCTATCTGCACACCACGCCTGGGTAAACTTAATCTCCCATACGTCTGCCCTGCTCTTTGAGGAAACGCAGCGAGTGAGACTGAGGACTTTGTTCTGGCAGTATACCATGGTTGAATGGACTTCAACCCCTATATTTCGCCTTGCTTCTAGGAGTAAGGACAGGCAAAGGCACTTGAAAGCATGAACAGTGGTCCCAAAGTGTGGAAGACTGAAGTGATTGTTCTTGCAGCATACCACGTCCAGGATGAACCTCATCTCCCATAACCCTGCCGTGCTCCTCGGAGGAAGGGGGGGCAAGGGCACTTGAAAGAGCGAACAACAGTCCCACAGCACAGGAGACTGAAGACATTGTTCTTGCAGCATATAACGTGCAGTGTGAACTACTTCCTGGCCTGCTCCTGGGAGGGAAGAGGGACAAGGGCGCTTGAAAGCGCGCACTGCAGCCCTGTAGCATGAGAGACTAAGGACTTTGTTCTTGCAGCATATCACATACGGGATGGGCTAAATCCCCCATAATCCCATCCAACTCCTGGGAGGGAGGAGAAGCGAGGATGTTTCAAAGGGACCTATAAGAAGGGTTGAGTGGATTGGTCATAGTCCCAAACACTTCTTTGGAACTGTGTGGTGATTAACTTACAAAAATATATATATTGTCGTAAGACAACTACTCCATTGCCTGAATTATTTGACCAACTTACTAGACAGAGTTCATATTTTATTATTCTTTAGAATATTTTTAATAGGTCACAGTCTGAGAGATCTTATTAACACCCAGCATCAATGAGCGGGATAGCAACCAGATTAGATGTAGGGCCGCATTACGAGTTTGACAGAGGGGATTACTCCATCACAACTTGACGAATATCCCATCCGCCGTAGTACAAGTTCCATAGGTTCCATAGGATATAATGGAACTTGTAATACAGCGGACAGAATATACATCATGTTTGTGATGGAGTAATCCCCTCTGCCAAATTCGTAACGAGGCCCATAGTGTCTAAAAAATAATAGTTTTACCCCTCTCAGCACTTTAGAAGAAATCGTGTGACTTTCAGTTACTGAACTCCCCAAAATCAACTTCTTTTTGTCAACTCAAGTGGTCTTTGATCCAATAGTAGAGCCTTTAGACCCTTCTGATTTACCTAACATTCACCCCCACACCCAATACCGATGACGGGCACTCTTCAAGCCAGCATCAGAATGCTTTTGTGGAACTTAGCTGGAGTCCTCGCCAAACTAACTAATGCTGACTTGTTGGCCTGTATGAAAGATTTTGATTTAATTTGCTGCCAGGAAACATGAATGACCGACAACTTTGGTATTGATGTTGTAATATATTTTGTAATCTTGACATCCCTTCATAGTGGGCATGGAGAAAGGGGGATTGATCAATTTGGTAATATGTTATACCATATGGTTTCACGTTTTACTCTTGACTTTCCTCTGGATTGTTCAATATCATGCTTATTCATTCTTATTACAATATTTTTGATCCAAAGTCCACTAAAGTGATATATCCACTTGATGATTTTATAATGAGTTTTATTTTGAAAAGTAAACAACATATTTTAAACATATGGGCTGAAGGATGCTCTAAGAATAGTAAAGTGTTCTGGAAGTGGTAAATATTTCCCTTTTGTTCGAGTTACGCCTCTCCCCAGGTTGGTTGTTTAATACATGTTGATACATGGTTAAACACTTACCAAGAAGCTTTTGACAACAAAAACATCACCAAAAATCTTGATGAGGGAGGAGATGCAATAATTGATCTCGTAGCTGCCGTTGCCTTGAGTCAGTCTATTAACATTTAAAAAGATTCCTCAGGAATTAACAAGAGTCCTCTGGGAAAAAAACCAGGACCCAATATAGTCCTGATGGACATTTTAAAAGAGAACATAACATTGTAAGTACAAATAATTACTAATGTATTGTGAGCCATGGTCATTGGCATGATGATCCTCAAATCAAACAGAATTTGTGAAGTGCGGCTGATCACCAGAGAAGGTATCCAGGTACTGAGTGCTATGCTACTTCTGAGGGGTTGGTTGAAAATCCAGGACTTGAGTCCTTTCCTGAATTCCTGAAGAGAGGTTGACGTGCTGAGGTGCAGGGGAGGTTTTTTCAGGACTTCATGGTGAGGTGGGAGAAGGAGCATCCTCACAGTTGCTTTTGCGGATGCAGGGGGTGTGCGTGTGGGAGAAGGAGGCAAAGTGCAGGCTGGTAGAAGTTAATGCAGTGGCTGATGTAAGCTACTCCCTGCTTGTGGAGGACTTTGTAGGTATAGATCAGTATCTTGAATTGACATGTCTGCTGAATGGGCAGCCAGTGGAGCTTCTTGAGGTGGGGGGGTGATGTGGGTCCATTTGGGGAGGTCGAGGAGGAGTCTGGCTGCTGAGTTCTGTATGGTCTCCAATCTTTTCAGGAGGTGCGTGGTCATCCCTTCATATAGTGCATTTTCGTAGTCTAGACGGATGGTGATTAGGGCTTGAGTGGCCGTTCGTATGGTGTTGATGTGGAGCCATTTGAAGATCTTACAGAACATTCGAAGAGTGAGGAAGCAGGCAGAGGAGGCTGCTTTGATTTAGTTCTTCATGGTGAGCTTGTTGTCTAGGATAATGCCAAAGTTGTGGGGAGTCGGTGTGGGGAGGGTTCTAGCTCTGGAGGCCTCCAGGAGTCATTTTAAGGGGAGGAATTGTTCCCAAGGATGAGTACTTCTGCTTTGTCGGTGTTGAGTTTTAGGCAGTTGTGCTTCATCCAGTTGGCGAAGCTTGTCATGGTACTGTAGAAGCTGGAACCGCTCCAAATTGTGGTCCATGATGGAAAACATGGGTGTAAAGAGTGCGCTTGCTGCATTGCTAAGGCACCTTAATTAAGGAATATTTGCAAAGGCACATTACAGCCGAAACTGATAGGGCTTCCCTATAATTAAGTCCAAATGTGAAGTACTGCATGGCAGTATATTGGCCCCTTTCTTATCCCTTCCCTCAAAGGGAAAGATACACCACAAATAGGGTAAACACATTACAACTTTCTTATAAGCAGGTGAGCCAGTTCTCATTGGAAGAACTGCTTTTGGTCTATAGATTTTGCTGAACTCATTTGCATTTTTCATGCATGACCTAGACTTAAAAATACATCCCTTCAAATAATTGATTATGGTTAGTGGCACCAAAAATATCAAGTCTAATATACATGTGATTGGGTGGTGGGAGTCCTGTTAGTTAAATATATTCATTTTCTAGTGATCCTCTTTTAATTATACGCAAGTTTGCAGCCATCTACCCAACCTAAGATCCTCGTTGTTTCAGAGAATGATAGATTAATTTTCCGATTTGCCTCACTTTTATGCTAAATGCTGGTGAGAGAATTCATTCAAATACATAAGGGTGAATCTGGGTTGGGCTACCTTGAGGACACTATAGAACCTTTTAGCTCATGCCCAAAACGTTGGTAAACACCAAAGCCGTTTTTTCAAGATCAATTCTCAAGGATTGAATAGCTTTGGAGAATATGGCTTAGATAGCATGGCTCAGACTTGTGAAAGTGATTTGTACAAGGTTTGGTGTTACAGAATTCCTTTTTAACCCAGGGTCTTCAGACTTGTTCTCTAAACATGTGAAAACATCATGTTTTTTATCACTTCTCTACTGTGCAAAAAGGCAGGGTGCAAACTATGCAGATGTATATACACATCAGCCTGGAAGCCATTATCAACTAGCTACATATTAATTAACCCATACACCTTCAGCCTTTTCACTTTTTCTGTTATCGAAAAACAATAATTTTCCTCTTTTAAAACACTATTCTACTTATAATACCATCCTAAGTTACTTTACAATGCTAACTTTTTTGTCACCTTTTAAAACAAAGTACAAGTCCCATCAATAGCTCTTATTATTCTGACATTGTCACAGGCCAACATGTTTTTTGCAGCTCACCAACCGCTTCTTATGGGCTCATGATAGGAAAATGAAGGAAAAAGTAAATAGCTGGTTCAAAAACATAAGATGCTTCCTTGTAGGTCTCATGATCAAATCATGATAGATTGTGTTGATGTGTCTTTTATCCTTGATGTATTGCTGTTATAGTGGTTCCATACAATAATGATACTTTAGTGCCAGTTCCATTTATTTATATCCTCTCCATATCATAATACTATCCTTCAGTTTATATCATGGTTTTTTATTGCACCTTGAATCCTAATGATGTGACTCTCAAACTCATATTCCAAGCCATCTGCACAGCATTGGAGATGCTGTACAGAAAGGATAAAAACCATTGACAAAGCCTCTGTGTCCCAAAGACATGACCCCTTCGCTTTACCAAACCTTGTTTATGATGTACTTTTTGCCTTGTGCTTGGGAGCCCCCCTTAAATGCTGAGCTCTTTTTATAATGTTTTACATACTTCATGCTTATGCCTTCATAATGTCTTTTCTACATAAAGTAATCACACCATATTTGCATCCTTATTTCCCCAACAGCCTGGCAATAATAGAGATACTCAAGGCTTGTGGATTTCTCTGGAGTTAACCGAGAAAACTGCAATAATATAACTGTTTACATCCAATGGGAAAAAATGGTGCACAAAAAAGCATTTATTTTTTTTGTCCAGAAATGACATCAACAAAAGGTTTGTTGTGCCTGGGCCTCCAGCTCCCCAGCATTGAGGAACAAGTGCCTTTGTATTGAGAAAGACAATATTGTAACACAGTTTTGCATTTATTTAAAAGGTAGTCAATTTTTCCTAATTTGCAGAACTCCTCCCTTGTGGGGCCCTTTTCTTATCACCAATTGGTCAATGTAGGTTGGTGTCTCAGGGAGGCAGTGTTCTTCCCTGTAGCAGGTCATGAAAAAACACAAAAAGATGTTACTAGACCTGCTCGTCGAGTAACTTGAATAATCTACTAGACCATAACTGTATTATACTTGACCCATTAATGGGTCTCAAATTGTGTGATATGAAGCAGAAAATGTAGTTTACAGTCTCCTTTTTCTTCATTATCACATGTATACCTTCAAATATGTGACTTCAGAATGTCTGCTATGCAAAAACCTTATTTGATCAGATAGACTAAATGATTGAGCCATGTGTAAAAGGAAGCTAGCCCACATATAGAAGATACATGATCCATTACTTGCATCCTAGTTTACTAATAACATTGACACCAGGGCAGGAGGTTGTCTAGGTTTTTGTTTAAACACTCACTTTTATCAAATATATCATATCATATCAGGGTCGATGGCCAAAGCGGTAACAAAACCCCCCCTCAGGAGAGACCGACATAAAGCTGTTACAAACGAAAACAAAGGATTTTTGAAAGGCAAGCCCATGGATGAGTGATAGTGATGGGCGTGCGGTGGGCGTGGTTAAAAGCCCAGATACGTACCCCAACGTTGGAAAAGCAGTGCTTGCACGCTGCTATGATCAACCTAAAAAAAGACCGCCCCTGCTTTTCTGAAAAAAAATGAAGTGTGCCAAAAGACAGTTTCTATTAATTTGTCTTTTGCACAGAGCAACATTATTTACAGACATAATGCCTTGCCTGGTTTGTTTTTAATCTATCAGTGTGCATGTAATAATAATATATGTTCTAATTTTACACAGTTTCCTAAGCAAGGGCTGTTTAAACTTCTATTTTATTGTATGCTGGCATACAAACACTTTTATCTCTTTCTGTTAATGAATGTAAAGTGTTATACACATTCTTCCTATTTAGGCTGACATATTTTCATTGTTTAGATTGTGTGCACTGCCATGTTACTGTGGACGCTTACAGCAGAGGCTAAAATGTCAACATGTGAAATGACACATTCATTGCCATACTTATTTTGTATTATTGGGACCTTAGTGTCTCCAAACCTATAAAATTGAGGTAAAAAAACAAACGGTGAACCAGTGCTACAACAACCCCAGTGTTTTGCTATAGTTTGGAAAGGCCTGGCCACAGAACTGTCAGGCCAGAGGTCATGCTGGTGTGCTGATTGAGAGTAAGGAGGGGGTGCTCCTGGGCTCCGAGAGGAGCTCAGCAAAGTGTCCTGCAGCTCAGCATTGCTTATCATTCCAAGGCAAGGGCTGTGATGTAGAATAGCTAAACAGAAATTTCTCACTAAACAAGGTATGCTTTGGAATCCATAATAAGAAACTTGATTTATAGGTTTGCTACTTTCTGCTCCTGCTAAATTGTAGCATATCACTTAGATGTGAAGATGGGCTGTTTAGGTTGTAGTAATGTACTAACTGTGTTAGGACTGTTTCTATTGTATTTGCGCCATTCATATATTATGCACTAGACTTGGGTTTTTAGAAAAATAAACATTTTAAAGTTTTACTGCGTGTTTCCTCGTGGTATTTTGACTGTATTGTTGATTAGTGAAAGAGGGTTCAGAGTTCTGCTGTGTCTCTGAACTCACCTAGAAGAACTATTAACTAAGGAACTAATAATGACTAGAAAATAGCCCTCACACTGTATTGATTGAGTAGGTTGTGCCCAACTGGATTTCTAATTTGTTTGAGAGCATTGAACTAAGTTCTTGCACCAGGGGTTTGGGAATCTGACTGGTGCGGCTCAGATTGTGACAGTACTTTGCCAAAATAGCTTTACCCTCTTCTGTCCTATCTACGACTTGCCAAAGCCGAAAACATTATCAGTTCAATGACTTTCAAAACTTGTATTTATGACAAAGCCATATAGTGGAATAGAACTCGGTCCATCATTGTTTCCTATCCCCTTCCCTGTGGATATATATTTTTTAACCTTTCATTTTTTCAGGCTCGGCAGCAGCTACTGCTTTGTAGAAAAACATGCTTTTATATTTTTTTATTTTTATTTATTTATTGGATTAATATGGGCATCCACTATCTTAAATGGTAAAATGGCCACTGTGTCTGGACACAGGCACACATGTGTTAAGATGTGCACAGTTGTGTGATGCAACAGGGTGCACATGCATGATGGCTCATGGTCCTGTATACGTCCTCATACTTAATTTATGTATTTGATGTTGTCCGAAGATGTTCCACATTTTCCTCTTCACCAATTTTTAGGTCTTACCTGCTACAGCACATGTTCTGCAAGCGCTCTCACTTGTGAGAGATACTGTTTACAACAAGAAGCTTGCAGTATCCATTGTTTACCATTCGTTGGCTTAATTGTCACTCTCATGCTTGCTTCACTTACTCTTTTTTCGGCTGGGAAAGGACCCAGTTCTAATAGCTTCAGCTTGATTGCTGTCCTGCTGATTGTGCTGTGCTTGAGGTGCTTCTTTTATTCCTCTTCACTGTTCTCCTTGTTAAACTTTTTGCCATTTGTAAGTATGTTTTACTATGCCATAACCACTTCAAAAAAGCCATTTTCTCCTTTAAAATTTGTTTATTGTGACTACAGATGTTTCTGCTCCCAAATGCATTTACACTGAGACATGGACACATTGCTTTCTTTATGTGATAATTGTTTTTGTTGCCAGATGTCATATGTTTTTTTTCTTCTTTTTCACGCATGGTAAAGATTAACTGATTCTCTCAAAAGCACAGGGTATTGTGCTGAGGTCTAGCAAGCACTGGTGAAGCAAATAGGCCTTGTTTTTGAGACTATTGGCTCTTTCATTACTTTTTGTTCATGCTGTACAGTAGACATTGCGGACTTTGGCAGTGGTTTATACCCGTTCTGTATTGCAGAGGGGCTTTGGTGCAGCATGGCTCAAAATAATAAACCAGTATTTGCAATGCACTAGGTATAATGTTATTTGAGTATTGACCACTGATGTTGTCACACCGCTTTGCACCTGGCTTAGCTGCCTATTGTCACTTTAGTGGTCACTGATTACAGACTTCCTTTTGTATTCAGTCTAGACTCCATTTTGTGTTCAGCTTAGCTTTGCCTCCATGTTAAAGTATTTTTCCGTGCAAACATGTTATGCGATGTGTTTTTCTACTTCTACCGAAGAGCTAGCGCTGGTACACGATATGTAGGAGGTGAGCAGTTAGTACGATAAGGCCGTAACAAGCTAGTGTTTATCATAGGCAAGAGAACAGTTTGACTTCGAGAGTCATGTCTCGGGACGATGGCCAGCTCCCGACACATTCCTGTCAAGGTTTATCTAAACTAGCCAGCATTTTTTAATATTTCACATTTTCAGGCCTTGTACTGCAATATCATCATTGTTAGGTCATGGTTTGGCAGGTATTTGCATTTCAGGGACAGTGATGTTTTTTGTCTTCACACTGCTACTTTAGTAATATGGGATTCCCAGTGCTAGAAGCATTACATTCTGACAATGAACCTGCAATTATCAAAAAGAGACTAAGGCATAAGGGCAGTATTAACAGTTGCTGGTTCCTGGTGAGGGGTCCAAGTTCTCTGACAAGGAAAAGCGATTTGAACAGGGTACTTTGTGCACAACGATACTTCTCCCAAGGGCGCTCACATCTAGTTTCTGTGGAAGGCTTAGTCCCCTTGCCTCAGCATTGGCCTGGTCATGCTTCCTTTGTACTAGCGATGCAATGGGGGCATCTGTGTTGCAGGCTGTTGGTCTCTTTTTGAACAATTTGGGTTTAAAGAAGGATGAAAGTGGGCCACTTTTTGGCCTCTTTGGCACTCACCTCTCGTTCCCTTTCAATATAGACTCTGCTTCTTAAATTAGAGTAACAATTTCAGTAGTGACACAATTGGATGATTTGGTGGAGGATTTATAAGACGACTTAGAAAGTGTCAGCAAGGCAGCTTCCACCACAAGGCTCCCTTGGGCTTTACGCTTCCCCATCCTCTAATCTATGATTGTAGGTAGCACAACCTTCAGAGTCAGATGGATATGATGAGAATTCAGTCAATATATTAAGAGTGCAAGCCTTACCTTAAAGCCAAAGGGGGTGGCCGAACCCAGCCTCTCACAGCCACTGAGGGGCACGATGGGCCCGGCTTTGCCCAGGCACAGCCCCGCATGCACCACAGGAGACCCAGCAAGCTTTAGCGCACTCTCTTGGCATGTACTCCTGGTGCTGGGGCTGCCCACTTACCTGCGGCCTCCTGAGGCTAGGAGTCCCTGTTGTCGTTCTGGGTGGAGGAGGGTAAAAACAGCGTCCACATCGCGGGGGACCCGACCTGCTTTAGAGTGCTCTCCAGACGTATCCTTGCGGTGCTGGGACTGCCCACTGACCTGTGTCGTCATCGTTCAGGGTGCTGGAGGGTGAAAACAGTCTATTTGTGAGTTTTTAGGTTAATTAAGACCACTTAATTTTCCACACTCAATAAATTATATAAAACCATATAAATTAGAGAACTTTTCTTGGAGATAAAGTGCACAGTGCAAGTTACATGCCATCAATAAAACATAAATTACCTAAATGCAACATTCTAACAGCAAAGGCTAGAAAATGTCAGATTGATATTTAAGTCATTACCCCGGAGAGAAGTTGAAACGGAAGCTAAAAATGGACTTTTAGAGCTTGATCCAAGAATTTAAAATGCTAGAAGCAAGACTCAGCTATTCATTAATTATAAAGCAGTTCCCTCTCCTTAAAGCTGAATTGATCTCAGTGTCAATTCTTATTGCAGAGAATGATGTCAGAGAAAGGGGAAACTGTATAAAAGGCCCTCTATTGTTACTTAATCGTGAAGAGATTGTGACTTTGTTTCCCTTGTATGCCAATTGTAACTCTTAAGCCAAGGTTGATGATAGATCCTCCCAATGGATTTTTTTCTGCAACACCTCTAAGGGGAAGGGTAACATTCGCTTTTGGAGCCATTTATGTCTCGTGCCACTGTACAAAATCGGCTCACCTGCTCACAGCACTTCTGGATGGATGGCACACTGAGAATAGAGACCAAAATAAGAATGAAAGAAAGGGGTGGTGCCAGGCGAGCCATGGGAGTGGTTATGATGTACCTATGAATACTTCCAGTTACTGATGGTGTCTAGTGTTGTGGGCGAGCAGTGAATCAGACTGACAACTACCACTAAAGATTATGGGGTGGGGGAGAAGGGAGATTCTTCTTCACTGGCCGCTTGTGAGTGCTAAGATACATGTAACAGCCCGACGGGCTCAGGGCAGGATTAAAAGGAAGACAAGAATAGTTGCACTCAGCGTGCCGTTTACTTCAGTTGTCAAGCTGACTGCATTTATGAGCCTCCAGAGATAAAGTCACCTGTACACTCTTGGATTACCAACACTCACCTGTGTGCCTTCCTTCGGCATGTCTGTGCCGGTGACTGGCAAGGCCTCTGGAATCTGCGGTGTCCATGGACACATCGGGCTCCCTCCAAGACTCTTGATCAGCCATTCTGAGGTTGCAGAACAAGATGAGAGCGGTGATGGGCTCCTGTGTGGGCAGCCTGTGGGGTGAGACTCAGCGCTAAGTAGGGGGGCGGGGGAAGCAAAAGAAAGGGCAGCAGATTGAGATCCACGCGTTGCAAGAGGAAGAAGAGAGTGCCTCCCTTATAGCTGTCTTTTCCAGTGCATCCCACTAACCTTGGGCTAAAGCCGGCTGCCGCAATTCTCATGAAAGCTGGGGAATCTCTTTAGCCTAAATGCACAGGAAAAAAAAAAAAACGCTTCATCCGCGCTCGCTCTTTAAAAGGGATGTAACAATGAGTAGCAAACATAAAAGATAGGCAACATGAGGAAGTAATTACAAACAATGCTTTCGTTTGTGAATATAAATACACGTGATAATAAAACCAGACAGCCTATAATTAAGAGGGCCCCCAGTTTTGAAAAGTATGAAATATGAACAGTGTGAGTAATGACATTCATTCAACTCTATCATCGGTACCCTGCACCTTAACTATAGTATTGATATTAATGCTTGAGACTTTGTGTATGCAAGCTTTCATGGCATAATGTTTGCTCTAAAAAGACACAAACAGAACAAGCAGCAGCACAAGAAGAGTGCCAGCGATGACAGGAGCTTGGGGGTGTGAGCGAGGAGGTAACAGATGGCTAGAGATGGCCAACAAAAAAGGATCAATCAGTGAAGTCTACTGAGAGGATGAAGGATGGGCCATCACACACTTTAACAGGAGAAAGCATGAATGTAGTGTGGCGGCCAACAAAAATGTTCTCTCAGTGAAATCGCCTGGGCGGGAACTAAGCACAAAAGGGATAGACAT
This sequence comes from Pleurodeles waltl, assembly GCF_031143425.1. Taxonomy (NCBI): domain Eukaryota; kingdom Metazoa; phylum Chordata; class Amphibia; order Caudata; family Salamandridae; genus Pleurodeles; species Pleurodeles waltl. The sequence goes on along the minus strand of NC_090445.1, from coordinate 1,258,489,897 downwards.
TTTGAAAAATGCTTCAGTAAAAAGAAAGCATTTAAGATAAGCACAACAAAGAACGAATGGCAAGAGTGGGTGTAGTTAAAAACTCCTAGATTGAATACAGCATGGCTTGCAGACAGCGCTGCACAATGCAAAGGCTCACCTAAAAAGGACTATGATACATCCAGTTTAAAAAAAACTAACACTAGCCCTAGTTGTGTTACATCCCTTCTTTCATTTACTTTTAGCCACACTGCTGGGCAGCATGACTACAAAACATTGCGAAAACCAATAGTTCTCATAGGTGTCACCTATAGACTTTGCCAATGCTTGTTGTTTTTAAGTTCCCCATTACCAAACAACATTGGGGGAAAAAAGGCATTGGCAAAGCCAATATGTCTACATTGGCAAAATGAAAAGACGAGACCTAATGGCCTTCATGTGCCCTTTTTCTTTAATGTTAGCTGCACATTTCTTGGCTCTTCTATTGTTTGGCCATGTCTTCTAGCGTGATGGGATAAGGATTGGTATGTGGTAAGAAGTTCCCTCTGCTGATGCTACTCTGACAAATTACAAAGAACAGTTAACTTCTCCTTTGCATATGATCTAAGTTTATTATGTGTGTCTTGGATTCTAGATGATGTAAATGTATATTAATATAATAACCACAGTAACTCCTCATAAACCACCCAAGGCTGACTCACATAATAAACAAAATGAACAAATATCCTTCTGTGTATTATTCATAAGTAAAAACCAATAACATTTGCTGTTTTTTAATTAGCCAATCAAACACAAATGGTGACACAAATGGTAAGAGACCTGGAATTCATACAGTAATACTTTATGCACAACAAACTAACTTGAATGCAGACGGATCTACTATGATTAACAATAGTGGTGTGTGAAAGGTGATCATACTGTACAAGTGGTGCAGAGAAAAACAATAGCGGATTGATCATAGAACAGCAGTAGACTAATAGACTGTTTAATGGTCATACGTGGGTCTAATTCAGCAAGTGACTGTATTTAGTCAGGAGCAGTTCCGTCGTCATTCTCAGTAGCTCCCAATTGACCAATGTTTTGGTGAAATATCTTTATGCCAGCTAATGTCGACCATGTTTGGACTCTTATGGGAGGTTTCGGGTCATCATCAGCATGGGGGACATGTTTCAGAGCAAATGTAAATTCTACAAACTACTAAATGTTACATTTAGAAACCCATTTAAGGGATAGTAAAGCACAAGTGTCTGAAAAAATGTCTTATTATCAATTTTACTCATTGGAGAAGATCCCTGGAACAAAAATAGAGGTAAGCAGTGTCAGAATAATTGCTAAAATAGACGCAGATTGACAAAACTGAAACCCCCAAATTGGTCGGCAAGCCTTGACATGTACAAAAGGGTGTGACATCAAGGTCTATGTAGAATCTGTAAAAATTAATAGAAAAGTTTTGAGACTCCAATAATTCAGGTAAAATAAGAAATACATATTACAAATGGGGGGGTGGAAGGTTAGGCTCACACCATTTAAACATAGCAGAAATACTGCAGGCAATTTGTGCAGAAATTAAGCTGAGTTAGAACATCGTGGATAGTAATAAATTCACTGCTGTTACCTTACTTGGCCATTGTGGTGACCTGCAAGGTAATCAAATCCATATTCAGTGTTTGAAAAATATAGAGAATTGCAGGATGAGCAAAAAATCCCCAAGGACTTACTGGAAAAGGAGCTGCCCATTTACACAATGCAGCGTGCAAGACTGAATCTGTTTGCCAGCGCATAGTTCCAAGGAATCTTGAGAGAGTGAATCAGTTTGATACCGCGTCTAAGCAGGAATGGTCGGTATGCAGAAGCAAGGGAGAGAGAAGAGTGTGTCTTAAAGAACTCATCAACACTGAGAACGGTCATGATTGGACCGGGAGCCGCCATCTTGATATGGTGTGTACTCTCATAGGATACATTAGGGAAAGCAAAAATATATATTTGGCCAGGTTGTGAGACCAGTTGTAGGGGAAAGTTTAAAAGGATTGCATAAACCAACTGTAAACACAATTTGGGACCACAATTCCAGTAGATCTGTAGAAGCCATTGTCTATTAAACGTGGCAGTGCAGCAAATGTGGACCAGTATGGCAAGACAAAAAAACTATTGTGTCAATTAACCCCTTCGCTGCCAGGCCTTTCCCCCCTCAGGTACCAAGCCTTTTTTTGGCTATTTGGGGCAGTTCGCGCTTAGGCCCTCATAACTTTTTGTCCACATAAGCTACCCATGCCAAATTTGCGTCTTTATTTTTTTTCAACATCCTAGGGATTCTAGAGGTACCCAGACTTTGTGGTTTCCCCTGAAGGAGGCCAAGAAATTAGCCAAAATACAGTGAAAATTCAGTTTAAAAAAAAAAAAAAATGGGGAAAAAGGGCTGCAGAAGAAGGCTTGTGGTTTTTTCCCCTGAAAATGGCATCAACAAAGGGCTTGCGGTGCTAAAATCACCATCTTCCCAGCTTTCAGAAACAGGCAGACTTGAATCAGAAAACCCAATTGTTCAACACAATTTTGGCATTTTACAGGGACATAGCCCATTTTTAATTTTTTTTGTGCTTTAAGCCTCCTTCCAGACATTGACAGAAATGGGTGTGAACCAGTGCTGGATCCCAGAAACTTAAACATTTCTGAAAAGTAGACAACATTCTGAATTCAGCAATGGGTAATTTGTGTAGATCCTACAAGGGTTTCCTACAGAAAATCACAACTGAAAGAAAACAGTATTGAAATTGAGGTAATAAAACAGCAATTTGTCTCCACGTTTTACTCTGTACCTTTTTCCTGCGATGTCAGATTTTTTAAAGCAATATACAGTTACGTCTGCTGGACTCTTCTGGTTGCTGGGATATATAGGGTTTGTAGGTTCATCCAAGAACCCTAGGTACCCAGAGCCAATAAATGAGCTGCACCCTGCAGTGGGTTTTCATTCTGTACCGGGTATACAGCAATTCATTTGCTGAAATATAAAGAGTCAAAAATAGGTATCAAGAAAACCTTTATATTTCCAAAATGGGCACAAGATAAGGTGTTGAGGAACAGTGGTTATTTGCACATCTCTGAATTTTGGGGTGCCCATACTAGCATGTGAATTACAGGGCATTTCTCAAATAGACGGCTTTTTTACACACTGTCTTATATTTGGAAGGAAAAAATGTAGAGAAAGACAAGGGGCAATAACACTTGTTTTGCTATTCTATGTTCCCCCAAGTCTCCCAATGGTACCTCACTTGTGTGGGTAGGCCTAGTTCCTGCAACAGGAAATGCCCCCAAACACAAAGTGGACACGTCACATTTTCTCAAAGAAAACAGAGGTGTTTTTTGCAAAGTGCCTTCCTGTGGATTTTGGCCTCTAGCTCAGCCTGCACCTAGGGAAACCTACCAAATCTGGGCATTGTTGAAAACTAGAGAAATAGGGGAATCCAAGACAGGGTGACTTGTGGGGCTCTCACCAGGTTCTGTTACCCAGAATCCTTTGCAAACCTTAAAATTTGGCTAAAAAAACACTTTTTCCTCACATTTCGGTGACAGAAAGTTCTGGAATCTGAGAGGAGCCACAAATTTCCTTCCACCCAGCGTTCCCCCAAGTCTCCCGATAAAAATGGTACTTATTGCCCGCGACAGGAAATACCCCAAAACACAACATGGACACATCACATTTTTCCACAGAAAACAGAGGTGTTTTTTGCAAAGTGCCTACCTGTGAACCCAAGACTGGGTGAATTGTGGGGCTCTCACCAGGTTCTGTTACGCAGAATCCTTTGCAAACCTCAAAATTTGGCTAAAAAACACTTTTTCCTCACATTTCATTGACAGTTCTGGAATCTGAGAGGAGCCACAAATCTCGTTCCACCCAGCGTTCCCCCACGTGTCCCGATAAAAATGATACCTCACTTGTGTGTGTGGGCCAGGTGCCTGCAACAGAATAAGCCCAAAAACTTGTAGAGATAGAGGGGATATCACAGCGAGTTGATAAGGACATATTCTTCTTTTATACATCTTTAGGCTGACTGTGCTTTAGGGACCCAAACAAGTGAGGTGTCATTTTACTTGGGAGACTGAGGGGAACGCTGGGGAGTAGGAATTGTGTGCTGGAGCGGTGATCCTACTAAGAAAAGTCAGGAAAATATGTTTTTTTTTTTTAAAGCAAATTATGAGGTTTGCAGAGGAGTCTGGGTAAGAAAATGTTGGGGGGGCCACGCAAGCCACACCTCCCTGGACTCCTTGGGGTGTCTACTTTTAAAAGAATGTCTTGGTCTGGTAGGTTTCCATAGAGGAAGGCCGCACCCATGACCAAAAACATAGGTGCCCCCTCCCCCCAATACACAGGTAGTTTTGCAATATATCATTTTGATGTGTCCATGTACATCCGTGATGTGCCAAACTTGTGTATAGAAATGCACTTAGGCTATGTGAAAAAGACCCCTCACCCACCAACCAAGTTGGTGGCATGCTTCATCTTTGGGGTCCCACCTGAGACACCTAGTGAGTCGCAAGTGTGCTGCGACACCTGATTACAGCAGAGCAGGTTTTGTCATTTGTACCACACATACTGGTTGGATTTGGCATGAGGGTGAGTGATGGTTCAGTAGATCAAATTTTATTAACAAGAGATTTCACAAAAGTGAAATGCACTGTTAATAACTGAACGGCCAAAAAACTGAACCAATGATTCAAGCTTGTGAACTGTAAAGCCAAGTCAAGGCACCAACTGTTTTACAGTCCATTAACTCACCTTTCATACATGACATGCACAAGACCATTCACGCCGCCAGCCACAGGCCCAGCACATTACAACACTTGCATCGACAGACCGTGCCACTCAAGGGCCCATCACTTACATACCTGATACAGCAGTCACACTAGCTGATGGGAGTGTGTGGATTGACGTTTGGCTGGCACTGCCAGCCAAGCGCCACCCCAAGCACACCGCCAGCCAAGCGCCACCCCAGGCACACTGCCAGCCAAGCGCCACCCCACGCACACACCATCACTTTTTTTTCTGTTTATAAACAACAAAGAAACCACTAACTAATTATGAAATAAGTACAAAACTACAAACACAAAAGCTCTAACTAAATACATGACTGTAATGCCAACCGTGAAACTGAACATACGGAAATATTAAATAGGCAGTTTACACTGACGGTATTTCCTCAAAATTTTTCTTTGTGTGGGAATTTCTGAAACAGCTGGGCACACACAGCCCAGGCTTTGAAGGGACATCTGGGCAGTGCATCCGGCTCTCCCTCCAGATACCTCTTCGGGCACATACTCTACATTTCTTAGTGGGTAAGTCTTTCTTGGGAGTGGGAGGAATGTGATCTGGAAAGTGGCGATCTTTCAATCTAGCCACTTCCTCCACCACTATTACTCTAGGAACTCTTGCCTGTTCCTCCACAATAAAGTTCTCAATCACCGACTCCTGAAATTTAACAAATGTCATCCTTGACTCAGGTGAACAATCCGTGAACACAATAAGGGCATTAAAAGTTGCCAGATGAAATCAATGTAGGGCCAACTTTATATACCACATGTTAGACTACCCAGAGCAGTTTAAGGTTCCAACCTCTGATCTACTCTATCAACACCACCCATGTGCCTATTGTAGTCCAAAATGCACGAAGGTTTGCACGCTACGGCAACCTGGCCCCAAACTGCCACAGGGGAAGTACTCTCATCATGGATGGTAGATAGCATGTACACATCCCTCCTGTCTTTTGAGGCACCTTTTGTGTATTCATTGTTTAAGGTGGTTATTACCTGATATGCATGTTGCTGATCTCTTTCAGTCCATGATACAGACATGTACCTTGTTTTTCGGAACAGCACCACCACATTGAATGTGGATTATCAAAGTTTGGGTAATTTATTTCCCTTTTATCTTTTTTTGTCAACACTACATCAAATGAGCTTGTAGTTCTATCTGCATGCTACATCTTTCTATTTTATACGTGAATCCCTCACTTTTGATAAGAACATATGTTTTCATTTCTCCTGCTGGAGTGTTTCAGCCACATATTACAGTAATCACAATCTTTTGTATGTTAAACTACTTGTTGAACAAATTTGCTTAACCAAAAACATTTCAACAAACAAACTTAGAAGACATTGACTAAACGTCCAGGTCAGACAACCCTACCTAGAAGAAAGAGCCCAAGTACAACAAATTGTAAGTAGAATATTGAAAAAAATACAATCTTGAACTAGTCTGCCCCTAATCATCATTAGTTGTCAGCAGAGTGTGAGGACTTCCTCTACAGCGCTGTCCTGGTTTCACAGTAGTTTGCATTATTTCCAATTGCGTGAGTAATCATCTGCTGTCACCATTGTAGGCTATGCTGACTTTTCATTTCTTCACAGCACTTGACAGTCTGGTGACAGGTATTGCTACAGTGACTCAGTTGTTTGTGACTGGGAGTATGCAGCAGAAACCTTGTTGCCTACCCAGCTTACAAGTTTTTTTTTTTTTCAGGTTTGCAAAATATATTATAGTAGAGCATGCTTCCCTGTAAAATTCAGTAATTCACACAATTAGCAGACTTTGTAAAGTAGCTTCACCGCTGACTAAACTGTCCCCTAGGATGCTCTGTGGTATTGTGTACCTGGTACTATAACGTTTTACAAATGTGTCTTTGCTAGTGCTTCATTGTAGTGCTGGGTTGAGATTTTCCGTTGTTTTTATTCCTTAAGCACATGCTCTAAAAATCCCAGCCCTTACTCTAACACAAGTAGTTCTCTTTCTGACCTTGATTTGTGAAAGTAATTTCCTTTTTTGTTGGCCATCTCTGTCTATAGAACTCAAATTTGGCAAACCTGTTATTTCACTACTTTGAAGCAGGAGCTGCAAGGTTGATTGGTGAGGAGGTAACATATTCCGAGTAGAAGGATGTGCTTTGAGATATTGTAGTTTGCATATTGTTGCTTGGACAGTTTTGTTAAGTAATCAAATACTTTATGTCACAAATCCATTTTTCTCTTTTATTTGAATGTGATCTGCCCATTGATTTGCTTTCCAAAACATTTCTAAGCTAAACTGTTTCAGATTTCATGGTAATAGATCTCCTGCATTAACTTTGTCCCTTAACTCTACTTATCTCGAGATGTTCTATATTGATAAGTGTTCTGTCAGTCTAAGAAAGGATTCATGTATGCCACTATGAGACTGTAAAACGGGGTAACATGCAGGTTTACTCTAGAATAACCCCAAGGACACTTCCTCACCATTGATGGTTCCAGTGCTTTTCAGAACGACAGACTCTGTCATTAATATATATACCACAATTTAGAGAAAAGGAGCCCCACTCTTCCCACAACATTAGCAGTTGATCTGTCCCTGCACCCATCTCCTTTCTGCAGCCTACTTACTGGTGATCTTTTGAAAGAGTGAAGACACGATGAAGAGGCCCCATTGTTATTTCCGGATCTGCCAATCCTTGTAGCACAAAGGTTGATGAAATGTTTTTGCATGTCTCTTCTACTCTGGTGATATACTGAAAACAACCAGCCTATGTCTTCTGATAGCACAATTACAAAAAATCTCTCCTGTGTGTATCTTTTACTATACCCATAATAGCATCATCACAACAAATCTCTACTATGTGTATCTTTTAGTATACCCATGATAACACCATCACATAAAATCTCTCCTGTCTGTATCTTTTACTATACCCATGATAGCATCATCACAAAAAATCTCTACTATGTGTATCTTTTAGTATACCCAGTATAGCTGCTGATGTGTTGTGAGCATGCTGAAGGCTTGGTGAGAGTAACAGCAACAGGAAACTGTCTGGATAGAGCCCTGCTAATGGTGGATGGGGGCAGAGATCATTGTTTGTTACCTGTCGGTCAAGGCCGCATCCTTTACCCCACCAGGGTCCTCCTTAAATAGGTCAGTCCTCCTAGCTGATGAGCCTTGGATGAATACTAGGTTGGGCTTTGCATTTTGGAGATCTTTGTTGTTTGTGAAGGTATCAGATTGCTGCTTGTACACATTTTGTGCTATTGTGTTATTGTGCTGTGGATGTTTTGTTGTAGTCTGTTTTGACTTTTAATTTGCTGCGCCACAGAGTCTTCATTGTGGTGTTATTTTGCTTTTTGTTATGGTTAGAGTGTGGCCTGCCACATAATTGGCCTAACTCGTGTCTTATGTAGCTGAAGAGATCGAGCAGTGGTATTTTACAACTTTAGACAGTAAACGTTTGTTCCTGGTATCTAAATGGATATGCTGCTTTTGGCAGGGTACGATGCACCATTTGTTGACTTTTCGAAAGTAATTTACTTCACTGCACAACTGACCACAGTACAGTAAAGTAGCACTTCAAATGCTAACCTTTTGTGGTAAGTCCACTTGGCTCTTGCTTGCCTCTTGCTTGTTCTCTTTCAAACTTTGAATTGTCTTGTTGATTGAGAGTGCGTTTTGTGGAGATTTCGAAGTGAAGTCCATTTTTTGTTGAGTCTGCTAGACCGCGTTGCAAGACATATTGTGATATTATTAATAACATACACAGCCTTGGATCCCACCCATTGTTTATCATTGGTGGCATTCCTGTCACTCTCATATGCTGTCTTCTTGTTAGTGTCCCAGCTTTATAATCTTGTGTTTGTCCTTTCTTCAGAGCAGAGCCTCTTCATCCTTTCTTTTGATTAGCTGTATTCCGTGCTTCCACCGATTTGCTTTTCGAGCACAGCTTTTTTGGGTCAAGCGCAAAGCGCTCCGTCCCTCTTCTAATCACTCTCTAGGGGGATTTTAACCCTCACCCATCTTGTGTCAGTCACTTTCATTGGCTCCTGGGCTTGCCTTTTAAAATCCACTTGTTTTCATTCATGAAAGGCATGCATACGTCATGCTTTTTCTGGTCTTTAGCCCTTCACTGGAGCACCGGTAAATTACTGGAAGCATATGAGGCTCCATGTTTTCCGTATGGTTTCTGGACTACTTTTTCCCTTTTACCCAGAGGAGACTATAACTCTGGAGGAGGAGATGGAAGCAGTTACGCAGCTTCAAACAGAAAGATGAAAGGCCCACGTGATATGCTGGCAGAGCTGATTAAAAACTTGGCTTCACATCTATCGTCTATGTAATACATTCAGGAGGGCTAAGGAGGAAGAGCGACTCCCCCATCCCTATGATAGGCAAGAATAGTGGTATTACACAAGGAGGAAAAACTAGCATCAGAATGTGCCTCATACCGATAAGTCATCCTCCTCAATACTTAGACCAAATTAATCGCAAAGGTGGTTGCCAGTAGACTGGTCTGAAGCATCACTATGGGTGTACTCCCTTACCAATCTGGATTTATGGCCAATTGGTCTGCAAGACTGAACATGCACAGTCTACACAAATGGCTGCAAAAGTTTGGCTCGCCTGGTACAGTCATCTGGAGCCATTCTTCGTTTTCATAAGTCTACTTCTGAGAGAGTGATTACTCCAATTATTAAAATTTATAGAGCAAAGGCACAAAGTGCTGCGGTCTATGGGGCAGAAATTTGGGGGTCCTCAAACACTGGCAGGCTTGCAGTGGGGGAAAACAATTTCGTGAGGTCTACTTTGGCCTGCCCTCGCAGTACCCCACTGCTGCCATTGTTCTGGGACCTTGGCCTTTCACGTATCACAGATGTAGTTGCCCTACGACCTCTGCTTTTTTGGGTCCGTGTTTGGTCCACCCCTGAGTTATCTACATACAAGGAGTCTATCCAAGACATCTTGGATAGACCAAATGTACTCACCATTCCCTGGTTTAATCACATCTCTATATGGTTTCACAAATTGGGTCTTAGTGAGCTATGGAGTCATCCAGAAAGTATAAGGAAGGAGCAGAAGAAACATTTGAAAACTGTATACTGGACTTATGTCAGGGAAAACTATCTGCTGTGCCCTACTCACGGCAGATTGACCTCACATTTTTTTGATTTTAAATGGTATCCGTCTTTTGAATCTTTTATGGATATAATTCTTGACCCATTAAGTAAGAGTTTATATATCCAGTTCAGATATGGTTGTCTGCCTCTCAAATCATATGGCAGTAAGTGGAGTGCAACTACAAGATCTGATTTTTGTCCGAGCTGTACCCATAATCCAGAATCCATTGTACATTTTATGTTTTTATGTCCTGCCTATTTGATTGCGCGTCGAAAGTGGTTACGGCCAGTGTGTAGAAATATGGGGGTAAGACATTGTATTGTTGCCCTAAGAATTCTGATGAGGGAAAGTTCCCCCCCCTTACCCTGTGCGGTTAGTAAGTACATTACAGCTGCCTGGCATGTACGTATTAATCGCTTGGGGAAAGTTGCTGATGCGGAGCTTACTTCAAAAATAAGGACAACATGAAAAATGGACAATGGAATGTTTTAGTCATCAAATCTTAACCACACACCTAGACTGGAACAAAACCCCATGATTAATTTAAATGACAGTCAGTAGGAGATTAGGTGTTTGGTTTTTATGTGTTTTAAGGCCGTAAAGGATGTTCTTTTTTTATTCTTCTTATTTCCTTTTTAACTTAATTTTTACTTATCTTTTATCTTTTTACCGGTGGTTGTTTTGCTTTTATGGTTGAAAGTAACCGAATAAAGCTATGCTAAAGAAATGGCTGCACATGATGCAGGAGAGAGATGAGTCAGTGCAATTTTCTCCCTAGAGCTGAAAAGATATTTTACTGAGTTGAGTGGGAGTTCCTTTTTATGATGCTCAGACGCTTTGGGATGGGTACAAACATCTGTGGCTGTATACTGCTATTGTAGATAGAACCTGTGATGATAGTAAAGGTTATAGGGTTTCTTCCTAAGTAGAGATGCAAGACAGATTTGCCCACCTTTCCTATTGCTGTTGTGAGCCAGTAGTGAGTTGGTATGGGGAGCTTCTGCATTAAGAGGTTTCGAAAGGAAGGAAAGTTGGGAGAGTGAATTTCCCTTTATGTGGGTGCTAGCCGACCATTAGTAGAAGATTTTGAACTGGCTCTACTGGTACGCCTGTAGCTGTTGAGATGGTGAAGACTATCCTGGATATATAGAGGACCGGTAACTAAGAGGTATCCAGTTAAGCATTGAGCGATTTAAGTTTGTAGGTGTACAAGTTGAGCTGGAAGGGTACATCTACTATGAAAGTAATTTATGTAAACTGACGGAGAGACTCAGCGAAGATGTAAAATGCTGACGAACACTCTTGCTGTCCTTGATTGGAAGGGCAGCCATCTTTAAGCTGAGGTTCCTGCTGAAATGTACATAATTTATATGTGTTAAAAAAATACCCAATACATGGACTCAGAGCCCCCTCTAAAAGACTTGAAGGGTAATTGAGGTTTTTGCTGTGGGATAGGTGGACGCTCCACACTGGGTTTACCACAATATACAGAGCCATATTCAACTGAGTCACGGGCCCCCCAAATGCTCAGCCACCGGGCTCCTGGGTTTGAAAAATAGAACAAAAAATACTTTTTGTCGGAAGAAGCGCTGCTGAAAGATATAGCGGCACTAATGTAATTCCATTGGTGGAACGATACTGCCATTTAAAACTCGTCAATGTGATGGGGACTACATGATTAAATAATGTGTGCAACTGAGAGAGAAGTATGACTTGTCACAGGCACAAGGGTTTCCATATACCAATCTTCAACACGCCATGTCAATGCAATCTGTAGCTTCTGAAGACCACACTGGAGAAATTACTGTGAAAAAAGGATCCTTTCAGATAAGCTACAGAAAATGATATAATCTGTCTACAAAACTTAAGTGAACAACACACAAAAAGGCTTGACTGAATTTAGGAGTAAATGGGAGCGAGTTGGTTTGAGGATTTACAAGCTGCACTGATACATCCTAAGCATCAGACCATTGGGGTGAACCTTCAACTTAACGTAAGATACTGCAACAACTTACTAGAATAGGAGCAGTCTGTGTGAAATGGGTGTGGTGCTGAAAAATAAATTCCTTGCACATGGGCCAAAAGACAACACATTCCTGTACAGTGTACGGAGCTGTGTTGTTACACATTCTGTACCAATGTCTGCAATACCCTGTTTGCAGGACTGCAGGAGGAGATCCTACTCACATCTCAATCTATGATGTTATGTGTTCTCAGTGAAATAGAAATCACCAGCAGGCAATTAACACTTTGATTTTTGGGTGTAATGGTTGCCAAGCAAGGCATAGCCATAGAATGGGGTAATTTGAACTGCCTTGACAGTCAGTGGGTGGCTTGCTATGATAGACCAGTGCATGGCAAGAAAAGAGTGGTAAGTGAGAATAGAGGCTCTTCCAGGAAGTCTCAGAGTGTGGAGTTGATGAATAACATATTTTGGATTGGAGTTGTGTGGTGAGGGTCACATGAGTGGGCACTCACCGGCAAAGCCCTTTGGTTAGAAGACAGACTCTGAGACTTAGAAGATCGAAAAACGTATTGTTTGTGCTTCTTGATTCCCTCTCCCGCCCTCCCCGTCCCTGGGCTCTTCTTGTGTCAGTTTGGCATGTGATTCCATTTAGGATTAATAAACCAGAATGTCATGTTTCCTCTTTTTGGTGTCTTTATGCATGACAAAATCATGTTGTTAAAACAGAGGGTGAAGCAAATGTTAATTACTGGCTAGTGATATATTTTAAATATTTCTTCCTTTGCACTTATAAGTAAAATCATTAGATTAATTGACGTGGCAGCAACTATGTGATTAGAGTGGTGTGGAATTTTATGGACTGTCTCCTTGTCTAAGGCATGGGACGCTTTCAAAATCTACTTGTTCTACGATAAAAAACAAACCTTTATTTTTTGGTGCCATGAAGACATGTTGCAAATTACTTTAGTGTTCTCATACAATTATCGCTTGCTAATAATCTCTTTGATTATGTCAAGGCTCATATTATATCACATTTGGATTCTAGTAAGGCTCTGATTTTTCCTCCTTTCTTCGAATCTACATAGAGGAGCTGGAACTAAATTGGAAGCAATAGTTCAAGAGGTGAAATTCCCACTGAGTCGGAGCACACCCACAAACCTACATATTTAAACGTATTCAGCAATCACTGCCCTCATTGGAAAAGGTGGAAATGTAATACTCAAAAAAATGACCTTTTTCCAAGTGGATGAAAAATATTTGTAGGACAAAGACCAGCAACTCCCCCAATAGGGAATCCAAGCCATAAAAACATTTGTGAAGCACATTTTCCTTCAACCAGTCTTTCCTTCCGCTCAGTGAATGACCGATTTCTCCATGGACGTTACTCTTGTGCCCTTTGGGACTTGGTGGCTCAAGTCTCCTTGAGGTCATCCAAAAGACTTCTAATTTGTCCTTGCCTAGGCTATACAGGTTGGTGTATAAGTAACTAAGGGCCAGATGTATCAAACATTTTTGCGTTGTAACAAGCTCAATTTGCGACTTCATACCGATTCGGTATTAGGAAGGGGCGTGCCAAGAGCGTCCCTTCCTAATACCGCATTGCAGAGGTATGAATGATTGTTTTGTGACCGTGAATGCCGTCGTAAAACAGTCACGTTACCACCAATTTGAAATTGCTGGTACCCCATTCGCAAAGAGGAAGGGGTCAGGGACCCCTTTGTGAACGCACGCGAAAGCATTTTTTAAGAGCCGGCAGTAGTCCCAAGGACCACTACCTACTCTTTAAAAAATGGAAAGAAAACTTTTCATTTTTAAACGCATCCCGTTTTCCTCTAAGGAAAACAGGCTGCATTTAAAAAATAAAATAATTATTTAAAAAAAATTTGCTTTATTGAAAAGCAGTCAGACATGGTGGTCTGCTGAACCCAGCAGGCCACCATCCCTGTGATTGTAGCCATTCGCAATGGCTCACAAATTGCGACCTACCTCATGAATATAAATGAGTAGGTCCATTTGCGAGCCCTTGCAAATCTCAGTATGAAACTTCTGGAGTTGCATACATTCCTATAGCGATTACTTAATTGCGATTCGCTAAAAATCGCAATTAGGTAATCGCTATTGTGAAGAATGATACATCTGGCCCTAAGTTCACAATTTGTTGTGGCTTGCACACCACCTATTCCATTGGGTGGGCCATTGGCACAAGTGTTGCTGTCTTCCATAATTTCCTCTAATTAGTCAGACAAATTATCTCATTAGGTTCACAAAAATAAAAATGTCACCTAGCGAGTCCACTAAGTTCAATTCCAAAAGGAGCGATCTGGGGACTGGAGTTTGCCTTGACATCAATACAACATTTAGCTGTAAATTAAATATGTGTTTAACCTCATAGGGAGATCTCTAAACCCCTCGTAATCCTACATATAAGTCCCTGTATCACAATTTCCAAATTTAGTTCCTTGCAGGATGGATATTTGTGAAGAGTAACAAACAACTAGACCAGTAGATTACAGTTCTAAAGGTCATTTTCCAATAAAAATGAGTTTTACAGGTCTGGAACATAATGGATTTCCCCAACTGCACAAATCTGTTCTGATACAGGGAGGGTCAGCATCACTCGAAATGAGATTTATATTCAGTGTGCATCATGTTTCGTGTTCTCAGTGATGTATTTTGTTATTTATAGAACTACTTTGAAAGCTACCTTGCCATCGCTTCTACGGTGCCCTCCGTCCTGTTCATGATGGTGAACTTCATGCTTGTCAACAGGTACGTAATATTCTTCTACCACGTGTACCTTCTCCTTTTTTATTAGAACTGGTTTGAGAAATGTCGGTTGTGTCAGGATTTTCGCATATATAGCTGTGTTGATTGCCTACTGGGTTTGAATTATGAAATATTGAAAAATTGGTATGTTACCGAGCTCTGTTGCAGGTAACTTAGTGTAAAACATTCTGCTATCAGTATGTTGAATATTTCAATAGTTTATACACATTCATCGTCAGGCTATGGGAGACTTTAAAGCCACTCTCTCCACAAAGGGCCTTTAATAGCCGGTATTACTGCCTGTAAGGCGTTACTGGAGTCTGATATCAGTCAGAGAACATTCAGTACCATCCACCCAAAAAAGTGGTAATTTTGAACTATATTATTTGAGGTTCACAGAACTATGGCGTAACCCTTTCTGTTCGCCAATTATATAGGCCTTACTTGAATCCCAGGAGTTGGCAAAGAACACTACTCCTAATAGGGACCACGTCCTAAACCACCATTTAAGTCCTAGAATTATACCTCTGGTCATGACAGACATAAATACATACATGCACTTAACATAAAATCTATTAACCGATAGAGGTTTCTATACGAATTGCAGGATTCCTTTTAGATATTAGGAGAGCATTCCATTCAGACATTTTCTGTCACTGATGACATTTTGGGTAAAAAAAGCAGTTTGTTGGTCCTGATAAACATAAGGGTATAAATGAGTGCGCACTGTTAATGAAACAGAGTGTGTACTCATTATCCTTGGCTTGAAAGTCTGCAGCATTTCTGTGACAGCAAGTGAAGCATTCCAGTTCTAGTCTCGTTCATGGCTCCATGGATCTCTCTTGAAAATTGTACACAAGGTGCACTGATGGACTCGCCTGTCACCTTGTTAATGAGGATTGGGGACTGTAGGTCTTCTATCATCAGTTTAGTCCATGAGGTGATTCTAGCATGCAAATATTCTCTATTGGCATCAGTGGTTTATTTCGGGTGTGGACAACTCATTGAGATTCTCATTTGAAAGACCATCTTAAGAGCTTCTAGCCTTGGAGTTAACTCCTATCACTCCACTGTCCTCCTGTGGTCAGTGTAGTGAATGCAAGTGGCACACGCTATAAAGAACATCAGCATTGTACATATAATCTCAGAGATGAATCCTCTTGGAAAGTATTGTAGTGGCTTCAGGCCCTTTGAGATTTCTTGCTTTACATAAATTACGCTCCTTTTTTGGGGTGAAAGATTCTGATCACGTTCTCGTTCGCTCATCTGCAATACATGAAAGAAGGATTAGTGCGCCCCCAATCATAGATTAAAAAAAGGATAGGGGCTGGATGAAAAAGAGCTACCTCTGCCTTCTGCCTGCTGAAATATATTCTTCACAATGGACGTCAATGTGAGGACTGCAATAATAGCCCAACTTGTTCTTCTGATTTGACGTTTCCTCTCTGAGAAAGGGTGATCTGGAATGTGTGTCCTCTATTTTATTATCTGTTTTGGGCAGTCCGGTCCTTCATCAGTTAATCCAGTTGCCAAATCACTGTGATTAATGTGGTTGATGACATGTAGCAAGACTCTAAATGTATACAAGCCGACCACTTGATGACATGTTCTCCATTGTATCCTTGTTTTTCATTTTTTACTGTAAGATTGTGCTGTTTTGATGTGACCTGAACAGCATTTCTCGCTGGTATTGTGAATTAAGAAAATAGAAATGCGTACCACTATAGTTAAAATTATTATAATTAGTGATGCGGTATGGAGGGCCCCGGCATTTAATGTTTCCAAAAAAGTATCCCCTGCCATACATGAAAACGATGTTGCAAGTCACTGAGGATTTTTATAACCGTATAAAGGAAAGAGGCTGCAGGCCGAGTTCCTTTATTAGGTTATGGAACTAAGAAGTAACTTGGAGTATCTTAATCATGTACACTAGGGGATACATTGCCCCATATCATACATGGTCACGTTTTCACTTTTCCCACAAACCTCTTAAAACCATATTGTGTAGCTCTTTCATATGAAAGAGCGAGCATGTTTGCAAACATAAAGAATAAAAATAAAACCTCTAATGCAAAGCTCATCGAATACCTGTTAGATGTTTGTTGCAAACAGATAATAGAAACAGTTCAATACAAGTCAGTTTAAAAACAAAGCTGCAGTAGCTTTGAATGTGTAGAAACATGCACAAAGATTCTTGCTTTTGCCTATCTAAGGAATGCCAAAAATAAACATGTTGTGTCTGCTTGTCATTGTATGCTAGAAAAATAGAGCAGGAAAAGGAAAAGCAGTGTTCAATTTACGTTGCTTAAAACATCTGCTTCATTAGTTCAGTTATGCTCCATTACCTGACTTGCCTTTCACCTTTTCTGCTGGCTCTGGCAGCAGGCATTGTGATGCCAGAACTCAACTGTATTAACTTATAATTGTAGATTTCTGACCTCTTTTCCTTATAATTGGCGACTAGGTAGGTCAGAAATCACCGATTATAAAGACATTAGAAGTAGGTGAATATACAAGGATTACCGAGTCACATGTTTGTAAATATATTCTGATACATTCTACAGCAGTCTCCACTTCGATTCTTTTGTATGTTGTAATTTATTTTGTAAATATGAAGATCACATGAAGGCGTACGTTTGGGCTAGTGAAGAGGAAGTAGAGAATAAGCTGAATTCAAAATGTTAACGAACTTCTCACTTGTATTTCAGTGAGTGTGTATATACTGAATACCAGCTTTGCATGTTATCTATCTTATAGCCTGTACTTACGTCATATATTATAAAGCTGGCACTAGCGACTCGGTAGGTATGGTCAAAGTCCACTTTCTAGTGAAAATGAAAGTGTATGTTTGTGCTTCATTAACCCTTTGGGTTAGGACAACACTGATTTGCATATAGATGGTGCTTTTCTAATGGTACAGATGTTCAACAACCAATAGATAGAACGTCCCAAGATAAATTAATTATTAGTTGTTCAGATTGATTAAAGCATCGAGTACTTTTGTGTTATCTTTATTAATGCCAGGAATGAAACAATAGCTTCCCTTGCGCTTTAAACAGACTTGTCATAGCCATTAAGCCAATCTTTTTTCGTATCTGTGTATCTCTGGTTGACATTTCTGCAAGAGGAGATCTTTGCTAGCAGGCCCTCTATTGTGGCTTATGTGGACTCCAGCCTAAGTTTTTTATTTTATTTCTAGTCTCTCCTTATCCTATTTTCTCATCACAGTGCCCTTTTTACCTGCTCTGAATTCATACGGATAGCAGAGTCTAATCTGTCTATTAATGAGTAACCTATATGTGTGTAGGACAGTGAGGTGCACATGGCTCAGTTGTATCCTCTTAGGCACAGTAATGTGGTAAGGAAATATGAAAGCAAAGTACTTCTGATAGACAAGGCTACGAAAGCCCTCACATCTGCCTAATTTCAGGTTCACTCCGAAATAACTGTTTCTACAAGGCTCTTGCATTATCCTTGCTTTTTGAATACCTCAGCTCCCCATGTGTAGCACTTCTTTGTTTTATTTATTTCTTGCAGCACTGTGGGTTTCACATGTTTTCAGTATCATGGGGGCAGCATTAGAGCTTCTCATTGTACTCACCTTCTCCAAGGTAGTATGGATACCAATAAAGAAAACTGTGAACTTTACCATGCACTCTTGCTGGGTAGTTAGTAAAATATTTGCTAAAATATTGTCTCCAACCACTGATGCAAAAGCTTCACTCCCGGAACAGCCCAACTTCATACCCCAGCATTTGACCGCATTCAGTATCCACACATTGATGAAAGTGCTGTGTAGAACAGATCAAGAAATACTGGCAGTACCAGTATTGCTTGATCCAGAGAAAGCGTTTGATGCCTTCATGTGGGTGTTAAGTACTCAGTACGCTTAGTAGAAGTGGCTTCTCAAGAAGTTTATTATGAAGTTTTAACATCACCAACAGAATCCTACAGCATCCAACCTCTTTCTGACCCAACTCTTAACTGTCAACCTTCCTACCCTTGATAGAACCCTCCATATTCTACAATATCTAGCATTCAATAACTAAAGAAACACATTGCTGCATATCCCAAAGCCCACAATACATCACCACTACTAAATAATAGGCAAAACAAACAAGCACACAAAATCAGTAACCGAATCCCAGCCCAAATATGTATGCAATGCATAATGCAATTCATGATGGTAAAAAGAAACATTGATAAATTCTATTAATCTATAAATTCTATTAATCAATGACATACAATTTCCCTTCTATATTCTTAGATAACAACATTCCATAACTAAGGAAACACATACTGCTGCATTATGCAATACCCACAATAGTGGACACACATGTAGGAAGTTATGAGGTGCAAGGGTTAGGAAATAATTTTTTGAGGTTAATAAATCTACTCTACACACCATCATACCTAGGGTAGGGATGAATAGAGTACAGTTCCAGTGGAGGGGCACACTTCATGCGTGCCTGATGTCGCCCACCCCCTTATCTTTGCTCTGTCTGTCGAAATACTGTCTACGAGATAAGGACTCCTATGGTGTAATATGCATCATATCGGGATCCCCACTAGTGTAATTATGCACAGATGATATTACTGTGTATGTCCAAGAACCTGTGAAACGTGTAGTCTCTCTTATTAGAGACATTACTTGCCTTAGTGGATACTCTGGATTACAGATCAACTGATAAATCTGAGCTGTTCCATTTGACATAATCGGGGTCGCCGATGGAACGGTGAGTATGCACTTAGAGCCATAACGACTTGAAAAATCTCAGAGTGTAAGTTCCTAGGGGCACAGTAGATTGGAGGAGGAAAAATATTGGGGTAGCATTAGGAGATTTTAAATCACGGTTTGAACAATGGATAAGAAATCCCTTATTAATGTTGGATCAAATGCCCTTGATTAAGATGGTGATTCTGCCACAGCTGTTAAATTTGTTTAACATCCCCATATAGATCCTGAAAGAGTTTCTCAAACAACTCCACAAGTTAATAACTAATATGATCTGGTAGGTATATAACCTTGTATAAAATTGGAGGTGCTTAAGCAACCTATGATAAAGTGGGGTTTAGGAGTACCGTACCCATATTTGTATTACTTTATTGCACAAGCGCATCATTTAAAACACTGGCTTCAGGAATCAGTGACTCTAGCTGTTTTAACTTTGAGAGAACATTGGGCATATGGTACCCATTGACAACTGTGATCGTGAAAATGCTGACCATCCACCAAGACGAGGTAGATGTAACAGCAGTCATGGGATGGGCATGGTGTGAAAGTGCAAGAAATAGGGGAATAGATATACAGTTTTCAGTATTCTCCCTTGTTGAGTATTGATAACCACCCATTACTCTCACCATTACTAATGCAGACTTCTTTGAAGATATTGAAAATTTTGGGTATACTTGTACTTGGTGACCTGTTTCAAGGAAACATACTTAAGTATACAAAGTGATGGATGGACTGCTTGAATCAGTATCAGCCACTGGTCATTACTTGGTGTCACATCCCAGTCCATCGTTATGTTGCACACCGTTCCCCCTCAGTTTGGACCCAGCTATGTGCAGTTCAGTCATGACTCCATCCACTCCCGCCCAAATTCGAGGGTTAACTTTAGACAGGCACCCTTCACACTGACCCTCAACTTAACTACAATCTGTAGTGTTCCAGCAAAAACTTAAAAATCACCGGTCCAGTCCAAATACCAGGAAAGTACCCCAAATTGAAGCCCAGTTCTTGTGTCATAAATTGCTTATGTAGAGAGCTTTCAAAATTCACACTTCTTTCACTGATCTTTAAAAATGTATTTTTATATTTAGAGTTGACATTTTGCAATGCTTATAGCAGTAAATTAAGCAGTGTAGTAAAGTCACCAATTGTGTGTAGTATCTTCGGTTTCTGGACCACCTGACATCTTTATTGGTATTACAACCCTCTGCAACTCTGGCATTGTGACGCTGCTATTCAGCGCCATAGTGTTTGCTCTCACTCTACAATCATGTGACAAAGATGTGTGTGTGGCTGTAGGAGCACTACTGTGGTCTGTCTGAGCCGCAATTTAAAAGCACTACAATGGCATATGAAAAGGAAACGTGAATTTTCCTTTTAGGAAACCCTATTATTTTTTAAATGTGAATAAGTCACCCCTAAAGTGCGTCTTGTAAGCCCTTGAGGCTGGGTACTTAACATATATAAGCAAGCATTGACAAAGCCAATATCTTTAATCTGTACAAGTTCTCTTAGCTTTGTCAAAGTTTTTTAGGGCGGGCTGTTGTGCATCAAGGTTTAAAGTAAAGGAAAAAAAAATGCTTTGACGTAACTAGCCTTTTTTATTTTACCTTTAGCCATGTCGCACAGCACCACTGCTCTGTGCACTCGATAAACAGTGTTAAAATGCCATGTTGCACTATAAACCTCTTTTCTTTCTCTAGTGACATAGTTACCAACAATGCCTTAAACAGAACTATGACAAAAACATGTTTCTTACATACTGTAAGTGCTGTCAATAAGCATGTACAAGAAATCTGCATTTTACTTATTGAGAGTATGTTTTCATTTAAAAACAAAAAAACTTTTGAACAAAAAAATAATCAGTGATCTCTACATTTTTAGCAAACTTCAATTCAGTTAGGCCCCTTATCACCTTAACTTCCTCTAGCGACTTGTAACTTACGTTTTCCAAACAACGTGAATGCTGCAGAGTATGCACAAGGAAAGGAAAGACTTTCTTGAACATCAACTAATAGAGTATTCTGCTGCTTTGTTTCGAGTCTCCCATTTCCCATAAGTTTACACTAGCTGTATCTTTTCCTCTCCAGACTGAAAACAGTTGTGCTCTAAGCCCGGATCCACCTTATTGTATTAAACTTTGCACTTATCAATACATACTTGCCAAAGCAGCTGCTGCAGCCTTTGCTATGCATGCATCAAAATTACTTTCAGTTAGTGATGTACGGCATATTCAGAAAAAGCAAAGGAACATTTCACAGAAGTGCACAGGTATAATTGATGGGTAGGACTTTTAAGTCTACTAAAGAATCTCAAAGTGATTGATTAATTCTGGATATTTAATAGCAATAGGTACAACCGAAAAGAGTGACTGACGGTGTTGACACATTTAAAGGAACTTACTATGAGGTGCAATATTCTTGTCTTTACTGCTCTAAAGTCTATTTATTTTGAGCAGTAGTTGACAAGTATTGTTGGGAGACTGGATACATTTTTTCAGAACCAAACCAAAGTTTGAGAAAATGCAAATAAAACGAATGTCTTAATTCTTCTTCTGGTTATTTCTACCTTTTTTTTTTTTTTTTTTTTTTCTTAGGGTGTCCGCTAAAGTTCGCATTCTGTCTTCTTTGGCTGTCATGCTGCTTGTTTTCGTGGTGACCACAGTTTTAGTGAAAGTGAATACATCACTGTGGATGTACGAGTTCTCTACTGTGACTCTGGTATGTGTGGTCATCATCACTGGCGCATCAAGCATCTTCACAAGCAGCATCTTTGGTGTCACAGGACGTTTCCCCATGAAGTACTGCCAAGCTGTTATTTCAGGTGAAATTTACAAGAGGGTAGGGGTGGCTTTAAAAGTAAAATTGTTATGGTACTCCTTGATTCATGTATGTATTCAGGTTTGGAATTTTGTACAAACATTTTCAAAACCATTCATAAGTCTTTGGGCTCTATTAACAAAATACATTTTTGAGTACATTATGTATTACTGCGTTAGTACTACTTCACTTTATGTACTACAAAATACACTTCACAAACCTGAACCTTGAGATCTACACCTGTTCCTCTCCTAACTTTTCTGTAAGAAGATCTCCACCCCAGTGGCAACGATCTCAACACATGCAAGTATAAGGTATAGTAGTGTGTGTGGGTGAGAGAGTGGTGGGCAAATGTAGCATAATTGCTTCAGATTGAAGCCAAGTTCCAAATTGGCTGCCAAATCTTTGCTGAAGTTTTGGCAGCCAATCAGATCTCAGTACTAGATCGGGAGGGTTTGCGGAGCCTTTGCTTCTCTATATATACAAATTTGTATTTTCTTTATCTACTCAAAAACTACTGAACAGATTTACACCAAATAACAAAAATGTCACTTTCTCTGGACCAAGAGCTACCTTTTTGCCAAATTTGGTGCAATTCCATCCAGTGGTTCAGGCACTATTCCTGGTCAAAATCCCTATGGAAAAATGAATGGGGAAAAAGAGTTATGGGACCCCCCTTTTATCTCCTGCACTGCCCATGTACTGTGATGCTGCGGACTACTGCGGCATCCCTTTTTCGGACCGTGGTCAGGCCGGCAGTCCGCTTTTCGGGATGCTGGTACTGCCGCAGCCCATTTTTTTGGCCTCCTTTGGTGTTTTTTGCTGCGGTGCGGCCTGGGAGGCACATTTTGTGCTACGGGTCGCGCTGTGGCCCCTGCCAGCCTCCCTGACTTCCTTTCCCACTTAGCTTCCTTGGGTCCTTTCTCTTTTTTCTTCTTTCTTCTTTTTCTTCTGTCTTCATATCTTCTTTCTTCTTGGTCTCCTATATTGTCGTCTTCTTTGGTGTTTGTCTTCCCAGCATGCCTTGTTCCTTTTCCTTTTATACTTGGTCTTTTTTCTCATTCATTTCTATGTGGCCTTTCCCAATCCAAGATGGTGTTGTTCGTTCTTCCTGTTTCATGGTATATAGGCACTGCAGTTCTCTGCATCCTTGCGTTGCAAACATTTCCGTCTTGGTCGTGTTCCTCGCTCCTGTTTCCAGTTTTCTACTAGCTCCTACTTTTTTCTTGCGGGTTTTGACTTCTATTTTCTTTGTGCCTTTTTTCATTGTTTTTTCATCTTTTCCAAGAGTTCCTGTGATAGAGGTTTTTTCCCATTCCTCGGGTTTTTCCTCGGGGACTCCTTCTGTAGGGTACGGTCTACCTTGGCGTTTTTCCTAGCCAGCAGCACTCTGGCTACTAGGAGTCGCCCTTAACTTGGCCAGTCCAGAACCAGTAAGAAACCAGGTGTCCCTCCTAGCACTAAGAGACGTGCAGACCGTGACATGGGCAGTGCATGGGTCCCCTGTCCAGCACCCTTGCAATGTTCACTGTCTACTATGCTGCTGGTGCACCCTGCTGGCTACAGCATTGCCACTGGCTCGATTACGAGCTGGAGACAATTCTGTAGCCTTTATCCCGCTAGGCTGCCAGGCGTAAACTCAGGTTTCTGCCTGCCGACCTAGCATGAATCTCATAAAAACTCCTGTGGGGAGATAAACGTGTAGGCAGCGACAGCCCTGTCCGGAGTTTGGCCGACGGGCTTTCTTATCCGCCAAACTCCAAATGACACCCAAAGTGACCAGAGGTACATGTACATGAGCACCCAAAGCAGATTATTATAATTGTTTTTTTTTTTTTTTTTTTTTTAAAGCTCCTGCCTAAGGGTATAGAAAACACCCTAGTAGATAAAGGATTACAATGTCAGTAAGATGCTTTCTGTGCCCTTGGATCATTCCAATAGAGACTTTATCAGCTACATATGAGAACTTTAATGTAAAAAGCAAAAGCATCTCATTAAAAAAAATACAAATAACAGAACCATACAGAAAAAGTTATATAGAAGATCTCATATGAAAGCACTTCATCAACCCAACATTACTTATTTACAATTGTGCATGCCTTTAGTAGCTTTTTCTCTCCCCCAGGTATTGCTTAACATAGTGCACCTTGCACTGAGTGATTGATACAGTTCATCTTCCACACTTTCTTTATATCCAGTCCCTGGCTCAGTAGTCCGAGCTAATGCATTATGATAACTATAAAAGCAATAGCTTTTAGTGTAGTTCTTGGTATGTATTTCAGTCTGTTGCTTCAGAAGTGTGTAGCACTGCTGGTTAACAAATGGTTGAAATAGCACAATGAGATAGTACCTTTTTAATAGAAGCCAGGTTCAAATAAAGTCCTAATAGATAAACCAGGCCCAGAACACACCACCTGGAAGCACGCCATAAAGCAAGCAGTATTTGTGGCAGGTATATTTCATGGCTTTAGTAGTTCTTTCCCTGTCTTTAGTCATGCTTATCATAGTGGTCTTTATAGTTTGGTATAATACAGTATGTTTTCCACATCTTTTTACCCACTACTTGCTTCATTAGTCCATACATAACTATATGGTGAGCTTGTCTGCATGAATGGCAAGGATGGTGTCGTAATGACTCTGTAGGTGATGCAACTGGCATAGAAGATGGTGCAAGCTATTACGGGGAAACAGAGTTCCACAAGGTGGGAGTGATGAGGTCTTATTTCTTCAGATACTTGATGAGGTGTGTTGAGACATGTTGAATACCCAAAGAGTGGGAAGTGTGGAGTCTAAATGACCCAAAAGCAGGGAGTTCCCACCATCCCAAACCTTTTTCTGGCAGACATTGTTTCACTTTGTTTAGATGAGATAACTACTTCCAGGCTTTCTTGTTTTTGGCAGTGTGTTTTCTAACTGTGAGGTTGGTATCAAATGTGCATCCTAGTGACTTGGCATTGGGTGAGAATTGGGGTTTCATGCTTTCCAGGTTCACGTTGTTGAGCCAGGCTTGGATTGGATATTGCTTGATGTTCTTGGCTTATATCAAGACTTCTCTTTTGGTGGGGTTAAGCTTTAGGTAGGTTCTAGACATTGAAGTCTGGATGAGTTTGCAAGGCATAGGATGTTTAGAGCAAGGCAGATTTTCATACATAGTTGTGTCTTTCGGTGTATTACTACATTTTTAGCCCGTTGTTGGTGAGTAGAATCTAAACTGGCTCCATGTACATGTTGAAGTGACCAGGGACAGCTGGGATAGGCAGTGATTTAAGATCTTGTGTGTCCTCGAGATGCCCATTTTAATTAACTGGAGTCCGTTGGTTAGATAGGAGAAGAACAAGTGAAGGACATTTTCAGTGAAACCCATTTGAAGGCTTAGATGAGGATGGGGTGGTCGATGGTGCTAAAGGAAGGTGAGAGGCCCAGTAATATTATGAGAAAGGTAGCATACAAATCATATATTACATTCACCTGACCAGTGATGATGTCGTCTTGATGCTACAACGTGATCTGAAGATAGAATTGTAGTCATGGTGAAGGTGGTTGGCACGGATGTGATCTTGAGGACACCAGAATGACAAAAAGAAGACGTGGATATCCGATTTAAAAATATATATATATATTTGACTCAAAATAGCACTACTAAGTACAAAGTGCCAGTGGGAGTCAGTGGTCCCGGTAGACCAAGAGCTAGGCACGATTTGAAGCAGACCATGAAGGGGCACAGTATGTCAAATAGATTGTTCCTGTTAGGGCTTGGAAGAAGGGAAGTTCAAGAAAGTTGCTAACTACCAATCTGAAAAGGGCCTGCGCAATACTCGTCTCCTGTGAAGAAACCCTGAAATTCAGTCTGACACTATAAAACTTCTGGTCACTTACTTTTTTAGGTTAGTCCCCTTGAACCTCTTGAGCAGAAGGTATGAAAAAGTTCCCAACTTTTGGTGTGAAACAGCCACAGAAGTGCACTTCCAAGACTCCAAGGTTGTAGTTAGAGACTTTGAGTGTGTCGGGCCGAGTGAAACAGCAAATTCCAGTCCAGGGCCAGTTGCCCCTGGTTAGCTGGAATTCTTCACAGGAATGTCCTCTTCAACTTTGTTTCTGAGCCACTCTGGGGAGTAGAAAGTGATCCAACCACCGCAGGTCCTTCTCACAGGTTGTATATGCCAAGTGCAGCTGGTTTACTCCATCTGGTAAACTTTTGGAATTTCAGCAGTATTCTTAGGAAGGCCTGGTGAGGGTACAGATACTCTAGTTCCTTTCTGATCAGTGAAGCAAAGGTTTATAAGGTCTGACTACCTACTAAAGCAGTAGCTTCTCTTTGCTTTACTGCGAACAGGCCCTACATGCAACATGTCAGGGCAAATCCAAGAAGGCGAAAGTCTCCGACCACACTAATCCTGGGCTGTGAGTGTGTATGAGTAGTGTACTATTGTAATCCTAGTGTTCTCACACGTCTAACACTAACATTCAGTTTGAAGCAGGCACTTAGTCCTTAACAGACTCAGAGACAGATGTCTGATAGGGCAATGCAGGGTCCTTCAGCAGCCAAACAGGCGATATACAATAATTATTCTAGTTTTGTAGTTCCACACAATATAGGGTTCATAACTTTTACATGCGCTTCTGACTGACTTGTCATGCATGATTTGACACTGTTGTGGCAACAGGAAGGGCACAGCCCTCACCCTGCATATTCTATTGAGTTCAGATGAGTCATCTCTGCACATTCAGGTTAGCCCAGTGTGTGCTGCAGGGAGGAATTTCACACCTCGTTCAAAGCTGAGCACTGTCTTGGTGTAGCTAGAAATTAGCTTTATGTAAGCTGAGACAGGTAAAGGGCAATTTTCTAAAAGTTACTTTTCCTTAATATGTATTAAAAATCTGACTTTACCATTGATTTTTTTTTTTGATTTTTTTTTTAAATATTAAAAATAGTGGATTGTATTTTTGTAGCTGGTCTGTTTCAAGGGTTAGCTTTATTAGTATTTTAATTTGCAGTCTGGTTTCTTAAATAGTACAGCCAGGCCTACCACAGTGAAATTGCTTTTTGGGCCTTGTCACTGTAGAGACAAGTTAACATTAGGTTTCTGCATGGCCCACTTTTAAATACAATGCATCCTACTTTGTGAGCTACATGATGTACATAGAAGCTACGTACCAATATTTCAAAGGGCGTTTTTTACCTGTCAAAAAGTGTTATTTTAACAGGGCGCATTGCAGATTTAAACTGCAGCAGTCTGGCTATGTTGCCTGATGCCATGTTTTCCATGTTACAATAGTGGAGGCACTATAAATTCTGCAGTCTACACTTGACAGTTAACTTTCCATGTCATGGTTGCCGTTTCTCCACCATCATCTATGGCCTTATAGGAGAGTTAAATACGCCAGTGAGAAAATAGCCAATATCTGTATGTTTTAGGGGTCAGTGCACATACACTCACCACTGGGCAGCAGTGCCCAAATGTGCACAGCTTATACATTAGATAAAATTCAGTTAAAAAATGTGTGACCTCACAAAAAGGGTCATTTTTCACAGTAATTGAGGGCACATACATTTTTTAAATTGTGCCCAAGATAATGTGTTTAAGAATAGTGGTTATTTGTAAAAGTCTGAACTTTGGGTTGTCAATAATATTGCAATTCAGAGGGCAGTTTACAATATGTGTTTTTTGCACACTGAATTACAATTGGAAGCCATAATTAAAGAATAATTCAGTTGATGAAAACAAATATACTGTTCTGTGGTCCCAAACCTCTCCCAATAAAAATAGTACCAAACTTGTGTTGATGCACATATCTCCCATAGCAGGACTGCCTCAAAAGCTCAACAAGGAAACATCGTTTTTTTCATTTGAAATTCACACATTCTAACGATGTTGGATGCAGCGGTATTTGGACCCAGACGTTTCCAGCACTTAGTGTCTTGGAAGTTGCAGTACTGCATGCATCCTGCTACATTTTCTGATCTAAAATGCCCTTCAAAAGTATACCTTTGGCTGAAATCATGCTTTTGTTCCTCCAATTCTATGAGAGAACGTTTCAGAATGTGTGGAGAGCCAAACAATTCTTAAAACCCAGTGTTCCCACACTTTTTCTGATTAAAATGAGACGCTACTTGTGCAAATGGGAGTAATGCCTGATGCAGGAAACATTGAAACATGAAGATTTCTCTTTTTAAATGTACGTATTTTAGTGATGTGGATAGCTTTGGTATGGTAGGTGGGACATGGCCCTGTCAGCACCCACAGAATTGAACCAACCTCAAACATTTCTGATAGAAAGTTCTGGAATCTGCAAGGAGCCACAAAGTAACTACTACACAGCATTCCCACACTTATCCTAACATTAAGGGAGCTCCATTTGTGGCAAACAGCCTATTTCCATGGCATGAACTGATCAGAACTTCAACCGTGTAAGTCATTGTGGTGTAAATGAGGTCTTTGTGTGGTTACTGGTTTGGTCCATTCCTTGGATTTGTATAAGCCTTGCTGTCCATGGGGTAGCGTTTCAAATGGGAGAAGTATGATAATTCAGAGCAGTAAGTATTTGGCCTTAGGCTGCAATATAGAAACATTCTTTGACCCATACTTTGACACATGCAGGGAATTTGGTGTATATGTTTGGGGATCCATGCAAGCCACACCGACATGGAGTCCCCTAGATTCTACTAGATCATAGGATTCCCCAGGTGCAGACCCACCTGGTCCAAAGTGTTTAAGCCATCCCCCATTGACAGAGGGAAGTGGGTGCTTTAGGCGGCTTTTGGAAGTTTGCAGAGCATTCTGGCTATATAAACGTGGGGGATGCAGCTCAAATCGAGATTGGACAGCCCTCAACCCTTCCATTTGTTTCCAACTTTCCTAGTTCTAGCTGGCTTTATGCTCCAGACACCCTACCCCGAGGGTGAGCACATTGGGGGAAATGACCAAATCTGCCCATTAGGGGGCAGAAATACTGTTTTCTTACTGGAGGTATTAGGGGCGCCTAGTGCTTGAAGGACCTGTTCCCACGCACCTCATTTTCCCCAAATTTCAATGGTGCTAGTGGGCTTTCTGTCTTTCAGTTGGACACATTTGAGCTAAGCCGCCTGATTCCCCTTTATAGCAGGAAACAAAAACTGTTTTGTCCCTAAGGTTGTGGGGTCAGCCTGTTGCGTGTTGGCCTCTCACCCCATCCCATTTTTTAAACATCCCTTGCGATTATGGACTTTCCCGCCTTTCCTCCCCTCCTTTACATAACATGCCATCATGAGTTGAGTAGACTCCAGGAAGTCCTGGAGTGGAGAGGTGTCCAGAACCAATTATGAGCAAGCCCTACCCCATACATTATTGAAAATCACTGGTGTCTAGCAGTACTTTGTGCCCTGTATGTTTGTATGGGTGCGGCCTGTTACAAGTTGAGGCCGACTCCCCAAATCCTTTTTCTTAATAAAAACAATATCTGGTTGGTAGTGGTGCGTTCTGCCTCCAGGGGTAAGCAAATTCAGATGTGAACTCCTCCAATTTGCCTCCCAGAAGAATAGAACGACTAAGTACCCCTTGGATGGAGGGGTGTGTGCGCTGATGCCAATTCCAGCAGCCCTCCCACCCCTCAGTAACATTTGAAAATATGTTATTTTTGGAGTCTTTCTGCTCCCCACCTCAAATAGAAAGATTGTTGGTGAACCCACAGTCAGCTCATCCTCGTTCTGATGGCAGAAAATCTTTAGGGTGTCGTGAGGAGGGGAAGCAGTTAGCCATGCCTGGGATCACCGTACCTAAAGTCCGTGGCGGTTAGTAAGTGGATTCCTGCTGGGGATTGCCCTCAAGTAGTGAATATCCCACCTCGACTTCAATAAGGAGAGATACCATGGTAAAAGGGACCTTGTTTGCTTTCCATCAATATCTCTTCTGCCACAGTTGGTGCTTGGGGGAACTGAGGTATGCCCCTTAACCCGATTGAAGTGAAAGCAGCTGAGGGTCAACGGCTGCAGTTGCTTTCACTTTGTTTGATGATGTCAGTGTGCTATATAAACTGAACATCACTCAAACCAAAAACAGGAGGACGAGACGTTCCTATCGTTCACCCTGTAAAGGCCAGGTTCCACTCTCAAACCATTTTCTGAGAGTGCGCCTACATACTTTTTGCAAATTACCAAATTTGAGGTCCAGGTACATTAAAAAAAATATATATATATTTGAGTTTGGGATGTCCCCTAGACTAGGTTGTTGGCGGAATATAGTTTTAGTTCTAAGCACCTGTTAGCCACTCTCCTGCCCAACTGCTAAGTAGTTTTTAACTGGTGTTTCAAACTGAATGGTAAAGCAAGCAGATAGTTTTGATTGGTGCTTGTTTAATAGTGACTGATAGAAATTTGAATGTTTAGAGAATCACGTAATAAGTACAACCACAGACTTGTATCGAGGAAGGCAAGGCCCCTATCTTTCCTTTGGGCGTGTCTTTTTCATTACTAAATGTCATTCAGAAATAAAAATGTCAAAGGATGTGGAGAAGAAAGGCGCAAGATACATTTGAAAGATGAAACTACGTTTTCAGAATATTTCTTGTGTATGACAGCTTCTGCTCCTCATTGGACTTTTCTTAGCATGTTAAATAATGTGTTATGTTTACTGAGCTCTGTGTCGTGCTCCATTTTTGCTCTTGGAATATGCCAACCTGAGCCTGTACTGGCAGTATTTGAGCCCACTGCCTTCAGATTGCACACTGATCTCAGCGGTGAGCACTTTACCTATGAAGCTATTTACTGACTTAAAGTCTAGACTTTCAGTTTAATAGGCCTGCAATTTCATTTGAGCTTACTAGGGCACTGACATGAGTTTAAGAAAATAGACTTTTAAGTTGTATCTGGTAGAATCATTGCCTAATAAAAAGTACAAGACTCCGATCTCCAAACCAATGGTTAACAAAGTTTTCTGTGAAAATAAAGTGGGAAGAAAAGACATTGTTACTCCATGATACGCTCGGACATGTTACACGGCAGGCGATCTTGTGACATCCCGGCACAACCAGGATTTTTTTTTAATCTTATTCAGTTTACATTCAAATCAAAAACCCTGGTAGATGAGCTAGTCAGACTAGAGCTGTGCGAAGATCCCCCCTCTGATTCCACTGTCCAGTTCAAGTTGATTTACCTCTGGGTGGTGCTATACAGCAAAAACCTCACCCTATCTCAAATTCGGACTCCTTTATGGTGAACTGAGCGGGAACGAAATTACCTAGATCTGACAGCGACCTTCGTGCCCTACACTGCACACTTAGCAATATCTTTAGTCAACCAGAGTAGATTCCTCACTCCCTTGCTGTAGATTTGGTACCTTCCAACAGTGGGAGAAGAATAAAATTGGCAAAATTGGTTTCTCATCCTGATCTCAGAGGCAAAATGAAGA
Organism: Pleurodeles waltl; assembly: GCF_031143425.1. Taxonomy (NCBI): domain Eukaryota; kingdom Metazoa; phylum Chordata; class Amphibia; order Caudata; family Salamandridae; genus Pleurodeles; species Pleurodeles waltl. Next base: position 1,258,458,351 of record NC_090445.1, on the reverse strand, counting down.
TGGCTTTACTCCAAGCTATTGCCAAGCTTGAATATCCTCACTCAATAGAAAGCCGATTGCAGGCTATGCCAGCGATACATAAGACATAATTTAGCACACTGGGGGAGTGTTTTTACATCATATCAACTTAAAGCCCATGACGAATGGAATACCCTGTCTGGGAAGACTTACATGAGGCTGTAGTCAGAAAAGCCTCCAGGCAATTTTGGCGGTTGGTAGCCAACAAGGGGCAGAGCCCTGCAACCCACTTAGCGTATTCCATTCACCCGAGGACATGGCATAAACATGTCTCAGATCTGTATGGCCTGACACCAGTTAATAGTGTGGGAGAGTAAACCTCGTGAATTTCTTATGTAATCTTTTATTACATCCTCTTCCATCTTCAGTAACTATAGGGATAAGTGATAAGGTTGTACAGTCCTAAGCTGCCAAATGGGGTCCCAAGAGATCTTTATTTGTGTTATATTGAGAGTTGGGGCAAATATATAGATATAGACATGTTGACTGCCCTCATAATAGCAGGGATGAAAATTCCCTCAAAGCTGGTCATCAGGTGAAATTGTCCCTGTTCACAAGAGCCAAAGGGATTCCCCAACAATTATAGACCAATTATCCTTGTCAATGCAATCCAAAAGGTTTTCAGCAGACAGAATTTGTTTCAGCTTCAACATTGGATAGAAGAACATGGAGCTCTGTCTTACCTACAAGCGGGATTTATAAGCCAGACAAGTACCATCAACCAGGCCTTCAGGTTCATGGCCATCTATCGAAAGGCTGCTTTAATCGAAGAATCTCACCTCTATCTGGTATTCGTGAACCTGAAATCAGCATTTGACCTGGTCCCCCAGTGTAAACAGTGGGGTGTCTTAAAAGACAGCCAGCTGTCACCAGACCTCCTGGACATCATCAGATGTCTGCATCATGATGCTTATGAACAGTTCCTTTGGGGACACAGGGGGAACTATCAGACTGGATGGTAATCCACAGTGGCATCTGCTAGGGGTGTGTCCTCGCTCCAACCCTGTGTTCTTTATATTTAAACACTGTGGTTACCTATTTGGAAGATTGTATAAGTGATGCACCAGAGCTGACGGGTAGGAAGATCCCCCTGCTCTTATTCACCGATGACACGTTCCTAATCTCAAAGACCCTGAATGGTCTCCAAGCTCTGGTAAACCGATTTGGAAATTTTTGTAACGAAAGCTGGCTGGGGAGCAGTCATGCCAAAACAAAATATATGACCACACAAGTCCTTTTCTGGCTCTGTTATTCTTGATGGCACACCAGAGTCACTGATTTTAATTATCTGCACATCTGCTAAAATCAAGCGTGTTTCACCTGTTTTAAAAGTCTACAGGGCACGGCAGAAGTAGTGCACTGTATGGGACAGAGATCTGGGGCTTTTCAAATCTAGCAAAATCAAGTATCGAAGAAACCAACTTCCTGAGAACTCTAGTCAACGTCCTAAAAGTACCCCTTTGTTACTGTTCTATCCTGTGGCTAAATATCTCCAGGGGAGGTGGGCCATCGGGGCCACTGCCATGAGATAGCCTCCTTTGGATTCCTCCCCCAACTGCATTTACTAACTTGCGTCTCTAAGGTGTTTACCAAGGTGTTTTTAGTTTTACTAGTGGCACGCCATGTTAGATCTCTTGGGTTTTATGAAAATGTAATTATTATGTTTTAATCTGTACTTTTTAAACATGTACATTTATGGTGTGCTTTGAATTGCATTGTTTGTGTTGATCTATGTGCTTTTATGTTCAAATAAAGTAATATATTGATTGATTGAAAAGACAACTACATTAATGTAAACACTGTGTGAAAGGAGCCCCGGTACTACCATAAAATAATGAGATTATGCACAAAATAAGATTTCAGCTTCATGTTGTTTGCATGACTACTGTTTGTGTCAGAGATATTACGTTTATGTTTATGCAGGTCAAGCCATGGGTGGATTGATTTGTTCTATAGTATCCATAGTGGACTTGGCAGCAGCAACAAGTGTGACTGACAGCGCCCTTGTATACTTTCTGACAGCGGACCTCTTCATCGTTATCTGCTTCATTGCTTATCTAATTCTTCCCAGATTGGAATATGCCAGGTAATGTTTCACAAGGACGCCATTGTCTGTTTGATAGCCCTGTTAGTAATGAGCATTTTCCTGCATGATTTGAAAACCCAGGAGAAAACAATGTACGTTTTATGAATTTGATTTAAAACGTTTTGTTTTGTGTTTTATCCGTCTGATATTATTTCTATAAACAAGCATAAATAACACTGTCATACTAAAAAAAATATAAATCAATTAAATGTGAAGCCCGCTACATGCCACATTTACATAGATCGTCCGAAGTGCTTGCAGTTGTTTAACAAACATGTACATTGTGTCCTTATGTTAAAAGCACATGAAAGTAGTCTTGCATCTTCATGTTCTTTAAAGTTAGGGAAACAAAAATTGCTGCAGGCCATCATATCGTTGGACCATACATGTTTTTTAAAAATACGTTTAGTTCTTCCTTCAGCATCTCATGTCAGATCTTATCTGAATTGGAACTGTATTTTAGGTTTTTTAGGAGTGGCACTGGAACTATATTAATAATTTGTCATTCTTCTTTAGACAAACAATATCACTTTCATTGCCTTTTTTTCTGTACTGCATATCAGAGAGTACCGGTTTAGTGTTCTCCTGGGGTCCAAGATCCCTATAAATATATCAATTTAATTAATACCATAAGTGATAATTCAATACATTGTTTAAAAAGAACCATAACCGGATTCTTACTGTGGTGAATGAAATTCCCCTGTGCAGTTGAAAAGCTGTAAACAATTTTGCAGAAAATAAAACTGACCAAAAACATTTGATATTGAAACCTTTTAAATCCAAATGTGTATCCTCTTGAGAATTAATTGTGATGAAAACAGTAGTGATGCAATTATCATAATTGTTTAAAAATGTAAACTATGAAAACGTAAAAGACTCCAAAGCAAGGTATTTGCTGCAAAACCTAGTTTCAAGACTCAGTATTTAAATTAGTGAAAATATTTGTCAAAATACCGATATTGTAATATCAGTTACTGGAATTTTAGTGGATAAGAGATGATCTGAGGTAGAACTCAAATGTTAAAAATGTAAAAAAAAAACTGTAAAAACACTTTAGTTTTATACATTGTTAGACTGCTTGTGTTAAAAAAGGTATAAAAGTAATGCTTTGCTTTTCTGTGTTCCAGCAAGATTTCCAGTAAAAATGGTACCTCACTTGTGTAGCTAGACTCAACACCTCCGAAACTAAACACCATAAAACGGGACCTGAAGACATATTTCACCTAGCAGATCAGTGTATTTTGTGGGTTGCTGTGGATTTTGGGCACTAGTTCAGCTGGTATCCATGAAATCGTACTAGACCCAGACATTTCTAAAAACTAGACACCTCATGGTGGTGTGACATATGTGCTTCTGTTAGAAATTGGGTCTCTAGTTGCCAGAGGTATGGACCCTTTCCAAGTAGGGATCACAATCCCAGTCAGGGTAAGTCGGATACACCCCTAAATTGACCTGTGCTCACCCTCTGGTATCTTGGCACAGAGCAGTAAGGCTTAACTTCAGAGGCAATGTGTAAAGTATTTGTGCAAATTGAATACCATAAAACAGTGTAAACACCACGCAAAATAACATCCACACCAGGTTAGAAAAATAGAGCTTAATTTAATGAACAAGACCAAAAGGACAAACATTGAATAAGCAGTAGACGAGATATGCATTTTTAAAGAATATCTGCAATTGTAGTGCTTATGAGTGTAAAGCGACAACCGGGGCTCTCTGGTTTCTCTAGACCTGGGTCAAGTCAAATGTTCAGACCAACCGCGATGGAGCGTGGGCGGGTTACAGGGACCAAATTTGTCCCGCTGAAAGAGGTAGTGCGTTGATGTTGAGGATCCAATGAGGGGATCAGAGAAGGTGATGCGTCAGTTACAATCTCCGCAACCAGGGATGTGTCATAGACAAGCCGCACAGTTGTCGATCCTCAAGCAGCTGTTTGATGTTGAATCCCCTTATGAGGGAGGCTTTGTGTTGTCAAGCCACACAGTTGGCGATACGAACATTATGCACCAGGGCCCATGGTGATGCATCGCTCCAGAGCTGCACAGTTGCTGATGCAATGTCTTCATATGCAGCAGCAGTATGGCAAGAAATGTAGTTCTTGACCCGCACTTTGACTTTTGTAGCAATACTAGGTGCCTGCAACCAGGTTCATCTGCTTATGACAGATAGCAATTTAGTTGATTTTGGCACTCTAGACAAGGTCAGATGGGGTGGGCATAAATACTATGCATAACAGATGGTCCTGAGTTGACTTCTGGCTTGCCACGCAGGATGTTAAATTCGGGGTTGAACACCTGCTGCACACACTTTCCGACCATACTATAGTTTTACTGGAGTTCCGATCTCCAGAAAGCGTAACATGAGCATTTACTTGGCATTTCCCATTGGAAAGCCTCAGAGATCAGGTATTGCACGAGGAGTTAAAGCCGTTATAGCTTACTATTTTGAGCATTCAAGGTGGTTATTGGAGTGGTTTGCATAGCAGAGCAGGCTGGAATATTGAGAACATGGAGGAAGGAGCTGTCCGACCATGAGGCCCAGGAAAGTGCCCTACAACCAGCAGTACTTTGACAGATGAAATTTACCTATGCTTGCGGCAATCTGAACCAAGCTACGTGAATTTGAAGAGGTGGCACAGAGTGAGGTGCATTAGTTGGGCTGGGAGGTTCAGGCCTGGGGATATGACGAGGGAGACAGAGCTCGTAAGACTCTGGCCAATCTTCTCAAACCATGGGCTAGTGCCCACATAGTGGAGTTTGAGAGTGACCAAGCTCAATCACATGTCTGGACCGAGGCAGTCCAGCGCATGATGATGTCCTTTTTAAAAAAAAAAAAATTTCCTCACTCTACACATCTCTACAATCTACACCCCGAGGTTTTGACAGCCTACTTTGACTCAATCCAGCTACCGTGGATTGAAGATGGATACAGGTGCTTTTTAGATAAACCCTTCACAGTGTAGGGCATAGTCCAGGTAATTCGAGAGCTACACGGAGACAAAGCTCCAGGATTGGATGGCTTTGTAGCTGGCTTTTATAAATGTTACACATCACTATTGGCTCCCCATCTACTTGAAATGTAATGTAAGTGGAGTCCCTGTAGGTCGGTGTCCTCCCTGCCACCTTGATTGTAACTATTTTAAAACTGGACAAAGATACCCACAAATGCGAATCATACCGGCCCCTCTCCATGATGAATATTGCTAGTAAAATTATGGCTAATTTGATTGTCTCTCGTCTGTTGCCACTTCTGCTACTAATCGCTCGCCCGGACCATTCAGGGTTTGTACCAGACAGGACTTTCGGCACACAATTTGCACACTTTTTCTTCTATTATTGAGACCATAGATCCAAGCCTTATGGTTGCGGCAGTGTTTTTAGACACCACAAAGATATTTGACTCGCTCAAATTGCCATATCTTTTTGCCCTCCTTGCTTGTCTTGGTTTGAGTCCTAATTTCCTCTGTTTAATTGGCCTCCTGAGCGAGCAGCCAACTGTCAGTCTGTGCCTGAACGGCACTGTTTTGGATAATTTCCCAGTAAAGAGGGTGCCCCATCTCACCCATATTATTCGCCATAGCCGTTGAACACCTTACAGCGAGGGTAAGACAACACCATTCACACAGAGGATTGGCCTTTACACCCTAAACGGCCTTGGTGTCTATGTCCGCTAATGACGTCATGTTATATGTGAACAATCCACAACATAATCTGGATGCCTTGACTCGTGAATTTATTAGCTTTAGGGGCATTTCCGGCATAAATATTAATTGGGCTAAATCCATTTTATTCCCTCTTACAGTCCTAGGGGTCAGTTGTAGGCATAGTCCTTAGTCCATCAGGGCATCAGATGGCTCCTTCTTCCAGCTGCCAATGATTCTGGCGTTGTTGCTTTCCAGAGTCTTGTTCCCTTGTGCACAGTTTCATAAGTGTGGGCAGAATGTTCTAGATGCCTGGCACCCCTGACCAATCTTAGGATGCCTCATCATCCTTCTAATCCCTTCCCAGCCCTCCTGCACAGCATTCTGGGACAATACATTATGTCAGAACCCTTTTGTCCCTGGTCGGAGCTCCTGTACCCACCCAGAGGTGTGGCTTTGATAATGGGGAAATCCTCCCTGGTGGTAATTTCTAACCCTCTCAGTGGTTTTGGAGGCAAGGTGGAGAGATGAGCAAAGGAAGAGAGTAGGCCTGGAGACAAATGCATCTATTTGTAACAAGGTTGGCCCCTTTGTTTAACTGATCCCTGGGCACAGCTCCCAGGTCGTCCTGTCAAAGAAAGGCCAGTCTTAGGAAATCCACATCTCACCACAGGGGAGCTATTTAGCTGCCAGGTGACAGTTAAATGCTTACAAGCGTTAGACAGAATAACAACTTTTTAAAAGTGCCTTTTGCTCAGTAGTCAGACAAAATGCGATGTCACTATTAAATTAAATTATGGCTAACTATAAAAAAATATAGTCCTTGAATTATTTCCCTAGCTGCTACCAATCTGAATTCAGCATTTAATGAATGTAACACTGCAGCACAATGTTTCCCTGTGGAAGCAGCCAGCCTTGCTACTGTGAAATTAGCTTTTAGGGATATTTAATTATAGTTTTATGTTCAACATTAACTTGTAAATGTCCTACCTTTTAAATGCCGTGCGGTGGGTCTTCATGGGCAATACTGCCTACTCAGACCTGACGTATTAATATGTGAAATGATTTTGACAGGTCTAATTTGCAGTTTAAAACTTCCGCAGGCATGTCACTTGCGTGAAGTTCCTAGGTTGAGCATGACAGTAGTCTCTCACGTGCAGCCTGCATATATATGCGTACGCATGTGTGCACATGTAACCAACCAATTGCTTCTTACCCGTACTGTGCTGCAGGGGCCTTATCTCGAAAGGGAAACACTGCCTGTAAAAACACTCTGTCCAAATGTAATTAAAATACAGTGAGTGAGGCTGAAGTAGTGAGACTCACAGACAGTAAATGTCCTGAAACCGGGTGGTCAAAAGCAAAATATTCTTGTGGACTAAATGAGCAGAACCTATTTGCAAGAGTCCCATTTTTGTAGATGGAACAAAATAGAAGCTTTAAAGCACTCCCATTTTTAGTAGAACGTGTTTTTAGAGAAACACTTCAAGAGTGATAAACTATTTTATCTCCTCAAATGCTTGATATCGACACGTGTTTGTTAAAGAATTAATACCCACATGAATCTTTATAATCTGCATAACAAGACTATTCTAACAAATAGTCAAGCCAATACATGTGTGATAGGGGGTAATAGCCTAATGATCTATATAAAAAGTCAAGTGTTCAGGGATTTCCTCAATATGAAGAAATGGTTTTCAACTGTAGAATGTGGTGGACGAATATTCTATTGTGTGTGTTTTAAAAGAATTCCATTGTGTATTCCATTGTGTGAAGCCTTGAATGTGAAGTGTTTTGTCACATTTTATGTGTTTGACCTGATGAATGGTGAGTAGGGTGACCTTGACAGACCTTGGGCTTCTCTTTGATCTGTCTATAGTAAACAGCTTCAGTTGATGGCGTGGAATGGGACCATTTAGACGTTGTTGATGAGGCAGACCGTTTTAAATGTACAAGCATTCTTTTAGCAGCCAATGAATGGACTTTAATGTCAGCAAAAAGTGCTTTTGTCTTGCCTTGCTTGTAATTTCTGGCCAAATATCAGCTGCGCCATACCACTTATTGTTTGTTATGTGTATATGCCATTGCAGTAGTACAAGTGGAATTTGGTCAGTGTGATGGCTCATGAGATGTTCTCTTAGAAGACATAGGCAGGGGATGGCCTGTTTAACAACAGGGGTTCACTTCTAAATTTCTCTTTTGGTAATCGTCTTGAGAGCCTGAGGTAGAGAAGTTCTCCCTAATCTTTTTCCAAGCGGGTAAATGTTTTTTTTTTAAGCAGGACTGATTCTTTTAAGGAACTCTGCTTTAAAAATAATAATTTGGGAATGCAAATAAAGAACTATTGGTCTGCTGTCCCTTGCAGGCCACCTCCATGTGCTGGTGACCAATTATATAGGGTTGCAAATTGAGACCTATCTAATATTCATTAGGCAGGTTGTTCAGCAACTCCTTGTGGATGATGATTTTGCATACCAACCTTAGTACATCTGTCCTTCAATCTCAATGGTGGACTAAGATAATTTGAGGAAGAAATTCCCATTGGAGTTGCCTGAGAGGCAGCGTAATTTAAGTTTCCTAATTACTTTTCCCCACGGCATTGTCACTTGCTGTCTCTATGTATATTGGGCAAAATTCCACTATTGGGTGTCAAACGTACTTGATCTGGCTGCCTAGAGAACTCCAGTTTGTCAATTGTTTTTTGTTAGAGGAAGAAACCATGCCACACCAGTTTTTCCAATGGTGGAAAAGGTGGAGGTAAAAAGGGAGCAAATGTTTTTAAATTCCTGCCAGTACTGCTACTAATGACCATAAGATGTAATCTGCATTGTTTAATTGGACCATTATGAACATATGCTGTTCACTTTTATCATTTCTTAAGATGGTGCTTCATTATTTACATAAAATGTGATGTTCCTGTAGTTAACTGAAAATGTAAAAATAATGAAAATGGTAACTCACCAAATCGTATACGTTCTCTTTTTGTCTAGGCTGGTTGATTTTGTTTTTATCACATATTTTGAAGGCTATGACAGATTCAGCCAAGGCCACTTTATCTAAGTCAGCGTTGTGAATCAGCAGCATTCATAAAAGTGTTGTATGTCAGGTTTGTAAACTTATAAACGGTTTGGGTTTATGCCCTTTCCCAACCACCATATAGCCATGGAGGGGGTCAGGTATGCTTGCTTGAGTAAGAAACAATGAGCTACAGGTGGGACCATTGCCCACTTCACTAAATCAGAGTTGACTTGTGTTCTTTATTCAGTCCTGTACACTCAGCTGCTGGAGAAGGTTGATTTTGTATTTATAAGAAAATCACTATTCGTATTTGGGTTCCAAAAGACCTCAAGTCAGACCTCAACCTTAGGTTTTCCAAAAATCTGCAATTATTTGCTTAATGTCCGAGAGATTTTCTGAAAAGCTACTTTCATCACCAAAAAATATTCATGGATATTGAATGATCATCTGCAGTAGTCAGATCTTCCACTTTTGGTGCATTTTGCTACCCAAAAGGATGTGTCTTGGTTTAATCAGGAATACAAAGATACTAATTGCATGTTTCAATAAACATTTCTCAACAGAGATTCAGGCTTCCTTTTTTTTTTTCCTACAATTTACAGCCTGTTTAGATACGCAGACTATGCCATGTATGTGATTTTTATTCAGAGACTGGACAGGGGAACATTTTCACATCTACCCGCATATGCCGCATATGAACACAAGGCTGCCTGAAGCCATTATAATGTAGTGTAAGAGTCCCTTAAGTATATCATTCACTTGCTACACAATTTTGACTTTTCCATCAAGGAGAGCAATCCAAATGTGACCTCTTCAGATATAGATAGAATGGAGGAATCATAATATCATCTTCTGTGGTGTTGCAGTATTAAAATAGTGTGTTGTATTCAGACAAGGACAGAAAGTAATAAGATTCATATTGGGTTCCTAGTGCCAATTTGGCGTGTATGGTTAGAATGGTGTTGGTTGCTTTTTGGCCTGCAGAGAGGCTTATGCATGACTTTCAGATATGCTTGTGAATGAATGCTGTTTTGCATACAAGGGTATCAACAGTTTGTAATGGTTTTCCAAATTCTGCAGTGCTTTCACCACACCACCCATATATGGCCTTTGCTGTTGTATAATCGTGCAAATACTGCAGGGCTAGCACCATCCATTTTAGCATACCTTACAGTTTCACTCTGAGCCAAAGCAGGGACCTGTCAGCAGTATAAAAAGCTGTAGGTGAGTAAACATTAAGCTTTATATAGGTAAGTCACAACCTTATCTGGGCCTGGTGACTTCTTAAGTTTTTGACGGTCAATTGTTCCTTCCACATAACCAGGGGTGATGAGCAGTGCTGGACCATTTGTCCTAACATGCCTTTCTGTGGGAGTTTATTAGTCCAAGTGACACAATAAAGTACCCTGTGATTTATTGGCCTAAAATACATCGCTCAGGTACCTTAATTCACCTCGTTCCAAACTCATTCCCAATACAAAGCTTAGAAAGACAAAGAGGATGGCAGGTAGAGTAAAAAACGAGGAAATATTATCAGTTATTCTCACAAATCAGTTTGAACCTGTGAATGAACACACCTTCAAATTTCCACTAATTTCTGTTTCCACCATGCTCATTGTAGACAATGCCAGGGAAATATATTTTTCATATTATCTTCTGATTATTACTGCCACTCAATCTGACAAGGCAATCAAGCGCTTTGTTGTCCCTCAATCATATGTAGAGTATTGGAGAGCTAATGCTGTTAGTTTAGTCTTGGTTACTTTCAGTGTTGCACTCTGCCTCAGTATTGTTGAAAACATAGTGAGGCTGTATCGCCTTCCTATTATAAAGGTGTTACTTGCTGGACCGTCAGAAGGAGCACAGCCATTTAGAAACCAAAGCCTTTCTAAACTATCACTGGAATGAATTTGTGCCCTTTCAGCCTAGGTTTCCCCCTTAGTATATCCACCACTGTTATCCCATAGCACCTAATTCCTATAAATTCACATCACCTCCTCATTCCTAAGAGTGACATTAAAATCACCACTTACTATAAAACGTTTATCACTAAGAGTGAAGTTCGACCTTAGCTTTTCAGTATAAGCCTCCATGACATTTAAGACCAACACAGCACATTTACTTTCTGTACATTAATTTGGCAGATAAGATGCATTGAAAATATCATTCAATATATCATTCATTTCTACTTCATGGTGTTCACCCTCTAGTCTATCATTTTGTATGTTTTTCACAGCCAGTAAATAGATAACTGCTGCCTGCTCACAATCCAATAAAACTCCCAATCATCTATCCACCCATTGGCATGTTTCATTTGCCCTTTAAAGCATGTTTGCAGTAGGATTCAAAGCCTTTCACTGTGATATTTGTAAGAGTCTACAAATCTGCTCCCACTCCTAATTTCATGATTCCACATTTTTCCCAAATGGAGAAATAAACAGACACATGTTAGTGGCAAACACCTGTGATTTCCTAGGCATCAGACTTACTCTGAACCTGAATTGGGATCCCCAGTTGGAGATGGCAATAACAATTTTTGGCCCTCCCAAGAGTTGATGAGCTTGCTCTCACGCAATAAGATCAAAAGTCGTTATTGTGATGTTGTATCTGTTGAAATTGTGGAACACAGAGCAGAGGAAGACTAACGCTGGATTTTGTTGATGTAAATCGTGTGTGTGCTATGAGGCGGTTATTGATGAAATTGTACCATCTCTAGCACGCAATCTATAGCTCCAATTTAGATACAGCACCTTTCCCATCAAAGCATTTAGTTCTAAATGATAAGCAAAGAGCATAAAGAGCAAGGTAGATGATCATTGTCCAGTATCTTATGGAGTTAGAGAATCATAGGAACATATATATTATTTGTTTGCCCTTGCTATGAGAAGCTCTGGGTCAAGTGGATTGTGCCCCTTTGTAAGAGCTTGGGCACCAGGAGATATTTAGACTCCTTCAGAATCTTTAGAACCAGCAGAAATTGAGTACTTGTGTTTGGTTTGGCAAAATACCTAATGGCATTATGGATAAAGCTTACCAAGTGTCTAGAAAGGGAGGGTCAGATGTGGGTGGGAAGTTGAGTACCCGCTTTGTGTGCTTCTTACTTCGCAATTGATCACCCCTAGCAGCACAAGGGGAAAGATGCCCCAATATAACAGATAAAGCATGTATTAGCCCTTAAATAATGCAATATGTTGACTGTGCTCTGCATGTTTTTCTTTTTTATGCTATTGAATAATGTTATCTGTTTTTGTTTTTAACAACTTAAATATTTTGGGGTAATCAGAAGCTCTGTTACACTATGTTCCCCATTGTTGGGGAAAATGGCACTGCACTGGTCACTTTATTCCAAATAAGCAAATCACGATCTCTTGTTTATTATCAATAAACTATGTGTAAAAAACCGCTATGAAGTCATTATTTTGTATAATTATGATTTGAATCGTTGGAAGCCCTGATCTTTTATGATTTCACAACTGTGACTTTATACATTTGTGCCCATTACATTATATTTTTCACTCATTTGATTGCTGGATTTTTATAAATATGCATTTTTTATTTATTTATGTGCTTTTATGATCTTAGTTAATGAAATAAATTACAACTGAAAATTAATTTACATTGAGGACCCAAGATCACCGAAATTGCAAAGCATAGATTGTGGAGAAGTGTGGCTCAATGGTTAGAGCGGCAGACCCTGAAGCAGAGATCTGGATCAAGACCAGGGTTCAAGTCCCGCTTCGGCAGGTCTTGGGCTCAATTCCCCTTGACCAGATAATTCTCGCCTCGGTGCCTAATCTAATTCATGGGTCCCACTCTGCAACTCTGGGCAATAGCTTGCTTAATCTCCACAACGGCCCCAACAGCGCTTGGATGCCTGGCTTCACCCTGGGGGTGCTCAGGAGTGGGCGCCTCACAGGGAAAAGCCAGGAGGGGTTCCATAGCGGTATGAGTACAGCGCCTTGAGACCCTAACGGGTGAGTAGTGCGCTATACAAGTGCTAATTTACATTTACATTTTAGATTCCTTTCTCGGATATGCCCCAGTTGTTAAAAAAAAAAAAAAAAAAAAAGCTGAGTTTTGTTGTGGATAGAATGGTCAAAATCTGGACCGCAGTGTTCTTTTTTGGTAGTGCATAGTTTGGCATGAAGGCAAAGTATGTCAGCACAATTAACCGCTTAATGTGAAACACATAGCTTTGGAGGTGATACATCTTTCTACTTGCAGCAAGTGCAAGGATTTGAGACCTGTTGAGAGCGGAGTCTGGATTGGTAGCGTGACGAGATAGCAGGCATCTGCATTGAGATAATTCTCTAATAAGTGAAGAAGAGAGTTGATCTGAGGTACACTCCCGTTGCAGACTTGAGGTGAGATAGCACTAACGCCATTCAATTGACATGTGTTTGAGGGCTGGTACATGGTTCATTTACTGTAAGCAAGTATCTCTTATGTTTTTTTGGATGTGTTTAGCTTGACATTGTCAACCAGTTGGGTGGGATAAGCAATAGCACAATAGTCAAGATGTGATAGTTTGTCTATCTTTAGTATGATATGCATGTCAAAGTATTTGTAGTAGTGGGCTTTGAATGTGAATTTCAGTTAGAAGGCAAAAATGTACAGTAAACAAGATGAGTCCTGGTCAAGCCATGCAGAAAACCAGTTTTGGAGGGGAATAATGCAGGTGAGAAGGAAATGTTTGACATGATGTGGGATCAGTCAGTGAGGGCTGAGGTAGTCCAATAAAAGATAGTCCAGTGTTGTCTAGTCTTTGAACCAGTAAGCTATTTGTGAAACGTGCTCAGAATTGTGTGCAGTTCTGCTAAGGAGGATGCTATTAAACAATACGCGTTGGACACCTTCTGTCCATACTCATTCACAAGCTTTTGTAGAGTCTGAGAAATAATCAGGAAGTACAGCTTTAAAGAGAGTAGCCCTAGCTGACTCCCAGTTTGTGTGTTAAGACTGTAGTTGGGGGGGGGGTAACTTATTTTCAATTCATTTTCGAGTCTGACTATTTCAAGGCCTTTGACATGAGTTCTTATGCTAGAGAATACACTCTTAGTTGTATGGGTGAGTGGTTGAGGTGTTAGGTAAGTGAAACAATGCTTTACAAGTGAGGATGGAAGTCTATCCAAAGGGTGAATTCCTAGATGAAATAAGCACAGTTTTTTGTAGGGAAGGCTGAAAAAGGTGAGGATGTTGTAATTTGGTGAAGGAATTTTAAGTTGGGGATGAAGTGTCATGGTGAAAGTGTGGGAAAGAAGTAGGTGAGTGGCTGGTCAAGTGGTGCAAAAACATAAAAGTAAGGGTAGCTATGGTTGTAAATGGAAAGAAGAGGTACTGGTATGTTGTGCTGGGTATGACTGGATTGAGGAGAGGAATACAGGTGATACCGGGGGTAAAATCTATGTGAAAGTTGAAAGTGTCATAGAAGAGTTAGAATATGTGAGAGAGTTTCACATTTGCATTTTTTAGTTGGCGCAGGTGCTGAGATTTTTAACCATATGATCATGAGATGATTTCTACCCATTTGTTGTATTATTACTTGCGTGTTCTATTCAGGTGGTACAAGTGTTACAACGTCAATGATTAATAATAATGATGGTGGTAGGTTTAGCTGACAACAGTAGTGACTTATTTTATTGGGGTGTGATGTTTATATCTGTTGCATTGATACTTATTTTAGCCACTACATTTTGTTGGTCTTGTGCTGATGAGGGTTTAAGTTACTTGAGTTATGGTCGTTGTGCTGTTTGATTGTGGAGCTCAGCAAGCAAGACCAACATCCGTCCATTCCAGTTATTGTATTGGCTAATGTTTTTTAATTGAAGCAGCATATGCTCAGCTAACAGGGCCACTCAGATTTCTTTTAGCCCATTCATATGTAGTGTGAACAAGGTTGGGGCTAAGACCCATCCTGTTATGCGTACAGTTAACTTGCCCGCCCTACCACACCTCACTTGTGCATAGTTTGTAAATGGGTTATTTAACACACCAGATCTAGTGGCATCCCCATCTCCTTTAATGTAACTCACAGCTTCTTGCGAGGAGTTAAGTCAAAAGCTGGTGTTAAATAAACTGAACTACATACAAGTGCCCCTTATTGATTAAGGTCAATTTCTATGCAGTCAACATGAAACGGAATACTGATCTGTATTGCTCGTTTGCATTTTGAAGCCCACTTGCCGATGGGATTCAACTTGTTCTGTCTCCACCAGGTCTGCATCTTCTCTAGGACCTGGTTAATGAAAATATTTTTAGCATTATCTTTCAAACTGATGGGCCTGTAATTAGCCGGGTCTCCTTTGTCCCCTTTTTTGTACATCGGAATTATTTGGGCCCCTTCCACGTTTCCGTTATCTCTGCCCCCCGTACATTTGTCTCAGAACTATAAAGGTCTCCAGTTATTGTAGCTCGTCCTGGCGCTTTCCCGTTTTTCAAACATTCAGTTGCAGTAATTGTACCTGACATGGAATAAAAAAACATTCTGCCTGGTACCCCAATCCTTTACTTCATCCAGGTCTTCCCTGCTAGAATCAGATCCTCCTACTATCTCTTTGATAAAATGAAGCTTTCTGAAGTGTTAGCAAGTATGCAACTGTGTGTAAAAACCATATTCCTTTACATTGAAAGGTACCCCTTTGGCAAGCAAGTGCCAGAAGGACCAATTGTCTTTAATTTTGGCTGCCTTAACCAATTCTTTCCTTGTTTTCCTCCTCCCAGCTATTCCTGGCATGTGCATGGACTTTATTACATATTTTCCTTCGTTCAGCTGTTTCGCAGCCACTTTTTACGGCAGACATTAGATTGTGTCTGGCTATCTTACAATCCTTGTTGAAACTATTTGCCCCTAATAGGATGATTGTAGATGTTCAAAAATCTTAGATCAAATTTCCCTTTAAAGAATTAATGTCAAGGCCCAGGATATCATCGGTACTATGATTTAACCTCCTTATATTGCATATCAAGTTGGTCTTAATCCAAATTATTAGTCCTCCTGAAGGGCGACCTGCAGTAGATGGTCTGGCTTCTACGCTATAGTTTCCTGCCCTGAATATCAGTTGTAAGACCCAAGTTTCTTTGAACACACAGATTTGAAATTTATCCATAAAAGCACCCTGAGCTAGGTAATTCATCTTAGAGCTAATATCTGTGTTATTCCAAGAAAGGAGATTTAAATACAATCCATAAATCAGAGTAATTTATTTTGTCTAAAATGATTGAAATGCAGTGTTCTCAGTATGTGTACACGCTCGACGAAACAAGATAAAGTGATCTTAATATGGTGTTTCAGAAAACATGAAAAATGTATTGTTATTCTCAAGAGATTCTGTGTAGCTCATTGTCCATGCTCAAAACTGTATCTTGCGCTTTGCTGAACTTCCTTTTTTTACTTAACCACACAGCGAAAAACCACACAGTGAAACTGACAAAAACTACTCTGCCATTTCTGGGTTTCGGCGAGATCGCTGTGGTCTTGAGGAAAAAAAAGAGAAATACAAGTTATGCAGCTCCTTGGGAGTTTTTCATTTCCAGAATTATAGCATTTTTTCATAAATATAATATCTTTGCAAATGTTTATTTTCATATCATCTATAGATCAAATCTACTACGTAGGGATATGGCTGGCCCATAACCCAAACACAAGAAACCGATAGCCAAAGTTATTCAGGAGCAAAAACAAAAAATAAATATATATTTTTTTGGGCTTTGTGAAAAGAAATGCAAAGTATCAATATCACTTCATGTTGCAATGAGTAGATAAAATAGTCTGAAAAAGTTGAAGGTAAATTAAAATGAGAAGGGTATGAGTATTAGTAAAGGGAATGAAGAATGTGGTCTTCGAAATAGAGTTTAAGAAGAGCTGTAAAACACATTGTAAATATTTAAAGACAATTTATGAGAGCGCGATGCGTTTTTGAAGGCACTAAATATTTGCACCTGTTGTGTTAATTTAAAGTTGGTTTAGACATTAGGTACATATTGAGGATCCACAAGGACAATAGCAGTAGAGGTGGTTGCAAGCTCAGTCCTACAAAGCTTCAAGTATATGTTTGATACCGCCATGATAGACTAGAAAAGGTGTGCTATTTCGTTCAAATTTGTGTATGACGTATTCCATCCCTTTTATTGCATTGCAGTGCTTTCTGTTGTCTGACAGCTACTTTGAAATGGTTCCAAGGCTTCCCTCACAAACACGAAGAATGCTTTAGCTTATGGAACTATTATTTTTATTTTTATTATTATTATTATTATTATTATTATTATTATTATAGATTTGTAGAACACATTGCTACCCAAAAGCCTCCCAGCGCAGATGCAGGACCATCATACAGGCAAAGCTGACAGACTATGAGGAAAAGAGAAAAGTCTTGAGCTTTTTCCGAAACCGAAGTTCAGAGTTCTCTAGTCGCAGTTCAAATGGTAAAGAATTATATAGGTGGCCCGCTTTGAAGGCAAAATACCTGCCTCCCCATCTTGCTTTGTTAAACCGAAGTGTATTAATCAAGGAAGTGGAAGAAGATCTAAGTGATCTCTGGGGGATGTAGGGGGTTATAATTCACCTAAGAAAGGCCAGCCCCCTATTGTGGAGAGCCCGGTGCATGTATCAGGCGGCTTTAAAGTTAATGCACTGTTCAATGGGGATCCAGTGAAGAGACTCGAGAGCAGGTGTGGCCAAATGATGTCTCGGTGTGGCAATTAGAAGGTGGCCGGCAGCGTTTTGCACCACCTGCAGTCTCTTGAAAACATAAGAAGGGGAGCTAAAAAATAAAATGTTCCCATAGTCCAAGCGCGACAATATCACGGCCTGGACAGTGAGCCTTTTAGCTACAAAAGGAGAAATGTTAAAATTTTCCTACAGGTCCTCAATAAGTAAAAACAGGTAGCCGCCAGTTTCTTCGAGTGGTATTCTATTGTGAGACGAAAGTCCAGCCAAAAACCTAAACTCTTTATATTATCTTTAGGCAAGGGAAGATCGTTCAGCCCAGCTGACACTAAGACGGGGGCTTCAGATGAGACCGATTTCCTACCAGCATGACCTCAGTTTTTCCATCATTTAACTTGAGTTTGTTGTTTGGCATCCATCTAGCAAGATCAGACAGGAAGGAAGAGTGAGTGGCAGATTCTGAGCTGGTCCCAGCAGAAAAGGCAAAAAACAATTGGTTGTCATCAGCATTAGACACAAGAGACAACCCATGGGGTTCCACAACCTTAGCCAATGGGGCCATATAAATATTAAAGAGCGTAGGGCTTAAAGACAAACCTCGAGGGACCCCAGAGATCAATGGGAAAATGTCAGAATAATAGTTTTGATCAAGGATTTGAAAAGTTCATTGACGCAAATATGAGGAAAGCCAATTAAGGCAGGTGCCCTCAATTCCTATTTGACAACCTCTACGAAGAAGAACCTTTTAATCTACCGTATCAAAGGCGGCACTCAGATCCAGTAAAATAATGGCTGTGTATCCACCAGCATCCACACGTCGTCTAGTGTCTTCAGTAACAGCCAACAGGGCTGTTTTCAGTGCTGTGGAGCAATCTAAATCCCATTTGAGTATTGTGAAGAAGATTATGTTCCTCAAGAAAACCTGAATTAATATGTTTCTCAATTATTTTTGACACAATAGGGAGAAGAGCAATTGGTCTATAGTTGGAAATTGAAGCTGTATCAAGATTAGGTTTCTTTAATAAGGGCTTAACTACCACATGTTTCCAATGTTGCGGAATATACCCATGTAACAACGAGTCATTCAGAATGTCAGTTAACACAGGAGATATAACTTCTGAACCTAAAGCTAAAATAGAGGGAGGGGAGGGTTCCATAGGAGATCTGGATTTTTTGGAGCCAAAATGGTTATCTACTATATTACCAAAAGTGGTTATTATCATCAGTGTACATAGATGTGTTTGTATGCTAGGAGAATTTCAATCCTAGGGAAGGGTCAATGAGCATGCTTGGTGTTTGATGAGACAGAGAGAACTACTCCTAGGTCAGTAGGCATGCGTTTATTAGTAGGTAGTATTTTCTGAACGTTGATCGACCTTGTGGTATAAGATTACTTTCCAAGATACAGTTTACAGAACATGGCATTGTCAAGTCCAGCAGATATCTGTCATGTTTGTGACCCAGTAACCCATCCACCAAACTCCAAAAAAGGCCCTTAGTCACTATGTGGACCAGCAGTCCATAAAGCTTGGAAACGAGCATTGGCAATGCCAGGATGTCTGGTTTTAACTTGGAAGTGCCTCTTCAGTGACTGATGTGTTTAAGCAATCAATAATTTATCACAGAGGCACTCTAACTTGCTCTTATACAGCCACTTGTCCACCCACCAAATCATTCTTGCATTCACATACTTACCAAGCCACAATAGAACATACACACAATTCAACAAGCAGGTGGTTGATAAATTAAAATAATGAAAGTAGAATAAAGAATGCCACCATCTAAATATAGTAATCAGATGCTTGCAACAGAAAAATTGCATTAAATATAGCAGAGGGAGGTCAGTCATCTTGCAGTGGTACTGTGCATGGTGTATGGTTGTTTTTGAGTTCCACACAGCTGCCACATTTACACAACAATTGTTGGCCAACTTGAAGCCATAAAAGCATGATACACTATGCACAACATTGCAAATGTATGCTTAGTGAATATCGCACTGGGCAGCCAACTGTAAATGCAAATTTTTGTAGTGAATTGCTGTGAGTATTGATCTAAGATGGCCAACATAATATTTCTAAACGTGGTAGCCACCTTGGAACGGTAATACAATGATACTTTATGGACAATGCCATTCCATGATTCCAGCAAGCGGCCCAGTAAGACTGCCTGGAGAGCTAAAGAATAGTTAAGAAACAAAAAGTAAAAAGGGGGAATTCTAAAAGGAAAACACATGGAATACTAAAGGAGTGGCCACTAGCCCAGCCTATGACCTTTATGATTGACTTGTTTTCTTACCCAATTCGGGCCTATTGAATTCCGCATACGCCTTCATAAAACGCAACCCACAAATTATACACACAATTACAGTTAGCAAAAGAATATTCAACCTCTGCTAAGAACATTAACTAGGATTATCAAAGTGAAAATCTTTCACCAACAGAGTTTGAGAGAGGGGAAACAATATACCAAAACCCTTGTCTATTACTGTAATGTGTTTGAAACCATGTCGTCTGACACGTGTCTACAAGCTTTAAAACAGTGCAATAACAATCCATCCTTAAAGGCTTTTTGGATTTAACATAGAAATTTCATAAGAAAATAAGAGATGCCTAAAGAGCTTGATGTAAATATTCATAATGAAAAATTCGACCTATAACATAACTTTAAAGACAAAAAGAAAATGACAGTTCTGTAACTTCGGCACATATAAACTCTTTATCAGATATTCCAATCATAAATAATATAGATATCAGGTAATGCGCTTGTTGGTGGCAGCGGCGGCTGGTGGAGAGGGCAGGAGCCCTTTAAATACAATACCGCGCTCCCGCCTCGCGGGACGCGCTTGTTGGTGGCGGCAGCGGCTGGTGGAGAGGGCAGGAGCCCTTTAAATACATTCCCGCACTCCCGCCTCGCGGGACGCACTTGTTGGTGGCGGCGGCGGCGGCTGGCGGAGAGGGTAGGAGCCCTTTAAAAACATTATCGCGCTCCCGTCTCGCGGGACGCACTTGTTGGTGGCGGCGGCTGGAGGAGAGAGTAGGAGCCCTTTAAAAACAGTACTGCGCTCCCTCCTTGTGGGACGCGCTTCTTGGTGGCAGCGGCGGCTGGTGGAGAGGGCAGGAGCCCTTTAAAAACAGTACCGCGCTCCCGCCTCGCGGGATGCTCTCGGGCAGCGCCCAGGCCAAGGGCGGGCCCGTCCTGCGCCAGGAAGAGACTGGGCTGGGCCCCCTCCCCTTTCAATTTTGCTTTTGGGGGCTCAGTGGAGGAGCCTGATTTTTGGAGCGCTGCTGAAGCAAGGGAGGAAGAGAGGAGCTCTTGCCATTTTGGGTATTTATTTAAAATATTTCAATTCAGCCCCGTGCCTTTTTGAATCATACATGCGTAAAGTGACAGCGAGGACTATTATGTTGTCATTCCAGGGCCTCTGTGGTAGGAAGTTGTGACTGGATAATTTCCCTAAGACAGAAGTCGAGCATAACTTAGTTTCACTCCTCCCTAGTTCTGGGCACCAGAACTTGTAAAGAAACACACAGTGTTTTCTCCTTCGATAAAGGACTAGTTTGTCTAGATGGGGAAATGCAAAGGAGACTGTGGGAGAAGGGATCCCACTCAGGAGCCCCCCCCCCCCCCCAGGTTGATAACTAGTTACTTAACCTCAGTGATGGGTGCCATTGAGTCGGAGATGGGAAGAGTAGAAGCCACCTTCGAGTCATCCCTTGAGAAAATAGGGAAGGGAGGGGGGGAGGGAAGGATCCCGCCTGTAAAATCTCGATTAGGCAAGATAAAGACAGGAAACCCTTGTGTAACAACGGAAATTGATTTAATTACTCCCATAACCCCCCAAAAAAAGTAAGCAAGTAATTTCCCCTACACTGTAGTAACTCCTTCAGACTCAGCCCGATCTCCCATAAACAGTCATGAGCTCGGAAAGTACTTAGCAGGAACAGAGAAGAAAAAGGGGAAATGTTTATCTAATCCATTAAAAAAAATTCAGGAAAGCAGCCAAAAGACAGAAAGATCTCGGATCCCCTTAATAATTGTCTTTCCCAGATTGAAGATCAACTCAGGGATATAAAAAAGCTGTGTTCTCTGGTTCTGGAGAGAGTGGCTGTCCTTGAGGAGAAGGTTGAACTTATATCAAATACAACGACAATGAATTCCATACTACCGAGGGCTGAACCCCAGAACAATCATACCGCCCTTCCACGCTCACCTGCCCCGGCCATCCATCAGCATCAAAATTACAGGCCGATTCCTGCTCAGAACTCAGCCCCAAAATCCCTTAATTTAGATGCATCTCCGAATTCTACAAATTTACAGCCTCAGTGGGGCATAACCAAGCGGGAGGGCTTAGTGGGTCAGGTGACTACAAGAACTCAAATAGCCTGCCCAAGGATCCCGCTGGCATGTGCTCCCTATATTTTAATCCTGGAAAAAGCTCCTACGTTAGAAAATACTCACTATGAGTCCCATGCATCACTGTTTAATAAAGTGATGCATTGGGTAGGAAAGCACTCGGGAGGGAGGGTAGACTTCCACAGGGACATTTTAACTGTAAGAAGAGTCCCCTTGGTCGGCCTGTCCCCTAAAGCATCACAAGGGGATTGCATCATCATAAACTTTGGGAGCCCCTGGATTGTCAACGCTTTGTATCACCATTTTTCAACTATAAGGCTATCTGTAGGGTCTATAAGAGTACAACGTCTATCTATGTTTACTCCCCCGACATCTAATCTATGTCACCCTGACTTAATTCATCCTGGGAAACAGAACTTTGGCAATCTCGATGTTTCCAATTCCTCTGATACTGTCTAATAGATTTGAGCCCCTTGCCTCACTGGAGCAGCTAGATTGACCACCAGCTATTCGGCCCTCTTTGTAAGGCCCCTTGGAGATAAACATACTGCACCAGTCACTCTCGCAGCCTAAGGGAGTTTTTGACACACATGATACACAGGGTACGATAGCCTCAGGGGTCATCTCTTGGAACATGGCAGGCTTAAAATAAAAAATTGGAAACCCCGACTGGTTAAAATTTGTGACGGAAAATCTTTTTATCTGCTGCAAGGGGACTTGGCTTGTAGAACCCCCGCATATTAATGGCTACACGACACATAGCGTCCCTGCAATTAAGGCCTCTGCAGGTAGGGCTAAGGGTGGTCTGGTTACTTACTTATCAGTAAAGGTCAAGGATGGATGGACGTGTTGTGGGCACATCCCCTTTCTTTTCGGCTTTATTTCTGAAATTAGCAGAGCCAATTGATATACTACTGATTAATTATTATAATAACACCTTTGATAACTCAGACACCAGTGTGGTTGGTAGCTTGGAGATGTTAATATATAAGGCAACAAACATTAGTAGAAAGGACTTAAGAATAATTTGGGTTGGCGACTTGAATGCTCATTTGTGTGAGCCAGAGTATTTGGACTGTTGTGGACTTTTGGACGGAAATGATAACCCCATTCAGCATTTTAAACACTCTTTATATGGGAATGCTCTTGATTCTCTGATAACAGGTAATTCTCTACTTTTCCCCATACCACTTATTAGAGGGTTACCAACGTTTATAAGAGGAGATACTCATACTGCTATTGACTATATTATCTACTCTAGAGAACTATCCTCTCTTGTCGGGCAGTTCAGGGTGACCCCGACCTGTATTAGCGATCACAACCCTTTATCCATTGAAATAAATTTGGACTTGATGAGTGACTCGAGAAGAGAGAAGCGGCACCCCGATATGAAGTTTTCAGCTCAAAAAGGACTTACAATCAAATGGGGAAAAATAGATAGTAATAGCTTCTTTAAAGATTTCATGTTGCATAAACGGTCAGATGTTATGATATCCTTGGGTGAAGACCGGGCCCCCCACGAAATTGTCTGTGCATTTTCCTCTCTGACAAATCATATGGCTGAGAAATTACAGCCCTCTGGCACTAATAAAGCACATGGCCCGAGATGGTTTAACCACGCATGTACTATATCCTTAAGTAACCTACAGAAAATAACCAGCGCATCTCCCCAAGACTGACAAGAAGTTAAAGTTGCTAGGAAAAATTATAAGGAAGCACTTGCCAAGAGAAAAGCCGAATTAAGTGAGTCTGCCTGGGAGGAATTGATGGAAGCAAGCAAAACTAAAGATACAACTGCATTCTGGCGTGTGGTTTAACTCTCCATTGCTGAATGACAAATATGAGATGTCCATGGATACTGTTATTCCAGCCCAAACTTGGGTGGACTCTTAAAAAAACTTTTGCAATAGAGACTAATGTTCAACTAGAAAAGACAAATTGTTTTAAGTTAAGAGGAAATGATCAGTCAAGTCTGGCTTTCAGTAATACCATAAGCGTGGATGATGTAAAACAAGCTATTCAAGATTGCCCCTCTGAGAAAGCTCCTGGCCCAGACAGAATCCCTGCTGATTTATATAAAGCGTTTCCAGACTTCTGGGGGCCACTGCTTACTAATGTCTTGAGATCGGCTGTGACAGTCCCTTTAGTAGATACTTGGAAAGAGGCGATCATTGTCCCGATTTTTAAGAAGGGGGACAGGGCAGATCCTTTGTTATCGTCCAATCTCTTTATTAGATAGCTCGGTTAAAATCTTAGGCCGAGTGATCCTAAACAAGTTGGAAAATTGGGCGACTGAATCTCATTCCCTTTCAGAAGTTCAATTTGGCTTTCGTCCTGGTGTGGGCACAGTAGAACAAACTCTTAATTTGACCCTCCTAGTACAAAAATATACCAAAGTTAAAAGGGGGTGCATTCACTGTCCTGTGCTTTTGACACAGTTAATAGGGAGAAACTGTGGATGGTCATGTTGAATATGGGCGTGGACAAAGACATAATCATTTTACTCCGTAAACTCCATGCCTGCACAGAGGCTCGGGTCCGCTATTCTCGGGAGGGTGGCCTAACAGAGAAGTTTCAATCATTAAAAGGGGGTTAGACAGGGCTGCGTGCTGGCCCCTTTTCTTTTTCTTTTATATATAAATGGGTTAGAGAAATTTCTCTGTGAATCGGGGAAGGATTCTCCAGTCATTAATAATTCCCCAATTCCTGTACTATTGTATGCGGACGACGCTGTACTCATTTCAAGGACAGCAAATGGCCTCCAGATTTTATTGAATGCTTTTAACACTTTTATGGGGAACCTTGGACTCAAAATTAACAGAACTAAGTCATTTGTTATGAAGACCGGGCCCAAATTAGCAAAAACGAAAAAAATCACTCTAGATGGGCATGAGATACTCAAGGTCCCACATTTTACGTATCTGGGGTCCCCATTGATGTAGATTTGAATTGGAAATTTTTAGTAAATATACACTCAATACAATTTCAAAAAGCCATAGAAGCAGTTTTTAGGTTCGCGAAAAGACTGCGCCACAAACCTGTAAAAAAATAATGACTGTTTTTTCCTTCAAATGTCTTTCTATTGAGACATTTGGAGCCGGGGTTTCGGGATATGCAGAATGTTCGGGCCTCCAGATTGTAGAAAATAAGTTTTGAAGAAGGCTACTAGCAGTCCCCCAATCTACATCAGTAATGTTCTGTCATGAAGAAGTAGGTTTGAGATACATATCTAGTTATATAAAGCTTTAACCTGTATTATTATGGTTAAAAATTTGGACTTCGCCAGAAGCGTCTCTATGCAGAAAGGTGACACAGGATTGCCTCCTTTTATCACGATCTCTGGATATACCTTGCCTTAGATATGTCCATCTCTCCCTACTATCTTTAGGATTAGGAGAATATTTCCTTAAACCGGATATTTTAACAAAACTGGACATTAAAAAGGTGATAGATATATATTGGCAGAAAAGCCAGGACATGGAGCCAACCCCGGGCGCAAATAGATCACTGGTGAGGAATGAGATACAACAACTGCAACCAAAGCTATATTTGACTACAACTAGCCTGGAGCGACAAAGGTTTTACTCACGAGGCTACACTTAAATACATTACATTATTTGGTAGCATTTCCAGTACGTGGAACTTGGTTCAAGAATCTTCCTCCTTGTTGCTGTGATGGAAAGACACCCCAGAGTACATTGCACTTTATGCTCTTTTGCACTTTTTATGCTGTTCCGAGAAAAAGGTTTTTACGTCCGTTATTTTTATCTAAAAGTATTAGAACTAGTCAGCTTGTTTATTTATACTTACATAACCTGGGAAATGCGGATATAATTCAGGCCTTGTTAAATTTTATATATGCTGCTTATGGAATCCGAAAAATGTATTAATAACGCTGTTAGTAATTTTATGATTAAGAAACCTGTATGTTTTATTTATTGGATGTCTTTTATGGTCTTTCTGTACCGAATAAAGTGATGATGATGATGATGATATCAGGTAAATCTACTGGGTTTTCAAAAAAATGAAGAAAAGGCACAAATTATTCTTCAGAAGAAACAATTTCAATAAAAAAGAATACAATCTTGAGCACTCTGCCAATAATCACTAATCCACTCCATTGCAAAAAGCATTGCCATGTTCTTTATTTGTAAGTAAAGGTTAGCAGCACCATATCTTTCTTGTTATTCCCACCACACACTAGCCAACATGTGCTTTGTCTCTGGACATTTGTATCCCAGTTGACTTCATCACGGCTGATTACAAGTGCTTTTCTTTTCATGAATCAAGTGGCAGATGTCCTTGCTGTCAGGTGTGCTTCCATGAATTCTATCTATGCCGGATGCAGGGGCATATTTGTAGCCTGGTGTAGTATCTGCAAGGTTGACCCTTTACCAGTCATGCTATCTGATGTTCTTATGTTTATTTTGACAAGGTATTGTAGAGGCCAGACCAACCTTCCTTATTAAAATCACCTGTTGTAATGATGTTTATAAAATGTTTGACTCATGTTTCCTCCCATACCATTTGTGATACCACTAAGGTACCTTAATTTGATCTTGACATTTCTCACGTACATCGTTCTAGCTGATGCATAACTGCTCACTTTGTCTCCTGACTTTAAAGACTATCTTCGTCATTGTAATTTGTTCAGTTCCTCGTGTGAATGAGCTTCAGGCACCATTGGTGCAACAGTGTTACACCCTCCTATGCTCCTTTTTTCCTGGATAAACTTGTGCTGAGGACTAGATGGGCTTCTTACCTAAAGCCTTGAATCCTTTGCATGTGGGGGCATCTATCAGCAATCGACCAGCATTCTTTACCTCCCTCAACCCTCAAATGAGGAAGCGAGGGAGCGAAGCCAAATGATGATGAGCATGGTGGCACCCTGAGTGAGCTCCTGGGCAACTGCAGGCCTTGGACCGGATCATGGCATTACTTTCCTATTTGCTTGCCGATGGAATAAACACCATGAATAGATGAGCCCCTTGTGCACTGTGAGGAAGGACAGATTGCTCAAGAAGTGAAGAAGTGGATATTCATCCTGAACACCCGGCTCCGATACGCAGTGGGTGGCCTCCATATGAATTTTGCCTGCAAGAGCCAGGACGTTGCTCCCATCTCCCAGAACATATGGACACTATGAATATCTTTCCATATGGCACTGAGAAGTATTCCTCATTGCTCTGGGTAACGTATCTCTGGGGTATGCAGAAAGAGCCTGCTGACAGCGATTAGTGGACATAGCCTGCTGTGACTGCTGGGATTGTGTGGCCCAGTCACCTTCATCTTCATGAAGGTGCTCTGAGTTGAGGTTAGATTCCGGTGCTGAGCTATAGGCTGACCTTTGGATGTTGGAGATGGGTTTTCTTTTCCCTTATTTTTCTTTTTCTCCTCTTACCGTTGTCCCAGCTGAGAATTACTGTAGTAGTAAACTTAGAAAGAGCACTGCCTGTGGCAGCCATCATGAGTAGGGTGGAGGGTTCCATGCAGCTCCAGGCCTACTGGTTTTGCCGGTGGATTCCAAATTGGACTTGTATTCCTGAGTTGGGAAAGATTCTCCATCCTAACTGACATAGCCCCACTGTCCTGCACTTTATATTTAACAGGCTTTTTGCAAAACGTCCCCCGGTGAAGTATACCATCTTGAGTTCATGACTAAGGGATGTCTTTTCCTCACTTCTTCCTAAACAATCATTTGGATAGCTAACATTAGGCCAAAGTATCACAGTAATCACTCCCTCGGTGCGTGCGCACTGTATTCATGTCTCGAGCTGAACATTCCAGACACCTTCTATTTTCTGAAACTGTCACCAAATAACCGACTCAGAAAAAATCTACTGTGGATTAGACCAGGGAGCAATAGTTAACCTCTAGTAACATGGACACCCAATTTAAAGACTTAGCCGATAATAAACTCTCTGTAGAAGCAGTGGACAAGGTGGTGGCCTACTCAATATGAAATCTAATCTCTACGAAATGATGTCACAATGTTCCAATAACTATTATTGTCATCGGAACTAAGACTGTATGATGTGGAGAAAAGAATGGATGAATTGCAGGATTGAGGGTCCCAGTATTTGAACCCTTTGGGAAAAAGTAATTTACCTTAAGGACAGGAGTAGATGGAATGACATGCATATACAGTGTTCCAGATCACCTGGAGAGTGATGACATAGGGCCTGATTTAGTTTAGTATAGGGTTAATCTGTCACAACGCTGATGGCTATCTTGTCCCTGAAAATCTTAATCCCAATATATCCCATGGGATTTCGATTTTGGCAAACAGGCTATCAATCACCATTATGATGGAGTACTTCTGCTGCCACTTTCTAAATCAGGCCCAAAGTGATCTTCCTCAGGTAATTTCTACGAAAGTTGCTCAAGATCAACTTCACTCGGCCAGTGGAATTTCAGAGGGCGAATAGGGTGAAGAATAGAAACAGAAAAATCACATTTTATCCACTGTATATTCTTGCATGTTTCCTTCTCCATCAACAAGCATTAGGCAAAAAACATGCCCCCTACATGTTTGGATCCCATTGCATCTATGTTTCCTCTGATTCCTCACAGGATACTGATGCAATAAGGAAACAGCTTTTTTTGCTCCATACAAAGCTATGCAAACTGAAGATAAAATAAAGACTGCTAAACCTGGCAGTGATGCTCTTCACAATGATTTGGCACACTGAAAACTATATGACATATTTTTCTTTTCCCTGTTTATGGTTACAAATTAGGTGAATCTACTGGGTTTTCAAAAAAATGAAGAAAAGGCACAAATTATTCTTCAGAAGAAACAATTTCAATAAAAAAGAATACAATCTTGAGCACTCTGCCAATAATCACTAATCCACTCCATTGCAAAAAGCATTGCCATGTTCTTTATTTGTAAGTAAAGGTTAGCAGCACCATATCTTTCTTGTTATTCCCACCACACACTAGCCAACATGTGCTTTGTCTCTGGACATTTGTATCCCAGTTGACTTCATCACGGCTGATTACAAGTGCTTTTCTTTTCATGAATCAAGTGGCAGATGTCCTTGCTGTCAGGTGTGCTTCCATGAATTCTATCTATGCCGGATGCAGGGGCATATTTGTAGCCTGGTGTAGTATCTGCAAGGTTGACCCTTTACCAGTCATGCTATCTGATGTTCTTATGTTTATTTTGACAAGGTATTGTAGAGGCCAGACCAACCTTCCTTATTAAAATCACCTGTTGTAATGATGTTTATAAAATACTCAATATGAAATCTAATCTCTACGAAATGATGTCACAATGTTCCAATAACTATTATTGTCATCGGAACTAAGACTGTATGATGTGGAGAAAAGAATGGATGAATTGCAGGATTGAGGGTCCCAGTATTTGAACCCTTTGGGAAAAAGTAATTTACCTTAAGGACAGGAGTAGATGGAATGACATGCATATACAGTGTTCCAGATCACCTGGAGAGTGATGACATAGGGCCTGATTTAGTTTAGTATAGGGTTAATCTGTCACAACGCTGATGGCTATCTTGTCCCTGAAAATCTTAATCCCAATATATCCCATGGGATTTCGATTTTGGCAAACAGGCTATCAATCACCATTATGATGGAGTACTTCTGCTGCCACTTTCTAAATCAGGCCCAAAGTGATCTTCCTCAGGTAATTTCTACGAAAGTTGCTCAAGATCAACTTCACTCGGCCAGTGGAATTTCAGAGGGCGAATAGGGTGAAGAATAGAAACAGAAAAATCACATTTTATCCACTGTATATTCTTGCATGTTTCCTTCTCCATCAACAAGCATTAGGCAAAAAACATGCCCCCTACATGTTTGGATCCCATTGCATCTATGTTTCCTCTGATTCCTCACAGGATACTGATGCAATAAGGAAACAGCTTTTTTTGCTCCATACAAAGCTATGCAAACTGAAGATAAAATAAAGACTGCTAAACCTGGCAGTGATGCTCTTCACAATGATTTGGCACACTGAAAACTATATGACATATTTTTCTTTTCCCTGTTTATGGTTACAAATTATCTGTAAACTACTGGCCCTTTGTGAGACAAAAAGTACTCATTATACATATTAAGCGTTTGGTGGACACACAGGTAGGGGCATAGAAGCTTTCTTATGGTTACAGAGAAGTATCATGGAGTTTTCCCTTCTGCAGTGCCGATATGGATTGGAGAGTAATTCAATCATGTCTAAAGGTACTTGCTTATAGATTGTATTTGTTTTCTTTTACCAACCCTTACAGTAGATAGACTAGGTTCATTTTAACACCTATATGCTATAATTTTCTATAACCTCCTCCCCTCTTTAATTTCCCAAAAAACGTGATATTGCCGTACTGTACATGGAATAATTACAAATGCCTCCCTTAAAAAAAAATTGAAAAATAAAATTTAAGCCCTTATGTGCAAATTTAATTTTGAATAGTCCAGTTTTAAAAGTACATTTCTTCCTGCGACAAGGCACATTTCCGTCTCAGTTTAATTGCTTGTGTGATGAAATTCAAGACTCAACAGCAAATCAGAGAGGACTCAAGATGCTGAAGAAAAAAACTAGGCCCTCCGTATGATTTTTAAAATGTTTGCCTCAGAAGATCAGGTGCAAAAACCGAGACCTATAGGAAGACTAGACTATAAGGTGCAAAAGAGCATAAAATGCTATTTGACTGTTGCAGCTCCTCTTCGCAAGCGTAGCAAGGTAAGGTTGGGAGCCAAGTGCTTGATGAGGGGAAGGTCACTAAAAAATGGATCTTAATACCCCAGAGCTGTGTGAGATAACATCTTAGCTCAGGGTCCTTAACTCATGTCAGATAGGAGCCATACCCATAGTAGTAGACAGTGGCACATATAATTGAATTATCACGGAGTCCAGCATTTTTGTAAGCCAGGCTTCCCATTTAAAGGCAATAATCTTCTCCCTTATCAGGTTTTTAATATTGAGGGAATCTTATCCACCCATCAAAATAACCACTCAGGCCCAGATCGTGCAGTGAATTTTTGACATACTTGAGCCAGGGAATGGCTTGCGTATAGCTTTGTGTAAGACGGTCTTTGAAAATACAGCAGTTAAAATCCAATTCTTCTGAGGTCCAAATTTTAATCCTCATGTGAATTGGGGCCAGGCCAACCCTGTCTTCCAGAAAGTCTGCTCTAGTCCTTACGGATAATAAAACTTGGGGTGGGCGTTAGGGATCGTAATAGTATATTTCAGAAATTATTTTCTGCCTGTTGTAGGGGCGCATTTGTTGTGTCCTTAGACTCCTGCTCCGTATGTGCCCACACTGAGAGCTTTACTTTTATACAGCGTAATCATTTCTGCTATTGGCTTATGCCCTAGGTTCCTGGCAGATCTAAAGATGGACTCACAAGAAGCCTCCATCCCCGGTCTTCTCTGAGTTTAGTTTTTCCCACTGCATTTTCTCATTAAACATAACGCCTAGATAATTAAAATCTCTCATCTTTCAAATCTCCTTTCTCGCAATCAAAAAAATTATTGACCGGGTAATTCTTGGGCATAAGTCATGACATAAGATTTCTTGGAGTTCACCTTGAGATTTAGCTTGTGCATAAAATGTTTAAAATCATATTAAAGTACTAGTACTGAGCGGGAACCTATTTTTGAAACATTAAAAGTAAAAGGTAATAAAGAGGTATCCAAAGCCTTAATATAAAATAAGAATAAAAAAGGAGCTAGGATGAAACCCTGCCTTATGCCTTTTTTTTTAATTATTAGGTGGCGTGTAATCTCCCTGTTGAGTATAGCAGAACTTCATTTGAGTGCTTTGGTGTAGGCTTTTTACAATGTGCAGGAGTACTGGATCAACCCCTTCCAGGCCTAAAATCTCCCACAGAAATCTCTGTCCACCAAGTCGAAGGCACAGGAGAGGTCCATAAAGGCCAACTGTATGGTCCCTCTCCTGGCTTGGACATATTTACCAACAATCAGGTATAGATTTAACGCTTGGTCATTCGTACCTAGTCCTGGACAGAACCCATATTAGGTTTCAGAAAAAATGAGAATTTTCTGCCGCAGAGTCTTCTAATTTGGCCAAGATTACCCTGCCAAAAATGTATCGAGCTATCAGATGGGCCTAGAATTTGAGGGGTGTCTTCTTTCTTCTTTTTTACAAATGGGAATTATTATAGATTCCCTCCATGTCTCAATGATCCCTCCTTAACCACCGCTTTGAAAACGTTTGTGATGAGGGGAGCCCAGAAGTCAAGGTTAGGTTTAAAAAGCTCAGCTGGAACCCCATCTGGACCTGGCACTTTCCCTGATGTGTAGCTTAAGAACGCCTTTCGCACTTCACGTACCAAAATCAACTCTCTAACTCTTAAGTGCTCTGAGGGTGAGAGACTCAAGAAGGGGTCTTAGATAAGCACTTGTTGTCTGCGCTGGAAAAAATATCTGTAAAATGCCTAACCCAATCTTGCTCTAAGATAAGGCATTCTGTGCCTGTGGGGGAATTTCCTGAAAAGAAAGGACAGTTAACAATTTACCAGAATACCTGGTTATCCTTCAAAAGGGCGTCTCTTTCCAAGTTGTCCATGGCTCTTGCCCTGATCTCTGCTTTCCTAAGCCCATCTTTCCCTCCTAACTGCTACCTGATCCCCGGGGACTGTGCTATTTTTGTAATGCCTTATAGGCTTTTGTACAGCCTTGGTTAAACCGGGATTGCATGTGATGCGGGGGCTAATTTGAAATTAGAGCTTCTGAGACTAATTTACCTATCTTACTGAAGCTACCACAAATATCCACTGGGTCGGCAGCGTCCCATAGGCAGCAGACAATCGCTGCCTGGTTCTTTACATTAAGATCCCTCTAAACTACTTTGGAGTTAATGTGTAGCCATTTTCTTTGTAGCCCCTTGATCAATGCATATGCTTGTGGGGGATTTGGCCTAGTAAGCTGTGTAACTCGCATTGGGAAACCAAAACTGATGGTTAATGGGTGATGGTCACTAATGGGCGATGAACACATCATAAAATGTTCCATTAATGGACTAAATCCTTTGAAAGAAGGATATGGTAAATCGTGCTGCCTTTTCCTTTCCTTACAAATGTTGGAGCGTCCCTACTATAAACGCTAGTAGTCTCTTGGGCAAAAAGCAAGTTATTAGCTAAAAGTAGACTTGTTAGGACTTCCCCATAAAGTGAATGCTGAAAGTGACCCAGATACACCTCCTGTTTGTCTCTGATTCCACAGACCAGAGACCCACTATCAGTACACTCAGCAATGTTAATATCCCTCACTCAAAGAATAGATACATTTGCAGGTTCTCTACCCATTAGAACTGTAATGGTACGGTTCAAATCCTCGATAATCCCCATTGGTTGGACATGAAAAAAATTATATTAAAAGCTAATAAAAATTATATTGCCTATACTAGGCGAGGATCATTTTAGAATTTTATAGTGAGAACTGGAGCACAAGATCTTAACACACACACAGAGCTTAATGAGGTGGAGACCAAAACCTTTAGACCCCCTTTTCCCCTGCCTGCGTTTGATGGAATTGTGGGGAACTAAAAGAGCACCCATCCAGAGCCAAGGATTCAGAGTCTCCTGGCAACAATCAATATGAAAATTGCTAATAAAAGATAACCACTCCTTATTTTTTACAAATTTGAATTCAGCCCTATTATGTTCCAGAAGAGTACCTGTAACACCCGATGATAGTTTCCAGGTAAGTCTTTTATCCCGGTGCCACAGCCTCAGCCTCCAGTGCCGGATTAATGTTTCTCAATGTGCTCTTTCAGGGTGAAATCTTTGTTAGCTTAGCTTAATCTTGTGGGCCTTTGCGTGAGGGCCGACTAATATCAACAGTAATTAGCCAAGATGAATTAGCATGATGTGGATCGAAAGTGGTCAGTGACGGATGTAACTGCTCTGGGGGGCACTCCGTCTCTGACAAGACTTGAACCTCCACGTACAGTGCTTGAATCGCTTCTTTGTTGCCAAGGTATTCAGTGTCCTTAAATGAGGCCTTGTCATGGTTCCATTTATCTGCTAGGACAGCCATTTCTTGCTCCAGGGAATGCAAGCGGGCGATGTTCTCCGTCACCGTCGGGTGGACCTGTGCCAAAGTGCTTTCAGTTTACGCCACTCTGCCAGTTTTTTTTATGATTGGTCCTACGTTAATTCACCTCCTGAGAAACTGAATCAACTTTGACATTCAGGGGTGCCTTAGTCTCTTTTATGTATAAAAAGACAGTCTTCAAAGAGGAATTATTTCAAGAGATTTGTTTCAAAATCTTAAGTGTTGGTTAACATAAAGATCCAACCAGAACCATATGAAACCTTCCATGGCACTGGCTAAGACATCAACGCTCCAGCATCATTGGGCCTACACCTGAAGTCGACCCATTCCTCATTCCCGATGACGCGGAACCCGAGGTGGGTCAATCAACGTCACTTCCGACTTTGATGGGGTTCATTCACCCCAGGTTGGATTCTGAACCTTATTATTATGGGTACGAAGATGGAGAAGGATTGGAGGGGTTGCTGGACCCTTTGGAATACTAGCTCGGCAACCCTGACTTGGACTGGACACAGGAATTAGGCGATGCTAGTGGCATGGATAACAGACACTGACATGCTTTCAGCTCATGCCACTCTGCCAGTTTTTTTACGATCAGCCCTACATAAATTCACCTGAGAAACTGAATCAACTTTGACATCCAGGGTGCCTTAGTCTGTTTTTTTGCATAAAAAGACAGTGGGGGTCATTACGACCCCGGCGGACGGTGGAACACTGGTGGTAATACCACCAACAGGCTGGTGGTGTTCCGCCTGCTTATTATGACTGTGGCACATTTGCCACGGTCATACCGCTGGTCCTGCCAGGATACCGCCAGGCTTCAGCAGGCAGCTCTGCCCTGGGGATTAAGAGTCCCCAACCGCCAGCCTGTCAATGGCGGTAAACACCGCCATGGAAAGGCTGGTGGTATGGGGGACTCGGGGTGCCCCTGGGGGCACTTGCACTGCCTTGCACTTAGCATGGGCAGTACAGGGGCCCCCTGGCACAGCCCCATCGCGCATTTCACTGCCCGACTTACGGGCAGTGAAATGCACGACGGGTGCGGCTGCACCCGCTGCACATTAACATTGCCGCTGGCTCTATTACGAGCCGGCTTCAATGTTGATGTGACTTTTCCGCTGGGGCAGCGGACGTAAACGCTGTTTCCATCCGCTGGCCCAGCGGAAAAGTCAAAATAGGGTGCCACACATACTGCCAGCACTGGTCTTTGACAAGACCGCCGAAGTCGTAAGTAGGGCCAGTGTTCCAAGAGGAATTATTTCTATGAGTTTTTTTAATTTTTTTTTATTTTTATTTTTTTATAACGTCAAGTGTTGGTCAACATAAAGAACCATATTAAAAATAGACTACCAAAACATAGTCATACATGTATACAAGAATCCATGCATAGTGAAATCTATAAATAAGAAAGCATTTACTTAAAGTTTTTTGACTTATAATAATGGCATCATCTTTTGTTTGGCACACAGAGCATGGCCAGCACCAACAATTCCACTACAACACTGACACTTACGCTTTCACATTCAGAAGATCCAAACGATCTGGGGAAGTGCACTGCGCTCCTATGCACATTAGTCCAAAAAGGTCAATATCCTCGTCAAGATGTACAGCAATGGACTATCCCGTCATATGTAGCAGTGATCGTAGTTCACCCAGGCGTCAGACTGGATCCAGAGATTTTTCTTCAAGCAGTACCATGGCACGCTGTCAGGTGACGTTGGTTGTCTCTGGGTCTGTTGTCATCATTACGGTCATCCATAGGCACCACCCTTGTGTCCTGACGTCTTTTCTGTGTCGAGGGATGTCTCTGAAGACTGGCTTAAAACTGTGCACCGCCTGTCACCATATGATGTCAGTGACAGACCCACACCTGGTGTGTTTGTGGTGTCTGGAGCCCGACCACGACCCAAAGTCGTGCTCTGACTACCGGGCTATGAACCTGGAGGCTTTGAGGAAGTGTTCCCTGAAGCTCATGGCAGCCCGGCTCTCAGCTCCACATCGCTCCTGGTCTTGTTCGAGAGGAAGGTCTTGAGACCGCTCACGGAGTGATCACCACCCTTTCTTGTCCCATTCCAAATCTCTGGAATGTTCAAGTCACAAGAGGAAGAAGTGGAAGAAAGCCAAAAGTTCTTCAACTTCATCCTGTCACTAAGCCAATACAAGGCGGGAAGAGTGTCAACGCTTGAGGCCTCCTCAGGAGGCTGTGCTTTGAAGAATGGAGTGCTGGAGCTACAAGTCACCTGAACATCCCTTGGAGGAGTAGGACGGGCCGTTGCTGCCGCAAGCGGACCCGCCATATTCTGAGGAGATAGATTTCACTGCCACTTCCGACCCGGAAGTGCAGCGTGTGGCAACCAATCCCCTTTCGCGTCCGGGTGACGAGGGGCAGAGGGAGCTGTTTCACGCCATCACCCGGCTTCAAAACCGGGAAGGATCGGAGGAGAAGGAAATGGCGGGAGAGTGGAGGACACTGAGTGGGAGCACCGAAATAGAAGACGGAGATACCGAGGACTGCAGAGGAAGCCACACTACGGACAGCCCAGCAGAAACCCATACCGACGACTGGACGACCCAAACCAGCAGCGCGGGAGGCGCCCCACCCAAGCTCCGGCCACGCTTGGGGAAAAGCGTGGCCCTTTCAGGTGCGTGGCTGTCATAAACCAGAGAGAGGAAGGGAATACAAACAAGCGCATAGAGGGAGGGGTGAAAGAAGGTTTTCTTCATTTTTGGTTGTGTATTTTTGTTTTTCTTTTCTTCCCCTCTTTCAAACGTAGCGACACTGTTTGATTTCAATGTTTGCAGTTTACTTTTGGTTATGTTGACCCGGTGACCAAGTCGGGTAGTTTAAACAGACCCGGAGGGTATATTTAAGTTATTATCAACCGACACAGAGTCCCAGGAGGAAAGGGGAAAAAACCCAAGGTGGAAACAGGGTCTGAGTAAAGACCTACCTCCAAGTACTAGTGGCAGTAACGTCAAAGAGGTTGAAAAGCGACCCCATAAGCAAGAGAGAGTAGCCAATGATACAGGGCAACCAGACAGACTACCTAAAGAAGAAAAGAATGTGAATAGTGGTGAGAGGTAAAGAAGACCAGGAAACCTTTATAGAGAAAACAAACTTGCACTGAAGAAGGGAGGACGAAAAAGAGCAGAGAAAGAGAAGGAGACAGCAAGTACGGGAAGCAGAAGAACAGAAAGAAAGCCAGACTGAGACTAAGAAAGAAAGGAGAAAAAAAGGCGGGGAGAAGTAGTGTCAAGTAAAGGACAGTCCACTTACCTGTGTCTGTTTCGCTATTTTCCCCACATGCGCCTCCTGGGAGCCGTGTAAAGAGAAGACAAAGAGAAGAATCAAAAGGAACGTTCATCTTCCACACGGGAAATACAGAACTAAGTGCAAATCCTTACACCTAATAAAAAATCACCATAATATCTGACCACTGGCTATTTGTCCTCATTTTGCTGCCCTGCTACAAGGAGATTCAAACAAGCCTTGGCAGCTGCAATAGACGTGGTGCACGGGGTTACTGTCCTGCGTGGGAAGGCAAAGGCTTACCTCCACCAAAGTTGGACAACTGGCAGAGAGGACCAAGAGGACTTCTCCAGACCACCACCAGTGATGCAGGATCTACGCTGCTCAGCAGGAGAGGGGATCCACGCAGCTGGTCCTCTCTTGTTGTAGGTGCCTGCGTATGGAGGGAGTGACTCCTTCACTCCAAAGGAGATTCCTTCTTCTTGTGCAGGCTGAAGAGTTGCAGTCTTCGGAGGATGCACGGCGAGGAAAGTGTTGCAAAACTGGCAGGAGCCCTGGAAACAAACTTGCTGAAGAGTTCTTTCTTCTTGGAGGCAGCTTGTCTGGTCCTGGAGGTTCCATTTGCAGTTCCGGAGGCCAGACGCCATAGCAGAGGTCGCAGAGGAGCCCTGCTGGAATCTTGCAAGCTGAATATGAAGACCCACCCAAAAGAGGGACCCCAAATAGCCCTTAAAGGGGGATTGGTCACCTAACCAGGTAAGCACCAATCAGGAGGAGGCTCTGATGTCACCTGCCAGGCCTGGCCACTCGGATTATCTCAGAGTTTCCTGCCAACATTGGAAACAAAATGGCAGAACCCAGGGACCCTCTGGAGGAGCTCTGGGCAGCACCCCTGGGGTGGTTATGGACAGGGGAGTGGTCACTCCCCTTTCCACCGCCCAGTTTCGCACCAGAGCAGGGACTGGAGGTCCCTGAACCCGTGTGGACTGATTTATGCACGGAAGGCACCAAATGTGCCCTTCAAAGCAAACCAGTGGCTTGGGGAGGCTACCCTTCCCAATCCAATCACACCTATTTCCAAAGGGAGAGGGTGTTACCTCCCTCTCCCAAAGGAAATCCTTTGTTCTGGCCTTGATCAGATCATGCAGCAGGAGGGCAGAGGGGTGGCAGCAGCTGGGCTGCCTGGAAAACCATGTAAGACTGGTGGTAGCAATGCTGGAGGACCTCTAAGGAGCCCCCAGAGTGCATGTAATCATACTTCCAATACTTGCAACAGTGTTGGGGGCTATGATTCAGACATGTTTGATACCAAACCTGCCCAGGTTCAGAGTTACCATTATGTAGCTGGAAATAGGTAGGGACCTATGTCCAGTACACGCGTGAAATGGCATCCCCTCACTCAGGAAGTCCAGGCAAATGGATCTGGAGTTTGTGGGGGCACCTCTGCTAGTGCACGGGTGCTCTCTCACAGGTACCTGCATCCTGCCCTCTGGACTGAGAGGGCCTACCATAGGGGTGACTTATAGTGACCTGGTGTGGTGACCTGTAGTGAAAACTGGTGCATGCACCCTTTCACACAGGCTGCAATGGCAGGCCTGCAGAAGCCTTTACATGGGCTCCCTGTAGGTGACAGGATAACTGCTGCAGCCCATAGGGATCCCCTGGAACCCCAATGCCCTGGGTATCTAGGTACCATATACTAGGGACTTACATGGGGGACCAGTATGCCAATTGTGGGGATAAAAAGTTACCACCGACCAAATTTAGAGGAGAGAGCACAGTCACTGGGGTCCTGGTTAGCAGGATCCCAGTGAATACAGTCAAACACACTGACAAACAGGAAATAACGGGGGCAACCAAGTTAGAAAGAGGCTACTTTCCTACAGACCGGGACCAGAGGTCTGTCCAGTCCACCCCTTACCTCTTGCAACCTCCAAACCCTCCTAGTCCATCCCACCATCTCAGACCAGTTGGGGGCAGGATCTGCCATCACCTGCCCCACTGGGAATGCATCCCAACAGACAGGTGGGTTTTACAAATAGTCCAAAGGGGCGACTCCTTCCCCTTTGATACTGCCCCTCCGGCCATGCATCTGTCATACAGCAGCTTACTGGAGGACCATCAGGAACTTCTCCGCGAAGAAGTGATGGCTCTCTTGGCCAAGGGAGCCATAGAGAGGGTCCCTGCGCCAGAAGTAGGTTGTGGTTGTTATTACCACTACTTTCTGGTGCCAAAAAAGGACAAGGGCCTATGTCCTATCCTAGATCTTTGGGCCCTCAATCTCTTCCTCAAGAAGGAGAAGTTCAAAATGCTCAGGTCCTGTCTGCCTTGGACCAAGGAGACTGGATGCTAGCATTGGTCTTGTAGGACACTTACTTCCATATACCTGTCTTGCCTTCCCACAAGCGCTACTTGCGATTCGTGGTAGGTCACAAGCACTTTCAATTTACTGTGCTCCCCTTTGGCCTTACCAGTGCCCTTCGGGTGTTCGCAAATATGATTGCAGTGGTTGCAGCTCATCTGCACAGGTTAGGGATTTCAGTCTTCTCCTACCTTGATGACTGGCTGTTGAAGACAAACACACCCCAGAAAGTCATCTCCAACCTTCAGACATCGGCAAACTTTCTACATTCGCTGGGGTTCACTACAAACATGTCGAAGTCTCACTTGACTCCTTCTCAGACGCTCCCTTTTATCTGAGCTGTTCTGGACACAGCCTGAATATCCTGGACTCGCTTTTCGGGAGGATAGGCCCGAAACTGCACTATGATTCTGATGTTTCAGCATCATCAAAATCCAGGATAGAAAATTACTCTGAGGCTGCTGGGCCTCATGGCCTCCTGTATCCTGCTGGTAACACATGCCAGATGGCATATGTGGGCTCTGCAGTGGGACCAGAAGTTCCAGTGTGCGCAGCATCAGGGGAATCTCTCTGACATGGTCCAGATCTCAGAGGGAACTGCGAAATACCTGCAGTGGTGGCTTTCAAATTTGGTCAGCGGCAGATCACGCTCCCTTCCCCAGCCTGATCTTACACCAGTCAGTGACAGATGCATCACTGCTGGGATGGGGTGGCCACATGCATGAGGTGGAGATCAGAGGCCGCTGGTCTCCGGCAGAGTCAGGATTCCACATCAGTCTTTTGGAGCTCCAGGCTTGCATTGAAAGCATTCCTTCCCTTTCTAAAAGGGAAAGTGGTGCAGGTGTTCACGGACAACACTGCTGCCATGTGCAACAAGCAGGGCGGTGTGAGGTCGTGGACTCTTTGCCAAGAGGCTCTGCGCCTCTGGACGTGGCTGGAACATCAGGGTTTATTTCTTGTGGTTCAATATCTGGAGGGCCCATCTCAACCCCCAGAGCCGACAAACTCAGCCTTCGATGCATAGTTGATCATGAATGGTGTCTCCATCCGGAGGTGGCGCAAGGCCTCTTTTAGTAGTGGGGAGAGCCTTGGTTAGATCTGTTCACCTCTTCCTAGAATGCGCAATGCCAGCTGCTTTGCACGTTGGAGTTTACAGGGCGGCACTCACACGACTGGGAATCAGACCTTCTTTACGCCTTCCCGCCAATACCACTTCTGTCCAGAGTTCTGAAGGTCAAGAACGGGCCCAAGTAATCCTTGTGGTTACTGACTAGACATGAAGGGTGTGGTATCCTGAGCTACTGAGCATGGCTACTGAAGGTCCGATCAGACTGCCCCTTTGGAATGATCTTCTATAGCAGTGGCAGGGAACTGTTCAGCACCCAAACCTGTGCAGTCTCCGCCTTCTTGCGTGGAGATTGAGCGGTGACAGTTTACAGCTTTTTACCTTCAGCCTGCAGTTTGTGATGTTATCTTGACAGCTAGGCATCCCTCCACCAAATCGGTGGCATACATTTGTGGCAAGGTGTTCCCACAACTCAGTTGATTCCCCTTTCTGCCCCTCTCTCTGTGGTCCTCTTGTTCATTTCTTTGTCCCAGCAGGGCTCTACTTTGGGCTCCCTTAAAGTTTACTTATCGGCCATCTTGGCCTTTCTTAGATTGCCAGTCCAACCTTACTAATTCAAGTCTCCCCTTCTTGGAAGGTTCCTTAATGGACTCACCCATTTGTTTCCTCTGACCCCATTCAGTATGTCCCAGTGGGATTTGAACCTGGTCCTAACTTAACTTGTGTGTGCATCTTTTGAGCAGTTGCACAATTGTCCCTTGTGGCTCCTAACAATCAAGACGGCTTTTACTATTGCCATCACCTCTGCTCTCATGAGTGAGTGAACTTCAAGCTCTTTCTTCCCAGCCATCAGTTTTATCTGTCCACCCTGACAAAATGGTGCTTCATACAAAGGGCTTCCTTCCTTCCTAAGGTTGTTATGCTTTTTCATGTAGGCCAGTCCATCACTTTGTCTACTTTTTAACGCACCCCCACATCCCTCTCATGAATGGGAGAGACTCCACCGACTGGATCCAAAAAGATCGTTGGCGTTCTACTTCAATCGTACTAAAGATTTCCGGGTGGATTATTATCTCTTTGTTGGATATGTGGGTGCGAAGAAAGGGAAGGCGGTGCAGAAGCATCTCATTTTGCGATCAGTACTACTCTGCATCAAAATGTGCTACGCTTTCGCTAAGAAGCACCCCCCTGGGGCTTGCATGCTCACTCCACCAGAGCAACTGCTGCTACCACAGCGTGAGCACGCGGCGTTCCTGTCCTGGACATCTGCCAGGCAGCAACGTGGGCATCTCTGCACAATACATTACTGCCTGGACAGTCAGGTCTGCAGAAATGGCTACTTTGGTAGTTCGGTCTGGAAGTACTTTTTAGTATGATCTTGGTTCACAGCCCACCACCGAGGATGGAATTGCGTGGGTATCTATTCTAAGGTAATGAATCTGCAACTAGAATTCTCTATTAGATAGGGAAGTTCCTTATCTTCGCTAACAATTTATGTGGTAGAGACATATTCCAGCTGCAGATTCCTTACATACCCACCCATCCTTCCTGCTTGCTTACTTATTTCTAGGGACAGGGATTCCCCTTTTATGCCCTTAGTTATGACGCACTAATTTCAGTGTTCTTCATCACTCTGCGCTCCTGACGAGGAAAGTTGTGAAAAGAAACTGATGTCAGTGCGCCAGGGTGGCGCCTTTGTACTACTGCAACATCATCACGGCGACCACAGCGCCAACAACTGACGCGGAGTCAACCGATGCCACCTGACAGCACGCGCAGGGGTGCTGTTCAAAGAGAAATCTCTAGATTCAGTCTGATGCCTGGGGGAAATTCTAAGGTAAGGAATCTGCAACTACAATATATCTCTACAAGATAAATTGTTACTGAAGGTCACTTGTTCATTTATGTTGTTACATTTGCTGCACCAGGCTTCTGCCAAATTACTGCTTATATATTTAACACAGGAATTAGTGTTCATAGACTCCTCTCACTTTGCAATCAGATAAAGAAAAGTAAAGTGAATTATGTGAGAATCTTGCTCGGGTACCGAGTGTGGAAAGGATGTAGGATATAATTTTTTGTAACAGACAACAAAATGTAAATATCTGTAAATTAACACATTCAGCAATTAGGAGAGAAAAACTAAAGCACATTTTGTAATTCTGAATTGTGATGGAAACAAAGATTTTAGTAGGATTCCAACAAAGAAGACACCACTTAGTGACCCACAAATGACATATTCACTGAAAGCCGATGTCCACACATTATTATTTGCATGCAGTATAGTTTTTTCACTAAAACTGTATGTCTGTGTAAATTTAGTGGCCATTTCAATGGAAAAGGTGTTGTCTGTGAATGATAGCATGCTGCCACATGATGCTTTAGTTATATTTAAAAATCGTCTGCTTTGTGTCCATTAAAGGTAGCTGAGTCGTGAAAGTTAGACGTTCTTAACTGGGTTCACAACTGGGTTGTGGTTCGTTCCAGAAAGTTTGGGAAGCACTGTTCCAGGGAAAGGTAACATTGGAAAGCTGAGAATCTTTCTCTTCCCAAAGGTACCTCTATGATTTGCATTGGAGCTCGGGGGCTGAGCTATGTGCTTGAGAACTGATCAATCTGAAAGCAGCCAGAGCTGAACACTTAAGCTGATTTCCCTTTCATGGTTGATTATGTCATCCCACATAACATGCTTATCGTCATCATCAGCAAACAAAAAAAAACACACTCGGACTGCAGGGAAAGCTATTCCCTTTACATCTGAAGATGGGAGCTGCACAGGAAAAATGCTGTGGCACCAGCTGTGTGTGATTTGCAGTGACCTCTGTCAGCAGCACCCTGTGGATTGCATAGCTAATGGAGAGGTTGCATCAATAACACCGAAGGAGTTAATGTAAGTTTGAGGTTTGTGAGTTTTTTCAGAAAAGATAGCCATTTAAGAACAGCAATAATTGCCTATCCTAGCAAAACTGGAGCTTACACAGAGCAGCTCATCCTGGTGGTAAATTCACGATGCATGGCAAAGTACCTCCTCAGACATTCCTGTATGTCTGTATGTGTTGTGATTTTTATAGAGTACAAACCTAGCTTGAGAGCAGTGGAGCACTGCACAGGAGGGGTGGCCACCAACAATATGCAATTATTGGGGGAACATTAAGGGTGGTGTGACTTCAACTTTTTTTCTGAATTGTAAGAGAATTAGTGCCGTTATGATATATATAGAGATGCTGTTTCAGATCCGGAGGGCATGAACAAAGTATGGAATCTTTTGTGCTTTTTTTCCTTCTTGCATTGCTTTGTCTCCAGTTTGGCAAACTCCAGGCTCCTGGTCCAGCGTTGTTCTGCAGATGTGGCTTGCTTGCCAGGTGAGCTTAGATCTTGAGTTTATATAACCAATACAGTTCATCTTGAGTGTGATCCAGGCCGGAAGGGCGAGCCATTATGGATCTTTTAACATGGGGTGATGTTTATTTGCCTCAAGCCCTTGATGATGAACCATACGTCGTCTTCATAAGAGGTTGCCTTGAAAGAATTCAGGGTATTGGAGAGGTCCGTGTGCCTGACTGATTTAAGGGAGGGCCTTTTTCTTGGTGAGGTTTCAGGGGATGACTAGAAATTTGGCACTGGAAGTGCTAATAAGGTTGGATCTGATTTTGTCAATCTCGGTGAAAAAGAGATTGATTGTGTTGCATTTCTCAACTGAAGCAGGAATTGTGGGTTTTGGGAGAAGATTAGTGCTGTGTTTGACATCCTTGAAGGGGTCTTCTGTTGATTGCTTCACCGATAGTGTGCTTGTAGTAAGAGGTGTTATCTATGATGATGAGGGATCAGCGATTAGAGGAGAGTGTTTTGAGTAAGTTGAGGTCATCTGGGAGTTCTGATCTTCTCCATTTGTTTTCCTTTTTCTTTATGGTATGCTTATTTTTGCTACGCTCTTGAGTATACAAAGGTGTTGATGGCTTCATGGACCAGGTTTTCAGTGAAACGTAACATTCAACATGAGTTCTCATAGAGTTGCTGTGTACGTTGAGGAGAATATGACATCAGCGTTGGGCTGAAAGTGTTCTGGCAGATTGTTTAACTCTTGGATTTTTTTCAGATGGATATCTTTTTTTTTTTTTTTTCCCTCTTTTCAGC
Organism: Pleurodeles waltl; assembly: GCF_031143425.1. Lineage (NCBI taxonomy): Eukaryota > Metazoa > Chordata > Amphibia > Caudata > Salamandridae > Pleurodeles > Pleurodeles waltl. Next base: position 1,258,413,716 of record NC_090445.1, on the reverse strand, counting down.
TGTCCAAGATGTTGATGTGTAGTATTTGTGAGGTTGAAGGCGGTGGCAAAATGATTAATCCATTCCAGGGTTGTCATTTGCACTGGAAATTTTGGAACAATGATTAAGTGAGGTCCATAGTATTGCATTTGTAGTTGTGTTGGATGCTATAACCAGCAGGGATGAGAATGTCCAGGATATGTTTGATGGAGGATGCAACCAAGTTTAATTTATCAGTGCATGTTGCTTTTGTCGGGTGATGAATCAAAATACCAGGTCACGCAAAGGTAATCCGATCAGCATGAAATGAGCTACTGTAAGTCTGTAGTTGTGTTTTTATTCTTCACATTTCCCATGGGCTGCCCATTTATATTGGATTGTGACCTGTGATGCAAGAAGTGTGAAGAATAAAACACAACTACAAATAACTATGGACTTACAGTAGCTCATTTCATGCTGATTGGCCTACCTGTGTGTGCCCTGGTATTTTGATTTATTGCTACACAGGACTAAATCTAGCTATAGGCCCTTCTGTTTCCACCTAGGTTGGCGGGGTGTCTTGCCGGGATAGCACCAGCCTTATGATGGACTAAATTTAGTTACAATCACCTTAATATTGGTAACGCATTGGATGTGTGTACGCTGTGGCATAGCCGCCTTTTATATCTGTTATTGATGATTCAGCGATGTCTGAATCTTGTATGACTACAAAGTGTGCATTGCTGGGCATTGAGTGTGTTGTGGAATGGTTTATCTTGTTAGAGGCAATATGGGCCTCATTACGACCCTAGCGGCTGGCGGTAAACTGGCGGTAACACTGCCAACAGGCTGGCGGTGTTCCGCCAGCTATTATGACCGTGGCGCTGTAGCCATGACCATACTGCCGGCCCCTCCACTATACCGCAAGGCTTCCGCCTGGCGGTCATAATCCCCAGAGCAGTGGTGCAAGCACCGCTGCCCTGGGGATTATGAGTCCCCGACCGCCAGCCTGGCCACGACAGTAAACACTGCCATGGAAAGGCTGGCGGTAAGGGGAACTTGGGGTGACCCTGGGGGCCCCTGCACTGCCCATGCAGTTGGCATGGGCAGTGCAGGGGCCTCTAGGCATAACCCCATCGCGCATTTCACTGCCCAAATTTCAGGCAGTGAAATGCACGACGGGTGCTACTGCACCCACTGCACATCAGCATTACCGCCAGCTCTATTATGAACCGGCAGCAATGTTGATGTGACTTTTCCGCTGGGCCAGCAGACGGTAACATTGTTACCGTCCGCTGGCCCAGCGGAAAAGTCGTAATAGGGAGCCAGAAATACCGCCAGCACTGGTAGTATTCTGGCGCCCGCAGCCTCGGCGGTCTTCTGTGAAGACCGCTGAGGTTGTAATGAGGGCCTATATGTGTCTGTGGCTGAATATGTTTACAAAATGTGATGTGTGCCAGGCACATGATAACCAGGGGCAGGGATGTTGGTCCTTCTAGTCCCTAATAGGTGCAAACAGGGGACACCCATTGTCTCTGTGTCTGCTTTAGCTTGGATGTCTGGATGGTGAAAAGTCGACTAAAGTAGGGTAGAAGGTAGAAAATAACAGATAATAAACATTAATGTAGATTCCTTTAGAGATGGATGTTGGGAAATGCAGTGATTGCACTTCCTGGAAAGATGGGTGCTGAGAAACCTTGAGCTCTCTCTCTATTGAGATGGATACAGGGAAGTTTTGAGGCACACCCTCAAATACATTGTGCATGATCTGTTTCTGAGACGAACTCCATTCAATTTAGGCTGCTTCCAGAAATCTTTCACCCAGTTTCTGTTCTTAATACTGCCGCTGATTAGACTCAACCATTTTATGAAAGGGCCTTCTTAGTAAGTCAAAACACGCATGATTTGTTTTCAACGCACAATGCCTTCAGATGTCCTCACTCAGGCATGCCCTTGTTCTTTTTGTGAAGCAAGATTTTGGGTAAAATCCTGCCATACTATTACACTCAAAACACAGGTGGTAGTGGTACTGTGTGTGTGTGTGTGTGTGTGTGTGTCTCTCTCTCTCTCCCTCTCCCTCTCCCTCTCCCTCCCTCCCTCTCTCTCTCTCTTCCTCTCTCTCTCTCTCTCTCTCTTCCTCTCTCTCTCTCTTCCTCTATATTTTAATTCGATGATCGAATGATTCACCCAGCTGTTGACCTCTAAAGCAGTGGTAATCAGAAATAAATCAAATTTTCTCTGTAAAATATAGAAATGGAACCTCTCTGAGCTATGTTTGACCTTTGGACTTTCACAAATGTGCTTTTAATACTGATAGAGACGAACATGCTATTGGAATTTCCCTAACCCTAGATTCTCCTAAGTGCAGATTATCATCTTCCATGACCATGGTGAACAAAGCACTACCAATCAAGAGTTACATGTTTTGTGGAAAGAATCGCCTCTCAGGCCCACAAGTCTGCAGTCAACTTTGATTGAAGCGTTTTAGACATTGACATTTTGAAAGAAAGTAATATTCTATTAATATTGTCCATTTCTGTTCTTTGTTCTGGCATGTAAAACTTGTTCACATCTTAGTGGTGCTACTGAATGATGGCACCACTACCAAAAACATATTGTACTGTTGAAAAATAGTAGAACCCTTATGCTGTTCTTTCTAGAGCCTGCTCTTTCTCTCATAATCTACTAAAGAGCATATCTTTGCAAAACACCCTACCACATATTAATATGGATCTTAACTGAGCTATTAATGCTTACCTTAGTCTACTATATTAGTCCACATCTGCTGCTAACAAATAACAAACATGATGGAAGTCAGAAGGTGCCAAAGGGAAGTGAATGTATGGCTTTCAAGTCCAAATGCTTTGTTGGCCAAAGCCGGTTTGGAGTCAGCTAACCAGTTAAAATGTCTAAATTTGTTAGTATACACGTGCTCTGCCTGGTGGTGTAAGGAGTTAGCTCAAATTGAGCTATATTCAGTTTGTTTTGGGTTGTTTTGGGTTGAGAGAGTAAGACCATCTTTCCACATGCATTACTTAGGTTGGCTAAAAGGTTAAACTCTTCTTGTTGCTATAATCAGTTGCTAAAGTTGTTAACATTATTTGACTTATCAGACAGCAACATCATTCTTACTGCTGTTGCATTTCCTTTTCCTTAACACACAAAATATTTTGATTTATTTTTTCTGAAAGTTTGAATGTCTTTGTAAAGTTTTGTTTGACTACTTTTAGTGGTCAGGTTCATCTCTATAGTTGTTTTTTTCTGTATTGTTGCCTTGTCTTTTAGTATTTTGTGTTAGAAAAAGAAATAGAAATAAAATAAATGATATAAAAACAACTTAAATGTAAAAGACACAACATGTTTGAAGTTTCTGCTTACTTCATTTGTTGCTAGCAAATAAGCTTTCCCCAGTCTTGAGTAAAATGAAATTTCTCGGGCAGCCTTCAGTTTGGTGTAATTACACATTCAGGTCCACCAATTGTAAACAATTGGGCATTGTACTTTACATAACTGCTAATACAGTATCAATGCCATTAAGTACACACGTTTTGGAGTATTTTTCATTGGGTAATATATTTGCTGTATAGGATTGATGGCACTGCATATTGTCCGTAAAGTAGTAAATCAGATCCCTGGTCTACTGTCTTGATCTCACATCGATAATTTCTTGTTTTTTTCTGTTTAGATTCTATATGAGAAGCATTGAAGAAGTCAGCAAGGAAGCTTCATTGCCAAACAGTTCTTTAGCAGGAGAAGGAGATTCTACAAGTGTAAACCAGGGCATTCCACCATGGCGTCCAATCTTGAAGAAGATTTCCGTCCTGGCTTCTTGTGTCTTCTATGTCTTCTTTATCTCCATTATCATCTTTCCCACACTTTCTTCCAGTATTGTCTCTGTGAATACTTTTTCTGGGAGCATATGGACTAACAAGTACTTCACTCCCTTAACGTGCTTCCTCATGTACAATTTTGCTGACTTGTGTGGCCGACAGGTCACTGCCTGGATTCAAATTCCTGGACCAAATAGCAAGTTGTTTCCTGCTGTGATACTGCTGAGAACTGTGTTCATCCCCTTGTTTGTCTTCTGCAACTATCAGCCCCGTGCTCACTCAGATATTGTTCTTTTTCAGCATGATGCGTATCCTGTGATTTTCATCTCACTTGTGGGCCTAAGCAATGGTTACTTGGGCTCTCTTGCAATGATCTATGGGCCCAAGGTTGTGCCCAAGGAACTGGCTGAAGCTGCTGGGGTTATGATGACTTTTTTCTTAAACCTCGGCTTAGCACTTGGGTCTGCCTTTTCTGTTATTGTTGTGCATCTGATTTAAAAAATGTATTTGGAATACTAGATAAAGATGTTTTAACAACCTAAGAATCTGCCTGGTGGGACAACATCTAATGAGTGGAGATTCTGCCCCTCTACTCCTGAGACTAAATAGAAGGGTTCTTTACTGTATAGCACGAAATAGATCTACTTGTAAAAATGATTTTTATTTATAAGAATTTTAAAATCCTTAAGGTTGTTTCAGATGTTTTAAGATTCAGACAGTATTTTAAATAACCACTGAAAATGCACATTCCATGTTAATGAATGGGAAATGCCTTATGAACATAATTTAAAAACAAAATGTTTTTTTTATCTTAAGAAACAGCAGAAAGTGTGTAAAATGGATTGAAAAAGCTTCAGAACTGTTATTGACAATGCCTACGCTTCAGATTTTTTGACTGTTAGTACATGTGATAGAAAAATAGATATTATCTTGTGAATTCCTCTTGACACTTAAATGGTTATGATCGTGACGATAAAGTAGGCCCACAAGTAAATGAGATTGGGTATGTTATCTGCCGTGCCACACACCAGTGGATCCTGGTTAGCAAATTTTAGGTTAGTCAAATTTATTTACCAGCATTGTCATGTTGGGAGAATGCTGTGACACTTTGTGGTTGGTGTTTATTTCACACACAATCATATAGAAGAGATCCTTAGCACTTTAATAAAAGCAGGAAGAAAGGATGGCAGTACTTTGCAAAGTGGGTCATGCACAGGCCCACTAAACAACATGTTTCTGATACAGACAGTATTATAGCAGTTACTCCCTAGTGAGATACTGCAGGTAGAAATTTCATATTAAAGAAAGAAAAAGAAATGGATCGCACTTTCAATGGGCCACGCTTCTTACTTGAGTTGTGTGTGCGTGTTCGCCACCACACTCCTTTAGATGGAATATATAAACAGGCGTTAACCTTTTTTTTTATTGGCACTCCCATTTCTTTGCAGGATAATGCCATTTCTTACATCTAGCAAACACTATTGAATGGATATTTGATAGTTGTCAAAAGGCTCATCTTGAAAAGTGGGGCATAATGTCACCTTCATCGCACAGCGTCTCTTGTAGTTGCCATGAGTCAAGCGAACCACAGCAGTGCAGTGTCACAGATTGTCATATGAATCTTTTCAGCTGTGCTCAAACAGTAAATGATCAAGTTGCAGTTTGTTATTTTCATAATTGAGGACCTTCCCTATATGCGAACTGGCAAACGTCCTTCCTGAGGTTTAAGGGTCAGTTTGCAATCGGTTACCAATTAGTTCCCAACACTCACTTAAACATCAGTAATCTCTAAAAACACCTGTATTTTAATCTAACCTTTTCCTCATATTAGTGTATTATTGATAAATATGGGTTACTAGCACAAGGACATACCCTATGTCATATACTTAAGGCCCGCCCACTACAACAAAAACTACTACAACACAAGTAACTATAACTCATGCCTTTGGATAATTATAACTCACTCCCCCACCATGCACTGTTTTCTCCTCCGTAATTTGATTGAAAATGTTGCATTGATATTATCAATGGTGTCACAACCATATGTCATGAGTGATATAATATGAGGCATAATTACAATTTCTAACCAGAATATTGCTTTAACCTTTGTTTTTGTTTTTGAAATTAATTTCTAGGTTTTTTTTTAAACATAAAGTAATATTTTATCACCATTTGTAAAGGCTACCCCTCTGTATCTGGTGTGGGGATGGCCACAGGGTCTGGCCTATGACCAGGCACCGCATCTAACCTCTCACAGACACATGCCGTTGCACAACATTTCGTTGTATGCAGGGATGGTCGGGGGCCAGACCCCCCATCCAATTCCTTGCAGGCAGCCAATCCCAAGCATGCTTCTGGCATGCAAAGTGTGCAATTGATCTTGCAAGTCCAGGCTACACTCAGGCCGACTTATTGACTTTACCTAGTCACAACACCAAAATATAAAATGTTAGCATGTTGTCTTGTCTCAAAGGGTGCAACACAAAAAGATGATGGATGGAATGCTGAACATTGTGAAACACATTCCCCCCAGTCACAGATTTGGGGTAAATCCATCATTTTTTGTTTTTTTTGTGCTCACCCCTTCACACCAGTTCGGACCCAGCCGTATGCAGATCAGTTTTGACCCTGCTCCCCATGAGAACAGCCCAGCCCGAACTGCCAGGCAAGGTCAGGTCCTCCCTGGACCGGAAACAAGCATCCTGGGACTGGTTTCCAGGTATCACCCCTTATCAGCCGGGCTAGCGTGAATTTAGTGCCACAGTGAGCATGAGACCCACATCTGGGTATACCCTTCCCAATTAGGGTAACTATAGCAACCCAAATTGGCGATATGCTGAACATTGTTAAACATTCACCCCCAGTCACAGATCTGAGATAAATCCACTTAGGAAAAGGGGGAGGGGCAGGGGGGTAAAATGTGTTTTTCCCATGCAGTTTTACACAGGAACTAACAATGAAGTACTATAAGGGGAACCACTCAGATAGGCCTTGCCCTGCGGGTTGGAATAGCTAGGTATGATATAAAATCTTTCTTCGCATTTTAAAAAAACATGTACCTTATTTTATATTTTAAAAACAATTTAGAAATTCACGAAAAAACAAAAGTTAAAGGGATGTTATAGTTGGGTGAAAATGTCTGTCAGTTAAATAATACCATTTGTAAACTACAAAAAATAAATTCACCAGTTACAGTTTTTGAAGTAACTATAACTTGCGCACTTGCCCTGCACTGCCTATGGCCTCACATACTGCATCACTCATGACATTTTCTATGATCACATTAATAACATCACTAGTGACATCCGAAATGACATAATTGTGCATGGCAAGTACGCATGTTCTATCAGTAAACTGTAACTGGTGAACTATAGTGTTGTTGTTTTTTTTTTTTTTTTAAACTTGGCAGCTTTATTTACATATATATATTTTTATATATATATGTGTGTATGTATATATATATATATATATGCAAAAAAGAATAGAGAACTCTGGGTAGTTCCCAAGTTTAGGTGGAGAGCAGCTCTAGTAAGGAGCACCTTGCAACACCAGCGACACTCTAGATTTGCTCACCTCAAATGTCTGTTTATCTAGCAAAGTTTTTAAGCATTGGATCAGCACAGTGCTATCCACGCCGAGCTAGATAGTGACAGTCTTTTGCCATTTGTACAGCAAAGTCATTAAGCATAGGTTTGACACAGTGTCAACCTTGCCGAGCTGTAAAATGACAAAAGCCATTTACCACTCCAGGCACAGAATTACAGCTCTGGACTGGTAAAGTATTGTCCAAGCCAACCTGGAATGAGTAAAAACAACCCCTGACAGGTGTTTCGCTCTCATTAGAGTTCATCAGAGAGGTTTAGCTTTGTCCAGACACAAGGGAGCACCCAGTATAAGTCAAAACAAATCCCTTTCAAAGTTAAAGTGACACATAAATTATGCAAAAAAGAATAGAGAACTCTGGATAGTTCCCAAGTTTAGGTGGAGAGCAGCTCTAGTGTGTGTGTATGTATGTATATATATATGTTGGATGGCATGTGTAGCTGCAGATACACATGCTGTGCACATCCTGCCATCTGGTGTTGGGCTCGGAGTGTTACAAGTTGTTTTTCTTCGAAGAAGTCTTTTCGAGTCACGAGATCGAGGGACTCCTCCCATTTCGGCTCCATTGCGCATGGGCGTCGACTCCATCTTAGATTGTTTTTTTTCCGCCATCGGGTTCGGACGTGTTCCTTTTCGCTCCGTGTTTCGGATCGGAAAGTTAGTTAGAATCTCGGAAAATTCGTCGGTATTGTTTGCGTTCGGTATCTGGTTAGTTACAACATATCGACACCGACTTTAGAAGAGCTCCGGTGGCCCTTCGGGGTTTTTCCGATCCCCCGTCGGGGCCTGGTCGGCCCGGCCACGTGTCTCTTCAAGGCTGATGGAACGGACCCCTTTCCGCTTATGCCCAAAATGTCATAACAAGTATCCATCAGCATCTGGTCTGTAACTTGTGTCTGTCTCCAGAGCACAAGGAGGATACCTGTGAAGCCTGTCGAGCGTTTCGGTCGAGGAAAACATTAAGAGACCGAAGAGCGAGAAGACTGCAGATGGCGTCGGCGCCGACAGGACAAGGGCGTTTCGAGGAGGAAGAAGAAACCTTCTCCATCCAGGAATCGGACTCGGACGAGCTCGATCCCGAAGAAACGCCAAAAACCGTGAGTAAGACGTCGAAGCATAAAACTCACGAGAAGACAACAAAAGCCCAGGGGACGCCACCGCCAACAGGCCATGGCTTAACCCGAAAAATAGGTGACCGATCATCGGCACCAAAAAAGGGCGTGCATGTGGTGAAGTCATCCGACTCCGGTCAAGATACCGCCACACAACAATCTCGGGCCCGAGACAGCGGCTCCGAGCAGACTCGGCACCTAGACAGTGGCACCGAAATGGTTCGGCACCGAGACACCACGACGCCGAAAATAAAGAAGGTTTCCTCGGAGCCCAAAAAGGCGACCGAAAAGATTTTGATTCCGAAACATCCAGCCTCGGAACCGAAAACAGGTTCCTACACAGAGGAACAGGGATTGTCCTCCCAGATGCACCACTGATGCAATCCCCGACTCATACTGCAATGAGTCAAGATGATCCCGATGCATGGGACCTTTATGATGCTCCTGTATCAGATAACAGCCCAGACTGTTACCCTGCGAGGCCGTCGCCACCTGAAGACAGTACATCCTACACGCAGGTGGTCTCAAGGGCAGCTGCTTTTCATAATGTCACCTTGCATTCAGAACCAATTGAGGATGACTGTTTGTTTAATACACTCTCCTCCACTCATAGCCAATACCAAAGCTTACCTATGCTCCCGGGAATGCTAAAGCATTCCAAACAAATATTTCAGGATCCTGTTAAAGGCAGAGCCATAACTCCAAGGGTGGAGAAGAAGTACAAGCCACCGCCAACAGACCCTGTTTATATTACGCAGCAATTAACACCAGACTCTGTGGTTGTCGGGGCAGCTCGCAAGAGAGCAAACTCTCATACCTCAGGAGATGCACCACCTCCAGACAAGGAGAGTCGCAAATTCGATGCTGCGGGTAAAAGGGTTGCAGCACAAGCAGCAAACCAGTGGCGTATTGCCAATTCACAAGCACTTTTGGCAAGATACGATAGAGCTCATTGGGACGAAATGCAGCATTTCATAGAACACCTACCCAAAGAGTTCCAGAAAAGGGCACAACAAGTGGTAGAAGAAGGACAAAGTATCTCCAATAATAAGATACGGTCAGCAATGGATGCAGCTGATATGGCTGCAAGGAAAGTAAATACTGCAATAACTATAACAAGCCGTGCTGAATATGCCCTTTAATGAACAGCAGTTGTTTGGGCCGGAAGTCGACACTGCTATTGAAAAACTCAAAAAAGATACTGATACGGCAAAAGCCATGGGCGCACTCTACTCCCCACAAAGCAGAGGCACATTTCGCAAAACACAATTTAGGGGAGGGTTTCGAGGTCAACCTACAGAGGCCACAACCTCACAAGCAAAGCCCACTTATCAAAGCCAATATCAGCGGGGAAGTTTTCAGGGGCAATATAGAGGGGGACAATTCCCAAAAAATAGAGGGAAGTTCCAAAGCCCCAAAACACCTCAAAACAAGCAGTGACTTCCAAGTCACACATCCCCAACACATAACACCTGTAGGGGGGAAGACTAAGCCAATTTTACAAACATTGGGAGGAGATAACAACAGACACTTGGGTACTGGCAATTATCCAGCATGGTTATTGCATAGAATTTCTCAAATTCCCTCCAAACGTCCCACCGAAAACACACAATATGTCAAAACAACATATAGATCTTCTAGGACTAGAAGTTCAAGCATTGCTACTAAAAGAAGCAATAGAATTAGTACCAAAACACCAGAAAGGAACAGGAGTTTACTCTGTACTTTCTCATACCCAAAAAAGACAAGAGTCTGAGACCTATATTAGATCTCAGAACATTAAATACCTACATCAAATCAGATCACTTTCACATGGTGACATTACAAGACGTAATCCCACTGCTCAAACAACAAGACTACATGACAACACTAGACCTAAAGGATGCATATTTCCATATACCGATACATCCTTCACACAGAAAGTACTTAAGGTTTGTATTCCAAGGGATACATTACCAATTCATGGTGTTGCCATTTGGAATAACAACTGCGCCAAGAGTTTTTACAAAGTGCCTGGCAGTCGTAGCTGCACATATCAGAAGGCAGCAAATACATGTGTTCCCGTACCTAGATGATTGGTTAATCAAAACCAACACGCTAAAAAGGTGTTCACAACACACAAAGTATGTCATAGAAACCCTCCACAAACTAGGTTTCTCAATCAACTACACAAAGTCACACCTTCTGCCATGTCAAACACAGCAATACTTAGGGGCGACAATCAACACAGCAAAAGGGATTGCCACTCCAAGTCCACAAAGGGTTCAGGCATTTCACAATATAATACAGGCCATGTATCCAAAACAAAAAATACAAGTCAAAATGGTGTTAAAACTCCTAGACATGATGTCCTCATGCATAGCCATTGTCCCAAACGCAAGGTTGCACATGCAGCCCTTACAACAGTGCCTAGCAACACAGTGGTCACAGGCACAGGGTCAACTTCTAGATCTGGTGTTGGTAGACCGCCAAACATACACCTCGCTTCAATGGTGGAACAGTATAAATTTAAACCAAGGGCGGCCTTTCCAAGACCCAGTGCCACAATATGTAATAACAACAGATGCCTCCATGATAGGGTGGGGAGCACACCGCAATCAATACAGCATCCAAGGACAATGGGACACTCACCAAAAACAGTTTCACATAAATCACTTAGAACTATTGGCAGTATTTCTAGCGCTGAAAGCATTTCAACCCATAATAAGCCACAAACACATTCTTGTCAAAACAGACAACATGACAACTATGTATTACCTAAACAAACAGGGAGGGACACACTCAACACAGTTGTGTCTCCTGGCACAGAGAATATGGCATTGGGCGATTCACAACCACATTCGTCTAATAGCACAATTTATTCCAGGAATTCAGAATCAGTTAGCAGACAATCTCTCTCGGGATCACCAACAGATCCACGAATGGGAAATTCACCCCCAAATACTGAATACTTACTTCCAGAGTTGGGGAACACCACAAATAGATATATTTGCAACAAAAGAAAACGCAAAATGCCAAAACTTCGCATCCAGGTACCCACAAGATCAGTCTCAGGGCAATGCGTTATGGATGAGCTGGTTAGGGATATTTGCTTACGCTTTTCCCCCTCTCCCACTCCTTCCATATCTAGTAAACAAGTTGAGTCAAAACAAACTCAAACTCATACTAATAGCGCCAACATGGGCAAGACAACCTTGGTACACAACACTACTAGACCTCTCAGTAGTGCCTCATGTCAAACTACCAAACATACCAGATCTGTTAACGCAACACAAACAACAGATCAAACACCCAAATCCAGCATCGCTGAATCTAGCAATCTGGTTCCTGAAGTCCTAGAGTTCGGACACTTAGACCTTACACAGGAATGTATGGAGGTCATAAAACAAGCTAGGAAACCTACCACTAGACATTGCTATGCAAATAAGTGGAAAAGATTTGTTTATTACTGCCATAATAATCAAATTCAACCCTTACACGAATCTGCCAAAGACATCGTAGGATACTTACTACATTTGCAAAAGTCAAAGCTAGCTTTCTCTTCCATTAAGATACATCTTAAAGCAATTTCAGCTTACCTGCAGATTACGCACTCAACTTCTCTATTTAGGATACCAGTCATAAAAGCATTTATGGAAGGCCTAAAGAGAATTATACCACCAAGAACACCACCAGTTCCTTCATGGAACCTCAACATTGTCTTAACACGACTCATGGGTCCACCTTTTGAGCCCATGCACTCTTGTGAGATGCAATACTTAACATGGAAAGTTGTATTTTTAATTGCCATCACATCTTTAAGAAGAGTAAGTGAGATTCAAGCATTTACCATACAAGAACCATTTATTCAAATACACAAGCATAAAGTAGTTCTACGGACAAATTCTACATTTTTACCAAAAGTCATATCACCGTTCCACTTAAATCAAACAGTAGAATTACCAGTGTTCTTCCCACAGCCAGACTCTGTAGCTGAAAGGGCACAATGTACTACATTGACAGAACAAAACTAATTCGGGAAACAAAACAATTATTTGTTGCTTTCCAAAAACCTCATACAGGAAATCCAATTTCTAAACAAGGCATTGCTAGGTGGATAGTTAAGTGCATTCAAACCTGTTATCTTAAAGCAAAAAGAGAACTGCCTATTACACCAAAGGCACACTCAACAAGAAGGAAAGGTGCTACCATCGCCTTTCTAGGAAATATTCTAGTGACCGAAATATGTAAGGCAGCTACATGGTCTACGCCTCATACATTTACCAAACACTACTGTGTAGATGTGCTAACGGCACAACAGGCCACAGTAGGCCAAGCAGTACTACGAACATTGTTTCAAACAACTTCAACTCCTACAGGCTGAACCACCGCTTTTGGGGAGATAACTGCTTACTAGTCTATGCACAGCATGTGTATCTGCAGCTACACATGCCATCGAACGGAAAATGTCACTTACCCAGTGTACATCTGTTCGTGGCATTAGTCGCTGCAGATTCACATGCGCCCACCCGCCTCCCCGGGAGCCTGTAGCCGTTTAGAAGTTGATCTTGAACATTTGTAAATTTGTAAATATATTACTTTAAACTACATTATGTACATGCGTATTCACTCCATTGCATGGGCACTATTACTAGCATACACAACTCCTACCTCACCCTCTGCGGGGAAAACAATCTAAGATGGAGTCGACGCCCATGCGCAATGGAGCCGAAATGGGAGGAGTCCCTCGATCTCGTGACTCGAAAAGACTTCTTCGAAGAAAAACAACTTGTAACACTCCGAGCCCAACACCAGATGGCGGGATGTGCACAGCATGTGAATCTGCAGCGACTAATGCCACGAACAGATGTACACTGGGTAAGTGACATTTTCCATATATATATATAAATATAAAATCCAAAAGTTAAAGTGGAGTTACACATAACTGACATAAGTATAATTTGCACCACCATAGATTTCAGATGTCATTGGTGATGTAATATGTGAGGTCATAAGCACAGCATCATAGTGGTGCAAGTTATAGTTATGTCAGTTACATATAACTGGCGAATTTCACTGTTTTTTGTTGTTGGTAAACTCAAGCATTTTTTCAGTCAACGTATTGTGCACGCGAGTGGAGAGTTGGCCATAGGGACAGCCCTGTAACCACCAGACCTTGCTTGCAACCCTCTGGGAGAAGCCAACTTTCGTCCACGCCCGACCTTCAGCACATTCAGACCTACCATTGTAGGGACATAACCCTGATGCCCTATTCAGTGCCCATATCATCATTCATATCCTACTGTATATATGTGTATAATATGTAACTGCATGTGGTTGCTGCCTGTTTACTGAGATCTTGCACCATTACAACTTTGGGGTTTGCACTACTTATCCGTAGTGCATGGTGCACATAATTATTGCCTTATTCTGTGACAAATCATATGTCATTTAGAAACATCTTCCATTTGAGCTACTATATCAATTAGAATTTGGGAACAGTCCACGGAGCATCTCTATCTTCAGAGTATGTGCTGGTCTGATCACACACTATTGACCGGCCGAACCACACATAAACTTCCCCTATAGTGTAAGGTTTTTTCAACGAATTACAGACATGCCATTAGTGAATGGTGCAAACTGTGCCCGCATGCAGATTATTTGTAAATAGTATTATTTAGTCTGCCTTCTTTGCCACACAGTCCGTTCCTCTTAAAAAAAAAAAAAGAATAAAAAAAAAAAAAAAAGTAAACAGTACTGTAGAATTTTAAGACTCAATAGACATAAATTTGATGGAGAATATGGCGATTGAACGTGTCTGATCACAATGCTCTGTTGTTATTGAAATAGCCATGAAATGTTCTGGTACTGTTTAGGTACCAAATATTTGCATTTACTGGTGGCATTTAGGGCCTCATTATACCACCAGCATTGCAGTGACAGTCAGACAGCCATAACTGTGGTGGTCTGACCTCCACATTACAACTGCGGACCCACCAGGAGGCTGCCGTTTCTGCTTGGAAAATTGTTCCAGATGGCTTGACAGTTGTCTTAGTTATACTCAGCCAGGACAGCGCTGCCTTGCTGATTACAATTCACCTTACCACCATCCTTTCCATGACAATCTGTCTGCCATGGGAAGACTGGAGGTAAGGGCGTGCTTGGTGGGGTCACAGGGGCCCCCTGCACTGCCCATGGATGGCTGCTTGGCAGACAGTGCATATTCTGAGGATGCTGTGTTCTACGGTATTGACTTTGGCTCCCTTAAAAGAGCCGAGGCCAGTATTGTAGCACTGTTCCTGCAGGTCATCCCGTGGAAACATTGTAATACACTTGGGGGGAAAGAGGGGCAGATCCCACTGGTATGATGGTGGGGCCCTCCCCCCTGCTTTGGCGGTCCACTTTTAGGACCGCCAAAGTCATAATGAGGCCGTCAGTCTGAAGTGTGATTTAAGTTTTTCACTATCTTTTCAGTTTGTAACTATTTTGATAGGGCGATGCGCTTTCAACAAAGGCTTATTGCCAAAATCATCAAGCAGCCTGGATAAAGTGACAACAGCAATCCTTGGTGTGCCAACTTCTGTTTCTCTAATGGGAGAATTTGCCCCATTTTACTCACATAGCTCAACCATTTCAGAAACCTAACATATCTGTAAGACTCCTACTCACCATCCCTTCCTGAAACTTAACAAGCATTGGCAAGCCAATAAGTTTCACCTATGCAAAATCTAGTGGCTTTGCCCAATGTTTGTTTTTACATGGCTAAAAGTGTTTCATTGCGGCCAGCATTGACAGCGTCATACTGCTTTTTTTCCATTGAAGCCATGTTGCACCGAAGCTCAGCTGCTGTGCATCATGCAAACAAATTGACTAAGCCAACAGATTTTGCATAAGCAAAACCTATTGGCTTTGCCAGTCCTTGTTATTCCAAGACTGCACACATGCCTACAGTGTCATTGATATAAATAGCAGTACATTTTATTCACTGTCTAGATGAAGACACATCTCTTCATCATTCTTTATAATCAACACATCACAAAAACTAAAAGCTGAAAACAATAAAAAAAAAATACAAAAAAACAATCAATCAAAAGAGAAGTCGGCAGCCTTGCACAGGAGGAGGAAAGTTAAAGATTGCCTAAAACATCTCTCAAGAAAGTCAACACAGTAGAAGATACACATTTAAAAACGTCAGTAACGAAGCAAACTCAAACGTCTTCAAAATGCTTTGGTTCAGTAAGAGTATGAAAGTGCAGTCATTACTTTGAGAGTACGATAACAAGAAGGAACTACGCTGTAGAATGTGAAATATTACATACTTCAGATGATGATACAGAGCATAATTAGTTGTGCAAGTTGTGCTGATTTTGCTACAAAAGTAACAGTCATAACATTTCTCCAGTAGTTTTTTCTTTTAATTTTTTTCTTTTTTATTTTTTTTATACATTATTGGTCTGCAGAGCTTGTTTATTTGTTGAGTGTATCCTTACAGTAGTCACTGCAGACAATAAAAGTGTGTGGGGAATATAGAGCATAGGTCTCTAGTAGCCTATTCAGGGTTTGCCGGTTAGGCGGTTGCCTCATGGACATAGAGGGTGAGAGTGGCAGTTGGGTGTGTGAGGGAGTTCCCTTTGCTTCATCATATGACCACCTAACCCCACCCAGGTAAGATGATACTGCCTGGGCAGACTCAACCTCGTTGTTAAAAGAACTCTGAGGGAGTGCTGAAATTTTATCTTGCTGGATAAGTCAAGAGATCCAGTTGAAAGGTGTGATAGATAATAAAATTGCCTTACAAATCACCTGTTTGATATAAGAATTTAATATAGGTGTTTGTAGAGAAGGTTAAAAAAACAGTGGGGACACCTTTGAGTTTAATGATTCAAAGTGTCTTAAAAAAGTGGGGACCAACATGTTTCTACCCGCACTAAGAGCCTAAACGGTCTGGGGCATTGCATTCTTCAGCGTCAAGGATCCCTAATACGTGAGGGGCTAGATCGATATGCTAGACAGTGAGCAAGTAAATATTCAAATGCACACTGGGCCTACCTGGTTATACTCTAGAGGTATGGCCTAAAGGAGAAACAATATCAGAGTAAAAAAAAAAAAAGTGAAATATATGTGCCACATCACTGCACACAAAGGTGTAAACATCATGCCGTAGGTAATATACATTTATGTGCAATTATTACTATGACCATAGCATGGGCTGCTAGCTCCTGTTTATCTTACTCTATGTATACAAGGCGGATAGCCTCTGGTTTGGGGACATGCGTAGGGGAGTTACCCCTTATAGTCACACTCTATGAAGGAATAGCAGTTTTAAGTCAGTGTGGGGAAATATAGGTGGAAGGGCGGGATTGCAAGGGCATAAACAATACTTTTTCTCTATATCCCCCACACACTTTTTGTGTCTGCAGTTCCTTGATGAAACAGGAGTCTGTGTGGGGTTGTATTACTCCCAGTACTCTCTTTTTGTGTCATAATAATCCTTACAGTAGTCACCAATATATAGCTTAGTTACAAGCAGCACATAAAACAATAAATAGCCATAGAAACGGGACCGTACTAAATATCACTGTTACTGTGTTTTTCACCCAAAAACAAATCACTTTTCTTTAGTGTTTTGCCCAGGTTGGGATTTTGTTTGTGATTTATATACCATTTGCCAACAGACCTTCTTCAATCGTAAAACAAGTTTAATGCAAAAGTGATTGTTTTCATTTGGCCTCACTGGCTTACTGGGACATCTGCTGTAGTAAACCACAAGAGGAGTGCTCCGTATTGCACACATTGGTGAGTTGCAAGTATATGTTAAGTACTTGGAATGCTCTGTAAACGGTGCTGATTAATTTGTTATGGACCATAATGTGTATCTTTAGCAACACAAAAGTATGATGGACGGAGTGTTGAAACTTTTCAAGCATTCACCCCCAGTCACAGATCTGGGTTTAATCCAACGTTATTTTGCTCACCATGCCACCCCAGTTTGGACCCAGCCGTATGCAAATCAGTCTTGACCTTGTTCCCAATGGGAACAGTCCAGCCTGAACTTTTTTAATTTTTTTTATTATTATTATTAAAATTGCTCTCATGTACAGGATTTTCATTTTCATTCTTGATAATAGGAAAGCACTGACAACCTGATTGTCTGTTACCTAGTGGAAGCAAAGTAACTCCTTGACGTTACCCTGGAATTCAAATGAACAGTCATGTCACCTGATCGTATGAAGGTTGAAAAGTACTGTCATATCTTTCTTTTTAATTTTTTGCAAGTTCCTATTGTAACGTGAACTTGAATCAAAGGTATTGGAGCACTTTACCTGAGCGCCAGTTACATTACACAAGGGCGCATTCATTTTTGGCATGGGAGATTAAATGATTTGCCCAGAATAATGGGGTGTTAAGACGATGCCGAAACTCGAGGCTGGTTCCCCAACTCTAAAGTTGGCAGGTCTGGCCGTTACGCCACATCGTCTGCAAAGTCACCCACTTACTGTGGCACTAACAGCTGCCAGCAGTGGAAAGTGGCATCTTCACACAGTCTTTTGCATGTAACCTTTGTAGTTTCAAAAGCATGTTTCATGAATGGTTGGAAGCACGTGGAAAAAACAGCTGTTCTTTTCGCACATTGCTGAACCTCGCAGGGACTGGTCCATCTTTTAGGTTGGGATTAAATTCAATGTAGCAGAATTTCTTACACCACACAATCTAATTAACAATATCAGGTGAAAAGGTTACCCCAGTTTTGTCTTTTGCACGAAAAGCAAGAAAGTGGGAGGTACCGTGCAACCAACCAATGGTAAGTAATAGGCGGGCTGTACGCTCCTTTTAAGATTTTCTTTTAATTATAAGAGATTTATTCAAGCACAGTGCAAGTGCTGTGCAGATGTAAACTAAAAACTCCTTACTACCTCTATAGCCCAACTATCACTCATTAAACCTAAAATCCACTTATTACCCCTATAGCTAACTGTATTTGAAACCTAAACACCCTTAAAACCATATTACATCACTGACACCCCAAACACCCTTACTACTTCAACACCACACCTATACCTGAAACCTAAAAAAACGTATTGCTGCATACACTACCAGTCACTGAACCCTAAAAACTGTTCCCCTTTACGCTACCCATCCCAGAAACCTGAAAATTCCTTTCTCACCTTATACGCTACCCATCCCTAATGCTTAGTAACCCCGTGCTTCCCAATATCTAAACCTGTCCATCACAATGCTGCTACCGCTAAATCTCACCAACCAGCACCAACCCTTAAAGCATTAAATGTATGGTAAATCTAACATATAACTTTAGAGTTGTGGTAAACTCATTCTTATAGTGCTATAGTGGATCCTCGTAATGCATGTTTTCTAATGATGCACTTTTAACTGGATACTAATGTTTTTTTGTGAGGGGCTTCATGCCATTGTTCTGCTGTGTTAAAAAATTGTGATTACCATTAACATTAGTTGCATGTCATAGCTCACCTCGCGTCATTCACCATACTCCTCCTCATGCTTGTTGCATTAAAATTTCTTCAGCTAGCGGTAACAATCAGTTTGAGGCAAGGTAATAATTGGGTCTTGAAAATAATGTGAATAAATCAGTGTTGAGCAACGTGCAAGACCCCGAATCTAGAGCTTAATTTTAAATAAGGAGTGGCATCTATGTTTTTTAAACTTCAAAACTTGTATTACATTGGAGACCACATTTTATAAGCAACTCTTTGTGTATTTAGAGGTCCCTTTCCAGAATGCATTATCCTATATTAGAACATTGGAATGCTGGGGGCTCCATTGAAAACAATGGAGTGCTGCGGGCTTTTACTGGCCGGTAAAAGCCCGCAGCGCCAACATTCCAATGTTCGCTTTGTTCACAGCAACAGCTGTGAACAAAGCCTCACGGAGCCCGAGGGGATTTTAATCCCCTCGGGCTCCGTGAACATTTTTTTTTTTAATAGAACATTCTGCCCTGTGTGGCAGAATGTTCTAATAGCCTTAGAACCCGCCGTAGCGGGCTCTTCCGGCTATTAAAGTCCCTCTCCCTTGTTAACGCGGGGAGCGGGCCTTTAATAGCTGGTAGAGCCCGCTACGGCGGGTTCTAAGGCTATATTATAGTTCACAATACTGCAGACTCTCTTGTAAAGTGCAGAAAACCATGGTAACAGTACCTCTGACCTGGTGAGCAAGAGTGTTACTTGAGTTGAGCCAAAGAAAGTGAAAATCTTAAGTGCTCTCAGACTAATATTTCTTTTCACCAATAGTATCACAGCTCTCATTTGTAGGTTATGGGCTTCAGTTCCACGATTTTCTCGGTTTATGCATATAATCCCTCCTTGGACCGAATGGAATGGAAGAACACTGTGTTGTTTTGCTTCCACTAGTCAAGATAAAGTGTTGTTTTACATTAAGATACTTGGAATGTGGAATTGACTTCAGACACAATTATCATGACTGTTAGCATTGTCCAAAAGTAGTCTGAATCAGTCATTTAGAGCAGTTTATTTGTTAGAGTACTAGTTTGAGTTGAGTAAATAGAGACATATATGCCTTTTTCCAGCACTCCAGCTTTATATAAGTAAATATAGTGAATTGTTCTAGCTTAAGTCTTTAAAGGCGGTGCATTTCTCCGGTGCCCCTGCTTTGCTGCAGTAGTTTGCTCAATAAAAAGAGCATGGTTGGTGAAAACAAATAGCCAGAAAATTGAAATGATTCAGAACAGCACAGCATCTCATGTTTTTTTGTTTGCCAGTCTCCTAATGCGTCAAAGGATAAACCACTTACAGTAACTGGTATCTTATGACCACAGAACCTCTGATATGCATTTAACGACTTGGTCTCCTGCAAGAGAGCACAATGAAGATATAAGATTTTTTGTTTATGTGTTAAAGGATCCTATGCTTTTTTTCAGTTTAACATTGTTGTTTTGATGATTACATTTTGTTCCGCTTTACTTTCTTCTGCTACATATTGATGAAGTCAGAACCCTAAAATTATTTGGCAAATTACTGTTATCCAGTATTGCTCCTTCATGGTAATTGCAGTATTCTTAGCAATGTTTACTCACTTTTTTGCTGTGAAGCCAGTGAAAGAAAATGTTTGTGAATTTGTATTGTACATAAATATTCTCCTTGGGCTAAACTGCCATTTCAGCATTATTTCTAATTTTGGAGTCATTTCCCTAATGGGACGTTTTTTTAAACTGAAAACAAACTCACAAAGATGAAATTCTGTTTAAATTGCCAGCTGGACAACTGAGTTTTGTGTGACCCTAAAAATTGACACATGCAGTGTCCATTCCATAGATATTTAAAAAAACAAAATAGGTGAAGACCTTGCTGATCTTTAACATTTTTCAGGTTTATTTTAAATAAAAGGAGACAGTGAGGTGAACCTCAAATATTCACTTTAAATACAACAATAGTTTGGCCTCAGAAAGATGGTACCAAGAATAAGGCTAAGAAAAACAGATTGCCAGGCAACCTTTAAAATCCTGCTGTTATTACCACCCCGCTTGTTGATCAGAGAAATGAAGTAGGGCAAAAACTGCAACCACGTTCTTGAGTACATGAACACAAGCATTCATTTGTATAATCAGTTTATTTTGAGTATTATGTGAATGAATACAGATAAAAAGGCACTCCTCATTGACTTTAATTTTACTCTGAATACTGAAATGTTGGACACTTTTAAAAGAAAATATAAAGTGGCATGAAATGTACATATAGTAAGAAAAAAGGTATGCTACATAAATAACTGAAATAGATTTTCAGCAAGTGAACATAAAGTTAGTTAATGGAAGGATATAACAAATGACTACAGTAGTACGAATTTATGGTTCAAGTATATTTAAACACCATTCATTAGCTCTAGTCATTTATTCTTAATAGTAAGGATTACTGTCATTTTAAAATGCTTGAAAATTAGGTTAGGTCCCCTTCCGAATGTACTAGTGTGAAAATTGCATACTAACAGACCAATTTTTATTTCTCTAGAGTATTTTGTTGAATTAAACAAGTTATTAACAACGCTAACATTTTAAAAATACTTAAATATTGTCACAAAGAAGATCAACAATTTTTTCAAGACCTCCTATTTGTCATAGTTTTATCAACATTTTTTTTGTTCAGTTTGGAAAGAAGGCCATATGAGAAACTGAAATGTTCTCTTTTCTTCACCAGGCCAACATTCTACATGGTCCAAATGGTTGTTTCTTTGTTGTGTTCATTATCTAATACCCTAAACTCAGAAATACAGTTACAAAATTTCTCGTTGTTGTTCATACCTTTTGTCATTTATGAATAAATAAGCTGTGCCTAAAAGAGATAACCACACTGTTGGAGCTCATCATTAAATGACTTATTACAGATTAGGGTGCTTTGTGATGAATCATTTTTATGGGGTTATTCAATCATGGTTACAAACATGTATGTATCTACAACTATAAAGTGCTAATGGGCCTTAGCATTGGTGGAAAAGTACTACAGTACAGTACAGGACCTTGGAAGGCCTGTACTGATTGTAGGGGAAAATTAAAAATTATGTTTTTCTCATAATCACCACCAATAGGCTGAGGGAAAAAGAGTGATTGGTGAAAGTATATCCCTTCTTTTTCCAGCTGTATTTCTTTTTTATCTTCAGCAGTCCATGCGTTAACCATTGCTGATTCATATTGCAGATCTATGTTTATCTCTTTTCTTAACAATTCCTTTACTTGCTTGTGGGTTAGGCTTTAATGTGGCAGTGGTTGTTATTTGCTAATGCAGTTATTTACAGGAGCATGACGTTACAGCAAAATTACATTTTTTGTAATATGAAAGTATTGTAATTATCCTTAAACAGACAGTCTCAATTTGTAGATCCGAAACTCCAGCTCAAACACAAGCTTTTTAAAAAAGTGCACTATGGCATAAATCTAGTATGTTGAGTTTATCAATTTATTAACCTATCATATTTTGTGTTTTACTAAATGTCTGGTTATGGTAATGATAATGGCCCTCATTTCAACCCCGTCCGCTATGTTGAAACCGCCGGGCGGCCGACAATGCGGCTGCACTCCCGCGGGGCCTATTTGGAGATCCCCGCTGGGCCGGCGGGCTGAAACCTGGTTTCCACCCGCCAGCCCAGCGGGGATCTCGGCCGCAACACAGGAGCTGGCTCCAAATCCAAATGGAGCCGGCGGTGTTGCGGCTGTGTGATGGGTGCAGTTGCACCCGTCGCGCTTTTCACTCTCTGCTATGCAGAGAGTGAAAAGCTGCATGGGGCCATGGCAGTGGGCTGCTGCACTGCCCATGCCAGTGGCATGGGCAGTGAGGGGCCCTGCGACCCCCCTTTCTGCCAGCCTTTTCATGGCGGTTCAAACTGCCATGAAAAGGCTGGCGGGAGGGGGACTCGTAATCGCCTGGGCAGCGGGATTTAAACCGGCGGGACTAAAGTGGCGGGAAACCGCCGGTCCCGGTGGTGCGACCGCGGCGGAAGTAATTCTTCAGGAAGCACCGCCAGCCTGTTGGCGGTGCTTCCCTCAAAACAGCCCAGGCGGTCAAAGACCCCCAGGGTTGTAATGACCCCCAATATTTTTGTTGTGCAGTTGGCACATATTCAAAAACTGTTTGTGGATAGCATGACTTTAACATCTGAGAAAGAAATCTAATTTCAAATTAATTGTTTTAGACATCATAATGTTTCAGTACTTGGCTTATCTTCAATTGGCTAACCCTCACTAGTACATTTGATTAAAGCTTTATTTATGATTGTTGCACTGAGTGCAACTATCTGCCTTTATTGGCCATTTGCTTGCAATGTTTGAATCACAAATGTTTTACAATGATAAATGTAAATGTACTTTTCCTGGAATGGTTAGTATAAAAGCTTAAACTGTGCTTCAGTGCTACTTGTTTCGAGTGTTTGCGTAAATGAAGCAGAGTGCATGTAATGTTGTGTCCAAGAAAATATCATATAGCGAGGAGAAGCTGCTAGAATGAGAATTCTAGTCTCTTAAGTTTCCGAGTCAAAAATTTATACACGTCAGGATTGTGCAATGTCATAATGTTGCCTTGAAAAAAAATAACCGCTGACGCTTAACACAAGCCAATCGCACCATTGTGGTGGCTGGGTACATCATATTATTAATGTCACCAGAAGTGCAAACATATCAGCATGCAGGTAAAATGAATCAGTGATTTGATTTTTATATTAAATCTTTGAGTTCAGTTTGGCTAGGAATGCAAGTGTTGCCGTTATTCTCAAACGCACAGACATTTAGATAAAGGTAGGTATAACAATTGAACATTACATTTTATAGTTTGTATGCTCTGGTTCAAATGAAGGGATACCTGGTTGAGTTAAGTGTGGTTTCCTGAATTTAATTGTAGGTCTTGTTTATTGCGAGATAAACTATGGTAATAGTTTAGAGGGAGCTACTTAACTGTTGAGAAAGTAACTTAGATATAAGAAAGTAATTGACTGATGTTATTTGCAGTCAGTCAGTTCTGTCTTTGAATTTGCAGAATTGAACTGTTTCTGTCAACATATGTGAAGGAGGCATAACATCATGGCTTGTTTAATGCCTTGATGCCATTGAACATTTATAATGGCATGATAATAAATTAAAAGGCAAAATGTCAAGACAGTTTGAAATTCTTAGAGATCCTCAGCTTTCAATATTGGACTACAAAACCTATTGGAGTACAAAACCTATTAACCATTATGTTTTATGTAACACATTTCAAAAACAGACATTGAAGACTTCCACTTGATGAAATTAGTAACTTGAGGGAATTACTTCATTCAAGGGAGTAATGGTATCTCTTTGTGTTGAAACTGAAGGTGTCTGTGCAAGAATCATATGCAATATTTAAAATAGAGGATAACAATATTGTATTATATGTAACACCTGTGTATATGTAAAATGGATGGACAGTAATACTGGCATAGTCCACTGATGAGAGATTTTCTGTGCTCCACCACACTCCTGTGTAGCAGTGTCCTATCCATCTTTTCTGATCTCAGTGTGTGCTAATTGCCCACTTTTCTTCACATTTAGTTCAGTTTGTACCAGAATAGTTAGTAATTCCGGGCTTGACAATCCAACTCCTCATCTATGCAGCTTAATACTTTGGCAAGAGTGAATTAAAAAAATGTTGCATCTTATTTTGTCAACAAAAGGCTTTCCTCCTTTTAGGGTTTTCTAATCTATTGTTCCTTGCTTATGTCTAGCCAAGTAAGGACTAGAATTACAGGTCTTTAGCTCTTGCCAAATCTGTTAAAACAACCCTGTTAATATTCAAGATTTTCAGAAAGTGTATTAGAGCAAGAAGTTTGTGATGATTGCTGTTCTTCTTCTAAAGATATTGTATCTTTTTGCTATTGTGTTTCTCTTCTTTGTGTTTTCATTAAAATTCCCAATGTATCCTTGTCACTTTTAAAATATATTGTAATAAAAACGTAGTGCAAATTATAAGAACATTATGGCTTTGTAGTATAAGGACATTATGGTGCAAAGGCTTGAGAGTTGTTGTAATTGGAGTACCCTTACATTGGTTACTAAAGGTTCAAGACCGTATTTTTGCAAAAAGCATAGTGAGAAAGATACTCGGGTTTCAAAGTGAAATAAAGATTTTATTGATTGACTTTTGAGTGAAAGATTTTTTAACATTGAATTTGCAGAGAGCTTTAATCATATAAAAAACAAATGAACAATACAATAAAATAAAAAGGGTGCATTTGATGTTGATGACCATGACGGAGGGTAACCTAAGACCCGGAAAGGGATGGTGGACTAATTCCCTTTACAATATGCCTTTACTATACTAATTCGGGTAGATGCTGAAACAAAAAAATAAACTACCGAATTATGGTAAGGTTCTAGTTCACAAGTATCCAAAAAAGTAATTGCATAGGTGTTGCATGTTATAAACAAGAACTAATGGAGGATTAATTGTGAGAAGTAATATAGAGTTAAGAGGCTCAATATAGTAGTCCTCTATCTCAGTTTATTTTTTTATTAAAAAGTCTGTTTTTGTTGAGTATGTTTCTGGGAGACTGTGTAAAACATTTTGTCCTAAAGAAGGTGGAAATATACCACAAGATCCAGCAAAACCCATTGACGTATTTTGCTCATGCAGGATCCGATTTATACTGTAATGTGGTTGATGGTTATTCCAGCAAAACACAACGTATTGTTCATGGTTATAGCAGACCAGCAACACGGGTATAGATCTATATGTACTGTCTTGTGTCTTCTCCCTTTTTGCAGTTTATATGTAGCTTGGAAATAGGTGTTTTTTGTTATTTGCACCATATTTGTGGGAGGTGGCAGATTCATGTATTAACTGATGTTGGGGATCAATAAACCTCCCTTTTCAATGTTGTGGGGTTTTAATATGTGTAAATACCATTGTATAATGGATTTAAGTATTTTGCAATAATAGATTGTAATGCACAATGTTTTTATAAGATTAAATCTCTGTGCAAATTCAATGTGGATGTTGTATGTGGACATGCAAACATTGCTGAGTGTTGTATATAAGTTTGAAAGTAAATAAGTTTGAAAGTTTATGTATGCTTAATTGGTTTTCCCAAGGGGCATTTGCATTTGTATTCCTTTTGACAGGACTGCCTTATCACTGGGCACAAATGCTTCCCTCTAAGAATGCATATTTTGTTTGTGTAATAATGTTACATATTTTGCTCACATTATTTTTGTAATGAGGAGGCTTGCGCTGCATTTGGAATTTTGTCAGTTGTGTGTGACACAAAACAATAGTATGTGGTTTATGGTTCCTGCGGCTTTGTTTGGAGAGCTTGGTCTCCAAATAAAAGCTGATAAAAACTAAGCAGGAGAATACTATGTTAGAGCTGTGGTTTGGGACATCAAATTGGACTAGAGAATACAAAAGGAAAGAAGGTTGATAAAGTGGGAGTGAGGGATGAAGAGATGTATTGAGAGAAGGAAGAAAGAATGTAGAAATGGGGTAAAAAATGGATAGATGGATATGCGTATTTATGGTGGGATGGATGGATGGAGAGAAGAAATAATGGAGAGTAGGAAGGCTGTACAAGAGAATGATTAATGGCTAGAGAGGAAGAATGGGTGATGGTGAAGAGGATGGATGAAAAAGAGAGTTTGGGAGCAGAAAGAAGGATAGATCAGTTGGGAGAGGGAAGGATGGGTTAGCAGGGAGAAAAGGAAAGGAGGCAGAAAAAAGAGGGTTGAAATGGTGAATTAGATGCAAGAATGGCAAGAAGAACTGGTGAATGGATAAAAGTCATAAAGATAGAGCAGTGGACAGTAGTAAAGACTGAGAAAGGGAAATGTAGGATAGAGAGAAGGAAGGATATAAGAGAAGAGGGAAAAGGACTGACAGAAGGACATAAAAGAAAGATGATAGAAGGGGAAACAAAAATGGAAAGATGAAACAAGAAGAGAAAGTTGGAAAGGGTGGAAATGAATGAGGATGTGGAAGTGTATTTTATTTTATGTGGAATCCATCTTATCCTGATCACGTTTGTGATATTGAGTGATAACAAGACCTGCAAGACGTATCTAAGGTCACATGACCTCGGGTAAATTATTGTACTCTGCTGAACAGCCTGTAATACAACGCTTGCACAAAAACAATCTCAAATGTTATGCATTGCCTCGTCTGGCCGGAGATAGAAATAATTTGACATCAATAAACATTTACTGGCAAAGACCCGGGGACCTACCTCTGGTTGGGAGGGAATTGTGCAGAATCAACATATTTACGTATGTACTAGGACCCCACCATGGGGCATGCAAGCTATTCCTATATCACACTTCTATTACGAGTTGCCATTTCATTTTGTTTGGTTGGATAGTCTGATGATTTTGTAATTTCTGCCTTTTCGGTCAATATCATACTACATATTTTGGTATAATGCTGAAGTCATCATTATGTCTGTTTCATAATTGGATGTGTATTTTCATGCCTTTTTGTGGTTTTCACGAATAAAAGTTCATTTGAACATCCTGCAAATTGGACATGCAGCTGTCAAGTGTTTGTCCCTGTGAAACTTGACAGTTGTATGTATTTCTTTAATTGAGGTTTCAAAATGAGAAAAAAAAGAAATGAACTAAAAAAACAAAGCTGATAAAAGATTGAAACAAAAAAAGAAAAAAGGTGTAAAGTAAGTACATTGCGAAGAAGAACAAAGATGGACAGAAGGTAGGATGGAAAGAAATACATTTTTAAAAATGAAAACAAGGATGGGAATGGACAAAATAAGGAAAATGTGGAAGGAATGGCAAGACCGATGAAAAGAAGGAAAACGAGGGGAACAAGAAATTAAATGTAGAAGTAGTGCAGAAAGAAAAGAAAGTACTAAAGTGGGAAAAACAAACATGACAGGAAAGCTTAGTGGAAGATGAAGAAAAGATAGATTGGGGTTATCCCCTCCCATTATGGGCGGTGTGGATAATCTTCGCCATGTGCACCATAAATGTATCTGAATAGTTCATGATTACCCCTTTCCCACTTCCTGTAAAACATGTAGCTTAATAGGCCAATTTATTTGAAAATTGTTGTGTAACATGTATAATATCCATTTTATTGAAAATTTTATTTTGAGTTTGTGAGCACTTTAACAACTTGGAGCAATATCAGTCACTAAGGTAGCTGTTAATGAGTTTGATTCTTTCATTCATGTGTATGTAAAACTTTCTATAAAGCTTCTGTCTTTTTTGCCAAACTATCCAAGATTCGAGTTATAACATGCATACTTGGCCACATTGTTTTCAAATTTCCCTTGGTGGGGCATTCCTAAATGAGTTGTGTTCACATGCTTCATTTTCACACTTAGTTCTATTTGGTGTGAAGAGGATGGTTTCCATTTGTCCATGGCATTGAGGTAAAGGAGGTACATCTTCAGTGGATTTTATTTTTCATTTACTTTAAAAAGTATATTGGCAATAATATACAGATCCAAGACGAGCTCTGGACTGTAACCCTTTCTGTACTACTAAAGTTTTAAAAACAATTCCCTTACCAAGAGCAGCAGGGTCGAGGATTGTCAAGAGACACTTAAAATCATGGGTTTTGTGCAAAGCTGTAAAACCTTCTCATTATCCGTCTGCTTTGATCATATTATTGGCATTATTTGAATAAATAAAATTAGAGTTTCGACCGGACCGCTCACAATTTGATGATACGTGATAAGCCTAGAAGCGCATTGTACAATAAACAGGAGTTGCCTCTAAGAGGCATAGCCCATCAAGCATAGGATGCCTGGGTAGAGGGGAGGGTTATTACGATTCTTCTCTCAACCTAACTTTGTAGTGATGTCACCTCCCAACTCGGGTCCCAGACACGGTTTCACCATGCTATAAAAAATTGTAAAGTACTGCACCAGTTGCACATTCAGCATGAGACTTTGTGGGTTGAGGGACGTAGTCACTGCTGCCATCCAGGGCATTACTCCAAGGGCAATAAATACTTTGCGCAGTAATGACCTACATTATGCTAATAACTTAATAACAGACAAAAAAGTGCATGAGTGCATTGTACAATATGCATGAGTTGACCTATAAGGCCAACATGACCAAACACACATGAAGTACTGGTGCGAGCAGTAAATGCAAGGCTGTTTTGCTTTCAGGTTACTACTGTTCCATAAACCGTAGAAATCCCAAGAGCAGTTTCTGAGGACCCTGTGTTCAGTTGCCACTGTTGCTCACAATAAACCAATAGGACATGATACTCTGTTCAAACATTGCCTCTAATAGGCATAGCCTATCAAGCATAGAGTGAGGTACTGCCCAGGGAGAGGGGCAGGAGGATTCAGATTCTTCGTTCAACTTAACCTTGTAGTATTCCCACCTCCCAACTCGGACCCCAGGCATGGTTTCATCTTGTTATAAAAAATGGCTAAGTACTGCACTAGTCGCACATTCAGCAGGGGTTTTGGGGTTTGAGGGACGAAATGACCGCTGCCATACAAGACTTTACTCCCAGGGCAATAAATCCTTTACACAGCAATGCCCTACATTATGCCAAACACTTTGGGCACAGGCATACAGTGTTCTGTTTGTCTGATAACAAAGGCAGCACAGATTAGTCTACTGGAGCCCCTTGATCTGCCACTTGGATATGAACTCCAGCGTTGGGAGGAGGCCAAAGCACAATTTCATTAGCTCCTTCTTGATGGTCATTGAGAAGGCGAGGTCAATGTATGTTTGTTCCTTGCAAGTTTCATATGAGTTCTTCACCAAACACCCAAGCACTCGCTTTGCCAATAACTCTTTATCTTCCATGCAGCTTTTCTGCTGGATAGAAGTATTCAGCATTTTCTGAAAGATGGAGTCACTGATGTTCTGTTCCCATACGTCAAAGAGTCCTAAGTTCCCCAAGCTATTCTGCAAGTAGGTGGCAAAAGATTGTTTCCTCTGTTCAAGATTGATCTCTGTCCATGGGAGATGTACAAAGGTATCTTCGGGTGCATTCCTCAGATGATGACAGCATCTTAGAAACGTGCCTTGACTAGCTAATGTTTGCATTTGCAGGGAGAACTCTAATCTTACTTGGGCAGGGGAGGCTGACATTGGCAGGTGAACCACTCGTTTGTATGTTCAAAAAATGAGTTTCTCCATAATATCAGCATCCTCCCCTAGCATGATCCCCCTCCATACGACAAAGTTGGGACCAGTTTTGATCTCACCACCGTAAGTAAGGCCTTAAGATTGTGAACCCATAGATGCCTCCTTAAGTTCAAGAAGGCAAAGGTCAGTATATCCGCTTTTGCTGCGATGGCCTTCTTCTGTGCTACAAATTACCCTGTTGAGTCAAGTTTAAACCTTAAATACTTATATGTTGATGTTCCTTCAATTGATGACCCATGGAGGTGCCATTTCCTGGATTTTGAAATGTTGTATTTGAAAGGCATAACTTCAAGTTGATTTCTAACTTGTGTTTTTGCAGAGCACTCTGCTAGTTTGTTCATTAGTTGTTGAAGACTTACTCTCGTATTACTTAGCATTAGCACATCATTTGCATGTAAGATGTTACACAGTTCTTTGCCACAGAGGCTTGGCGCGTGTGACCCCACTTCGTCCAGAAACTGATAGCTCAGAGATGAACAGATTGAACAACAGGTGTGCTAGTACACAGCCTTGTTTTAACCCTACAGGTGTTCATACTTCTCTATATAAATAGTGGTCATCCCAAACCTTAATCTTACCCATGTTCCAGAGTATACCAGTTGGATTGTTCATCACAATTTCCGGGAGATAACTCAACGCTGTAACTTCTCCCACAGCAACGCTTGGTAAACGCAGTCAAAGGCCGCCATAAAGTCCACAAAGCACATAAACAGAGGGGTGCAGGTATCACTTGCTCTTCTCATTATAAGATCCACAGCCCTTAGATTAGATGGTGTCCCCTACTTTGAGACCCCCGTTTGGCTCACCAGCACTTGCTTTGCATTGTTTACCCACTCAGTAACATCTTGCAGAAGTAATGTTGAGAAATATTTAAGGTCCACTTGTAATAAGGCTATCAGACGGTAATTATTTGGAAATGCAACTTTACCGCCTTTACAAATTGGGTTGATGACCGACCCTCTCCAACTCTTATGGATGTTTCTGGACAATAATATGTGGTTGTACATTGAAATCAAGAAACCTGCCCATGGCGTGATGTTTTCCTTCGAGGGCTAGCAAAATTCTGTTAGGGCCGGGTGTGCAATTGTTGTGTGATTGTGCAATGATATTCTCCAGATCAGCGATGGTATATTCGAAGGTGTCCATGTCACTGTCGCTATTGTTATCAGTGGAGGCTGTTTTGGAAATTATGCTGGAGCAATTTCTTGGGGCAGTTATGGGATCCGTGCTTTCTTTGTAATGAGCTCTTAAAAAGTTCCCTCATTCTTCGCTTATGTTCACGCTATTTGCTGCCTTTGGACCCTTATCAGGGTTGTTTATTCATTTCCAACATTTCTTGTAATCATTTGATTTTGAGCAGTATAGAAGGTTGGCCCCTAACACTTAGTCTTTGCCCTTCCTGAGCAACCAGACCTCTCTCTTCAGACTTGTGCCCTCATAATGAAGAGACTTCAACAGAGATTGGTTCTGTGGTGCTGAACGCAGCAATCTTAGAGGTTCATTAATTCATGTTTTTACTAGGCAAATTAATTTTGGTCAAATGGTACCATTGTTGCACGAAAAATACACTTGCCATTAACCCTTGTGGTGACTGGGTGTCTTGCCACTAAGCATTTCGCAGACTGTTCCCAGACCTTTATTGGATCTTGATTGCAAGTTAGTGATTCCTTCAGTGTTTCAACTACCTCGCTTGCTAGGACCTGAATCTCTTTTGGACTCCATTTGAGGCATTTTAGTTTCTCAGTATGAGTTTATTTCTGCACTTTCGGGGCACGTTCCAGAATTGCTACGTTGGCCTGTAGTCAGATGTTTTGTGACAGATGGTCGCTTTCAGTTCGCTGTGCAATCTTGAAGTCAAGTATCCTCCTAAACATACTGGCACTTACTAGAGTGTAGTCCAAATGGGAAGTTATTTTGCCTGAGCACCTTGTCCAGGAGGGTGGTGTATCTCCAGGGAGATGGACATTTAGCACTATAAGCCAAGCCCGTCCACAGCCCTCTGCGAGCCT
This sequence comes from Pleurodeles waltl, assembly GCF_031143425.1. Taxonomy (NCBI): domain Eukaryota; kingdom Metazoa; phylum Chordata; class Amphibia; order Caudata; family Salamandridae; genus Pleurodeles; species Pleurodeles waltl. Next base: position 1,258,381,609 of record NC_090445.1, on the reverse strand, counting down.
TTTCCTAGATTTATCTTCTATTCTTAGTGGATGGTAATTTATGGCAGGCACATTGAGGGTTACATCCTCATCTTCCAGTGCATACTAGGAAAAGGTTCAGATTAAAGTCTGCAGTGAGTACCAGATTCACCAGGCGTGATCCACTTATCCACTCCAGCAGAAATTTGACCAACTTTTCGACTATAGCTCTTTTTTCCCTTGGACTTATATAGACATTAGCGATTACCAGCAGATTTGTCCGCTGCTTGTCCCATTCTTCCAGACGGATCGCCAAAAGCTATGGTTCATTTATATCAAGCACTGTGGCTCTTGCTGCGAGTTTGGTACTTACCTGGGTCGACAACTCACCTATGGCACTTCCAGGGGTGCAGGTTTTGCTAGCCCCTCTAATTGGGTGAACCCAATCAGGGGAATTTTAGACTATGCCCAGGTTTCTTGAACTGCTATGATTTCAAAGTTACCTAGGTAATCCGAATTTTGAGTATCATCAGTTTTCTGTTCTAGTCCCCCAGATACCCTGCTCAGATGCATATTGCGCCTCACATTGTCTCATTATGTCTTGTGGGGTCAGTGTTAAAATCCATGTGAGGCCCAGCTTGATGTGCTGTTGATAAGACCCAAGGGAGGTAGCTCCAATAGTCTTTATTATTATCCATCTTGGTTAATATTCTCATTACGGAGCATTCTTCCAGCTGATCTGTAGATGTTTGGGTTTTCAATCCTTCATATCTGCCAGTGCTATGGGACCCGCCAACCATGCTTTTTAAGGATGAAATTGAAGTTTTCTGCTGCCCTACACTCTGGTTCTGGCAGGGTGGGGTCGTATGGCTGCTTCCGCCGATAATATTTCCTTCTGATTGATCTTGGGCCAGTAATAAGGGTGGATAGCGTTACTCTTGGAAGGGCGCTATTTTTATCCCCCAGCTTCTTGCATAGCAGAATTTTAGCAGATATATCAGGCAAGGAAATTTGATATATTGGGACTCTACTCCATCTAAACCCATTAAACCCTTTCATAGTTTTAGTGTGTTCGTGCAGTTCAAGATGCCAAGGCTTCCCCTTGATCTCAACTCCTAGATCCATAGTGAACTTGCCTTTGTACTGCCTTGTGTAACGTTGTTCTTTCCTTCTGTTCCTCCAAGGGAGTATTATGTACTTACGGCCCAGGCCCATGCTTCTGTGGTGCCTCTTTGATCACATGATGGTATTGATTGTTGTGCTGACCTCTCATGTGGCTGCAAACTGCGTGTACCTCTGTGCACCGGTGCATTACCTAGATGGGAGTCTGCGCTCTCTTCTCTCTGCCTCCTAGTGCTATCCCCTGATGGAGTGCAGGATGACAAATCATACATAATTTACTTGCGAGAAGTAAATGCAGGGTTGTTTTGCATTCAGGCAACTACTAGTCCATAAACCTGAGTAACACCAAGAACAGTTTCTGAGGCCTCTGTGTTCAGTTGCCAAGGTAGCTCACAATAAACTTAATAGTGCAGGATACCATCTGGTTATGTATTATCAGTCCCTCCTGGGTTACTCTTCGCCTGCCATTGGGCCTTACTTCTTTAGGTGTCAATGAGGTTGTTATGCTCCCATCCCTCTGCGCTCCACTGCTGTGCGCTCTTGGTTGGCCCTACCAGCCACTGACCTCCTTAAGTTTTATCCTTACTTGAACCTCCAGGGGGGTAGTTGTAACTGGATTGTCTGTGCTGCATTGGGATTTTCTGGGGTCTCCCATGGTGCCTGTGCCATTGCATCTCTGGTTCTGCTTATAAGTTGCTGCAGTTAATTCAAACCCCTCTGCAGTGGTGGTTGCGGCACATCATCTTTGAATTTATTAGAGGCTGCAGCTAAGATCCCAAGATGACCAGCATCCCTCGCTCCAAGCGGTTTTACTAGGTGGTTGTACCCGCTTGTGGTCTTGGGCTCCACTGAGGCCATGATTCTGTGTCCGCTTTGGGTTGTAGGGTGCCTGACAATATAGATGCTTTGGCCTTTTTCTGCCTTAGGTATTCCTGCTGGTTGATCCAGTTTCTACCTTACGTGCTTCCATTCCCGCTTCGTCATGGGAGAGAGTGCTGGAGCCTTAAATAGCGGATACAGACTCTCTGTGGGGATAGACCCATTCACTTGGGGATTACCATACAAAGCGACCTTCATGTCCCCAAGCTTACTCCCCCTTATTTGAGGTACTGTTCTTTCTCCTACATGTAGGGTTATACTAGTCTGTGCCTCCTCCTTGATCCTCCTCTGTGCATGACATGCACTTCGCTGCAGGCACTCTTTAGTACCTCGGGTCGGATTGAAGATAGTAATTTCCTATAATTTTTTGATTTATGAGTCACATTTCTTATTTCCCTGACCATCTCATCCAGGAGGGCTGGGAGTTGGACCAAATTGTCAATCACCTCCCTACATGAACACACTGCAAAATCATTGTCCATCCTGGCTTCGACTCTTTTAATGAAGGAATTTAATTTCTCCAACTTTCCATCGATTCCTGACACAAAAACAGCAAGTGTGTTGAGCAACTCAACTTGAATATCCATTTTATTACAGTGGTGATTTAGTACCGCCACTGTAGCTTGCATATTTAGTACTGCGTTCCAGAACCCATTAGGGCTCTTCGTAAGATCTTGAATTGCTTTAGCGCCCTCCGTGCTTTGAGTTGTCTGACTAGCTCCCCCCTTGAGGAGACTGCTTAGCTGGTAATGTAGTGGGTGTGCCCATGTAAGCTGGAAATGAGTTAAATATTGAGTCAAAGCTTGCACATTCTGCTTTGGCTGTTGCGCCGTTTGGCAAGGACTCCAACTCCCAGCATTGCTGCTCCAAATTTGGCAAATTGGAGACCATTATTACCGGTGACAGGGGCATTGGCAACTGTCTAAGGGTAAAAAGCGTTGTTTGCTGTGTTAGCTGCTGCTGCTGCCCCCGAACCGTGATCATATCCTTCCTCAGCTGATACTCACATACGTACTTGGTCACATGGGCAGTAGCCAGATGAAGGGTGGTGTAGGAAGGTAGCCTCTTTCTAGCCTTGTAACCCCCACTTCATGGAATTGTCCCCCCATTCTGGTATTGGGGGGACAATTCCATGCATCCCCGGGTGTCTAGCACAGAACCCGGGTACTGCCAAACTGCATTTCCGGGGTCTCCACTGCAGCTGCTGCCAACCCCTTGTGGTTCTAAAAATTCTGGACCCATGTAGTTTACTTTGCCACAGCAGTACGATTTTAGTATCAAAAGACCGATAATGACTAGTACACTAAGCATGAGCATTTTCGCTCAATTCCAGCAGCGTTTTCACCTCGAAATCGCCATTTTCGTCCTGCACTCGTGGCTCCCATTTTATACACGGCAGCCATTTGAGAAGTTGCCCTCACATAGGCTTATAATACAGTCGGATTTGATTCCAAGGACACGTACACCTTGATTGACTTTTCTCTGACCTGGGCAAGCTGGAACCATTGCCTCAGGCCGAACCTGTTTGGTCAGTCCCTCTCCCAGTGGCCGAATCAGATAGCGTCAAGGCACACCACGCCATAAACCCCTTATTATCGCTCACACACCCTGCCTAATCTTGCTCACACTTGCACCTGCTCTTTTCTTCTTCTTACTTTACGAGGGGGAGGTGCCCGTTTTTATTGGGGGTCCACACTTATCTGATGTGAAATACTAGGCCTTGCCGGGTAATTTATTATGGGTTGGATGACATGAAATATGAGGTTTCATCATGTCACTGTTTTTTCCTTTGTAGTGAAGACATGTGAATGACCAACCAAAATGTCAAGAATGTTTGCCTGAAGCTTAAAAAACTGTATATAAGGAAACCTGATTTTGCATTGACACACAGTCTCCTGAGAACATACAAACGGTGCTGTTGTACTTCTAGGACACTTGTTACTTGGTTGCAGCCAATAAATTCGATCTTTGACTTCACCTAGAAGACTCTGAGTTTCTGTAGTCTGAATCAGGAAAGTACCCGAGGTCTTTGGTTGTACCCTGGCACCGCTGGGTTACCGGATCAGTACCGGTTCTGAAAAACCCAGTACCTCAGTTGGCGCCCAACGTGGGGCGATACCAGCGGTACCGGTCCAAGCCTGAGGTCCGTGAGGAGCTTCGTGTGAAAATTCTGGAGGAAGGCCGCCACTTCATTGACCCCTGCATGTCGACGTGGTCCGAAAGTCTTTGCTGCGAGGTTCCCCGCTTCCCGACGGCTACGAAGGACTGCTGCCATGGCTATCGCCCTGATTTGGACCCTTGATGTTTGGTAGAGCGAAACGATAAGACGAGTCTTCTGGTGACGTCATCGATATTTTCAGTTAAGTATAAGTGGAGCGTCTCCCAGTCCTTAGTTGGACACTTGGTTTGGTCCTTAGTTCGACATTTGGTTTGGTATCCCTTTGGGATCACTTTGATTTGGAACTTGCAAGTACCAAAGCCGAAGGACTCGTGTATTCACGAGACTATCGTAAACGATAATCCTTTGAAGTTTGAAGCTAGACTAGTGAGCGAAGATGCCTGGTCTTAGCAGACTTGGAAATTTGTTTTGTCTTGGTTGTAAAAGGGACTCCCGGTTGGAGGACTCATGTCCGGTTCCTCCGATTTGAACTCCAACTTATGAACTATATGTGAAGCACGGAGTAGGCCCCATCACATATAATGAAGTATGGATCCGTTACACCAGAAAAGATGGTGTTTTAAAATGGCCCCAAAATGGTAGCTTTGACACAGAAATCTTAGATAACCTCGAAGTTAGACTTTTTAAGAAGAAAGCCCGGCCGGCAATGTTTGATTCTTTCCGCTTATGGCGTAAAGAAGCCAAGCAAAAGGAAATTAAATTAGCTAAGAAAAATAAGAGAGAAAAAGGTATTTCGATTATGCAAGCTGCTATACAGTTTAAAGATAACGAGGTAGAACAGTTAAATGAGCAGTTGCATAGGCGACATAAAATGACAATAGATAAATGCTATCCAGTTTTGCCGCCTCTTCAGCAAGATGCAGCAAAAGACTCTGAAAAAGATCCCCTAATGTCGCATTTGCTAAGTTCGCCACCACCCTATGCGCAGAATGCAACGGCACCTCCGCAACCTCTAGTTGCACAAGCGGTGGTTGCATTGCCTCCTGCTCCTCCCCAGCACCCACCAGCTATTCCTCAGTTGGTTCCTATTTCTCCGGTGCAGCCTTCTCAAGGGCCACCGGCTTTGACATCTGCTCTGCCTTTACTTCCTACAACTTTGACTACTATAGCGACTACCACTTCTGGTATTGTTTCTGATACTGCTTCTGTCTCTGCCTTGTCTCATTCTGTTTTTCCTCCTGTTCATTTGTCAACCTCTCCCTCTATCCGTCAGAGAATGACAAACACTGTGACTAGTCTTTTATCCCCTCTCTTTGGGTCATTAGCTACGACCCCAGTTTCAGAGCGTAAGCAATTGCGTAGCCAATTGCCTGATGGTATGGAGAAAGAGACACTGAATTATTTGGCGCATAAATGGGTTACTGAACGAGCGAGATATGAATTAGAGTCTGTTATGGATGTCTTCCATCAGTGGGAAGAACCGAAACAGAGATACGTTTTTGAGAAAATGTGTACTTTTCTTTCTGAGGATTTAGAGGAAAATGGTTTGGAGCCCAATCCGCCTAAGTTGTGTCGTGTACGGTTTGATTTTTCGACAGGTTTGATTGTGGGTTCAGATGTCGAGAAAGCAGTTGCGATGTTATTGTCATTTAGGACTGAAGGTGTTTCCAGGTTATTATTTAAATATGATTCTTCTGCTAAAAAGAAAGGGAAACAGTACCCCATGAGAGAAGTTCCCCCACAGTGGAGGGAAGGGGACCCAAATGCTAATCCGCCTGTTCTGCCTCATTTCCAGCGTGTATGGGTACACGTTCCATGGAAGCGAGCTGAAGTTTTAGTCCTTAAGCAGACATTGCCTGATCCCCGTAAGAATCCTACAGGGTATTACAAGGAATTGTCACAGACTGCGGGATCTTGCATTATGAATTTAGCTGACATAGACATGTTGTTTGGGAATGTTGTTCCACAGCCTTTATGGGGAAAGATTCGCCATACAGACCATGCTCAAGAGTTAGGTGACACATGGGCTAATATTGCTGCTGCAGATGCCCGACAAATTGGTGGTGCTAAACCTGAGCCTTTAGTGACAGAGCTTCCTGGTAGGATTATTGATTACATGAAAACTATAATGCCTGCGATGCGTGTAAACTGGGATAAATTGTCTGCATGTAAGCAAAAGAAAGAAGAAACGGTATCAGATTTCTTCACCAGGTTTGAAGAAACGTTTGTGGACCACAGTGGTCAAGATATGAGCACGGAAGGTGGTCAACGTTTGTTCGTCGATAAATTTGTGCATAATCTGCTTCCTGAGTTGTGTAAAAAGTTAAAAGATTCAGAAAGTTCTTGGGCAGTTTCCTCTTCAGCACAGATATTGGCTACTGCACAATACTACGAAAATAGAGATAAAGATGAGAGAGATAGAGTAGAGAAGAAAACAAAAGATTTGAAAACGAAGGTTCTGTTACAACAAGCGTACCCGCCACGTGGTGGTCAAAATAGTGGTGCACAGAACAACTATCAGAATAACTATCAGCCCCAACCGTTTCAGAGAAACTCGCAAAGAACCGAGTATGCTCACCACGTATCCCAGTAGGTCCCAATCAGTGTTCATATTGCAAAGAAGAGGGTCATTTCAAGTATAGTTGTCCTGCTTTGCTACAGCGCGCAAATGGTACTTCTGGTTTAAGAGGTCGAGGTGTTCCACAGGCACCTAGAGGAAGAGGACGTGGATATGTTCCCCAGAGCGCGCGCCCATTCCTCCCTCAAAACTCAATGAACAGATTTGATCAACAGGTTAATGCATCTGGTAGGACGGCTCAGTACTATATTGATGATTACTATACAGAGGGTGAGCATTTGGACAGTAATGATTGCTAGGACAGCCATAGACAAAGAGAGGGAGTTGTTTCAGTTCCAGTAGATCAGAGTGGGCCTTATGTTAAGGTGATTGCATCAGGTGTGTCAGAACCTTTTCTGTTGGATACTGGTGCTACCAAGAGTTCTATTATGCACTCAAAACTCCCTGGTGCACCTTTGTCTGGCGAAACAAATGTATCAGTAGGGTTTTCCGGCGCCCCAGTTAGAAATCCGATTTCTAACCCTATATCTCTTTCTGTTGGACCTTGTAAAATTGAAACACCCCTTATTTTGACGACAGGTTGTGGCGAGAACTTGTTAGGATTAGATTTGTTAAAGAGATTGTATGCAACATTGTATTGCTCTCCTTCTGGAGTGCAACTCACATTGGGTAGGAAAGTGGTTTCACCAATGTATTTGTCAAAGGACAGATTTCCACCAGAATTTTCGTCTCTTCCTAATACTCTTTGGGCTACTGGACCTAATGATGTAGGTCTTTTGGAAATTCAGCCATATGTGATAACATTAAAAGCCAATGTTAAAATGCCACGTATTCCCCAATACAAGATCTCTAGTGAGGGGGAAAAAGCGTTGTTGGCAATTATTCGTGATCTGATTGAGAAGGATGTAATTGAGGAGACAAGAGGCAACGTTTGCAATAGTCCTGTTTTGCCTGTCTTGAAGCATACTGACCCAACTCAGCCACCTGTTTATAGGTTTGTAATTGATCTTAGAGAGGTGAACAAAATAGTTGTGCCACAGTTTCCAGTCGTCCCCGATATCACTGCATTGTTGACAATGATTCCAGCTTCAGCCACTTGGTTCTCAGTAATAGACCTGAAAAATGCTTTCTTCAGCATCCCTATTGCAGGAGAGAGCAGGGACATTTTTGGCTTCAATTTGGGAGGACGAAGCTTCAGATTTAAGAGAGCTCCTCAAGGCTATTGTGAAAGTCCATCTATCTATAGTCAGGCTTTGAAAGCACAACTTGACACTCTTATGTTACCTGATGGCGCCACTCTCATTCAATATGTAGATGATTTGCTAGTTGCCGCAGATGCTAAGGAGATCTGCAAAGAAGCAACATTGTCATTATTGCGTCATTTGTCTGATTTACACCACAAAGTGTCCCTTTCAAAGTACAGTATTGTCAAAAAGAAGTGACCTATTTAGGTCATCTCTTTTCGAAGGAGGGAAGGCAACTGACCCCAGAGAGAATCAGGGCTGTTGCAGCAATAAGTGTGCCAAAAACACAAAGAGAAGTGCGTGCTTTCTTGGGTATTACATCATATTGCAGACAATGGATACCTAATTTTTCGTTAATAGCCAAACCCTTGGTGGCATTAACTTGTAAAGATATACCAAATCCCGTCCCATGGTCTGAAGATTGTCAGAAAAGTTTTGTCGAATTACGTGATGCATTATGTTCAGCTCCTGTGTTGGGTACCCCCAACTACAGCAAGCCTTTTACATTGTATGTCCATGAGAAAGAAGGTTGTGCGTTAGCAGTTTTGACACAACAGTTTGGAGACAGGGAGCGTCCATGCGCCTATTTCTCTTCAACCTTAGACCCAGTAGCTAAGGCACTACCGAGCTGCTTAAGAGCGGCAGCGGCAGCGGCAGCTGCTGTTTCTATCCGACAGTCTGCTGGTTTAGTGATGAATAACACATTAATCGTAATGGTTCCACATGCAGTGGACACGTTGTTAAACAGAACCAAGACACAGCATTTAACTAGTGCTCGATTGTCAGGTTACGAGTTGACATTGTTAGCAAGCCATGTACATATAAAAAGATGCACTACACTTAACCCAGCTACGTTATTGCCAATTGTGACGGAGTTAGATACTTCTGAACAACATGATTGTCTCCATAGAACAGAAGAAGAAACGAAAGGGAGAATAGACCTTCTGGACACTCCCATTGCAAAGAGTGATGGTACTTTGTGGGTGGATGGTTCATGCTTTAAGCTCCCGAATGGTGACACGACTGCAGCGTATGCTGTGACAACTTTGGGTACGATTGTTGAAGCTGCACGTATCCCACATAATTCAGCCCAAGCAGCTGAGTTAATAGCCCTAACAAGAGCATGTACAGTATCAAAAGGAATGAAAGTGACTATCTATACCGATAGCCAATATGCGTTTGGTGTGGCCCATAGTTTTGGGTGTTTGTGGAAGGAACGTGGGTTCCTGACCTCGCATGGAACTAAAATACAGCATGGTCAGTTGGTAAACGAGCTTCTTGATTCACTTACTTTACCGTTGCAAGTTGCGATTGTGAAGTGTAGTGCACATAAAAAGGTGACTGATGATGTTGGTCGTGGGAATGCATTTGCTGACGAGGTCGCAAAAGAAACGGCAAGGAATGTGATGAGCCGAATGTATGTCGCGGGCCCTGCAAGATGGATTGGTGATGTTGGAATGTGTGAAGACACGATAGAAAGCGTGAAATCGATTCAAGCTGAAGCCACAGAGAGAGAATTGAGTGTGTGGAGAGAAAGTATGGGTAAATTGGATGTGAATGGTTGTTGGGTCGAGTTGTCAGAACATCAGAGATGGTTGCTACCCGATGCGTATGTGCTTGCAGTAGTTACAATGGCTCATGGAATGGCTCACATCAGTGTGAAAGGGATTTGTAAGTTGTTGGCCCCAGTATGGCAAAATGCAGGAATTCCCAAGTGCGCAGAAAATGTGGTTAGAAATTGCATGGTATGCCTGAAACACAACCCTGGTAGAGGAACCCCAACTCCAGCTGGTCATTTTGCACCTCCTACGTATCCGTTTGAGGTTTTGCAGCTAGATTTCATCCACATGGAGAGGTGCAACAACTTAAAATACGTACTCGTTGTTGTTTGTGCCTTTTCAAGATGGGTGGAAGCCTATCCCCTAAAAGACAATACTGCGCTATCCACAGCCAAAGCCCTTGTGAAAGAGTTCTTCCCTAGATTCGGAATGCCGAGAATGATCTGGAGTGACAATCGAAGTGAATTTGTGGGTCAAGTGATGAAGAAAGTATGCGAAGGCATAAACCAAAAGTTTCATGCTGCAAATCACCCCCAATCAGCTGGATTAGTGGAGTGCTATAACGGCACTCTAAAGCTAAAATTGGCCAAGATACAAGCGAGCTCTGGTCTCAAATGGCCTGACGCTCTACCCTTAGCACTCCTATCAACCAGAATGACTGTGCATTCACGAGTGAAACTTAGCCCTTATGAAATAATCTTTGGCCGCCCGGCCAATATATGGGGAGTGCCTAGGCCCAAGAAGTTCAGCGAGATAGAGCATCCTGTCTTGCTTGACTATCTGTATGAATTGACAGCTAAATTGCGTGTCTTACATCAACAGGTCCACGACACCCTGCCTCCGGTCTCTGAAATCTCCAGGTCATCCCATTGAGCCTGGATCCTGGGTTTTAATAAAGAACTTTCAGCGAACCAAAAACGAGCAGCCCAGGTGGACCGGACCGCACCTCGTTCTTCTCTCCACAAGATCAGCTGTTCGAGTAGAAGGGAAGAAACACTGGATCCATGGGACCCATTGCAAAAGGGTACTCCTACCTCTGCCATATGACCGGTGGGTTCAGGAAGGTGTCGCCAACTCAGAGACTGAAACCGTGCCACGTTTTCTGCCTTTCAGCGATGCATGAATAAAAGAAACACTCACTGAGAAAGAAAGTGATTACATTTTACAATCAGCAGTATCACCGTCAGTTCGATTGGACATTACAGAACCTGAACTCCTTTTTCAGGACCACACGATACCTGGGACTAACCGTTATAATCTACGACCAAGAATAAAGGACAAATAAAATAGTTTACTTTTCTTCTCTTTAGCAAAGTTCTCCAATATGGAAAATTATTTTTGAATGACTTTTTGTTTTTTGTATTTTTTGAACCTCCATCCGGGTTCAGCTGTAGGATCGTGGCTGAAAAGACTTAGGGGGGTAGCCTGTGGACACAAGGTCTACAGGTCTGGTTTGTTCTAGGGCGGCCTGGAACATTCAGAACACTCCTAAGTGAAGTAAACCAACCGCCACGAGCGGCAACGGTTAGAGGATGGAATCTTTCCAAAATGGAGAACATGTTGAAAGACTGAGTTTCAAGAAGAGAATATGTGAAACGATAACCAGGAAACGGTTTTTGCTGCTGTGCATTTTTATATTATTTAGTATACTTATGTTTTTTATAGGATATATTTTATTCTGTTTTAATGTGATATTGGCACCCACTACCTCGTCTGCACCTCCTCCTTCCACTGTTTCCCCACATTCTTTTCAACTCCTCCCTAAACATGAATCTGCTAGGAGACTAGAGTTCGTTAATAACTCCTTCATCCAGCTTTTGCACCAACACCAACTAGTGATAAATACAACTAACTGTTGGGTGTGTAGCCTTATGCCTCACACAGCAGATAAAGGTATCCCTTATCTGATCCTGCCTTTCAGCTACAATGGTTCCGTGTGGGCATTCAGAACGATATTCATCTATGCACACTACCCCCTACGTTTTGCGGAAGACAACCCTAAGAAAAATGCTTTAGTTAAAGGTATCATAGACATGATGAAGGACAATATCCTCTACGAGACTATCCCCAGAGATGAGACAATTTCATATATAGGATGGAACATGACCGGATATGAAGCCACAATGAATGGGAAACAGCAAGCTAAGATATCTTCCCTGATTTGGGTTGTACCCCATCAGGGTCACCTGTGTCTGCAAGGTACTGGCAAGAATCCCAGAGCTCAGCTAGGGGAAAGCGTCTGCACTGAGACATATGTCTTCGCATCTCAGACCTCCCCTCCGCTCTTGGCAGCTAAGGGCACCTATTTCATCTGCCATGATAGAGCCTTTACATGGTTGCCCCCTGACTTTTCGGGCACATGCTTCGTTTCGTTCCTGTTGCCCCCTACCTACACAGCAGCGGCAGATTACCACAAGACAAGGATAGTTAGAGGCGTCTTCAGTGAAGAAGACACTGCAGGACAAGAATTTGGGGACTTCGTAAAGGGTTTTCTGCCGTTCTGGGGACAAATAAGTAACAGCAGGAGCATAAGGCAATTGATAAGAGTGGTTGAATCCACCGTGGCTGAAACCGCTGGTGCCCTTGGTAACTTGACTGCTGAGCTCCAGTCGGATCGTCTTATGACCCTTCAGAACAGGGTCGCATTAGATGTCATACTTGCAGACCGGGGTGGAGTATGTACATTGATCCAATCGAATTGCTGTGTTTTTGTCCCAGATAACGCTCCAACAGTATACCAGGCCATCTCCAAATTGCATAGAATTTCCGAATCTATTCATTTAGATAAAGGAGATTGGTCATTAATGGGATAGTTCTGGGAACTGATATCAGCATGGGGATGGAAGATTCTGATGGTCATTGGGATGATCTTGGCCATTCTTTTCCTGTTCTGTCTATGCGTGCAGTGTGCTCCTGCGATATGTGGTTTCTGTGTTACATCATGCATAAGGAAACCTGCACCAAGAGACGAGCTAAATACTAGGATGATGTTACAGCAACATCTCAACGACTTTAGAAACATAGACCTGGACTCAGATTAGCATGAGAATAGGTATATTGCCTATGTAAGGGCAAAAGGAGGGTTTGTGGTTCTAAAAATTCTGGACCCATGTAGTTTACTTTGCCACAGCAGTACGATTTTGGTATCAAAAGACCGATAATGACTAGTACACTAAGCATGAGCATTTTCGCTCAATTCCAGCAGCGTTTTTACCTCGAAATCGCCATTTTCGTCCTGCACTCGTGGTTCCCATTTTATACACGGCAGCCATTTGAGAAGTTGCCCTCACATAGGCTTATAATACAGTCGGATTTGATTCCAAGGACACGTACACCTTGATTGACTTTTCTCTGACCTGGGCAAGCTGGAACCATTGCCTCAGGCCGAACCTGTTTGGTCAGTCCCTCTCCCAGTGGCCGAATCAGATAGCGTCAAGGCACACCACGCCATAAAACCCTTATTATCGCTCACACACCCTGCCTAATCTTGCTCACACTTGCACCTGCTCTTTTCTTCTTCTTACTTTACGAGGGGGAGGTGCCCGTTTTTATTGGGGGTCCACACTTATCTGATGTGAAATACTAGGCCTTGCCGGGTAATTTATTATGGGTTGGATGACATGAAATATGAGGTTTCATCATGTCACTGTTTTTTCCTTTGTAGTGAAGACATGTGAATGACCAACCAAAATGTCAAGAATGTTTGCCTGAAGCTTAAAAAACTGTATATAAGGAAACCTGATTTTGCATTGACACACAGTCTCCTGAGAACATACAAACCGTGCTGTTGTACTTCTAGGACGCTTGTTACTTGGTTGCAGCCAATAAATTCGATCTTTGACTTCACCTAGAAGACTCTGAGTTTCTGTAGTCTGAATCAGGAAAGTACCCGAGGTCTTTGGGTGTACCCTGGCACCGCTGGGTTACCGGATCAGTACCGGTTCTGAAAAACCCAGTACCTCACCCTCAGACAGGTTTCTGCCCCCCTGGGGCCTGGGCAGCCCAGTCCCAGGAAGGCAGAACAAAGGATTTCCTCTGAGAGAGGGTGTTACACCGTCTCCCTTTGGAAATAGGTGTGAAGGGCTGTGGAGGAGTAGCCTCCCCCAGACTCTGGAAATGCTTTGATGGACACAGATGGTGCCCATCTCTGCATAAGCCAGACTACACCAGTTCAGGGATCCCCCAGCGCAGCTCTGGCGCGAAGCTGGACAAAGGAAAGGGGAGTGACCACTCCCCTGACCTGCACCTCCCAGGGGAGGTGCCCAGAGCTCTTCCAGTGTGTCCCAGACATCTGCCATCTTGGATTCAGAGGTGGTGGGGCACAATGGACAGCTCTAAGTGGCCAGTGCCAGCAGGTGACATCAGAGAACCACTCCTGATAGGTGCTTACCTCTTTCAGTAGCCAAGCCTCCTTTCTCAGTAGCCAAACCTCCCTTTTCGGCTATTTAGGGTCTCTCCTCTGGGCTATTCCTCAGATAACGAATGCAAGAGCTCACCAGCGTTCCTCTGCACTTCCCTCTTCGACTTCTGCCAAGGATCGAGAGCTGACTGCTCCAGGGCGCCTGCAAAACCGCAACAAAGTAGCAAGACGACTACCAGCAACATTGTAGCGCCTCATCCTGCCGGCTTTCTCAACTGTTTCCTGGTGGTGCATGCTCTGAGGGCTGTCTGCCTTCACCCTGAACTGGAAGCCAAGAAGAAATCTCCTGTGGGTCGACGGAATCTTCCCCCTGCCAACGCAGGCTCCAAACTTCTGCATCACCGGTCCTCTGGGTCCCCTCTCAGCTTGACGAGCATGGTCCCTAGAACACAGGAGCTGGGTCCAAGTGTCTCCCACAGTCCAGTGGCCCTTCTGCCCAAAGTTGGTGGCGATAAGTCCTTGCCTCCCCACGCCAGACAGCAAACCTGTGTACTGCGTGATTTGCATCTGCTCCGGCTTCTGTGCACTTTTCCAAGGATTCCTTTGTGCACAGCCTAGCATGGGTCCCCAGCACTCCGTCCTGCATTGCCCAACACGCTGAGTTGGACTCTAACGTCGTGGGACCCTCCTTTGTGACTCTGAGTCGACTGCTGTCCTCAGATCTTCTAAGTGCCTGCTCCGGTACTTCTGCGGGTGCTGCCTGCTTCTGCGCCCCCTCTGTCACCTCCTCCAAGGGGCGACATCCTGGTCCTTCCTGGTCCCCAGCAGCACCCAAAAACCTCAACCGTGACTCTTGCAGCTAGCAAAGCTTGTTTGCAGTATTTCTGCCTCCAAGACCTATTTCGGCTTCTTCTACCCGGAGGCAGCCCTTTTGCACCTTCATCAGGGGTTTAGTGGGCTCCTGCCCCCTCAACTACCCCCCCCCAGGACACTTCCGTGACTCTTGGACTTGGTCCCTTTTCTTTACAGGTCCTCAGGTCCAGGAATCCATCTTCAGTGTTTTGCTGGTGCTTGTGGTTCTTGCAGAATCCCCTATCACGACTATTCTCTCTTTCTGGGGCAGTAGGGTAACTTTACTCCGACTTTTCAGGGTCTTGGGGTGGGGTAATTGGGACACCCTTACTGTTTTCTCACAGTCCCAGCGACCCTCTACAATCTCCCATAGGCCTGGGATCCATTTGTGATTCGCATTCCACTTTTGGAGTATATGGTTTGTGTTGTCCCTAGGCCTATGTCTACCTATTGCATCCTATTGTGATTCTACATTGTTTGCACTACTTTTCTTACTGTAACTTACCTGTTTTGGGTTTGTGTACATATAATTTGTGTATATTACTTACCTCCAAAGTGAGGGTATCCTCTGAGATACTTTTGGCGTATTGTCACTAAAATAAAGTACTTTTATTTTTAGTAACTCTGAGTATTGTGTTTTCTTATGATATTGTGCTATATGATATAAGTGGTATAGTAGGAGCTTTGCATGTCTCCTACTTCAGCCTAAGCTGCTTTGCCATAACTACCTCTAACAGCCTAAGCTGCTAGAAACACCTCTATTCTACTAATAAGGGATAATTGGACCTGGCACAAGGTGTAAGTATCACAAGGTACCCTCTATAAGCCAGGGCAGCCTCCTACAGGTGGGCTCTTAGTGACACCTGTAGGGGCGAGCCGCTCCTCCTCCTCAACATGCGGGGGAAAGAAGTAAAAAATCTTTACCGATTTGAAGATTTTGGGGCCTTCACCGCTTACCCCAAGATCCCTGGTTCCAGAGGGCATAAGAGGATCATCAATCTTTTCCTCAGTTAGCCCAATGTGTTCACTCTCTGCAGAAAAGGAACCCCTACTCCTTGAAAGTCCTTGCCTTCCGTTTTGTCCTTCTGGTTTGTAGTGCCTCAAGTGTGGTGGCCTCCCTCTCTTTTCTTTTGGGTCGCTTGTGCGCTGGACCTGGATCGTCCCAACCTCATTTTAATTGATGTGAGACATAAATGTAACTCGTAATGCTTGTGGCTCCCTTATAGGTTCCTGTTAGACTTGGCATCCTTGGCGTGGTCTCCCCTAACTTTTTGCTTTTGCTTACCAGGTTATTGATGTGTGCTGGACTCTGTTTTTGCTGTTTTTGATACTCTGGGTGCTATGCCACTGCTAACCAGTGGTAAAGTGCAAGTGCTCCTATGTAAAATGTATGTGTAAATTGGCTTATCCATGATTGGAATATTTGATTTACTAGTAAGTCCCTAGGAAGGTGCACTAGAGGTGACCAGGGCCTGTAATTCAAATGCTACTAGTGGGCCTGCAGCACTGGTTGTACCAGCCACATTAGTAGCCCTGTAAACATGGCTCAGACCTGCCACTGCAGTATCTGTGTGTGCAGTCTTGCACTGCCAATTCGACCTGGCAAGTGTACCCTTTTGCCAGGCCTAAACCTTCCCTTTTCATACATGTAAGGCACCCATAAGGTAAGCCCGAGGTAGCCCCATGGTCAGAGTGCAGTGTATGTTAAAGGTGGGACATATACTGATATGTGTTTCATGTCCTAACAGTGAAATACTGCTAAATTCAGTCTTCACTGTTGTCAGGCCTACCTCTCTCATAGGTTAACATAGCAGCTGCATTGAAATAACTTTAAAGTGCTGATTCCCTTTGAGAGCAGATACAAATTTGGAGTTTAGGGTCTCTGGACTCACAATTTAAAAATACATCTTTTAGTGAAGTTGCTTTTAGATGGTTAGTTTGAAAATGCCACTTTCAGAAAGTAGGCATTTTCTTGCTTAAATCATTCTGTGACTCTGCCCGTTTGTGGATTCCCTGTCTGGGTCTGTTTAACAGTTGGGCTGTTTGCACCTCGCCTCTTAACAGTGACACAAAGGGAGCTGGGGTGTAGCATGCATATCCTGGTGAGCCATACGTGCTAGGAGGGAAAGTAGGAGTTGTCACTCACACCTGATAGGGCTGTTCCTGCCCTCACATAATGCAGTCTCCAACCCCCTGGTGTGCATCTGAGGCCTGGCCTGGGCAAGATAGGATCTTGTGAATAACAGAGGTTTTCCTTTCAAGTAGGCCTACTTCTAAGGCAGAAAAGGGTATAAGTATTGGACCCAAAACCGCCGAAAATGAGATCACTTCTGGAACCAAGAGGAACCTCTGAGAGGGAGAAGAGCTGAGGAGGAGTGTGCTTTGTTGGCTTATCCTGCAGTTGCTGCTTCTGCCTGTGAAAAGGGGACAAAGACTGGACATTGTGGTATATTCCTGCTTGTGAAGAATCTCCAAGGGCTTGAACTGAGCTTGCCTCCTGTTTTAAAGTCTCAGACATCAAAGACTTCCTCTGCTAACATCTGGACTCCTGCCCTGCCAAGTGGTGTCCTATCCAATAGGGAAGGCGTTGGACTCGGGAGGGCTAAAATGTATTATTCCCACTCCAGTATGTGCAACAGTAGGGAAAGTGTTGGACTCAGTTGGGGTAAAATGTACTAATCCCACTCCAGGGTGTGCAAAAGAAGGGAAAGTGATGGACCCGGGAAGAGTAGAATTTACTATTCACACTTGGTATAACAATAAGGAAAGCATTGGACACTGGAAGGGTAAAATTTACTATTCCCATTCCAATCAGTGCAACAATTTTGAAAGCTTTGGGCTTAGGAGGGGTAAAATTTAATATTGCAGCTTCAGTGTGTACAACAGTAGGGAAAGCATTGAACTCAGGGGGAGTAAGGTTTACTATTCCCACTCCAATTGGTGCCACAGTAGGGAAAGCATTGAACTCAGGAGGGGCTAAAGTGCACTCTTCTGACTCCAGTCCGTGCAACCTTCGAAAAAGCATTGGACTCGGGAGGGGTACATTTTATATTCCCACTCCAAATCTGCACAACAGGAGAGAAAACTTTGAACTCAGGAGGGCTAAGATTTACTATTTTAAGTCAGTGCAACTGTAGGCAAAACTGGACTCGGGAGGGGTAAAATTTACTATTCCCACTCCAGTGTGTGCAACAGTTGGCAAAGTGATGCACTCAGGAGGGATAACATTTACTTTTCCCACTCAAGTTTGGGCAACAGTAGTGAAAGCGTTGGACTCAGGAGTGGTAACATTTACAAACACCACTCCAATGTGTGCAACAGTAGACAATGCGTTGGACTGAGGAAGGTCCAATTTACTGTTCCCACTCCATTGTGTCCACAGGGAAACTGTTGGACTCAGGAGAAGTTAAATTTACTAATCCCACTTCAGCAAGGGAACAGTAGGGTAAGCATTGGGCTCAGGAGGGGTAAGATTTACTATTCCCACTCCAGGCGGTGCAACAGTAGGGAAAGTGTTGGACTCAGGAGGGGTAAAATTTACTATTTTCACTCCAGTCTCTGCATTAATAGGGAAAGTACTTCACTTTCCTTATTTAAATACAAGTATTAATTTAAAAAAATTATAAAACTATTTAAATAAAATTAAATATATACATTAAAGAAAAAATAAAATAGTTATCAATTTTTCTAATAATCAATATAAGGAAAAGTTATTTAAAGATTATTTTCCTAAACTCCCACACTATAGTAGCACATTAAACATATATTCATATATTAAAGTTCTAATAATTACACAATTTACATAATTAACAATGAATTATAAATACTTTATAATTGATCAATTATTTAATTAACTTTACACCCTATACCCCTACAAACCCAACAACCAGCACCTAAAGTATCAATTAAAAAATTATATTTACATAATTGTACATAATTAACAATTTATAAATTATTTATTAATTAACTTCCCGCCCTATACACCTACAAACCCAACAACCCACACCTAAATACGATTTAAAATTATTTGCACAGTTTACATACTTAATATTCGAATAAATAATTATTAATTTACAAATATATAAATTAATTATACATAATTAACTTCCTACCCTTTACCCCTACAAACCTCACAGCACAGTACAGCACTATAAATTACTATTTTACAATTAAATTAATAATATAAATAACTTTAAATTACAAACTGTATTTAACAACATTAGCAATTATATAAAACATAGACAATTAAAATATTAATCACATAAAGAAACTTAAACAATATTTCTTACTTTAAAACATTGATATTTTTGTCTACTATATATTTGCTCACCATATTTCTGTATCACAATATTTTAAACTCTGTATTTCTGCAACTCAATATATTTAAAACAATATTTTGTCCAAAAAACGTTTTGTAATAATCAAACTTCACTGCACAAAAAGATGTCATATTTCAAAACTGCATGAAAGAATACTAATGTCATGCTGAATATGAAAATGACAGGAAAAGGAGTGCTAACTACAGCATTTTCTGACATAATGTTGTGATTGTGTTTACGTTTGTCACTAAGAAAACCAGTCAGACAAAATGATTGCTGCTGAAAGTGATCTTCAGGACCCTTAGGCCCATACTGCTGTACTATTCCCTGAGGATGTGGGGATACTGTTCAGTGCTACAAAAGTACAATGGGACTCCTGCAGTGGGGGACGTGCTGAAAAATGGATTTTGGGCCTCTAAGCCCATACTGCTTGTTTTGCCCTAAGGAGGAGGTGGAGGTACTGTTAAGTGCAACAAAAGCATGTTGCGACTGCTGCTGTGCACATGCTCCTGAGTTTAAACCTGGACCTAAAGCTGCCCACCCGTCACCTATCCACAGCTGAATGAGACTGAACCAAGAAACACATCTTTTGTTTGCTCCTTGACTTTCCCCAGGTATGGATAAACATAGGAACTTGGATATTATCCACCCATTTTCTAACTCTACCACTGCAGTATGGGTACACAACAAATGGTCTCAGTCTTGTCATATTTCTACTTAAGGGTGTGTGCTGTAAGTGAGGAAAATACATGGATGGAGGAGGAACTAAGATGTGATGGTAGTAATAATGAGCCTGACATCCTGAGTAGTGGAATTGTCGAAATTAGTGTCCACTGAGTTCACTTACTACAAATCCTGTGAACATTGTGAATACTGCAAAGAACACTGATCAGCCAGCCAGTGGGCTTTTTGTACTAACTGTCATGGCTGATGTTCATCAGATCATTGCTTTTGTCGTGCGTGAACCTCACCCGAGGAAGACTGAACAAGCAAGCCCTCCAGGAATTTGTCGTAGGGTCATAATGGAAAGGCTTGAGGGAGCTTAAAGTGAATTGATAGCAATCGCATTGAATCGCTGTTTAATCAACTTTACATCATGATTGAAGGACTGGTAAAGAACTCATTTAAGGACTGTAACAACATATTTGAAATTTGAAAAGCAATTTCTAGTTTTGCTGGATCTATTCACCCTAGCAATGTACATCAAAGCCCTGTAGAGGCATTACTATTAATACTCTACACCACCTAAATGGTCTTGATACAACAGTGATAAAATAGCACTCCACTATTGGTGAACCCACATTGCCTTGGCTAGGATATGTGGCTAGGTTTGGGGGATGTGGTACAGCCTTTAGGCAATTCTCATCACATTATGGCACCTGCAGTACCTAGGTCTTCCTCTGCTGTCACATCAGCTAGCTCACTGAATACCCATTTACCATTGAATAGTCGTCACTTGAAGAGATGTGCTGTTCCTATATTTGGCCATTTACCTCAATTATCCTCACATACAACAGTCTCTATACTTAATTTGAGACCTGAATCACACACTGTATGTTGTAATTCTGTGGAACATACCATGATTAAAAGAAGGAACAGAAAAATGTTCTCAGTTAAAAAAAAAAAAGTGTTCTTCTTTGGCTTGACAGGCAAACTGGGGGAAGTCGCTTCCTTTATCATCATATGAATATGGTCCGACATTGAGTGGATTGGTTCTGGACCAAATTCTTTGGAGGGTACTACGTTGTTGTTAACTATGAGTGGTCTGATCTGGCAGGTAGATTATTAATACAGCTTTCTCATGTTCAGTGCTTTCCATCAGTAATTCAGCTCCTCCTTCTAAGCTATTTTTAAAAACCTCACCTGATCCAGGAAGGTCCAAGCCTTTTTGCCACCCCTGCAGCCAGTGTACTAAAGAACAGAAAAACGTGAGAATGGAATGCTTGATTTAAGGTCAGCAACTAGCAGTGAGTCATGCTGCACCGCAATACATTATTGCTTTGCTCACCTTGCCGCCTTAAGTTGGGCCCGGCTACATGCAAATCCGTCTCAAACCTTCTCTAGTGGGAACAGTTCAGCTCAATCGGCCAAACCCGGTCCTCCCTGAATGGGAACACAAGCAACGCAGGACCAGTTTCCCCTACTTCAGGCTTATCATTCGGGTATAGTTTGGTTCCAGTGATAGAGTGTGCATGGTACCTATGTGTGGGTACACCTGTCCCACTTTGGGGAACATACTAAAGAATGCAAAAAAGTGATGGATGGAATGATTGAATTAATCCTAGCCACCGGTAATTAATTGGGACCGCATCCCAATGCATCATTCTTTTGCACAACATGCCACCTCAGTTTGGACCCAGCTATATGCAAATTAACCTTGACCATGCTTCGCCTGGGACCAGTCCAGCACAAACTGCTAAGCTAGGTCCTCCCTGAACCAGAACACAAGCAACCCAGGATCGGTTTTGCCCTCCGTAGGGCTTATCAGCCAGGCATATTGGTTCCAGTGCTTTGTGCATAGGATCCATGTCTGTGCATACCCATCACACTTCAGGCAACATACTACAGTATGCGAAAAAAAGTGAAGGATGGAATTCTTGAACTAATCTCAGCCACTTGGTCTTTTCTCCTGGGTTGCTCATATTCTGGTTCGGTGAGGGCCTGACATTTCGGGCTGGTCTTTTCCCATTGGAGCAGGGTCAAGACTTATTTTCATAAGGCTGAGTGCAAACTGAGGTGGCATGGTATGCAAAATAACAGTGGACTGGGACTCTCCAAAAATGCCACCACTAGAGTTCAAATTCAATCTTCCTGCTCCCCTTCTACAATAATACCTGTATTTAAGAAGTGGGTTAAGAAAACCCCCCTGCTGAGATAGGCTTATTTCTATTATCAATTCACTCATAAAAATAGTTGGGCGGTTGGCCTAAGTATCCTAAGTAAATCTCTGTGGGCAAAAGACAGACATATCATTTATTATATACAGTATAGTTTCAGAACTGGTTTAGTCATACTTGATTGATGCATAAATCTACATTGTCTCATTCATAAATATACTATGGCTAAGTTGGAATTTCTACATATGCCTTTATGAACCTCATGTGTGCCTTTGATTGGGTTAACAGGGATACATTATCGAATATCATGTTGTTTTTAGTGCTAGACCTGAAAAAATTCTACTTTCTTGGAGACCTTAATAGGAACATATCTGCATCAGAAGGATATTGCTTGGATGGCAGCTATAAACAGGCCTTTGAAGTCAGCATTGGGAGTCAGAAAAGGTTACATCTTTGCTCCCTTTCTCTGTACTATATATCAATCAGATGGATATAACGCTCGTATTGGAGGGACAGGAATTGTCTTGTGTTGGCTCTCGACCCATCCTGACATTACTTTATGTTGATGATTTGGTTCCACGTGATAGATTACTTTGAAACATTTATGTATTCTTTGGAATTTGAGCACTAACTTTGGTAAGTCACATATCATGGTGGTTGGGAACACATCCATTAAAACAAGATCGTATCAAGTGCAGGTGTAAAGTATCATGAAGGTTGAATCGTTTTCCTATTAGGGTGTACGTTTTGATCGCACCAGCTCTGGGTCCCACATATTAACCTCTAAAAACATCTTTTGGCAAGATTGGTCACCTATTTACTTGATTTTAACTCCAGATTGTACAAGAAGCTGATAGAAGCCTTATTAAAATCTATTAGGCTAAATGTGCCTCAGCTGTTCCCTGTGGCAATGATATTAGGAATCCTATAGATATCTCTAATGTGCATATTGCACAATTAATCAATTAATGAGAGGTCTATTAATCCTACTTCAAAGAACACAATTCTATTTACTGCACAAATAATTAGCCTTGGTTAGATCTAGGATCTGTTGTCCCTTCTTCTCCTTTTAAAATGGATTTCACTTTCGGTTAAGAATGAAACTGATTTAACCAAGCAATATTGAGAGATTCTGGGCCTGATTTAGATTTAGATCTTGGCGGAGGCTTACTCCTTCGTAACGGTGTCAAGCATCCTATCTTCCTAAATAGAAATGCCATTTTTTTCTAGGGTATTTAGATTTCGGCAGATTGGATATCCATCACAGTTATGACGGAGTAACCCCTCAGTTGAGATCTTAATCATGCCCTTTGTCTTTTTAGATAGGATGGCCAGCATATCATGGCTAAATTACATAAAGACCTAGTTCGCAGCACTAGTTCTTCCAGAGTTGATTTTGAATCCAGAGATCATCACTATATCTGACATCAGCTGGATCAAGAGTACATTTGTGGCCCAAAAAAACATAAGAGAATCACGGAAACTCCACAAACACTGTACGATTCTATTTTGTCATATAATTAACCCTTTCTCACTGTTGATGTCAAACCGTAATCGTTGATTTTTACCAAGTTTAGTCTGAAGTTTGTCCATTCCTTACTGGTAAGGACTTGTGGCTGTGAACCTATTTCTCAACAAAGTGCAATGCACTTTATAGTATTTTGCGGCTTTATGAATAAATGGGCAAAGATATTAGAACTCCTTTTGAAAGGATTTACATTTTCCCTTGAGATATGCGTATTTAGTTATATTTAAGATGTTGCCTGGTGGTGTTTTTGTGTGGTGAGGTTTTTTTTAAACGGCGCTGTAAAGAAACGATTGTTTGATTTTTAACTGTAGTATTGTTTCATTGTAATATTGAATTGCTTTTATTATTGTTTTGATGTAAAAAGAAAATAAAAGCTGTTTGATGACGATGAATGCAGCTGTTTTTGTCCATTCAACCTACTATGAAATAATGGGGTTTGGGATTAATAGCAATTTGGAGTATGCGGGTGAATGCTTCCATGATACATTTACATAAAATAAAAACTAAAGCATTGATTCATTTATAAACTTGTTTTGTAAAATTGTTCTAACAATTTATTAACACACATGCAAACTATGATCATGAGTAACCTACAGCAATTTCGTAATAACAAGCTGAAGGTCTCTTGCTTCTGATGTACCAGGCATCGCTTCCCTTCCTGGTACTGCAAGGCAAGGATTATCAAATAAGCAAGATACATTTCTGAGATCTCTGTAGTTGTGTCTTTTGTCAAGGTCCTTTTTTGTTCTTCTTATGAGAAATCCAGGCTTCTGTTATTCCTGTCAGCTCAAGTTTTCATTTCGGTCATGTGTATGCTGCTTTAGCCATCTCTGTGAAGCACACTATAGTTGTGCTTTAAAGACATGCTGCGGACCGCAGGTGGGTTCAGAGCAATATTCTTTCACAGAACGTTTTGCCCTGGGACCGGAACTGCCTACTCTCAGTTTTATGTGGGAACAGGGCTGGACTGAACTCATCAGGTTAGCCAGGATTAGTGCAATTAATTAAAGGGAAAGTCTAAACATGCTAATTTTTCTGATGTTTTGACTGGTTATTCGGGATACTTTAGGACATGTACCTTTTTTCATCTGACTAGGAGATGATGGACCTAGACTGGGTGGTTAGGTAGGTGCAAGAGGAGTGCCAGGAGATTGTGACTACTCTGTATGATTTCCACAGTAAAGAGCAAGAGGGCTCTAGGAATGCGCCAGAAACGGAGAGATAGGTAGGATCACCATGACCGTAGCAAAAACTGATCCAGCCATCCGCGCTTATCCGCTAGACTCAGTGTTCACTGGAGGTCAGCCTAATACAAGGGTGTTAGTGTGTGAAAGTAAGAGATATCTTTCTTCCTCCCTCCACATGATCATTTAGAAGAAATTAACTGAAGTTCCCTTGTTTCCCGTCTTCCCGTTTACCACCATCCATGCTGAGGATGAGCTAATGCACAGGGCTCGTGCACACATTTCTGTTATCCGCTGTGTGGGCGCAAAACAAAAGTGTGGCCTAATAAATCTGAGCAATAAGACCCTCTGGCGAAAGGGACTTCTGCCCTGCGCAATGTACAACTGGTATGGAAAAAGCACTGAAGATATCTGAAAAAGAGAGAGGGGCACACTGATGATGAGGGAAAGAGTTTTTTTTCCCTAGGAAGATACCTTTTATCTGGAGTGCCAAAGCAATGTAAGAAAACAATTGAAAGATTCCAAAAAACAGGTTAGCACAGAACACTGAAAGATAAATTGCCCCAATTTTTTTCCAGGTTTTCCTCCCTAACTTGACCTTCCCAAGTTTACTCACCTCACACAAAATCCGTAATCAGACTACTAGGGCAGCCCGAGAGGGGCTATCTGTGCTATTAATTATCCAATCCCTGTTGATGAAAGGGGCTCTTAATTAAACTATATGATTCCTATTAAGCCTGCTTAATTCCATATAGATACCAGAGCTAGTCGATCAGCCCTTCAAGCCTCTAATTTCCCTTCGGTACCTTTCTGAGACTTGCCTATCGATGCAGTTTGTATCTCACCCCAACATGTTCCCCATCACATCACTTACCGCATTTCTGTTTCCTTTACCTTGAGCCCCATCACTGACAAATGTGCCTTTTTGTCAAGCCCTACTTCCCCTTCAGATTGAACTGCACTGTTTTCTCTATGTGATGGTGTTCTTAAATAGCCTTTAAACAAACAAAAAATATAGACTAGCCGTGTTGTGTGTCATATAATCAGAATGTTAAATTTGAATCTCAAATTTCCTAAGACTTAAGTGAGCTGCTTGCACAAGTTCTCTCCTCTTTTCGGTCGACAAGTGACATTGGATGCCTTTTCTCCGTCAATCCAGTTAAGATTAAAGTAAACCATATGAAGAAATTACTCCGCATTCCACAGTATCCTTTACAGCTCGAAGATCTTTGACTTGTCTATGCCGATCTTGTTGAAAAATATGGACGAGACCAATGTCTATCACTTGCCCAAGATGTCCGTGCTATGAAGAGTATGGTAAATCCCAATTACACTGTAGTTCTGATCTCCAGTACGTCTATTCTTAAATCCCAGCCGCTGCCTGATGGTTTACTGGGGTAGATATGTGTTCCACCTTCTTATCCACCCCCATTCTCAAAGAAAGTCAGTTTCTCTTTACATTCTCATTTGGCAGATCTCACCTAATGTGATGGAGGCACACTCAAGGTTTTATACTTTTTCCTTCAGTCCCTCCACAAGCTTGAAAACAAGATTCGGACACCTTGCTCTTCCACAAAAATTCCATGTTAGTACAATAACTTGATCGCTTATTACGCACTTCTGCCACCTTAGAAAAATGCAAGATAGATTCTATATGCTCACTGAATTAGCCAAAAAAGGGAATAAGGCTTCAAAGGACAAATTAATTTCTTTCCATGCCCTAACACACCCCTATTGCCCTGTGTATAGTATTTACGCCATGAAATTTCAGCTGAAGAGTTAAATCTGTCAACTGGCAAAATTGAAACCATCTATAAGTCGTCTCTCCTTGTGACAGTCTCACAGCTACATACTTTCTAAGGAATGGTGGGATATTCCAGACAATGGATTTTAGGTTTTGCTGCCATGGTATGATCCCATCCAAAATTAGGTCTAAAAGGACTCCAAGAATCCTTTCAAAGGTCTGAAGAAGCAAAGTAAGTCTTTCTGCCAGTGACACATTCACTTACATCTCCACCCACACTGGGGCTTCCAGATTACAGTAAGCCTTTTATAGTGTATTGTCATGAGCGCAACAGGTTTCTTCGTGGTCTATTTTTTTGCAGGATCATGGGGCCCAGAAAAGATCAAGTACTTATCATTCCTCTTCCCTTGTCTCCATGACTGCAAGGCTTCTACCTTATTAGTGCTCTGTTGCCACCTCTTCTCATATTGTTGAGTTATCAGAGGATATTGGTTGTGGTTGTTCTTTTGCTTACTACGAAAACTCAAAATCCTTCTACTGCCAAATTATCCCAGTATCACATTTTATTGTTGTCTGCTTGCCATAATACTTTGATTCACCTCCCTGCTTTCAATTCTGCCTCATTGATACCCACCTCCCAAAAAGGCAAGCTCCATGATTGTTGAACACTTGGACAAAACATTGCTTTAAATAGTGGTATGCACTGGTAACCGAAATTGAACTTGTTTATCTTGTTGATGGTTCTTATCTCAGAAATCACATTGGAGAACCTGAAATTGGAGTACGTGTACCTGGAGATTATGTGTGCCTCAAATGAATTTCTTAAAAGTCAATATTTGCCTCAGGCCCATTCAGCAAAGGAGGCTGAGCATGTTATTCTTACTTGTGCCTATCCTTGCCACACAAAAGATTATTACAGTACTTAATGACTCCAAATACGCATTTGGAGTTCCTCGTGATTTTGGGTTATTGTAGATGTAACACTGGGTTCTCTAATTTCTGCACGGACCCCTATCAAAAAAGGGATGTACATGCAAAATCTGTTAAATTTACTTTTATTACCATTCAGAGTTGTCGTTGTAAAATGTATTACTTATCAATTCACTCAGAATGAATTGTCCCTAAGAAACAAAGTGGCAGAGCAGGTACCCAGAAAGACTGCTTTAGCCCCACATGGCAAAGTTCCCTTGTATATTTTAAAGTCTGATGTATTTCCTGTGCCTATACTCAAGGATCTGTCTATGTTATAGGAGCGGGCATCCAATCCTAACAAGCAGTCATGGATCAAACAGAACTGTAGACAGGACCCAAAAGGAGTGTAGAGGGGTGGCACTGGAGGAGTACTACCTCTCCCACTTTACCCACCTACATCATGATATTGCCTGTGTCAGAACTCAGAATGGACGGTATAATTCGTGTCTCAAGGACCCATTTGTTTTTGCCCTTCTTCCCTTCTGTTGCCTACAACTATTGCTACAGCTGTGTCACCCACTATTCATACAACATTTGGAAAGGTGTTAGGATCACCCCCATTACCCACCCATCTCCTTTGGGCCAACTGTCCATTTACAAATGGACTCTATTCAGATGCCTAAGTGTTTCTCCTATTCTTATGTGCTTTCTTTGTGTGTTTTGCTTCTGGGTGGATTGAAGTTGATACCATTATGGTAGCCAAGAGATTGTTGAAGGACTTCATACACCATTTCAGAGTGCCCTTCTGCCTATCCAGTAACCATTGCACTCACTTTCTTTCGTCTGTATTTCAGGAAGTGTTCAAAGCCCAAAGAATTAAGCAACTTTTTTACTTGAGCGTTCCACCCAACTTCTGCTTGCAAAGTAGAAAGCTATAACCACACTTCAAAGAATAAATTAGCCAAAATATGTTCATGGACCCAGCTGAAATGGGCAAGCGCTGTGCATTGGTAGTCTTGTCAGTCTGAGTCATTCCTCCTCAGAGGACTAAACTAAGGTAGTGCGAGGAGGCAATGGGCCAACCCATGATGCTACCTTCAATTCCTCCAATTTCACCTGCTGCGCTACACCTGCAACTGAATGACAACATAGTTTTGCGCTACTGTAGCCAATTGATTCACTGTCTCCGCAGTTTTTCCTCAGGTTGATGCTGCCCTGAATGTCTGCCCTTCCGAAACCTGCCACTACCTGCCGACCAGAAAGAGGGTTTTTGTGAAGGTGCTCCAATGGAAGTCTATTCTGCAGCCACAATGGTAAGGACCCTTTCAAGTGTTGCTCACCACAGCACAGCTGTGAAGTGTCAAGGACTACCTCTCTGGATCCCTTTACTCCTCTGTCGGAGAGCCCCTATGCCTCTGGATGTCACTCCTGCAATTGCTGCTATGCCTCCAGCCCTGCTCTGCCGAACCTGCCTGCATCTAGAACACATAACTGGGCTCTTTCATCTGCACCATCAAAGCCGCAACTTTCACTGGACCCAGCTTCTCTTTGCTGTTACCAACTTTGTCCACTTTGATGAGCTAGGTTCCTGCTTCTTTCTGTCCGTATTTTGGCCATCCATATATGCTTCATGCCTTGTCCTCAGGATTTCTGTCTGGAACTTCATTGATATAAGGAGCAGGATATGTGTCTAAAACAACTGCACACTTACTGTTGCCTGCGAAACCTTCACTTTATCTACCAATAAACCACTTGTTTGCATCTGTTGACGGTACCAGCAGGGTTTGAATCCTTCTTCTTACTGGATCTGCACTCTCTTGCCCCTTGATGCTACAGGGTGCTTGTGAATGATTCCTGAGCTCCTTGACAAATAAGCAACAGACCTTGATTTATACGTTTATGGGCATCACATGTAGCAGTGTAATGCACATCCAGCAACAATCCTTATCGAAAGTGATTGCCTCTAATATCCTGATGAAAGTATTATGCTTGCTGCAATTCAACTTGAATATGCAGCCCTTGGCTGGACATGTGAGACCCATAATGCCAGCATCTTTGTGGGCCATAGAGAATGTGACATTGTCCTGAACACTATTTCTCACTGCGTTCTCCCAAACAACTTGGGAATCCTCAACCGAAGTACTATACATATACCGTTTCAACCAGTGAAGAAGGAATATGGAATATACCTTGTCTGTGGTAAATTGACCTGTTTGGCTACTTTGAGGATGGTGTGGGACTTGCTACCCTGCCTATGTGGTTACAGCTTTCTACCACACTTCTGATCAGTTCCCCATTGACAAAAGCTTACTTGCGCTATCTCTGGGGAAAAAGACACCTTTTCTCCATCATCTTTTTCGTAGATCAGCTGGGGCAAGCAACCTGTGAATTTCAAATTACTGCTCAAGAACTGAAAGAGGTGGCGCATGTTGTTATCATTTCTTTGGGACTTTAGTCTGATCAATTAAATGCTCAAAAGAGACATCTTAAGAAACGGAATGGCTTAGTATTTCGTTCTGGCTGGCACGGGTGATATATGTGCCATAGTGACCACTAGGTGCTGTGGGCACATCCACAATACCTCGTTCCGTAACTATGAATAAATCAACCATATTAGAAGCAAAGTTAGTGAACTACATAAGGTCTACGATGAGTTTAGTTTAGGCAGAGGTAGCATTAGGCTCTGGTTAAAAGTTTTTTTGGGAGGATGGGGTGTGAAAATGTTTGAAATAATATTCATGGTTTGATGATCGTTTACATTTCCAGACAATTATGCTTGCATGCTATGTAGCAAGGACTTAACACTACCGGAGAGAGACCTCCAACAACGCGTTGGGATCTCGACTCCCGATCATGACCTATAACAAAAGGAAAGGGAACTGAGTCAAAAAGAGAGGAACGATTATGCCAAATGAAATGAAAGAGGAAAGGCTGCCTGAAGAAAATAAAAAAGGAGGACTATAAAAGCCTTCTCCACATCTCTCCCCTTGGCTTCTGAGATAGGAAGAGAAAAGGATGACCAGTGCAAAACCAGGAAAATGAAGGAGAACCCCCAATCTTGACTAAGAACGCAGGCGAGACACCAATATGGAGACAAGATTCCAAACATGCAACCGAGGTAAGAGACTGAGCAAGCCAGGATCAAGGAAAGAGCAGAGTTCCCACTCTACCTTATGACACAGAACGCGACTATCCATTGGAGGTCCACGGCTAATACGGTGCATGGCACAGTGGACCTGGGCCGGAAATCTAAAAGAGGAGACGGAACCTGCCTAAGGGTGAGAGGCACTTGTTTCTGTGGAGGGAAAGGGAGGTGGAAAAGCAATTCAGTGTCAGTATTACTTGTGTTGGTGACTCCAGAAGGCATATTTTTCCATTCGTTTGACTAATTAATTTCTACAGAAAAGGAGAGGTGAGGTGAGGAATATTACTCATGATAAGCACCGCTATAAATATAATGTCCAAAGAGGTTACGAGACTATTTAGAGCTTTAGTAAAGATTTAAATAGTCGAAAGCAAGAAAAAACAGGAGATTGTCGAGGAGGAAGCGAGGAATGGAAGTCAGATGAATTAAGAGGGAGAGAAATATGTAATGAAAAGTAAATACAAAGAATATAGAGAAAACTCATTCCTGAGTACAGTTTTTGTTATAATATAATACCTACCTACCTTATTTCTGTTTCCTCAGATCCTTCGAGATGTAGGTGGCAAACCTACTCAGGAGAACAAGAAGAACAAAGTTCTGGTATCTGGAAGACAAGAGGAGAATTTCACAATTGTACATTTGCCATTATTTTTCCCTCTTCGTAAGCTAGTTCTTAAACCCGGGGTTAGTTTAGTTATTTAAGACTCAAAGTGAAGTCCTTCTCCCCATATCTGCTTGGAGTTGCAAGTCTGTCTTTTCTGAACCAAAATCACGCATCCTCCACATGCTTTTCGTCATCTCACATCCAATAAAGGCAGTGCCCATTCATTTCTGTTGACCATTGCTGAAGATCTTGAAAGCATTATTGATGTATATATAACTGAAAAATGCAATGACTGACATTGAAATCAAAATAAGTAGATTAATGGTGATAAGTCTACTTTAGGTTTGCACTTAGAGGTGCAAAAGGAAGCAGATTGAGAACTAGTTTTGCTGTTTTGTAATAACTTAATAACTCATTTGCAAACTGCCATTTTGAGTAACCCACAACCATTTTGTATGCCCATGTATATAATTGCCAATATTTCAGCAACATGTTTGATAATTAAAACATCCAAATTCAATTAAAAGGTGAAAACGTAGACTAGTTTTACTTCATTTCATAACCCTCCTAGTTATTAAGAAAGGCCTATTCCGTCACTATCTTCTCCCTTACATGGGGCACCTTTGGCTAGGCCCATTTCCTAATTTCAGTCAGCCTTATCACTGGCTGTATTCTTGTCTTATGTAAGGGATTCCATTATTTGGCTTTCCATCTATTGTCTTTCTTAATCTCCTCTCTTTCCCAGTTCACATCTACCCAGTCACTTAATCTGTAAACGTTTTTCTCCACCTACCTTTGCAAGTCTTCCTATCAGTTCACAACCAATGTTTACCCGAGGGGCTAGCATAGAAGACATCATAACTCTTTTCCATTAACCCAGTCACCGTCCCTAGCTCTTCAACTTCTCTACCCAAATACTCCCAGAGTTCTGCCACTGCTCATTTGACTTTTTTGCAAAGTGTTACCATTGGAATTCTGTCCACAGTATTCGCACCACATCCTAATTTTACAGGTCACCAAAGAAACAACCTGAAAGATGCAACATTAATAACAGTTACAGTAAGTGTCAGAATTAATGTTCTTGACAACAGTAGCTCCCAAAGTCGACCTTACAACAACACTCCAACAACTCCAGGGATGTCCACTTAGAACTCACACCACTACATTTTCAGGAGCGTCATGAATGTCTGTGAGCAAGACATTTTTAAGATGATCTTATTGCCTTTAAGTCTTTGTGAGTCAACAGTCAATACCTGTTAGACCTGACAGCCTTAGAGTGGTCACCCCTAACTTTTTGCCTGCCTCTCTCCACTTTTTGGACACTGTTTTTGCTGGTTTTAGGACTCTGTGCACTTTACCACTGCCAAACAGTGCTAAAGT
Source organism: Pleurodeles waltl (assembly GCF_031143425.1). NCBI lineage: Eukaryota > Metazoa > Chordata > Amphibia > Caudata > Salamandridae > Pleurodeles > Pleurodeles waltl. The sequence continues at coordinate 1,258,349,285 of NC_090445.1, read as the reverse complement.
GCATATGTTCTCTCCCTTAAAACATGGTGACATTGGCTCATACCCAGTTGGCTTCTTTAATTTACTTATAAGTCCCTCATAAAATGCACTACATGTGCCCAGGACCTATAGATTAAATGCTACTAGTGGGCCTGCAGCACTGGTTGTGCGACCCACATAAGTAGCCCCATAACCATGCCTCTGGCCTGCATTGCAAGGCCTGTGTGTGCAGTTTCACTGCTACTTCGACTTGGTATTTAAAAGTACTTGCCCAGCCTTAAACTCCCCTTTTCCTACATATGTCACCCCTAAGGTAGGCCCTAGGTAACCCACAGGGCAGGGTGCGGTGTAGGTAAAAGGCACAACATGTTCCTCTGTGGTTTATATGTCCTGGTAGTGTAAGATTCCTAAATTCTTTTTACACTGCTTTGAGACCAGCTCCTTTCATAGGCTAACATTAGGGCTACCTTCATCCACTGTTTGAGTGGTAGATTATGATTTGAAAGGAGTAACAAGATCATATTTAGTATGGCCAGAATGTTAAAACAAAATCCTGCTGACTTCTGAAGTTGGATTTAATATTACTATTTTAGAAATGCCACTTTTAGAAAGAGAACATTTCTCTGCACTTAAATCCTTCTGTGTCTTACAATCCATTTCTGGCTTGGTTTGTTGACAGCTCCCTTGTGTGTTTCACTCAGACAACCCCAAACACAGGATGCTCAGTCACACCTGCACACATATGAATACTGAATGGGTCTTCCAGGGCTGGGTGGGTGGAAGGCCTGACACTTACATGTCAAAGGATAGTGGCCTGCCGTCACACAATGAACTGCTAAACCCCCTACTGGGACCCTTGCAGACAGGATGGAACTGAAAGGGGACCTTGTGCACTTCTAAGCCACTCTTTGAAATCTTCCCCACATCAAAGGCACATTTTGGTATTTAAACAAGGGCCTCTGGCCCTCCCAAATCCGACATTTCTGGACAAGATACTCCTTGGGACAGACCCTCTGCCCCAGAACCTGGAACCTGCCAAGAGGAACTGCCTGGCCGCCCAAAGGACTCAACTGGACTGCTTTTCTGAGAAGGACTGCTACCTTGCGGTTGCCTTGCTACCCTCTGGCTCTTCTGAGAAGTGCTCCCCAAAGGCTTGGATTGAGCTTGCCTCCTGTTTTCTGAAGTCTCATGGCCAAAAATACTTCATATCTGCAAAGAACTCCTTGTGCAGTGAAAATCGACGCACAGCCTGCCAGAATCAACGCACAGCCTGCACTATGGTGAGAAAATCACTGCATGCCAAACTAAAACGACTCAGCCTGGCTCCCCGAGTGGAGATTGATGCAGCACCAGGGTTGTGACTGGAACTTTGGGGTACGGGCCACTGGATGCGACACATTGCCGAGCTGGAATGACGCAGCCCGACTTCCTGCAAAGAGGAATTGACGCAGCACCTGCCGAGCAACAGAAGTGTCCCAGCAGCGCCCACCGGATCGATGCAGCTCCTGCATGCCCAGGATTTCTCCTCATCGTCCCCAGGGCGTCCAAATACCCCGCAACCTGAAGAGGATCCAAGCCTGCATGCCGGAAATCAACGCAAAGCCCTTGATGCATGGAAAAGCACTGATTTATTGTCTGTGTGCGCCCGGAGAAACCAACGCACACCTCCCTGTTTTCCACGTGTGGCCTCCTCTGTGGTCCCTTGCGGATAATTTAGATGCAAACCAGGTACCTTGTGCTTGCAAGAGACACATTGCTTTTTAAGAACGTAAGGCTCTTTATCATTTTCTAAAGTGATCTTTCAACATGTACTTATCAAATCTTGATCGTTTTGACCTGCCTTTAATCAGATAAATATTCTATCTTTTTCTAAACCTGTGTGGTGTATTTTTATGGTGTTGATACTGTGTTACTGCATGATTTATTGCACCAATACTTTACACATTGCCTTCTAAGTTAAGTCAACATGTCTCTGGCTGTGTCTCAAGCAGGAGCTGGAGAGCTTGACCGAGCCAAGCTGGAGACATACACTGTCAACCAGCTGAAAGGATTCTACAAGGGGATGGGTGTACCTACACAGGGTGCGTCCAAGAAGGATGAGTACCAAATGGTGCTGGGGGCCTGGGCAAAAGCCCTTTCACAAGCAGATGTTTAGGTGGATGAGCCAGAGAGTGGCCCCTCACCAGCAGTGGGGTATGTTACCCCTGGAATTGTGCCCCCTGGTAAACCAGGTAGCAGTGTCTTTAGCCACTGCCTGACCGCAGAGGAAAGGAGGGAGGAGAGAGAATTTCAATTGCAAATGACAAAGTTAAACATGGAGGCAGAGGAAAAGAAAGCTCAGAAAGAGGCAGAGGAGAGCTGAAGCTGCAGCTGAGAGAGCTTTGGCTGAGAAGATGATTTTTCTGGCTCATGAACAGAGTCTCAAAGAGCTGGATATCAAGACGAGGCAGTCTGAGTCCAGCTGCGGTAGTGGCAAAAGGGAAAGGAAGGTTTGTATACTCAAAAATAGGGTGCCCAGTTATGTGGTGGGAGATGACATTGATAAGTGGTTGGCTGCTTATGAAATTGCACTAAGGGCTCATGGGGGTTCTGAAAAGCAATGGGGACGGCCTTGTAGTGGTAAGTCCCAGCTGTGGGGAGGGACACACTCCTTACACTGGATTCAAGAGATCAAAACATATGTGCGCTCATGAAAACCGCTTTACTTCCCAAGTTTGGGCTGATCCATGAGAAATACCGTCAGAGGTTCAGGGACACCAGCAAACTCTCCACACAAACCTGGGTAGACTTTTTTGATTTTTCCAATGAGACACTGAACAGGTGGGTGTCGGGCAGAAAGTAAATGATTACACAGGGATGTATAATATGATCCTAAGGGAGCATATGCTCAGTGTTTGCTTTACAGTGTTGCGCCAGCACCTAGTTGACAGTAAGCTGACTGATCCTACAAAGCTTGCTGAGGAGGCGGACCTCTGGGCTAGCACCAGAGTGTCCAAAAAGGTATCTGGGGAGGACACCCCAAAGGTGGTCAGGGTTCCCACCAGAAGAAAGAGGGGAAAGAAAATTAAGAATAAGGAGTTCTCAAAAGGCCCCCAAAATATTTCTCGGGGGTGGTGGTGGTACCCAGTCCCAGCCTGAGTCTGAGAAGGGTCCAGGATTTTTCGACAAGAAGAAAGGGAAGTTTATCCCCAAATGCTTAGAGTGCTTCAAGCATTGGCACTTTTAGGGCAACTCCACTGGAGGACAGACCCTGGGTTGGCTAGTGTAGTGCTCAGTGGGGCGACAGTCCCAGTTAGCTTTGGGGAGCAGATAGTGGTGTCCCTAGTGTCCCTGGGAGATTAGGAAATGGTGTCAGAAGCCCACATGCCTGCCAATACTTCTAAGTATAGGTAGTGGGTCATTATTAATGGGCAAAGGGGTGGATGCTCTGCGTGACACAGGAGTCAGTATGACTACTGTCACAGGTCAGCTGGTGTCAGCAGAGCAGGTCATCCCTAATACATTCCACCAGGTCATAGTCGCTGACAATCGCAAGAGCCACCTACCAGTAGCTCTGGTCCCTTTGAGTTGGGTGGGGGGGTCTCTGGTACTCTAAAAGTAGCTGTGAGTCCTGCCAGGCCTGTAGATTGTCTATTAGGCAATGATCTTGAGCACACTATCTGGAAGGAGGTAGAGCTCAGATCCCACCTGTAGATGTTAGGTTTGCCTGAATGGGTCTGCATGACCACACAGTCCATGGTTGCCCGGGAGGGGAGTCAAGGGCATCTGGAGCCTGGAACAAGGGCCCAAACAGCTGCACAGAGGAAAGGCAAGGGGTGAGGGAAACCGGCCCTAGATATTCCCACAGTGGTTGATGGGACTCCAGAAGATGAGGCCTCTTGAGCCAACTCAGGAGGAAAGTGCAGCTGTGTGTAACCTGCTTGTGCTTGCTGGCTGGCAAGTGGAAGGTGAGCCAACCAGAGAGGAATTGTTCAAATCGCAGAAGGAGTGCCCTACTCTTAAGGGTCTGAGGCCACAAGCCTCAGCCCAAGCAGGAGGTGAAGCCTTTGGCGATCACCACATCTTTTGGGAAAATTATCTCCTCTACAGTGATCCTAAGGTACCGGCCGCTGGGGCAGCACATGGGCTGGTGGTCCCCCAGTGTTAGCGGGCCTTCCTTCTGGGCCTGGCTCACAACACTCCCCTGGCAAGACATTTGGGACAAGACAAGACCTTTGCCAGGCCTGTCACCCACTTTTATTGGCCCCGAATGCGGGAAGCCTCAGATAATTTCTGGATGTCCTGCCCAACCTGCCAGGCTAGTGGGAAGACAGGGAAAAGGCTCAAGTCCCCCCTGATCCCACTCCCCGTCATTGGCACCCCATTTGAAAGGGTAGGCATCAACGTCATTGGTCCCTTGTACCCCAAAACCGCCCTAGTCAGCAGGTTTATCCTGGTTTTGGTGGACCATGCCACCCGCTATCCAGAGGCAATCCCTCTAAAAACAGTGACTGAACCGGTGGTGACCAGAGCTCTAATGGGGATATTTACCTGTGTGGGGTTCCCAAAGGAGGTTGTGTCTGACAGAGCAACAGACTTCATGTCAGCGTACATGAAGTCCATGTGGGATGAGTGTGGGGTAATTTACTGGTTTACCACCCCTTACCATCCTGATACCAGTGGGCTTGTTGAAAGGTTCAACAAGACCCTGAAAGGCATGATCACTGGCCTGCCTGAGGCCATGAGGCGTAAGTGGGTTGTCCTCTTGCCATGCCTTTTCTTTCCTTATAGGGAGTTGCCCCAGTAAGAGGTGGGGTTCAGCCCCTTTGAGCTTCTCTATGGATACCCTGTCAGGGGACCACTAAGCATAGTCAAGGAGGTGTGGGAGAAATCTCCCCAGGATGTGGTCAGTTACATGCTGGCCCTCCGCAACCAGATGCAGCATTTCTGGAAACAGGCCAAGAGCAACCTCGAGGCCAGTCATGAGGTGATGAAGGAATGGTATGGCCAGAAGGCCACCCTGGTAGAATTTTCACCTGAAGACTAAGTATGGGTGATGGAGCCAGTAGAGCCTAGAGCTTTCCAGGACTGTTGCACTAGCTCATTCGAAGACAAGGAGCGAAAGGAGGAGGCCACTTATCTAGTGGACCTCAAGACCCCCAGAAACCCCCTAAGGGGTCTCCACCACAACAGACTGAAGCCTCATTTTAAGAGGTCTGACGTCAGTATGCTTCTTGTGACAGATGAGGGCATGGAAGAGGAGAGTGAGCCTCTCCCTGACTCCCTCTCTGCCAAGGAAGGTGATGGGTCAGTGGAGGGTGTTAATCTCTCTGACTTCCTGACTCTAGATCAGAGGTGAGACTGCTACGAGTTGTTGGAGTTGTCTTCCCACTTCTCCCTCACCCCTGGGCTCACACACTTGTGTGTCCACAATATTGACACAGGAGACAGTCCACCTGTAAAGAATACAATCTACAGGGCATCAAATAAAGTGAGGTCCAGCATCAAGGATGAAGTTTCCAAGATGCTGGCACTTGAGGTGTTAGAGAAGTCCAGCAGTCCCTGGTCCAGCCCAGTGGTGTTGGTTCCCAAGGCTGGTGCCAAGCCAGAACGTACATTCTGCGTGGACTACCAGGGTCTCAACTCTGTCACAAATACAGATGTCCACCCCATCCCTCAAGCTGATGAGCTTGTAGACAGGCTATGTGCTGCCAAGTTCCTTAGTACCTTTGACCTCACGTCAGGGTACTGGCAGATCGCCTTGACTGAAGGGGCTCCAGAGAGATTTGCTTTGTTTACTCCTGAGGGCCATTACCAGTTCAGAGTAATGCCCTATGGATTGAAAAATGCCCGCTACCTTCCAATGGTTGGTTAACGGAGTCCGAGCTGGCAAGGATGCCTTCTGCACAGCCTATCTAGACAACATTGCTGTCTATAGTTCCAGCTGAGAGGAGCTCCTGCTCCACCTAAAGGAGGTGCTTCAGGCTCTGCAACAGGCAGGCCTGACATCAAAGCCAGTAAATGCCAGATTGGGAAGTGTTCCATGGTGTACTTGGGACACCTAGTAGGTGGTGGCAAGGTGCAGTCCATCCAGGCCAAGATTGAAACCATCAAGGCATGGTAACCGCCTACAACTCAAACAGAGGTGAGAGCCTTTTTAGGCCTCAACAGATATTACTGCAGATTTGTTAAGGGATATTGCACAATAGTAACCCCCTTAACAGAACTGACATCCAAGAAACAACGTAGGTTGGTGAATTGGGCAGAGGCTTGTCAGAAAGCCTTTGACTCCCTGAAGAAAGCATGTGCATGGCCCCGTGCTCAAATCACCTGACTACTCCAGAGAATTCGCTGTGCAGACAGACGCTTCAGAGCATGGCGTAGGGGCGGTCCTAGCACAGCTGAATGAGGAGGGCCTAGACCAACCAGTAGTCTTTATAAGCAGAAGACTGTTACCACGGGAACAGAGGTGGAGTGCTCTTGAGAAAGAAGCATTTGCTGTGGTCTGGGCACTGAAGAAGCTGAGACCATACCTGTTTGGAACTCACTTCCGGGTTCAGACAGACCACAGGCCCCTCAGATGTCTCATGCAGATGAGGGGCGAAAATCCTAAACTCTTGAGGTGGTCCATTTTCCTACAAAGAATGGACTTTAGGATGGAGCATCGCCCGGGGATTGACCACGCCAATGCTGATGGTCTCTCCAGATACTTCTGCCTTAGTGCTGAGAGCTCCCAGGAGGTTGGGTAGCTCTCCACACTTTCAGCTGAAGGAGAGGGGGCATGTTAGACCTGACAGCCTTAGGGTGGTCACCTCTAACCTTTTGCCTTGCTCCCTCCACTTTTTGGACAAGATACTCCTTGGGACACACCCTCTTCCCCAGAACCTGCAACTTGCCAAATGGAACTCCCTGGCTTCCCAAAGGACTCACCTGGACTGCTTTTCTGAGAAGGACTACTGCCTTGCTGTTGCCCTCTGGCTCTGCTGTAAAGTGCTCTCCAAGTGCTTGGATAGAGCTTGCCCCCTGTTCCCTGAAGTCTCAGGGCCAAAAAGACTTCATCTCTGCAAAGAACTACTTGTGCGGTGAAAATTGACGCATAGCCTGACAGAATAGACTCACAGCCTGCGCCGCAGTGGGAATCTGCTGCCTTTTCATATCTTTCACCTCAAACCAACTGATTGCACCCAGGACTTTTAATAATTTGAAGTGCAGTTTTGGGCATGGTCATTTTTGTACTTGTGTGATCCAAAATGACTGCTGGCTTTGCATTGTTGCGAGAGATCTAAATGGTAGTATTACAACCCAAAATGTGACTAAAGGGGACCTTACACTTCCAAGCTACCTTGATACCTCCACCACCATTGCAATGAAAGAGGCACTCGCTTGCACAACTTGATTTGTTTCTTCCTACCCACCTCAAGGTGGATTCCATGATCCATTGTAAATGCAAACTTGTTTCCATCGTTCGGAAGTTGGACCAGATTTCTTACATTACTCTCCTTTGTAGGGCATTTGGCAACATTATGGCCAAAATAGAGGACTTCCATAAAGAAGTGAGATCTTTTTGACTCTCAGAAACACTGCCTCTACATTTTCATCCATGGGACAGACAATGAAGCTGAGATTACTGTCAAAGTAGGCTGGATTTCCTTAGAGCGCTACAGACAACTGAACATTGATAAACAGCTTTGTCAACATCCCCCGCCCCCACTTTATAAAGAAGATGTTGGAGGCTTACTAAAACATTATGATAAGAAATTGGCATCCAATAAACCTCCTTAGCTCTTTACTATCTGGGATGGGAAAACAAATCTTATCCACTGCTGTCAATAGCATTAATGTTAACCTAGTGGTCATTAAAACTATATCCATACACCACAGATTAAGACCTCTTCAAATCAGCCCTAAGACACTCCTACTAGCAGATACAGAACAACAGGAGCACATCTCTTGGAGATCTCATTGATGCCACCAGTAAGAGAAGCAAGGAAATCTTCACCATCATCAAAGATTTCACCACGCCATCTGACGCATCTAGCACCATTTCCCTCTCAAAAGATCATTGCAGCAAGCTCTTAGAATTATTTTGACTGATGAACAAAAACTGATCTTGTGCCCTGCCATCTACACTGTCGAAATCACAAATACCATGAAGACCATCCACTCGGGAGCCACATATGAATCTTGCTTTCACCATGCGTTCACAAAGAATGCCTCCCAATCAGTGAAGCACTAACACCCATCCTCAACACCTCCTTCACCTCAGCTACATTCCCAGACACCTGAATGCCTGCCACTCTCACGCCCCTGCTCAAGAAACCATCTGCTGACCCATCCACGCTTTCCAATTACAGATCCATCCCCATTCTACCATAACCAGTCTTACAGAAACTAATCAGCCAATGTCTCACTGACCACCTCAGACACTACCAACTCCTCGACTCGACACAGTCCGAATTCAGGCCCAACTACAGTAAAGAAACATCACTCATCACTACCACAGATTACCTCACTATGGAATTCCATCTGGTGGCTGGCTGAACTTGTACTCACTCCCAGCACCTATGCCAGGAACTTTGAAATATTCACAAACAGCAAACTGGACATGACCACACAGATTAATGCAGTGACTGCTTCCTGCTTTCATCCCCTGAAAATGCTGAGGGGAGATCTTCAAATGGTTCCCAAATAACACTAGAAAAACTGTTACTCACGCCATAGTCACCAGCAAGCAAGACTACATGAATACTCTCTATGTAGCCAAAGTCCACCTCAACCTCCACCCCAGAAATCACGTCACATCACATCTTAAGAAGCTCCTCTGGCTCTAAGTCCCCAAAAGTGCACATTTTAAACTCTTCACACACATAAATTCAAGGCACTAAACAACTTAGGCTGCACCTACCTGAACAGTTGCTTCTCCTTCCACCTACAACCCAGATACCTTCGGCCTGCAGGACTCCTATTCTCACACACCCCAATCATACACAGAAACAGATCAGGAACACCATAATACTCTTACTAAGCTCCTAAAGCATGGAACAGCCTCGTGCTCCACAGCAGAGCTTCCTTCTCTTTTCTTGAGTTCCTCAAGAAGCTGAAGATCTGGCTTTTAAATTAACCAACCCTTCTACAGGTCTAGGGGCACACACATGCTCAGTGCCAGGATACCACTGCAAGTGATAGTGCGTTTACATAAACACATAACATAAGCCACTCCATGCCAACCATTCCTCCCTTAGCACACCTGCAGATAAGCCACAAAATATAACCTGAATTATTTACCACCAATAGCATTACCCTACCTGTCCACACAGAAAAGTGTCTGAAAGACTCTTCTCAAATAATGATAGATCTTTCGCACCACCTAATCAGTCAAAGATGGTTGATTCATCTCCCACTAAAATTAATGTCATCTACCATCCTCCAGGAAACAATATGCTGTTTGTGGAGCAATTCATTAAATGAATGCTCCACAGCAACTTGGCTGATAGGGGAACATTTTGTTATGGGTGACTTCAACTAAGGCATAACACCAGTTAATGCAACTTCAGTCTTTTCGAATTAATGAAGACCTCACAGAGTCTTCTTCCACTATTCCTTACATTACTGTTTCCATTCTTGACATGATAAAGCAAATACTAAAGTTGAGGCGTTGATGATGGTTGATCTGTCAGATCACATCCTTATCCCTTTCTCTACTTTCAACTAAAACTGTAACTTCAGACCAACTACAAAGGACAAAATCATGCATTAAGACATCTGCAACATTAGTCCTGCCATCTTGGCTACTAACATAGCAACATCTTCAGACTAAGTGATGCCAAGCCTTCTAATACATTGAGACCCTAAAACAGTTATAGATGCAATTGCACCAAAATGTATCAAAAGTATAGAATAAATGTATTAACTCTGTGATTCTCAAAAAATGTGCATGATGAAAGTTGACCCTTAGAGTCAGTGAGCATCAATGGTGCAAAACTCACTGAAGGATTTTAATTAAGTTTGGACTTCCAAGAAAGAAATATTAAAAAGCTATTTTTGAGGCTGAGTCTTAATCATCAGAAAGTAAAGTGACCAAACAAAAAAACTGTTGCAGGCTCATCATACTCTAAGTCTAGGAAACTGGTTTACTGAGTGAGCTGGTAAACCCTACTAAAAAAGCAACCACAGGTCTCGCAAGGGTGAAACATAAGCAAAACCCCAAATTAACCTGTGCGTAACCCTTTGATAGCTTGGCACAAAAGCAGTCAGGCTTAACTTAGAGGCAATGTGTAAAGTATTTATACAGCAATGAAGTGAAAATAAAGCTTGAGTTCAAGAAAAGACACCAATTTACGAAAATAGAGTACAACTATTTGACAACAAAAATGCAATTTTGTTGAACCACAGATATGAAACTTTAAAGGTTTCCAGTAGGTATAGAACCTGAAAGCATAAAGCGCCATTCGCAGCTATCTGGGAGTGTGAGACTAAGTCCAAGTCATACGTTCAGGCTGAGCACGATGGAGCATAGATCAGATACAAAGAGCAGGTTAGTCCCACTGAAAAAGTTACATTCTTATATCAAGAGTAAAGAGTTCTGTTCATGGTGGAGGAGACCGTAAATAGCAGGGAGAGTGTCATGGATGGCCATCACTGTAACACAGAAAGCTGGGCAAGCATCACGGAAGGTCATTGCTATAGCACAATGATCATGTTGGGCATCACAGACAGTCGTCACTGAAGATTTGCATCAGTGATCACTTTGGGTTGTTCATGCTGTGGCACGAAGTGTAGATCCCACGTTGCTGTTCGTCGCTGTAGCGTAATGAGTCCGGTTCAAGGGAGCTTCGCATTGACAGTTGGTGTAAATGGCATGATCTTGGCATGAACTGGCCCGTTTGTGGTCGCAAAGACCCTGAACTTCAGGATTTCTTGCTTTTAACGAGGAGGATCTCAACTGATGCCACATGAAGGGTCCAAGAACTGAGAGGCATCCCTTTGGGATCAGGAACTTACTTCTGTAGAGACCAGAAGGGCTCATGCAGGTCCAGGCAGGTTCAGTTGCAGCAGGTCAACTGGGCTATTGCTGAGAGGCCTCTGGACCTTATTATGTCACTATGGCTCAGAACAGGTCAGTCAGCTGATCCTTGCAGTCGCTTCAGCAGGAATGAGGGGTGAAGGCCCAGTTTTCCTTCTCAGCAAGCAGGGCAGGTCTCAAGCAGCAGTGCAGCAGGATGTCCTTCTGTAGAATCCACAGGTCCAGGAGTGTACTAAAGAGCTGGATCTGAGGGTCTAGATTTTGAATAGAAGAAGCTTCTGAAGATCTCCACCCCAGAGGTGTTTGGAATTTCCATCCTCCCTGCCCTGGCCCCAGCTTGTATGAGCCATAATAGACTTGTGAGAAACCCTTTGTGAGTGTGTTAAAGCAGAGTCTTTGTGATGTACATATGTAGTAGGTGATAGCTCCGTCCCCATATCAAGTCAGAGATGACCCATCCTGCCAACACCTATTTTCTCTTTGTCTCACTGTTTGGGATCAATACACAAAGATCAGCTGCCTAGTCATGTGTCCCAGCATACAAGCTGCAGACACCAGATGGCTGGGACAAAACTGGCAAGTTTTTAAAAGTGTCATTTTCAGGATTGTGACTTAAAATCCATTTAAAGATGGTTTTACATAACAGTTCTTTAGATATCAAGCGCAATATTCCCACCTGCGCCCAATTGAAAGTTATCACTTACTAAATATAATAATGTAGCTCAATGTTATCATATGGGAGAGTCAGGTCTTGCAGTAGTGAAGAAAGGAATGTTAGAGTTTTACACAACTGGCACTTGTAAAAATTAAAAGTAGGGAGGGAGAACAGCACTTTAGCACTGGTTAGCAGTGGTAAAGTGTGCAGAGTACTAAAAGCCAACAAAAATGTGTTCAGAAACCAGGGGATGAAGGCAAAAAGTTTGGGGTTGACCCTGCAGAGAGGGCTAAGTCCAACACTAAGCCTACTCTTTAAATGTCTTATTTATTAGAAGATCTATTATAGGTGACAATCCTCATTCTAGGGAGGATAGTGTCTATTACTCAGTTTAGTAATTTAGAACATATATTATGGACTCCATGTTTCCTTACATATGTTTATTTGCAAGTGGACTAAGATAGAGCAACATTATAGTTCAGTGTTCAAACAAAAATTCATAAAATTGTACATATATGATACCAAAATATTTCTTTACTTTTGAGCAACAATTGTGGAAAGAACATTTATTGGCCATTAGTCAGTAAGATAGTGCCCTGTTGCTCCTTTATGCTGTTTTCCAGGATGTCCAATGGAAATATTTTGCTTAGAGTTCCAGGGTATTATACACTTTTGATACAGATGCAGTCAAGAATATCTTGATAATATTTATGCGGCTCTCCAGTATAACACCTTTAGACTGGTCCTTGCTCTAAGTATTTTAATATATTAATCTTTAGTTGTTAAGTTTGAGGTATTATCTGTATACACTATCAAGTTCCCAGATCTTATGTAGATGTACGTTTGGTATTGATGCAGCAAACACGTGTTTCAGCCCTTTACTGGCATGAAAGCCTAGAGCTTTTTGAAGGCTAGTTGTCTTCTGTGGTGTATGTGTTGACTTTACTAATTTTATCAAATTAATTGAACCACCCTTTACCTTTCTTTGGATAAGATACAAAGTGTATGGAATTATGTTATAGTCTTCTTTAGATGTAGGTTACTTTCTGTTATGTATCAGTTCCATTTGAAATGCCCATTTTGTTCCCATCCCTGTTTTCCTGATGTGGAAAAATGTTCCTTCACAAAGATATACTTTTCCAAGACTAAAGGGCAGATAGAGAAGGAGAGAGTGGTTGCGATTGATAGGTCCACTTCCTTCCAGACATTGTTGAAGCAGGATTCTGTGTGCCGCTGCACTACATCATTATCATCATCATCAGGGAGTCTGGACTCTGATAGAATGCCACAGGGCCTAACACTTGGACCTCAAAGAACCCCCTGACTGGTTGATGATCTATAAACACTAGTGGAAATGAGCTGATCTAGGTGGCTCTGGTCGGGTTAGAGGGTCTCCTATGCCTCTCTGTGGACTGAGATGCCACAATTGTTTATCTGCATGACATTGGACTGTGATACTTGATTGACTGGTTTCTGATAAGCAGATCCTCCAACGATTCATTCAAAAAGGGATCGAGTCAGGAAAGGCCTCTTCTGTGGTTGTTATGGCACCATCCCTCATGAGAACACCTCTTCCGCTATCATGGGCTTAGGGGTTTGGGCTAAACAGCCTTTTTGTGTTTTATGTTTTAGCCAGAGGGTATTTGCTACACTGTCCTGGGGTTGGGGAACTGGGGACATATGTATTGTTTGCATCCAGTTTTGGTATGCAGATACAACAAGGTACATAAGCTTATATGTTGGTGCACAGCAGGACCACATTGGGGCAGGCTGCTGGAGGAGTTAGGGGTGGCATGAAGGTAGCAGAAGGGAGTGGATGGCCCACCCACTATGATTGGGAGGGTGACAAAAGACCCCTTTCCCACTTGGAGTGTCTGGGAGATTAGGTCCGTTAACAGGTACTACAAGAATTTATCCCTTCTGTGACACAGTGGTGTGGATGTGGCCCTTCTCCAGGAGATTCGCTAGGTGGGACAGAGGTGGCCAAACTACAAAGGAAGTAGAGGGGACAGATCTATGCCTTGGGTACTCTGTGTTTTCAGGGGGGCACTGATATGGGTTAGACCTGGGACTCCCCTGGATGACCTAACCACACACATTAAAAATGAAAGCTTTTATATTGTTATAGCAGGGAGACTTGATGGGCTTTGGATAACAATTGGTAGTATTTATGCCCAAAAAGTGGGGCAATTTCATTTTTTTAAACCCTCGCTTGCAAACTCTCGCATGACCTATACATACCGATGTTACTGGGGGGTGACTACAACTGCAATGCTGACACCACACTTGACAGGACCACAACCCCCGCCCCCTTATGGATTCTCCAGCAATATAATTGGTACTGAGCTCCAGGGACTGGTTGGGCCATTAGAATGTTCATTGTGTTGAGACTGAGGAACATGTGACTTGGGGAGTACTCCTTCTATTCCCCGGTGTATGATTTACATGCTTGCCTGGATAAAATGGCGTGCTCCTTGGGGATGACTGCGCAGGAAGAATACTTGAGCCGCATTCACCCTGACCATAACCAGCTACTTATAACTATTCAGTGAGGTAGGCATGTAGCTCCCCTCCACATTTGGTGACTTTTACCCAGTGTCTTGCACGAACCCAACTTCAGGAACCCCATGGTACAGTGATTGCTGACTACTTTCAGACAAAGTTACATACAGCTTATCACTCCAATGTTGAAGGGGATGCTTTTAAGGTAGTGATCCAGGGTTACTGTCCTACTCAGTCGGTGGGGGATGAGAGATCGGTATGGACTGAACTGTCCGCTTGGATGACAGTATCATCCAATGTGAAAGGAAAGTCCCTGACCACCCACAAGCTATATGGCCATGCGGGAGGAACAGGAGATGCACTGTCACTCTGGAGAAGCTCTAGGTGCTGACCAGGCATGAATATTTGACTACCACTCATACCGAAGGGGGGCTGCAAAGCAGACTGTTGTTGTGATTGGTCTGAGGAAAGGATGGGGGGCGCCCATACCTCAGATCATGCAGCTGATGGAGGAGATGGTGTATGCACAGCAAGGCATTCATGACGTCTTCATGTGACTCTATGGGGAGTTATATAGGGTGCATGGAGCACTCCGGATGAGTAGCTGGATGCCTTCCTAGCCAGGGCAACATTGTTGCAATTGACTGAGGAAGAAGAAGCCAAACTTAGAGCACCTATTTTGAATCCCAAGAATATGGGAGCCATTAAGGGGCTAGCACCAGGTAAGACCCTCTGGGATGGATGGCCTGACAACCAAATGTTACCAGATTTACATTTCCCATTTAGTTCTGAATTTAACAGAAGTGTACGCTATTACATTGGACTGTGGGTCCCTGTCAGACATGACCAAAAATGCCCGCATAGTCTTGATCCCTATCCCTAAGACATGGACATGTCAGCTTATCACCATCCCTCTATGTTGAACTTGAACTATAAAATCATCAGCAAGATTCTGTCTAATGGGTGCAGCCTCCTGGTCTCACTTTGGTGCATGAAGATCAGAATGGTTTTATCCTCAAGTGTAACACCTCCTTTAACGTAAGGAGCTTGTACCAGATTTTCAACAAGACCCTTCAGGCCCATTACCCTGAAGCAGTAATCAGAAAGCGTCCAAAACCCTGTGGTTGGATTACTTACAGGCAGTCATGTCCCATATGTCAAGTCGCTCATCTATTTGCAGATAAGTGGGTGAGAGTACGTATGGGTCATTGTGTCTCAGACTCCTTTGAGACCTACTTGGGCACAAGGCAGGGTTGCCCCCTATCACTGATGCTCTTTGCTCTGATATTTGATCCAATCGCCAACATGCTTTACATAGAAGGACACTATTAGGCAATAGAGCTCTTTTTGAAATTACCTTTCTGCAGGGTCATCCCCAGACATTTTGGTTTCTGCCTACTCGTCTTTGGACCTTGTTTTTGTTGACTTTCAGACTCTGGACACTTTACCACTGCTAACCAGTGCTAAAGTGCATGTGCTCGCTGCTTAAAATATGGTAACATTGGTTTTATCCACAGTTGTCATATTTAATTTACTTGTCAGCCCCTATTAATGTGTACTGTATGTGTCCAGGACCTGTAAATTAAATGCTACTGGTGGGATAGCAGCACTGATTGTGCCACCCACTACAGTAGCCCTGTAAACATGTCTCAGGCCTGCCACTGCAGAACTTGTGTGTGCAGTTTTAAACTGGCATTTCAGCCTTGCAAAGTGTGCCCACTTCCCAGGCCCAAATGTTCCTTTTTATTACATATATAACCCCTAAGGGAGCCCCTAGTTAGCCCCAAGGGCAGGGTCCAGTGTATTTAAACATTGGACATGTTCTTCTAAGTTTAACATGTCTTAGTAGTGAAACACTATTACATTTGTTTTTCACAACTGCAAGGCCTGTCTCTTTCAAAGGTTAACATTGGGGTTGCCTTGAAGCGGCTTTTAAGTGTAAATTCCAATTGAAAAGAGGTAGATATTTGACGTTTGGTGTCTCTTGACTCACAACTTAAAATCACGATTTATGGCGAAATTAGTTTTTAAATTTTAAGTCTGAAAATGCCACTTTTAGAAAGTTTGAGTTTTCTCACTTTACCCATTCTGTGCCTCTGCCTGTCTCTGAATACGTCTGGGGTTGGTGACAGCTTGGCTTTGTGCATTCCTTTTAGACAGTCACACTCAATGGGGGCTTAGGTTTGACTTAAATGGCCCTTAACTGGCTTGATGGGGGGGTGGAGCTAGCACTGCCTGACTTCCACCAGAATAGGGATGTGCCTCTCCCCCACACAACGGGCCGCATAAACCTCTGTAGAATGCTTTGGAACCAGGGAAGGAAGGACATAGACCTTGTGTTTTTCAAAGGTTGCTTTGAAGTCTCCTCCACTTCAAAAGCACATATTGATATAGGTACTGGACCCCACAACCCATCAAATCCGAACTCTACTGGAACTAAGGACATTCTGTCAGGAAAAAGGAACGCTGCGTTGCCAGGAGGGACTGCCAATCTGCAAATGCATTGCTGTGTTGGTCTAATGCTTGCAGTCAGGTGTACTGTAGCAGGGACTGCCACTTTGCTACTTACTTTACTCTTTTGACCTGCTGCTTCTTGCCTGCAGTGAGCAGGACTGGATCTGGTCTCTACCTCCTTGAATCCAAGATTCTCCAAGGGCTTGTTGGCTTGCCCTCTGTTCTCCTGCAATCTCAGTCTCAGGGACACCAAAGACTGCCCAGAACTCACCTGCTATAGCATCTGTAAGTCTACCCTGCCGAGTGCTGCCACCCAAGTCCTGGACCTTTGAAGTGGGCCTAAGGTGCTCTGCCTTCTGTGGTTTTCATTAGAATCGCTGGGAAGCAAGAGGAAGCTTCACAAAGCAATGCTGCATAGACTGCGCACAAGGATTTAAAGTACTATGTTCAGCTGGACCCAAGGGGTCCCTGTAGCTAGCCCACACTCTGTTGCAGTCGGCCTGAACCTGTGACTTTGTCCTTGTGAAGCCTGACCAGATAACCACTGATGGCGATTTGTACTTCTATGTGCTATTTTCACCTTAATCTTTTCTTAGAAAGGGGGTCTTTGATTGGCAGTCAGGTTGCCCCCGTCCAAGCAAGGACCCTCACTCTAGTCAAGGCAATGGAGATACACACTTAAGATAACCCCTGCTTACACCCTTGGTAGCTTGGCACAAGCAGTCAGGCTTATCTCAGAGGCAATGTGTAAAGTATTTGAACCAACACACAAAGTAAATTAGTGAAAACACTACAAAATGGACATCACACCAGTTTAGAAAAAAGGGTAATATTTATCTAAATCAAACAAGACCAAAATGGCAAAAATCAAACATACACAAGTCAAGATATGAATTTTAAAAAGAATAACAGTCTTACTCCATAGAAAACAATGGAAATGTTGTTACATAAAGTACTTGGTTTGCATCAAAAATAAAGCTGCATGGGTGAGAGTGCGTCGGAAAACTCAGCAATGCGTCAGTTCCTTACTCGGAAGTGTAGCCGTGCATCCCTTCTGCTCTGGTCAGCTAGGCTATGTGTAATTTTTCTCCCTCGCAAGAGAGTAATGCCTTGATTTCCGGACGTGACACCTCGGAGCCTCGCTGGTGCATGATGACTTTGACGCCCAGCCATGATGAGTCTGAAATCCGGTCACACGATGTTAGAAAACTGAGCTGCATGGTGTTCGTGTCTTTATCAGCAGCCACAAGCGAGTGTTGCATTGTTTCTCCAGCTGCGATGTGTCCGTTTAAGCCGCGAAGCGGGTGGCATGTTGTTTTTCAGCTGTGTGGCAGAAGGTGCGTCAAATATTTCCCCGTACAGTTTTCTGTGCGTGGATTTCAACTCTTCTTCTGCCAACTTCACCTTGAAAGGGCCCAGGGACTGGATGCAGCACCATTTGGCAGGGCAGGAGTCTCAGAAGAGAGACCACGTGCTGGCAGAGGAAGTCTTTGATGGCCCTGAGACTTCAAAACAGTAGACAAGCTCAGTTCAAGCCCTTGGAGATTCTTCTCAAGCAGGAATGTGCAACAAAGTCCAGTATTTGTCCCCTTTCCTAGGCAGAAGCAGCAACTGCAGGATAGCCCAACAAAGCACAGTAACAGGCAGGGACAGCACTTCTCATCAGCTCTTTTCCTAGGCAGAGGTTCCTCTTGGTTCCATAAGTGGCTCTACTACTTATACACTTTTCTGCCTTTGAAGTAGGAAAACTTCATAGGAAAGTCATAGGAAAGTCTCTGGTGTTCATCAGATACTGCCTTGCCCAGGCCAGGCCCCAAAACACACAACAGGGGTTGGAGACTGCATTGTGTGAGGGCAGGCACAGCCCATTCAGATGTAAGTGACCACTTCTGGTCCACTGTAGCTCAGATCAGGATACGCAGGCTACAAGCCAGCCCCCTTTGTGTTACTGTCTAGAGGAGATTCACAAACAGCCCAACTGTCAGTCTGATCCAGACAGGGAATCCACAAACAGGCAGAGTCAGAGAATAGTTTAAGCAAGAAAATGCCCACTTCCTAAAACTGGCATTTTCAAACTAGCAATCTAAAAGACAACTTCACTAAAAGGTGTGTGTTCAGAGACCCCAAACTCTAAATTTCCATCTGCTCTCAAAGGGAAACTGCACTTTAAGGCAGCCCCCATGTTAACCTATGAGAGAGATAGGCCTCGCAACAGTAACTACCGAATATGGCAGTATTTCACTGTTGGGCCATGTGAAACACATCAGTACATGTCCCACCTTTAACATACACTGCACCTTGCCCATGCCTGCAGGTCTGAGCCATGTTTACAGGGCTACTAATGGGGGTGGCACAACCAGTGCTGCAAGCCCACTAGTAGCATTTGATTTACAGGCCCTGGGCACCTCTAGTGCACTTTACAAGGGACTTACTCAACTATGCCAATAATGGAAAAGCCAATTACATGTACACTTTACACAGGAGCACTTGCACTTCAGCACTGGTTATCAGTGGTAAAGTGCCCAGAGTACCAAAAAACAGCAAAAACAGAGTCCAGCATATAATCAAAACATGGGAAGCAGAGGCAAAAAAGACTGGGGAGACCAACCCAAGATTCCAGTTCTAACATCTTCAAAATTGCATGTATCATGATCAACTTATTGAATTTTTGTTGTTTTGATCTTGTTTTAATCAAAAAAAATATTGTCTATTTTTCTAAACTGGGGTGGAATCTTTTTGTGGTATTTTCACTGTGTTCCTGTAATTTAAGTGTTGCACACATACTTTACACATTGCCTCTTTAATTAAGTCAGACAGCTGTGTACCAAGCTACCATAGGGTGAGCACAGGTTAATTTAGGGTGTGTATCTGACTTAACCTGTCTAGGACTGTGGTCCCTTCTTTGACAGGGTGCATACCTCTTACAACTAGAAACCCAGTTTCTAACATCGGTGAGCAGTGGTGAGGATAGGACTTGTGTTTTTGCTGTACCGTGCAGTAATTTGGTGTACACTACTATGAACATACCAGACTAGAACAAACCTTTTTCCTTTTTCCCCTCAATTGGTCATTTTTCTAAATTTTACTCCTGCTTCACCTTCTTGCACTGGGACTCCCGCTGTTACATCAGTGGCGCCTTAGCAGAATGGGGTTAATCCTGGATCTCAATCGCAAGCACAGGGTGGCTGAAGTTCTCAAGCCGATCCACAAGACTGAATCTTCAGGAAGCCCTGCATGATCATGAGGTGGTGATCTGGGCAACAGCAGAGGATGCTGGGGAGGACTTGGATGAGGAGGATCCCTTTGGAACCTTAAAGAACCCAATGCCCTGGAATCGCCTGGATCCTAAACCAGATACCTAAAAAGGCAGTGGCCCTGAGAGGGATGTGGAGGAGGAGAAACAAAAATGGCTGGGCAGAGGGTAATGAGAGCTTAGGTGTGACGATATTTTATTGTCATTTTATTTTCATACTTTGACAATATAGTTTTAACTTGTACAATAGTCTGCATTAATTATTACCAACAGTTGTTGTAACGTTCCAATCTGTGGATAGTGCCTGTACGAGCGTATTCGTGGTCTATGTAGCTTCACAATAGATATTCTCAAGAACTATTTACATGATGGTGGTCGCTTGAGGTGAATGTTCCTAGTAGGGTGGGTTGAGGACTCGTCAGCTGGGACTGGAGTTCTACTGTTAAGTTTAATCTCAACTGTCTGCTCAGGGGTTATTTGGTCACGTGTGTGGGTGCCTGGTCTGGCTCCTGACCAGACTTATGTAGTGTCGCTTACTCCCATGTGGTTGCTGCCCTCCTCTGCTACCTTACGCTCTGTGCTAGGTCTGACGATCTTCCCCTTCAAATCGTAGTGCGTGTTTATGTGTTCTGGTCTACTTAATCTTTCCCGGCCGGTTGGTGTCTCAGCTACTCTCCTTGTGTTTCCTCGTCGCTATCTCGGGATTCCCATCCTCTTAATATTTCCTCCCATAAGGGGGCAATGGGTATCTGGTGCAGTCCCCTCAGTTCTTCACGCTCCAAGACCTGAAGTTCTGCTCTGGCCCATTTTGTGACTTCACATCGCCAGATTTCCAGTGGGGGGGAGCTAGAAGCCTTTCAGTTTAGTGTTATTTGCCTCCTATAGAGTGCCAGTGCCAGGTCCAGAAACCGGGTAGCTACTGCACCCAGCGCCAGTCCAGAGTGCAGTCCCAGCAGGCATAACGATGGGGTTTGCGCCAGTTTGACACCCAGTGATTTCTCAAGTTCGCCCAGTATCTCCTCCCAGGACCGCCGGATGCCCGGGCAGTGCAATAGCATATGGTCCAAATCTGCGTCCATTTTGTTGCATCTGGGGCATGCTCTGGGGTCTCCCCCATAAATGATGTTTAGTCTATGCGGCGTGAGATATGTTCTGTGCAAATAATTAAATTGTATACATCTCAATCGTGTGTTCCTAGTTACTGTCCTAGGGTATGCCAATGCTTTTTTCTACTCAGCCTCTGTCAGAGTATTACCCAGCGCCCTTTCCCATCTCTCACGAAGGGCTTGGAGAGGGGTCACAGTGCACTCATTTTGGGCCCTGTACAGTTTAGCGACCAGGTGGGTGTCCTCGCACATGGTTAGGAGGATATGCATGATATTGTGAGTCTCTGGTTCTGCATTAATCGTTCCCCAGTTTATTTGAATACAGTGAGTCAGGTGTTGGTAGGTTAAGAACTGCCCAGTCGGTATTTTATTCTTTTCGACCAGATCCGTGAATGATCTCAGTACTGCTCCCTGAAAGAAGTCTCTGAGAGTTCTGACCCCTTTACTCGCCCACATCCCAAGGCCACTGCACGCCCTTGACCCGTCTAATGGGTCAAGCACCAGCCAGTGTAATAGGAAGGCCGGGGAATATGGTGTCCCTATTCCCACTCTACGTGAGCATCGCTTCCAGCATTCTAACGCAGTTTTCAGTAATGTACTCTCCACTTTGCATTTCACTGTTCGGGTGAGCATAAGCGCCAGCATCCAATTTCCGCCGCTCCCCCGCCAGCAATGAGTTCCTCCGTGCATCCTCTTCCCGCAAGCCATCCGGCCACCCACTGCAACTGACAGGCCAAGTAATAGGATTCGAAATCTGGCACCCCGAGGCTCCCCACGATCACCGGCCTGCAGAGGACAGGGTGCAAGGCGCGTTTGCGGCCTCCATCCCATATAAGCTCTCTGAGTAGGGTGTTTAACTTGTGGAACCACGTTGAGGGAATAACTACTGGTAGGTTAGTAAAGAAATACAGGAGGCGAGGGAGCATTATCATTTTTGATAGGTATATCCTAGCTGATATGGTCAGTTTCAGGGATCTCCAAAATCCCACTGAAGAGCGGAGCACTCGGAGTGCCTTACCTATATTACCCTCGCGTAAGTCTCTTAGGTCGTGGAACACCTGGATGCCCAGATATTTAAAGGTGCGTGGGGCTCAAACAACGTCCGTAGGGCATGTCAGTGGGTGCGCTCCGCCCGATTCCAGTGGGAAGACAAAGGTCTTACTTCTATTCAATCGGAGCCCCGAAAGAGCTCCGAAGTTGTCTAACGCCTCTAATGCCCAGGGCAGGCCTATCTCGCCCTCCCTCAAGTATATTAGGACGTCATCTGCGTAGAGTGAGATGATATTTTCAGTTTGTCCTAGCACTATCCCCATGCCCAGGCCGGCGGAACGGAACTGGGCGGCCAGGGGCTCAATAGCCAGGGCAAACAATAGAGGGGACAGAGGACATCCTTGTCTAGTGCCCCTACAAACTGGATATGCCTCCGAGATCGACTTTCCGGTCTTCACGCTCGCAAGGGGGGATGCATATAATAGATCCACCCAGCGCACACAGTTTGTTCCCAGCCCCATTCGAAGCATCACTGTCCGTTGAAAATCCCATCTTAGGGAGTCAAATGCCTTCTCGAAGTCTATTGCCAGTAGGGTTGCCCCTGGGGGCTTCTCAGTGTGTGGCATGTGTAAAATGGAGAACAGGCGCCTCAGATTTAAGGATGTGTTCCGTGCTGGGATAAATCCATTTTGATCTTGGTGTATCAGGTTAGGGATATGTTGAAGTATCCGATTGGCCAAAATTTTACTGAGGATTTTGAAGTCACAATTTAGCATTGACAATGGGCGGAAGTCGGTCACCGGGAGCTCACCTGTGTCTCGCTTAGGCAGGGGGATTACCAGTGCCTCCCTCATAGAGCCGGGGAGCATACCCTGCTGGAATGCCTCTGTGAATGTTTCTACCAGTCTGGGAGCTAGTAGTGAAGAGTACTTTTTATAGAGTCCATCTGCAGTCCATTGGTACCTGGGGTTTTCCCAGCTGCTAACTGTGATATGGCTTCTTGTACTTCTTCCAGGGCCACCGGGCCACCCAGGACATCCCTGTCGCTATCTGTCAGTGTGAATGATGATAATGGGTGTATGTATGCCTGGACTAGCTCTAGTTCGATTGGATCTGGCTGCCTGGATAGAAAGGTATAGTACTCTAGGAAAGCCTCATTGACTTCTCTAGGTGAGTGGTGAATCCTCCCCTTCATGTCATGCACATTTACTATAGGCGCCCCTTCGCTTCCCGGTCTCACCAGCCAGGCCAGCATTCTCCCAGATCTACCCTCTTCTGCTTGCACTGAGGCCCAATATCTTTGTGCGCTTTGTAATCTTAGCTGTTCTTCAATTCGGGAATGCGAGGACCTTGCCTCTTTTAATCTCTCACCTTCTGTTTCTGTACCATTACTGTTCCTTTCCTCTTCATGGATGGTCTTTTCTAGTTCAACCAGCTCCCTCTCTAGTGTGCGCTGGATCCCAGCCGTCTGGCTCATGCATTGGCCTCTCACTGCCACCTTAAGGGTTTCCCATTCTATGCGTCTAGTTGTTGCTGATCTAGCATTAAGGGTGACATGTTCTGCGATATGGGAGCGGAGTGACTCTCTGTATGCCTGGTCCTCCAGGGCAGACGGACGTAATCTTCACAATGGTATGGGGGGCTTATCCTCAGTTGCCTTCCATATCAGTAATAAGGGGTTATGATCGGACAGGGTGCGTCCTAGGTATTCCGTGTGAGTTACATTTTCTGTAGCCTGTGCAGAGCATAGGACCCTGTCTATTCTAGTGTGTAGGCGGTGTAAGCTAGAGTAGTATGAATAGTCCCTGTCTGTCGGGTGTTGGGCGCGCCAAGCGTCTGTCAGTTCCCAACTCAGCATCCAATCTCTGGAATGGGTGGCTATTTTATGTGTTATCGCCCCCTTAAGTGGCGAGGTGAAGAGGTCCATGTCCACGTCCACCACACTGTTGAAATCTCCTCCGATGAATAATTCCTCCCCGTTTCTACGTGTAAGATGTCTAGACAATTGCTGTAAAAAGGGGATTTGGTCTTGGTTAGGGGCGTAAATGCTGCATAGGGTAGTTGGTACACCGTGAAGGAGGCCCCCCACCATCACAAACCTGCCTTCGTGGTCAATATTGGTGGATGTAACCTCAAAAGGATCCCCCGCTCTTATCCACACTAGTGCTCCCCTGGCATAGGCTGAGTATTTAGTAGCGAATATCTGACCCCTCCATCTGCGCTTCAATTTATCTATCTCAGTAGCTGTAAGATGGGTTTCTTGCAGCAGGCCGACATGTACCCCCCTCCGTTTCAAGTACGAGAGCACACAATGTCTCTTAGAGGGTGAGCCCAGGCCCCTGACGTTCCAGGTCAAGAATGAATAACTAGCCAAGTCAGTGTGTGGTGAGCCGCATTGTTCCCCCCTTCCTTCCCGTGTCTTAGTTCCTCACCCACCTCGTTAAGCTTAATGTGAGTAAATCGTAACCCCAGTGACACCATCAATGAACTAAATTGTAAACACCAACGCCCCAACCCCAGGGCACCTCTCAAACTATAGGTTGCCCAGTAAACATTGCAACAGTGCAGTAATAATAACAAGTCAGTTTGAGTTCTCGCCATTCCGATTGCATGGCCGAGAAACCGGTTGAGGGGGTGGCTGCGAGGTCGTTGAGGCCTCTACAACAAAGCATTCTTATCCTCCAGTGCCAGTCGGGAGGATACTTATGCCAGTTCATCCGATGTTTGGGGAGTCACTCTAGGGGCGTCGCCGGGGTAGCTGGAGCCTCCTTCTGAAGAGACTGACGCTACGTCCGAGTCTTTTGCACTAATGACCTGCGAGAGCGCACTCCCGCACACCGAGGCCGCCGCTTCCAGGGCCTCCATTTTGCTGACTCTCTCTGGGCCCTGGTTGGCCCCATGGGCAGTCGATCTCTATTGCGCTGTCTCTTTTTTCCTCTGTGGGCGGCTCGTCCGGGCTGTCTGTGCCGGCCCGCTGTCAGGCCCCTCGACTCCAACCATTCCCATGCTTCTTCTGGCGATTGTAGAAACACCGTTTTGCCATCCAGGACCACTCGTAATTTGGCCGGGAAGAGGAGTGAGTACTGGATCCCCTCCTCTCGGAGGGCTTTTTTCACGGTTAAGAACGAGGCACGTTTCAACTGGACTTCCAAGGTGAAGTCCGGGAATAGCGTCACCGTGCTATTTTCAACTTCAAAGGGCCCCGCTTCTCTGGCTCTACGGAGCAGACAGTCCCTGTCTCTATAATGCATTAACTTCGCTACCACCACCCGTGGTGGTCTCCCCGGCGCCAGAGGTCTCGAGGGGACTCGGTGTGCTCTCTCTAGGGAGAAAAAGGCCGTAAGATGGTCCGGCGCCACGACTGTGCGCAGCCATCCTTCGAGGAATTTCACCATGTCGGAACCCTCCACTCCCTCCGGAAGGCCCACCACCCTAATATTGTTCCTGCGGTTCCTGCCTTCTGCATCTTCCACGCGGCGTTCGAGGCAGTGTACACGGTCTGTCAGCTGTAGATCTGACGCTGCAAGGTTTTCGTGCTTCGGAGTGAGCTCTGATATTGTTACCTCTGTGGCTTTCACTCTGCCTGCCAGTTTGGTGTGGTCTGCCCTCAGCAACCCCAGCTCCACTGCCACTTGGTTAATGTCTTGTCGTAAAGTTATTTTTGTGTCTTCAATTGCCCCCAAAATCTTCTCCAGGGTTGCCTGAACCATTGGTTGCGCGAAATCCCCCATGGTCTCTTTCTGTTGTGTATTTATGGGATTACGATGCAATGTCTTGCCTCTGGTCTTACCCTTGGAAGACATTCAGGACTCGTGTTACTGTGGGCTAGATGTCGAACAGGACGGAAACCCACTCACCGACTGGGGATAGGTGTATTCATTCTCCCGTCGGGCCCAGTTTATTTGAACTGCGGCCCTCCGGACTGGTTGCCAGAAGGTGCTAGTCTGGTTCCAGTCAGATTGTCTCGGACTCGGAGAGGTGGGTCCTCACGGCCCAGGCCACCAGGGCCTTCCAGCAGCGGGTCCACTTCTGCGTTCGTTCGTGGCGCCCTACATCATGCCTCCTCTTCCTGCGGTCCTCATATTGGACCCCGCCGGGGCCTTCCCGGCAGGCTTCTCTCTGCCGGACTAGGCAGCCGGATCATCGCTCCCACGAGAGCAACCAGGGGAGTTCCACGTCTCATCCACAACAAGCAGCACGCAGCCCCAGCCTCACCCGGAGTCACTCAGTGGTGCCCGGCTCTCCTTACTTCTGCCCAACGCTGCTCGTGCTTCGTAACTCCGGTCCGGCCCAGCCGGGGCCCTCCCGGCAGGCTTCCCTCCGCCGGTCTCGGCAGCCGGGTCGTCGCTCCCCCGGGAGCGACCAGGGGAGTTCCACGTCTCCTCCGCAGCAAGCAGCACGTAGCCTCAGCCTCACCCGGAGTCACTCACTGGCGCCCGGCTCTCCTCCTTTCTGCCCAACGCTCTTCGTGCTTCGTAACTCCGGTCCGGCCCAACCGGGGCCTTCCCAGCAGGCTTCCCTCTGCCGGACTCGGCAGCCGGGTTGTCGCTCCCTCAGGAGCAACCGGAGGAGTTCCACGTCTCAGCCGCAGCAAGCAGCACTTAGCCTCAGCCTCAGCCTCACCCAGAGTCACTCACTGGCACCCGGCTCTCCTGACCTCTGCCCAACGCTGCTCGTGCTTCATAACTCCGGACCAACCTAGTCCGGGTCCACACGTGCACCGGGTCCCAGTCGCCTGGATTCGTCTCTGCAGCTCTTCCTCTCGGTCCGGTGGTCTCGACGGCAAACCCGGCTCTGCAAGTTCAAAATCGCATCCCCTGCTCCCGGGAGGATGCCGATTTTAATTGGGCCCCACCAGGGGCTTCCCGGTGGGCTTCCCTCCGCTGGTCTCGGCAGCCGGGTCGTCTCTCCCTCGGGAGCAGCCAGGGGAGTTCCACATCTCAGCCGCAGCTCGTAGCCTCAGCCTCTCCCGGAGTCACCCACCGGCGTCCGGCTCTCCTCACCTCTGCCCAACGCTGCTCCTGCTTTGTAACTCCGGCCCGGCCTAGCTCGGGACAACACTCACACCGGGTCCCGGTCGCTTGTGTTCGTCTCCGCAGCTCTTCCTCTCGATCCGGTGGTCTCAACGGCCAACCCGGCTCCGCATCTTCAGGATCGCACCCCTGGCACCCGGGAGGATGTTGATTTTCACAGGATTAATTAAGGCCTCGACGGAGCTCTGGAACTAAGCGTCCGCCATGTTGGCCCGATCAGCCACGCCCCCGCTTAGGTGTGACTTAATGGGCCATTAACTGGCTTGACGGGGCGGGGAGCTTAGCACTGCCTCACTTACACCTGAATAGGGCTGTGCCTCTTCCTACACAAAGAGCTGCATAACTTCCTGGATGGTGTATGGGGCCATGGAAGAAAGGAAGGAAGGAAGGAAGGAAGGTAGGAAGGAAGGAAGGAAGGAAGGGCAGGGTCCTTGTGATCTTCAAAGGCCTTTTTGAAGTCTCCCCTACTTCAAAGGCACATTTGGGTATAATTATTGGACCCCACACCTCACCAAATCAGAACTCTTCTGGAAGCAAGGACATTCTGCCAGGAAGTATGACAGCTTTGCTGCCAGGAGGGACTGCCTCTCTTGAACTGCATTGCTGTGTTGGCCTCCTGCTTGCTGTATGCTATAGGAGGGACTGCCACTTTGCTACTTGCTTTGCTATGTTGACCTGCTGACTTCTGCTTCTTGCCTGAAGTGAGAAGGACTGGACCTGTTCTCTACTTCCTTGCACCCATGATTCTCCAAAGGCTTGTTGGCTTCCCCCGTTCTCCTGCAGTCTCAGGGACATCAAATACCTCCTGTAGCTCACCTGCTACAGCATCTGGACCCTGCCGTCTGTAAGTCCACCCTGCCACCCCAGTCCTGGACCCTTGGAAGTGGGGCTAAGGTGCTCTGCCTTATGTATTTTTTTTCAGAACTGCCAATTGTGTTCACTGGGTCCCTGTATCCGGCCTGCACTCCATTGCAGTCGCACTAAAAGTGTGACTTTGTCCCGGTCCAGTGCGATCAGATAATCACCTATGGCTCTTTGTGCTTCTAAACACTATTTTCACCTAAATATTTAAATTTGTATATCTCAGGAGTTACTTATTGTTTTTTGTTGGTTTGTTCTTGTTTTAATCAGATAAATATTCTCTACTTTTCTTAATCGGTGTGGAGTCTTTTTGTGGAATTTCCACTGTGTTCCTTTAATTTAAGTGCTACACAAATACTTTATACATTGCCTCCTAAGTTAAGCCTTACTGCTCTGTGCCAAGCTACCAGAGGTGAGCACAGGTTAATTTAGAGTGTTACCTGACAACCCTGACTAGGATTGTGGTCCCTACTTGCATAACTCTGCAGTCCAGAGACCCAATTTCGAACAAGTGCCATGACAGGAAGTATTTGATCTCACTCAAACAACATAGGGCCAGATGTAGCAAACGATTGCGACTCGCAAACGGGCCGAATCGCAATTTGCGACAGTGCAAAATCGGAAATGGGATGCAAAATGCCCATTTCCGACTCGCAAAAAGCGATGGGACCCGTTTGCGAGTCGCTTCCGGTGCAACCCCATTTTGCGACCCGCAAATTGCAAGTCGCAATTTGCGAGTCGCAAACCTTATGCAATTGCAACTCGCAAATTGCGACTAGTCGCAAAAAGCCCAGTTTGCATGTCCCATTTACCACTAACTCAGAGCAGGTGGTAACCATTACCAAAGTATAAAAGGGGACCCAGAAGGCATCTGGGTTACTCAAGATGGCGGAGATATACCTGATAGCAGTGAGGAGGAGAGTCTACGCAGCCCAGCAGAGGAGGAGGAGGGGCCACAGACAGGAGAAGATATATAGAACCAGGCAGACTCTTTTTCAGCAAACTGAAGAGGAGATCTATGACAAATACCGCCTTAGCAGCGCAGCCATTCTAGAATTAATAGATTTACTGAAACCGCAGCTAGAACACAAGACTCTGCGTGGCTGCGCCATCCCTACGCATGTGCAAGTACTATGCGCACTGCACCTCTTGGCCTCAGGGAGCTATCAGGGGGTCATTGCCGTGGCAGGTGGGGTATCCCAAAGTGCAGTGTCAAGGTTCCTCAGGGCATTCCTAGATGCCTTAGTCACGCACATGTCTCACTTCATATACTTACCAAGGAATGAGGCAGAAATTAACAGCACCAAGCTGGACTTTTACCGCATTGCCCACTTTCCTCATGTCATAGGGTGTGTAGATGGGACACACATTCAAATATGCCCCCCTGCTAATCTGGAACACATTTTCCGCAACAGGAAGTGTACCCACTCACTCAACATACAGGTTGTTTGTGATGCCCATTATGTCATCACGGACATCGTAGCTAAGTTTCCTGGCAGTACCCATGACTCATACATTTTTAGGCATAGTGGGATACATCAACGCCTGTAACGTGGGGAATTTGGAGACGGTTACCTCCTAGGTAGAGCCACAGACACTTGCAGACATACACACAGGTCACTGTGCACGACAATCTGGACTTCCTAACCGTGTACTTTTGTGCCCAACAGGTGACAGTGCATATGCTCTCAGGCCTTGGATCATGACTCCGTTTTTAACACCCAGAACTGAATCAGAGAGGCAATACAACAGTGCGCATAAGAGGACCAGGAACCTGATCGAGCGCACCTTCGGACTGCTGAAGGCAAGATTCAGATGCCTCCACCGCAGTGGAGGCGCCCTCCAATACTCCCCCATTACCGCTTTCAAAATTGTGGTCGCATGCGCCATCCTCCACAACATAGCCACCCGACGTGGGCTACCTCTCACCCCTGCAGACCCAGATCCTGATGATGAAGAGCAAGAACAACCACATCGCCATCATGGGGATAGGAGTCTAGCTGATCAAGGCAGACTGAGACGGGACCACATTGCAACGCAATATTTTGGACGGTACGTGTCAACTCCCACCATACTCACCTATTAACCATTTGTTAAGTTGAACAAAAATAACTGTTTTATTAATGTCATGAAGAAACTATATACAAGTTGAAAATGTCCATGGGCAGGAAAATGCCAACCAGTCATGTGGCACATTAACGCCATGTGCCACATTAATCTGTCCTGGCTGTTATCTATGATCTCCTGCCCCTCCTGCCAGCCTGGCTGGTCCCTGCTGCGTCCATGGTGCTGTGCCTACCACTCCTCAGCACCCTACTGTGAGTGGCAGAGACACTGCTCACTGTTGAGCCCTCCTCCCAGGTGTATTTGTTAACTTCCTGGCTGTGATGTCATCATCATGTGCCAGGAAGTGTTTCCAGAGTGTTCTGGTATGCTTTCTGGAGTGTTCTGCTGCATCTGCAAGCAATTTTGAAGGTATTCGCAATTTGCGACACCCACTCGCTAATTGCGAGTTCGTTTTTTGCACACTCGCAAACAGCGACCTCGCAAATTACGGACTCGCACACAGCGTTGCGAGTCCGGCTGCGAGTCGCAAAATCGGATCGCTTTTTTTTCTGGCATTCCAATTTGCGACTCGCATTTTGCGAGTCGCATCAACTCGCAAAATGCGAGTCGCAATTTTTATTTTTGCTACATCTGGCCCATGGTTCTATATTTGAGAGCGGTCTGAACAGGAGCTCCCTGGCGTGTTGCCTTGCTGGGGAATTTTGGGTGGGTCTCTGGATTGTGCACTAACTGGTGGAAGTCTTGTGCATTCCCAATTTCATTGTCCTGACAGAACCCTCAGACCTCATGGAACCCCGGGACCCAGCACAGCATCTGGTAATCTAATTGAAAGCTCAGAGTCTTTATATACTTGGAGGTTAACGTAAAACATACAAATGCCAATGGGACTGAGGGTATCATGGGAAGCGCAGTGGCTACCTGAGAGGGAACCTAGCCCTTTGGAAGACACTTCAGCTTCCCATCATGGCTAGAATAGCACTGATGAAGATGATCATCTTGTCCCAAATCCTGTACTACTTTGAAAATCTATTGATCTGTTTTGCGGGGGCCTGGTTTAAAACCCTGAATGCACTAGTCTGGGAATTGATGTGGTATGGGCGATGCAACCCACCCTTCAGAGGCCCACAAATAAAGGAAGCCTGGGTGTCCCTAATTATGTTATAGAGTTCCTACTACAATAATAGACTGTGTATTAGGACAACAGAATGTCAGGATGTGGGGCTGAGTCCTTCCACACCAACAGAAGCTACTGGCCCAATTCCTCTCTAGCTTACAGTGCCAATCATGAACCCCTAGCCTTACTGGGGTGGAAGGTGATTATGGCAACCTCAACATGACACTCTGATTCACAAAAGAATCATGGAAACAGATATTATTCTTTAGTTGTCTTACTTATGCATGCCCAGGGAAAAAAACAAGAGAAATATGAGATAGGCTTTTAATACATTTATTGAAACAATGAAGGTCTTGCATGGAGAGAATGAACTGTGATCATTAGGCAGATAAAAAAGCAATGTTATAGCATTACTAACATGATGATGAGAATAAATGGTCCATTCATGGCAAGTGATTATTATAGATTCCTACCAGTCACTAATCATGTACTGAGAGAATAGTGAATGTAGCTTCTGCCTTCGCCCGATCTAAGAGGATAGCCTTAGCCCCGTACCTTAAGAACTGTATCAGAAGTCGACCTGTAGTGTATAGGGCAATCCTTTCTGCAAACTGGAAGGTCAGTGCAGGCAGAGCTGCATGTCGAACACAGCATTCATCCAGAAAATGTTTCTGGCTGGAATGCCCCTCTGACCACACTGATTCAAGGCATCATTTACATAATCGAAACCAGCTCTGATGCAATGATATGTCTAACTGTTAAAAGCTGTCACCGAATGGGCAATGCAAGCACTAGGCTATTTTGTACTGTGTCCCTAGCTTTGAACAGAATGTAGTTTACATGTTGAGAAAGGCTAACTAAAACAAGAAACTCATACAATGTATTCCCAGAATAATATGGTGCAAACCTAATTGTGTAAAATGTCACTTCTAAAAGCGATGTCAGATAAAACATCTAAAGTGTGAAATATAAAAAAAAGTTAAATGGAGAACCAACCTAGGTCTAAAATTGTATATTTGTATTATTTCGCTGTGCAACTGCAGTGGCTCATCAGACGGCTGGTGAGTCTCGCTATAGATTAGATGAACTGGGGAAATTCAGAAGGGCCCAAAGGGAGGGGGTTGTCACAGGCACTGGTAATGGGGGTGGAAATCGTGATGGCTTGAAACCTGAAGCTTATTCAAATCGCTCTCCAATGCGGGGGAGGAGCGTTCTGTCACGTGGGGTCAGTCCTGATCTCTACCACGACAACTCCACTAGTCAGCCAATTGTCTCCCATGGGAGGCTTCTTCACGGCTCGCTGACTAACCTCCTGGGCCACAGCACATATATTGACACTGGGGATTTTTACTTCGAGGGCATGTGAAAGGAGTTAATTGTGGAAAGTTACATTTTGGGCACTCACTGCTTAACCTATGGGGCAATGGCCCTAGCATTGCTGCAGCTGTTTGGAGCTCTGCACCCTGAACCCCTTACTCATGACCTTCTACAGACCTTATTGCCGTTAAGACACATTCGCCTCCTTATATCCTGGCTCAACAAAATGATGATTGCTTTTCTGATGGACAGTCTACCAGCTCTGCAGAATAGATGGGAGGTCTTCATTAGCAGATCCTTTAAAGTGAAAGAGTGGGAGCAATCCCTAGAGCTCTTGTACACTTTTACCTGCAGTACCTGGTTTGCATTTACACAGTTCAATTACTTGCACTGGACATACCTTACACTTCACAGATTGAAAGTTATGTTGCACACTACTGATCTGAGATACCCTAGATAATCTCTTGTTGATGCTGACTTCTTTCACATAGTGTGGGGCTGTCCGGTAGGGACATGCTTTTGGTTGCATGTTGCAGCAGACTCATAACGTACCCTTAACTGGCACCAGTTGCACAAGGTGGGAGTCTGCCTACTCAACTTGTACAGGCAGATTACCTTAAAGAAAAGCAGGTAACAGATTTTTGGATTTAGTCCTGGGGTGGCCCATAGGGATATACAACATCATTGGAAATCTCCAACCGACTGCTCCCTTTCATAGTAGGTGGAAGGTAGAGGTTATGAACTGTGTATTGGCCAAAGGAGTGGCCATTGTGATGGAGGTATATAGAGGCTAATGCACACAGACTCTGCCTGAACAGTGGATGGAAGTTGAGGCCAGTTTTTTAGATCATGACCAGTCATAGTTGCATGCCATAGACTGTGGCTTTCTCAGTGATGAGCCCGGTGACCCTTCCATCCGTACTGCTTTAATGGCTTGTGCTGTGACCTGCCCCTCCCTGAGTCCCACCAGAACTTAACATGCCTCACTGACCGGTGCCCGGACTCAGACATTACACTCCATAACAACTGCATTTGTGACCATAACTGTGAATGTATTTAGGTTTATTTATACAATATGATACGCTTTCTTGTATTTGTTCTGTGCTGTATTTTATGTGGCACAATAGGGCCCTAACATGTAAAATATGTTAATTACTTGTTTTATAGCTATGTATGGTTCCTCTGCTCGTGTAGCTGTAAGGGTTGCAAAGAGCTTAGGCAGCTGTGTGAATTATACATATGTACCACTGTTAGGTCAGAGGCTGCCCTTTCAAGCACTAAGATGTTTCCAGTGACTATGTCGAATAAAAACCAATAAAGGAAGTTTGAGAAAAAAGTGTAAATAATCCCCCCAAAAAATCTAAACTGTATAACTTTCCAATATAACAATAACTATCTCTACTACAAATGTGCATTATTGAGAAAAATATTAAAATATTTGGGAATTCATTTACTATCAATTCCCCAAATTTAGCCACTTTGGCAAAAGTCTTGGATTCTGGAGGGCAAAGTTACTATTTTAATTCTAATCTGAGCCACGTTGAAGAAAATGTTGAGCTCTGTAGGAGTTGGATTGGATTGACTATTGCAACATTGGATTGAGGGATGGTGAGGTTTGAGAGGTAAAACATACCACTCACAATCCATACTCAGGGCCTCATTATGAGTCTGGCAGTCCAAGGACAGCCAGCCTTACAGTGACAGTCAGTCTGCCACATTATGACCCTGACTTTGGGATCGCCAGGAGACCACCATCACCACAGGGATCAAGGTTCCCGATGGGCTGATGGCAGTAGGAGTCGTGGTTAGCCACAGTGGTGCTGAACTCAGCACTGCTGCGCTAATTCAACTCCTGTTTCCACCAGCTTTTCCATGGTGGGGACTCCACCATGGAAAGGCTGGGCTAAACACAGTGCTGGCACCACAGGGGGCCCCTGCACTGCACATGACCATGGCATGGGCAGTGCAAGGCCGCCTGCCCAACACCCTCAGAATGAGCACCGTCAGCAGACAGTGCACATTCCAAGCGTGCTGTATTGTTATGGTATTGGCTTCGGTTGCCTTAAGGGAGCTGTGACCAAAACCGTAGCACTGTTCACACCAGTCAACCTCTCAGGAACGTCGTAATACGATGTTTATGCCCGGCGTGAGCATCGTAATTCAACCAGGAGGAGGCAGCCAGTATGACGGCTGCCTCCTCTGCATGAGTTTGGCAGTCGGAGTTTTCGGACTGTCAAACTCATAATGAGGGCCTTAGCCACTTTGCAAACAATGTTCAACTCTGGAGGGGTCTGTTTTACTATTCCCACTAGGAAAAGTGTTTGACTTTGGGTGAGTCAGCTTTATTATTACCACTCCAGCCTGGCCACATTGGTTGAAATGTTGGACTTGAGTGGGACTGATACATTTGATCCACCAAACTTAATGAAGGTGGATAACGTGTTAGACTTTAGAGGAGTCTAATTTACTATTACCAATTCAAACTATTTTTGATAACACATTTTAATAATTTACATGAAACAAAGGGAAGGTAACTTTTATACATCATGAACAACTCCCTCCTCACCTCGGTCCATAACAACACAACTTATCTACCCGCTACACCATCTCCTTCTTAACCCTACCTTTTAATAGTACACAAAACTATTCCCTTTTGGGCCATATAAGTACAAAGTTCAGTGTCCAAGGACCAGGTCCATGGGTGTTTGGACAAAATATCAGCTAAAAAATATCGAGTCACACAAATATTGAGTTTTTATATCATGACACAGAAATATCATGATGCAGAAATATCGATGACATTAATATTGATTTGTAGGTACATAATATCATTACAAAAGTATCTGTGTCCTTACTATCATTATTAATAATATAGTTGTAAAAAAATATACTTTTTAATTTTCTTTATGCGTTTTAGATATCTTTTAATTGTATATGTTTTGTATAATTGTTGTTAATATTTTTTAATTTAGTTACAATTTTAATTTAATTTTTAATTTATTTAATTGTTGATAGTAATTTGTAGTTTTATAGCAGGTTGTGAGATTTGTAGGGGTATAAGGTGGAAAGTTAATTAAGCATTAATTAATTATTAATTATTTATTAATTGTTAATAAAATATTAAGTTGAATTATAATTATGAAATGTGTTTTATAATTATATTTTTATGCTATATCTTATGTGTGGGTTTGTGGTGTGTAGGGTTATGGGGCAGTTAATTAATATTATGTAATTAGTAATTTAATATCACTTTTTTAATTGATTATTAAATATGTTGATTGTGTAATTGTTATATTTTTATTTTATATTTTAGGTGTTGGTTGTTTGGTCTGTAGGTGTTTAGGGTGGTAAGTTAATTAAGTAATAATTAAGCATTCATTAATTATTATTTATTAAAATATTTAATTGCAGTATGATGATGTGAATTTTTCAATATTTATATTTTTACTGTTAAATATTTGTTGTAGGTTGTTGAGTTTGTAGCATCATAGGACGTTATGTAAGTACTAATTAACTATCATATAATTATTCATTTATTAATACTTTTTGTATTACTTCTTATGTTAATTTTGTTGGATTTTTTATTTTAATTATATTTTAATTTGGGCTGCTAAGTGGGGATATAGGGCCGTAATTAGTAGTTTGGCAGGCGGGAACACGTGTCTGCCAAACTCCCGAAAGGGTGGCTGCCACCATAGTGGCGACCACTCACTGGACCAATTACAAGTTTCCTACTAGGCTGACGGACAGAAAGCGAGGTGTCCACCCCTCAGCCTAGAGGGAAACTGGCAGAAGCATTGTCTCCGTCTCGCAATCGAGCCAGCGGCAATGCTGTGACCCACAGGGTGCAACAGCACCTTGCAATGCAGTGAACATTGCAATGGCGCTGGGCAAAGGGACCCCTGCACTTTCCAAGCAAGGTGCATGGGCAGTGCGGGCCCCCCTGTCGCCCTTGCACCTGTTCTCCACCAGCCTTTTCATGGTGGTAAACCTGTCATGGAAAGGCTGGCGGAGAACAAAGTTGTAATGCACACAGCACTGCCCTGGCTGATTGTGACCTTCACCTGCCGTCAACCCATCAGGATCACCAATCCAATCCCGGTGGGGACGGCAGAATCCTGGCAGTTTGACTGCCAGGGTCTTAATGTGACGGTCGGATCTGACCGCCAATGCGAAGCTATCCTCATAATTAGGCCCAGATTGTAGGAATTCAATTAAATATTCAATTAATATAATTTGTTTAGGTAATTTTTATTTTATTAATCAAAAAAATATGTAGATTGAGTAAGTGTATATATATATATATATATATATATATATATATATATACATATGCTACACATATTTTCTTATCCAATGTAAAGAAAAGGTCAAGACACAAAAGGGCAGTTGCAAAATATATTAACAGAAATGGTCTTCCTCCCAGCGCGTTTCAGCCGTAGCCTTGTTCATGGCATGTTAATGGGATTCCCGTTCCCATCCATGTCAAGACCGCTACTTTTGAGCCTGGATATTTTGTGGACATATATATATATATATATATATATATATATATATATATATATATATATATATATATACTTTTATATTATAATTTTAATTTTTTGGGAGAATTAAATTATGTTATGTGTTTTAAGTGAACTACTTTCTTCTTTCCAGTGCTTTCTCTACTGTTGCATACACTACAGTGTAAACAGTAAATTTTACCCCACCAAAGTCCAACGCTTTCTTTACTATTGCACAGACTGGAGTGGGATTAGTACATTTTACCCCTCCGAAGTCTAATTTCCATACTGTGGCACAAACTGGGTTGGGAATATTCCTTGAAGTATAAAGCTATTATTTCCAGAGGAGTTGAATATATTTATTAATATTTGTTACAGTTTGTTAATAATATTATTTGATTATTTTTAAAATGTTATGATGCATGCATATAAATTATAGTTTTAGTAAATGTGTTTTTTATTTGAATTATTTTGGTATGTTATTTAATGTTTTTATTTGACTTTGTTACATTTTGTATCCTCTTTCTCTCTCTCTATATATATATATATATATCCAAATATATATATATATATATATATATATATAAACCCAAGCTTTCTCAAAATAACACGAAAGTCCTCGGACATCAATATGTGATCAAAAAAATTTATATATATATTTTTACAAAGCGAATACCACTACACAACGCGTTTCAGCCGTAGCCTTGTTCACGTGTGAAATGGCTTGTTCAATCAACCTTCACATATAAACACAGTCACAAAAACAAAAAAAAGGACTACCATCTCAGTACAATGCATAACCTATTGTGATCTCTATCATGCCAGGGCACCATTTTGGAGTGTGGGAGTTTTTAGAGCATTTAAATCTCAATACAACCTAACCTTATCCACTGCTTGATATTTCTAACAATCTAAATATCACATCATATCAATTACCAGATTAACCTCACATATGACCCAAAATATCAAGGTTATGAAACATTATATCCAATTTGTACAATTATTCAAACCATTCATATGTTAGATACAAATGCAAATCTACATACATACAGGTAATACCATTGCAGTGAACAAGCGATTTTATCATCAGTTAGTAATATTTACCTATCTACTCCCCAACATAATATGCATATTGTACCTTAAAGTGGCCCAACACCTACTTACATCCAATCAAACAAACCATACCCACAAAATTCAAATCACCCTGAATATAAAAAGAGTTATCTGTTATACATACATGCTAGAGGTTACAAAATGCAGTTACCTATATCTTTAAGCAATCTTCAACCCAAATGTACATTTAATTCTTTGCTGGAGTTTAGCCCAACCGGATTCAATGTATTAAGTCTGATAATTAATTTGGATTCCAAGATCCGCAGTTGTTTCTCTCTATTGCCACCACGTATATTTTGATTAACCTGATCTAGGACCACAAAACTGAGCAACTTCTCATCCCATTTATGTGATAGATGAAAATGTCTTGCCACGGGGTAATTATGGTCATGATTACGAATGGCCTTTATATGCTCTAATACTCTTTTTTTGGCCTTATGTATGGTGCTGCCAACATACCATTTCCTGCACGGGCATTGGATGTCAGATACACAGAAATCTGTGTTACAACTAGAATGCCCCTTGATTTGATAAATCCACTTGCCACTATCACACTCCACTTTCTCACAATTACTGCTGTATTTACACGCTTTGCGGTTTTTACAGCAGTAAAAACCAGAAGGATTACCAGAAAACCCTCTTTCTATCTGATTACTTATAACCATATTTCGGCTCAAATCATCTCTCAGAGACCGGCCCCTACGAAAAGTCACTAATGGTTCCTCTGGAATATATTTATCTAAAACAGAATCTGTTTGCAAAATATGCCAACTTTTCGATAGGATCTTTCTCGCTGCACATGCCTGACTTGAAAAAGTGGGAATAAATCTCAAGCATTCCTTTGACTTTCGCTCCTCCTCTCTGCTATATAGTAGCTCTTCTCTCTTCATGGTATCTACCTTATTTTTCACTTGTTGTATAATTTTAGTACTGTATCCTCTTTCTCTAAATCTGATACACATACGCTGACTTTCTTTTTGATATTCATCCCATGTACTACATACTCTACAAACTCCCAAAAATTCTCCATATGGATGCTCTGTATCAGCTTCGATGGATGTGCACTCTTAGCACTTAACAAGCCTTTTCCCAGCTGTTACTTTTCTATGGATCCTTGTGGTCAACTGATGATCTTGCACTATCACATCCACATCTAAAAATTGGATCCGTTTCATATTCATCGTTTCACATAACTGTAAGTTAAATTGATTTGAATTCAAAGCCGCCACAAAACTCCGTGCAGACCCCTCTTCACCCTTCTAAATTACAAAGATGTCATCAATAAAACAACACCATACTATTACTTTATCTTCAAAATCTGGTATGCTCATAGGTGCCTGTTCCTCCCACCAACCCATTATCAAATTTGCATAACTCAGTGCAAAACATGTACCCATTGCTGTTCCTTGGAGTTGGCGGTACAGTTGATTGTCAAACAGGAAAAAGTTGTTTTTGCGACAATAGTTAATCATATCACAGATCATTTCTGTATGTAACAAATATGATATCGATCTAGCCCTCATATAGTGCCTGACAGCTCTTATACCCGCATCGTGTTGGATACTTGTGTAAAGACTAGTCACATCTATGGTCAGAAGTATATAGCTGTCTTCCCATTGAAAACCATCTATCAGTTTAAAAAAATGTGTTGTGTATTTCACATATGACAGAAGGCTTTCTACAAATGGCCTTAAGAAATAGTCTATATACCTTGAGGTATTTTCTAACAAAGACCCAATAGCAGAAACTATAGGTATTCCAGGGGGAGATTTTTTTTTTGTGTAGCTTAGGTAAAAGGTACATAATGGGAATAACTGGATTGTCACATTTCAAAAAACTAAATTCATCCAAACTCAATAAATCTCTGTCCTTCCAATCACACAACCTCTCATAATACACTGTGTGTGCTGTCTTCACACCAGTTGACTGCACCCGTGTATAACAATTGCAATCTCTTAATTGCCTTACTCCCTCTGTTATGTATGCAACTTTGTCACAAACTACAATGTTCCCTCCTTTGTCTGATTGTCTTATCACAATGTCTGGATCTTCTTTCAGACTACGTAACGCATCTTTTTGTGACAAAGAAAGGTTATCATGTTTCTTATTTTTGGGCTGATATCTGATTCTCTTTAACTCCTTAATCATATCCCTCTCAAATACCTCAATGGCTTCACATTGAATTTGCGGTGCAAACACGGATTTTGGTTTGAAAGGGGTAGGACATGTTGCATCTAATTCAGATCCAAACCCATCCAAGTTGACTATCGGATCTTCATGTGATATTACATCCTCATCTAAGCTTGATACTGTATGTAGCAATTCTATGTCCGAAATGCAGAGTTTGCTAACTGGTTCTCTCTCAACCACTCTTAGATCTTCTATCACCTTAGTCTGATACCACTTCTTTATCTTCAATTTTCTCACAAAATGAAAAAGGTCAATCCTTGTTTGTACATAATCTAAATGGTTTATTGGGCAAAAAGAAAGCCCCAATGCTAGGAGACTCTTTTCCTCCTCAGTTAATATTCTCTTAGATAGATTCACTACAGTCATTACATCCCCTTCCGAGCTCTTGTCAATACCCCTCCTGGCCTGAGATCTTCTTTTCCTTCCTCGTGTTTTAGTTGCATGATTCCTCTTCCTTTGCCTCTCATTCCTCTGAGGAAGAGGCTCTTTCCTTGTCTCTGTCTTTCCTTGGTTCAGGAGGCCAAATTGTTTCACAAAATTAGATTTGTTGCCACTTTTTTCTGCCCCCAAACTTTTCCTAGAGACGGAGTCAGATACATCTGATTGATTGCTATCCGAAACATCACTCTCTTCCATTTCGCCTGGATGGTCACTGGTATTAACATCACTCTGGTTCTCCGGTACATCCTTTTGATTATCCCCTTACATATGATCATATTTGCGATGGAAAGTTAGAATCCTTCCTGACTGGTAATCTTTGAAGTCCTGAATGAATTTACGGTATTTTTTGTTTCAGTTGACTGCCTTCGACATCCCTCCAAGGTTATGAATGTCATCTTAGCAGCCAGGTGTCCCTCCACTAAATCGTTGTACGCTTGCCATTGGAACACATTTGTGGCTTGATGAAATATTCGGCAGATAGACCCACTGCACAACAAATCCTCAGAAATGTTGCTTTTTGTGTTGTTCCTAGCCCAGCAAGGACTTGTCTTGGGCATAGTTAAAGGTTATTTGACTGCTACATGGGCCATTTTGAGGTTTCAGATCAGTTCTTCTTGACCCTATATATGGTCACTTGATCAGCCTCTTTAACTAAATCACTTTTTGTGATGCATTTTTTGAAACAACGTACATTTACACCTATGCCTTTCATTATGCCTCAGTGGAACCTAATCTACCCATTACATACCTCTTCTGCATGTCGTTTGAACCTCTGCAGAGCTGTTCATTATGACCTCTTACCTTCAAAACTGTTTTCCTCATTGTCATAACCTTTGCATGATGTGTGAGTGAGCTGCAAGCCCTCACTGTCAACCTACTGTTCACAAATTGTTTTCCTGACAAGTTGGTCTTGAGGACCCAAAGCTCTTTTCTTTAAAAAATGGTCACGCCTTTTCATGCCAAGCAAAATACTACCTTTCCTGCAGTCTTCTCTTCACATCATCCTCCTAAGGGGGAAAAGGCTACATTGGGTAGATCCTCATAGAACTTTCAGCTTTCACATTGACTGTACCAAACCCCTTTAAGTGGAAAATCACTTTGTATTCAGTGGAGTGAAAAGGGCGAGACAATGTAAAAGGGAATCATCTCTTTTTATACAAAAATCTGTGATATGTTGTTTAAGAACTAACTCCCAGAAGGCTTACAGACTCATTCCACCAGAATCATGGCTGCCACCACTGTGTTGGTGCACGGAGTGCCAGTTGTGTGACTGAGTTTTTTTCTCCATCTAAAAATGGCCCAAATCTAGAGCACTGCATACTGTTCACAGCCAATCTTCTAATTGGCTTTGCGTCTGGTGATGCAGACAGCCTATGAAGCTAGTGGTGTTGGCATGCATGGGTGGACACTATTTCCAGTCTTACATTCCACTTCTGGAGCGGAATGACATTGCCTTATAGCCGCAAAACACCACCTTCCAGCAAGCAGGAGTACTGCTAAAGATTTTCTGAATCCAGTATGACGTCTGGGTAATATTCGCAAAGTGTGGAATCTTCAATCTGAGAATGTCCACCAGAAAGACAGTTTCCAAAGGTAAGTAACTTGTCCAGCCAAAACCCCTTTAGAAAACAAAACATCCGAAGCAAAATAAAATGGGCATAATCAAATAAAAAAAAAATGTTTTTTAAGAAATCTAATACTTATAACAATATACACATTGATAAAACACTCCCCAGTCAAAAAACAATCAAAGCACTTAACAGAGAAACCTTTATAGAACACATTAACACATTAATTTGAACAAACTATGTATTAACAATGAAAAATAGCAATACCAAAAAGAAACCCTATCATGCCAAATAACCATAATTAAAATTCATTCAATATTATTCATTTAAAAAATAAAAATTCACATTAATTAAATGTAAAACCACATTAGATATATATTTATTAGAAATACTGTCTATCTAAAACCCCATGATACCAAATTATGCTCAATAAAGAAATATTTGTTAACCAATAAACATTTTGAAAAAATTAAAACCCTCTTCACCCAAACCCAAATGAAACCAACAGCCCAAAAAATACTTTAAATTAACCAATTAAAAAAAAAAGTAAAAATGCATTGTATATAGGAAATAACAACACACATACCCGTATTTGTAGGCGTATAACACGCACTTTTTCTCCCTGAAAATAGGGGGCAAATGATGTGTGTGTGTTATACGCCGATATAATATTAAGGACCCATAGTACGCGAATAGATGTCATATATGTATATGTGTTATACGCCGGTGCGTGTTATACGCCGATAAATACGGTATATAAGAAATTGCTGAGAGAAAAAATCATACAAACATACAAAATATAACCATAAAACATATAAAATGGTATTAAATACTTTACTAAATTAAGCAATATTTTAAGGAATTGATATTCATGTAACAATTTCTTGGAAAACTGTGTGGAGGAAAAACCTTCTCAAAATAAGCTGAGGTTTTAGATGATGCTTGCTTCTATTCTAAAAATAAATGATTCTCTTCAAATCCTAGATCAAGGCAACTTCTTGCTGCTTTTTCTCTTAGATCTGTCAGCAACATTTGACATGCTTCATCACTTAATCCTACTGAAAATTCTTAAATATTGAATGGATTTAGATGTTAAATTTCTGAGACGGTTTTCCTCTAACTTTTTTCTTAATTGGAAAATCGATACGAGTATGCAAAGCTGACAGAGATTCTCTCCAAACCTTTGGCACTAAAATATGTTGTTCAACAAGGTTTGGGTCTTTACTCTATACATAGAGCACTCTAATGTGCTGTATCACTTCTATGCATTCAGCACTCTGTAGCATTTCAAAATCACTTTACATTAAAGACTTTATTATGATTGACCAAGTACTGCTAGAGTACAGAGATAGATGATGTTTCACTACCTACAGCTTAACCCATTAAAACAAAATTCCTCTTGAAGCAGTGAGAGATAGGGTTTGCACTGAGCAAATTCTTGGTGCAAATTCAAGTACAAGTTACACATGAGTGGATGGACCTTTGTCTCAAATTGTGACTTAACATCAACAGTTCAACAATATATGAATGGCAGTGAAGCTCATTTTACCCCACAAGTACAGCAGAGAGTAGTAGATTTGCAAACCTTGGAGGTCTATTAATAGATTAGCAATGTTACATGATCAAATCAGTCAGATTACTCAGAATGTAATAATCACCTCTTTATAGAATGGTTTGTTCACATACAAAGCAGGTTAAAATAGCAAATGCAAATACAAGGTATTTAAAAATAGCTATACGCAAATTGAACAAAATGTAGTCCCCTGAAGGGAAATTCTCTAATGATAAGCTAAACATTTATCTGAGGTGGTCAAACATTAAGTAGTAGGTATACGCAATTGAAGATGCTACTGACAGAACCAAATTTCGGTCAGACAAAGAAAGACAGATTTGCTTGAGAGTTTAACTATGTGAGCAAGACTAATAAGCATGGGGTCTCAAGA
Source organism: Pleurodeles waltl (assembly GCF_031143425.1). Classification (NCBI taxonomy): domain Eukaryota; kingdom Metazoa; phylum Chordata; class Amphibia; order Caudata; family Salamandridae; genus Pleurodeles; species Pleurodeles waltl. The sequence goes on along the minus strand of NC_090445.1, from coordinate 1,258,305,192 downwards.
CAGTGAAAAGAGGCATCTGCTCTAAAAAGAGTAGTTAGAAGCATCTACATTCAAACGTGAACAGGAGCAATAAGAATCTTACTAACTCAGTCAAGCAAGATTACAATTTCTAAAGTGAAGTAGAACACCCTACAGTTTTCAAGAGTGAGGAACCAATCAAAATTGTGCATTTTGTGATAAGATATCTTCGTTCTCCTTCCTAGGCATCACAAAAAAGAAAGCTCACTTCTGCATGGCCTTCAGAGGACATCTTCGGCTGGATAGAACAGAATGGTCAGGCAGTCCTATGCACAGGTGTGCGAAATCTATTATTCAGTTACTGTGAAATTAACAAAACTAACATTTTCTCATACAGATTGAAAACAACTAAAAGTAGTTAATTTATTGTTCAAACTCCTGCAGCTAGCTTGACACCTGGAATGAGAATGTGGAGTGAGATAACACACAGTAACTTAAAGCATCATTTCGATGTTACTGGAAATGGGTAACTTAACGTGAACGTACTTAAACTATGGTTAACTATAACTTGAGAATCTCCAACTGTGGCCGAACTTAACATGGAAATCATACTTTAGATATATATATTAAATGTGCATTAGTATAATTCTTAAGGAAAACAAAAAATAGTGATGGCGTGTCACCACTTGATCACCTGCGGCACAATCACAGTCAAAACACAGTTCAGCTCATGCTCGGTTTTGAACTGTCAACTTACCACTGTAGAACATGCCAAGTGCCTAGGCTTTACCTGGACAAGAAATTAAATCTATAAGACCATAAAAAACCATGGAGGTATGGGAGCAATACCAATTTAAATTCCTTAGAGGCTTATAGTCATATATTCCTGCAAGTGATTTTCAACTAGACTTTGAAAGCTCAGTTCTGGTTGCTATTCTGTCAAATTTATTGAGCACTGACAACGGGCAGCACATGCAACTGCAAAACTGACCAAAAGCTCAAGAAAATATGATCATATTTCTCTGATCTTAATCATATTGAACTGACTGCCCTCAGAGACAAGCAATAATTTTAAACTTGCCCGTGTCATTCACAATGATCTGTACCTGGCTGATACAGAATTTGGCTATCTCTTGTGGACAATGTCATCATTAGAGTGTATACTTCCTTGTTCTTGAGGTTTCATCTTTTAATAAATTAAAAACACACAAACACTACCTCTCAGCTAAAGCCCAGGGGAGCTGGAACTCTGTCCCTATGAACATGGAGGCAATCACCATATCTGCAATTTTGAACATAAGTTTTTAGAATCAGGGACTAGACTCAACACTTTTACAAAAAGATACAACTAAGATTGAGGGCCCGATTCAGAGCTTGGCAGTCGAACCGTCAGTTCACCACAGTTGTGGTCCCAAGAAGACTGCTGCGCCGGTGCATGCAGGTTGAACCTCTGACTGTGTTGTCATCTTGCTGCCTGCCAGCCTACAGCAGGCTGCAATATTGGCAGTGCATACTTCATCACTGTCATGGCCGTGGCCAACTGCCAAGTCAATTACAAAAACATAGTTGATATGACGGCCCCCTTGCTGAAGGGGGTCGGCCGTTGTGGTAAGCTGCCAGAAAGGCACCACAAGAGTGCCCATTGGATGGATTTAAAAACAACACAGCGGACATCCATTGGGCAAGTGGACCCAACTGCAAATCATAGTATAAAACACACCCCATACCAGACAATGGCCCTCATTACAACCCTGGCCGTTGGTTTTAAAGCAGCTGTAAGACCGGCAACAGGCCGGCGGTAAAAAAAATGGAATTATGACCGTTGCGGAAACTGCCAACATAGACAGCCACTTTAACACTCCGACCGCCACGGCGGTAGAAACAAACAGCATGGCGGTCACCGCCAACAGACAGGCGGAAGACAATGTACCACCCACACCATTATTAGAGGCCAATCTGCCACCTTTTCAGGGGCGGATTCAACGTGAACAAAAACACTGTGGAAACAGAACTTGGAAGGGAAAACGCTCACCTCTACACACCCCACGAGGAACCAGGACGCCATGGAGCCGAAACTCCAAATTCTACCTGCCATTCTCTTCCTGCTCCTCTACCAGGAGCACGACCGATGGCGGTGATCACCACGGTGAGTACTGCACCTACGACACAGGGGAGGGGGGAGGGAAAAGAGAGTGACACACACACGCAACACGAAACACCCCTACCCCCACACTCACCCACAACAACATACACACAAATACATGTTGAAACATTACATTTACACCCCCTAACCCCGCCTGGAAGAACGCAAGGACAAAAGGAAATGATTTGAACGATTCTAATGAGTAGAAATCCATTAGTCAAAAATATATATATATATATATATATATATATATATATATACTATTAACAAATATATACACCAAGATTTCAAGTCCCACTGCTTTATCCTGGGGAGTGCAAAGTCACAGTCTCTCAAGTGGGTGGTTTGCCCACTGCATTATCCTGGGGAGTGCAAAGCCACAGTCTCTCAAGTGGATATCATTCTCCACTGGTTCTGGAGGGGGTTTTGTGCCCAGAGTGCTTCATCCTGCCAAGGACAGAGGTAGTGGATGTCATTCTCCACTGGTTCTGGAGGGGGCTTTGTGCCCAGAGTGCTTCATCCTGCCAAGGACAGAGGTAATGGATGTCATTCTCCACTGACGGTTGGCCAACATGGAAGCTGTCCAGGCCCCTGGAACTGACCACCAGCCACGTACGACTGACCACTGGGGATGGCAGCCATGTCTGCAGTGGTGCCACTGGCACAGGATGTGGCGTGGCCGCTGGCGGTGCTGGCGGCAGCCTCAGTGGTGGCGGTGCTTGCGGCGCTCATTGGGCAGCGGTGCTGGTGGGTAGCTCAGTGAGCGTGCTGCTGGCATCGTTGTCCTTGGTGGCGGTGCTGGCGGCTGGCTCTGTGAGTGTGCTAGTGGCGGCGGTGTCATGGGCGGCAGTGCTGGTGGGTGGCTCTGTGAGCGTGCTGCTGGTACTGGTGTCCTGAGCGGCGGCACCCATGGCGGCGGTGCATGTGGCGGTGCCGGTGGCGGTCTTGTCCGCCGTGCAGGTTGGCGGCGACTTCCATTTCTTCCTCTGGCCCTTCCCCACCTTGGATGGTGGGGCAACTGTCTTGCCACTCACAACTGTAATCCTGGAAGAGCCCTTGGTGGCAGGTGTTTTGGCCTTCTGCCTCTGGGCTGTGGCCAACTTCTTTACTTTTTGAGGTGGGGGAATGTCCTTGTGCTGGCTTCTTGGCACACCGGCTGCCCTGCTGCTGGGCGCACTCCAGAAGCCGGTTACCGCTGGCACCACTGATCCCGGTGATGTGGTGGTTGAGGTGCTGGGTTGGGACCTGGACAGGTCGGCCCTAGGGGATGTAAGGGGTGGGGATGGTGTAGGGAAGAGATCAAGGTTTGACAGGAAACATTTTTTAGACACACTGGGACGGGTAGATGGAGGGTGTTTGGGAGTGGAGGAAGAGGTAGTGGTTGTAGGAGGTGTACGTTTGCTGACTTTGGGTGAAGGTGCATGGGCTGGTGGCTGTTGTGAGGTGGATGGCTGTTGTGTGGGTGTGTGACTTCGTTTGTGTAGTTTGGGAGGAGTGCTCACAGACACACTGGGAGAGGACACTGGGGATGTGTGAATGGTAGTGGGGTGGTGAGTGCACGTGAGCAGTGTGCGGTGGTGGAAATGCTGGTGATGGATGTAGTGGCTGAAGATGTAGTGCATGCAGGTGTGAGTGGAGACGTGACTGGGAGGGAGGAGGGAGACGTGGAAGAGGAGGACACCGTGGAGGCAGTGGATGTTGGCATGTCTGCATGGGTATGATGCTTGTGTGAGTGCCTGTGGGATGTGTGGTGCTTATGTTTGCCAAAGCTACCCTTGTGTGTTGAGGTGTGTGCATGCTGGTCTGATGGTGTGCTTGGGATAGGCTGAGGTACTGGGGATTGAGTCTGGGTGGAGGAAGTTGGAGGGGAAGGCTGGACACAGGGACAATGGCTGCCATCAGTGCTGAGGCTAGAGTCTGAAAAGCTCGCTGCCTGGCCAGAATGAATGCCCTCCAGGTATGCATTGGTCTGTTGCAACTGCCTCTCTTCACCCTGGATGGCATTCAGAATGGTAGACTGCCCAACAGTGAGGGATCTGAGGAGGTCAATGGCCTCCTCACTGAGGGCAGCAGGGCTGACTGGGGCAGGGCCTGATGTGCCTGGGGCGAAGGAGATGCCCACCCTTCTAGGTGAGCGGCCACAGGACACACACTGAGGGGCTGCTGGGAGGGCGGTGCTGGTAGGGGGGTGGCGGCTGTACCGTTGGCGGACACTACAGACACAGCAGCCCTCTGCAGTACACCATGAACTAAGAATTCCCTAATTAATCACCGGACCATGGGGTACAAGGCCTATGTTCGATTGCTGCACACATGGAAGTCACAGGAGCCTGACTAGGGGGAGATGGCTCTTACCACTGGTGGGGATGGGGTGTCACTGAGCCTGCCTCACAAAGGGTCCTTGCCTGCAAAACTCGCCCTGGCCTAGTGTCACCCACTGCCCACCTCCCCCACCCAGACACCTCCCAGACACCTCCCATGCGCACTGAATCAGCTGAATGAGAGTGTACTCACCACTTTGTGGCTGCTGTGATGCCCTCAAGCACCCATCCAACTCCGGATACGCCACCACCAGGATCCTGAACATCAGGGGGGTCATGGTGTGACGGGCACCCCTCCCATGTTGGGAGGCCATCCCCAGCTGGGCCTCAGCCGTCTTCTTGCTCCAGCAGCGAATGTCCTCCCATCTTTTACGGCAGTGGGTGCTCCATCTGTGATGGACCCCCACGGTCCGGACTTCCTTGGCGATGGCAAGCCAAATATACTTCTTCTGGTGGGCGCTGACCTAGAGGAATAGTAGAGGGGAAAAGGAGAATATATAACCGTCCAGACCGTCACTGTCATTGGCCCACGTTCCCACCATTGCCCTGACGCACATACACTCACCGTCCGCTCATGCAGGTCTCATCCCCCCTTCTCCCATCCACACCACTCCAAATAGGCATTGCCCATACAGTATGCTCACAGTGTACTCACCTGTTTGTCTATAGGACCGTAGAGTAATGTGTACTGGGGGAGGACCCCATCCACTAGTTTGTCCAATTCCTCCAAAGTGAAGGCAGGGGCCATTTCTTCAGACACTGTAGCCATTGTCGCTTCCAGAGGTCACAGCAGCACTTACAGTGTAGGTCCTCTCCTGTCGAAGTTCAGGTATCAAGTGAGTGAACAGAGAGAAAATGGCGGTCACATCCGCCACCGCCGGTGTACATCGTCATTGGCTTCTAGGACCCATAGGGTCCAATGTTAACCAATGCAGGATTGCGCCGTGGTCTTTGACCGCCTACCGCAACGGTGTACAACGCCAGCGCAGTACCTCATATCCCATTGTCCCACCTTACAGGTCAGGCAGCCGCCATTTCAGGGGGCCACATGGCATTAATTTTAAATGTGTCACACATATCTAGGCCTTGCATACACACTAAGACAGACATTTAGCGGATTAACAAATGTGTGGAATAAAGTTGTGTTTTCGTACCTCAGTGTTGGCTGACCGTCTGCTAGCTGTTTCCATCCATAGAGCACGTCCGCTGGGGCAGGTGAGGAGATGGCAGCATCCTCCGGTGTACATACCGCTGGTGGACCTGTCGACAATGGAAGAGCGACATGTAATTGTCACCTACAGACTTGACCTTGCCACAATCCATGAACTGTGTGCCCAGTTTGAGCCAGACCTGATGTCAGCTATCCGCCATCCCACAGGTATCCCCCCTCTAGTGCAGGTCCTGTCAGTACTCCATTTCCTGGCAAGTGGGTCTTTTCAAATTACAGTGGCCATAGCATCAGGGATGTCCCAGCCTATGTTCTCCAACGTTTTGTCCAGAGTGTTGTCTGCCCTGCTGAAACACATGCACAGCTACATCGTTTTCCCTCAGGTGGAGGATTTACCTACAGTGAAACGTGACTTCTATGCTTTGGGACATATCATAGGTGCCATTGATGGGACACATGTGGCCTTGGTCCCCCCCCACAGGAGTGAACAGGTGTACAGAAACCGGAATCGATGAATGTACAGATGGTGTGTTTGGCCGACCAGCGCATCTCCCATGTGAATGCCAAGTTTCCTGGCTCAGAGCATGACGCTTACATTCTGAGGAATAGCAGCATCCCTTATGTGATGGGGTAACTCCAGAGGCACAGTGTGTGGCTATTAGGTGAGGACATGGACCGTATACAGTGTGAATATTTGTCTGGGTCTGGGGTTGTCCCTAAGGGTTAGTGTGTGTCTAACAGTTGTCCCTCAACATTTGCAGGTGACTCTGGCTACCCCAACCTGTCATGGCTACTTACCCCAGTGAGGAATCCCAGGACAAGGGCAGAGGAACGGTACAATGAGGCACATGGGTGAACTAGGTTTATAGAGAGGACCTTCGGCCTCCTGAAGGCCAGGTTCAGTTGCCTCCATATGACAGGTGGTTCCCTATTCTACTCACCAAAGAAGGTGTGCCAGATCATCGTGGCCTGCTGTATGCTGCACAACTTGGCTTTGCGATGACAGGTGCCTTTTCTGCAGGAGGATGGTCCTGAAGGAGGTGTTGTGGCAGCTGTGGAGCCTGTGGATAGTGAAGAAGAGGAGGCAGAAGAAGAGGATATCGACAACAGAAACACCGTTATTCATCAGTACTTCCAGTGAGACACAGGTAAGAAGACATCACTGCCTCCTACATCTGATACACTTGTTCTACCTCTCATCTGACTGTCACTTTCACCCAGTGTATGGACCCTGATTTGTCACTTTGCCTTTTGATTTCACAGATGTGGGTCCCACTGTGTGACCTCTGCTATGTTTCCTCATGGACTAGAGCTGTGTGACATAGATATGTTGACAATACAATAGGCATTGCCATTTTCCTCAGTTATTGCAAATACACATTTGTGAAAGCACAGACTGACTCCAGATAGTTTTGTGATTTAAGGGTGTTTATTTAAGTGCTAAATAGTGGAGGGTGTTGTAAAATGGTCAGGGGTGATTGTGGAGGAATGTCCATGGCAGAGTCCAGTCTATTAGTCTCACAGGTGCATTGTCCAAAGGGGCATAGGAAGTGGAGCTGGGGCAGTTTAAGGATGGACAGGGTGACAAAGTGGGACAGAAGGTTGACAATCAGGGTGGTCTCATTTCTTGGCGGGGGTCTTGACATTGTTCTCTGTCTTTGTCCTGGATCTCAGGGACCGCTTGCGGGGTGGTTCTCCATCTGCAAGGGGTGGGGGTGCTGGTGTCATGGTCCTGTGGCGGTGCCCTCTGTCCACTAGCGCCGGCGGAGGTGGTGGGCATTTCATCGTCCAGGCTAGTGTCAGGGGCCCCTTGTTGTGCCACAGTGTCCCTCCTGGTGTTCACAAGTTCCTTCAGCACCCCTACAATGGTGCCCAGGGTGGTATTGATGGATTTGAGTTCCTCCCTGAACCCCAAATACTGTTCCTCCTGCAGCCGCTGTGTCTCCTGAAACTTGGCCAGTACCATTGCCATTGTCTCCTGGGAATGGTGGTAGGCTCCCATGATGTTGGAGAGGGTCTCGTGGAGAGTGGGTTCCCTGGGCCTGTCCTCCCCCTGTCGCACAGCAGCCCTCCCAGTTCCCCTATGTTCCTGGGCCTCTGTCCCCTGAACTGTGTGCCCACTACCACTGCCCCAGGTCCCTCATTTTCTTGGGGTGGTGGGTTAGCCTGAGTTCCCTGTAGTGGTGGACACACTGCTGCTTGACGTGTCCTGGGGACAGAGGTATGGGCCCGCTGGGTGGGTGCTGTGCTGGTGTTTCCAGAGGGGAGAGGCTCTTTTGTGGCTTGTGCCAGTGTGAGGGGAACCGACTGTCCTGAGGTCCCAGATGGGCCGGGCTGGTCATCTAGATCCAGTTGGACAGAGCTGCTGTCATCATTGTGGGCCTCTTCTGTGGGTGGAGTGGACATGTCTGGAACCTCCTGTCCGGTAATGTTGGGTAGGTGTCCTGCAGGGGTGTAAAGGCATGATTATTGCATCTGTGTGTGCCATAGTGTGCAATGGGTGGGTGACCCTATACCACAGTGCTTGCATTCCTGTGTAGGACTTTGTGTGCTAATTGTTTAGGGGTCTGTGTGGGTATGTGTAGTGGCCATGCATTGGTGATGGGTGTCCATGCTTTGGTATTGCATGCAGGGCTTGGTGTTGGGATGGGTGGTTTGTGATAGTGAAACATATGTGAGGAGTTGGAGTGATGGGGTGAGGGTGGGGGTATGTGATAGCATGCAGGTAGGGTGGGGGATGTAATAGTTAAGATTTGACTTACCAGAGTCCATTCCTCCTGCTACTCCTGCGAGGCCTTCAGGATGCAGTATAGCCAAGACCTGCTCCTCCCATGTTGTTAATTGTGGGGGAGGAGGTGGGGGTCCGCCGCCAGTCCTCTGAACCATGATGTGGTGTCTTGAGACCATGGAACGCACCTTCCCCCGTAGGTTGTTCCACTTTTTCCTGATGTCATCCTGTGTTCTTGGGTGCTGTCCCACTGCGTTGACCCTGTCAACGATTCTGTGCCATAGCTCCATCTTCCTAGCTATGGTGGTGTGCTGCACCTGTGATCCGAATAGCTGTGGCTCTACCTGGATGATTTCCTCCACCATGACCCTGAGCTCCTCCTCAGAAAACCTGGGGTGTCTTTGCGGTGCCATGGGGTGGTGTAGGTGATGTGTGAGGTGGTGTGTGTTGTGATGTGTGGGGTAATGTTTAGGGGTGTGTGGTGTTTTGTGAGTGGATATGTATGTGTGATGGTGTTATCTTTGCTGTGCTGTCTCTCTGGCCTTCATCAACATTTTTGGTAGTAAATGTTTGTGGGTGATGTGGCCGGGTGTTTTATATTGTATTGGGTGTGTGGGAGTGGTGTGTGTATGTGTATCAGGTGTGTGCATTTGGAATTGTCCAATGTGGTTGTGTTTTGCAAATGTGTGTGTATTTTGAGCACGGCGGTGTGTACCGCCAATGGTTTACCGCGGTTGAAAGACCGCTGCGTGGATTCGTGGGTCGTGATAGTGTGGGCGGATTCCTGTTGGCGTGACGGTGGAGGTTTTGTTATCACCAGTTTATCACTGACCTTTGGTGTGGCAGACTTGTGTGGGTGTCTAGATTTTGGCGGATTCCGAGCTGTGGGTCGTAATAGCTGTGGCGGAATTCCGCGGCCACAGTGGTGTGTTGACGGTCTTCTGCACAGCGGTAAGTGGCATTTACCGCCAATGTTGTAATGCCCACTGTAGCACAGCAATACAGAGACAGCACATCATTTCTGTGACATAAGGCAGCCCTTTTTTCCAATCCCGTTTAACACATTTCCCACATTTCTTCAATTTTTTCCACCAATATCCCTTGTTTTGTTTAGTTAGTCACTGTCATCCACTTTACGTTTACAGACATGTTGCGGCCCGAGAATTCATGTTTTTATGAGGATGAGTTGAGATTCATGGTGGATGAAATCATAAGAGTAGAGCCACAATAGTTTGGTGCCAAAGTCCAACATATTCCTCTCAGTAGGAAAATGAAAATGTGGCAAAGGATAGTCAAAAGAGTGATTGCTGCAGGAACCACCTTGCGCGCAAAAGAGGATATTAGGAAGAGGTGGAATGACCTCAGGGGGAAGGTGCATGGAGTCCCAGAAGACTAGTGGTGGTCCTCTCAGTACCCCCTTACAACTCTTTCCCTGAGAGGAGAATGTCTTGGCCATTCTGCATTCTGAGGCTTTGACAGGAAGAGCTGGGGGAGTGGAGTCTGGTAAGTTACACCACAAAAACTGTGACAAAACATAAATGTCCTGTATGCTCACATCTCAGTTTGCCATTGTGTTGTTCATCTACTTTTCTAACATGCACTACCAAAGTACAGATATGGTAGTTTGTCAGTGTGTATTGTCATACATAACATCACATGTATCAATCTCCATTACATACCATATGTTGCGTTGGGGTGTGTAAGTCTTTTAATATCAAAAGGTCATCCCAGGACCCATGATATGTGTCAACATGTAAATGTATGGTCCAACCTAACTGCAATGAGGCAACAGGTATGTCAGATTAAACATTTGTCAATTGTTGGGAAGGAGAGAGAGTGACATGACTACAACCACCATGAGGCCCTATTTCTTTTACTCAAAACAATGGGCCATTGTGCTCTTGCACAAATATACTTGTTAGACGTGTCACAACTGATGTTCACGCATAATGGAGTTAATCATTTGTCTAGTGTGGGGAGTTAGAAAGTGACATGACTACAAATACCATGAGGACCATTTTTGTAACTCAAAACAAGATGCCTTTGTGCTCTTGTTAAAAACACTTGTTTGCCATGTCACAACTGATGTTCACTCATCATGGAGTTTACCATTTTTGTAGTGTTGAGAGTTAGAAAGTGACATGACTACGACTACCATGAGGCCCTATTTCTGTAACTCAAAACAAGAGTGCCATTGTGCTTTTGTCCAAAGACACTTGTTAGCCATGTCAGAACTGATGTTCACTCACCATGTACTGAGCAATCTCCACATCAGGCTTAACTCTGAGACATGTATGCCTACTTGGCTTGATGTTGTCCTGGTAACCCCAAATGACACTATTGATGCCATGAATGATGCCTTACCAAGTGTGTACATCAAGTAGTTGTAAAGCATGAAGCTGCTTCAGCCGATTGGATGTAGCAGGTAACCCATTGACTCTGCACTGCTCACATGATGTCTACTGCTACATATACAACCAAGTTGTGTGTTCGCATTTATCTTACACAACTAGGCCTTGTAATGGTCAAACGCACATGTTACTTCTCCACTGGATTGGTCTAACTGTTTATTAGATGTCATGTTCATTCCTTAATCCAAAATGCAACCAATCAGCAGATCTAACGAGCTGCTCAATCCTTTTAGTTTTGCAACCTCCATAAATGTCTTGTGAACAATTTCAGCACCATGGATGTAAGCCCTACGTATTAACATTATCCTTGGACTCAACATCCTGTGGCACAAAACATTTGGATGTAGATGCCACACTTCCACCAATAAGAAAATACTCTATTTCTTAACAGGTCGAACTGGCACTGCACCTGGACAGACACTGTCCACACAACAGACTCCCAACCCACCGCCAGATGAAACTCATGGACATGTGGACGTGGATGATGGAACTTGCACATCTGGTCAGCATGGTTTTGCACCAATGATGTCTTCAGCTTTAATACTTCAATAAATTTCACATTTAGCAAAGTAGATATGTAAGACCATGTGAACTATACAATGACAAAACAAGCTTCTTGTGTATCTGCAATTCCCTTTCTACCTTTATGTTGTTCCTGAGTAACTTGTGTTGTCTGCCTACAGCTGTGTGTGTTTCAGCCTGCTTGCTGATCCATTTGCTGTTGTTTGCAATATCTGACTTTGTGTGCAGTGCTGGTGTTACCTGAAACAAAGGTAGATGCTGACTATATGGATATGTGGGTGTACTCCAAATGGGATGTCATTGCATTGTGTTATGTTTCGTATGATAAGTATTTCATATTGTGTATTGTGTGTGTAACACATACATACAAGTGTCTTTTCTAAGAAGATTTTTAATAAATTGATCATAGGCTGCCAAGATGTCAGAAACATAGAAAATCAAACATGGATGAATCATACTGTGTAAGTGACCAAATTCACAGGTACAGACCTCCAGAACATGGAAGGAAGGGATGTATCAGACATTGTCCTGTAGAATAGACAAAAGTGAATTTGGTTGATGGCATCAGATGGAGCAATATCACCTACCTCACAAAAGAAATCCAACATCATATAATGCAAGATTCAAATGGTTGGCAGTACAACAGTCCCTTATAACAGGGTCATTATAATCCAGTGTTTCTGCATCTAGTAGTATGACAAAAACAAATTTCAGTGATGTGCCACAGGCACTTTGGCCTACAATGATGAAACAGGCCTACCACTACCTATGTTCTGACCACATGACGACACACATAATGCTTCATGGCCACCACACAACTAGGAACAAGTCCATTGGAGTCTCCTTAACTTCCATCCTATCACTGTGCAAGCTGTCTTGGCACATATATTGTACAACAAAGGTATGTGACATATATATCCCCAGAACCAATCCATGTCCACTTTGTATGTCCCAACAGCATCATACACCTGCCAATGTCACAACTTTGGAATATCTAAATGAAGATGCCATTGTGGAGGTACCTACACACACACAAAAACATAGAGTATAGTTATGAAACCATACATATGGCTCACTTCACATAGCAAACATCTGGAGAATGTGGTCCATGACGAAAATCTGACATTAACAAAACATCATTTACTTAATGTGAATGTGACAAAAGCCTCCTAACCAAACCCCCTTTTCCAGACTTTACAAGAGCTTCAGCTTCCTAAAACGTTTTAAAAAATGTAATCCCCAGATCATCACAACAAAAGTTAATTGTAGAAAGTCATGACATCTCATGACATACTTAAACTCATGAGAAGAAGCTGCCGATGAGATCTTGTTGGAATCAGCTCCTTCCTCTTCACCACTAGCATCATCATTTGGCATTTCAGGATTCTCACTTAGTGGCAAATCAAGCTCTCCCTCCTCTGTGATGTAAGGGATGTTCCTTCGCAGGGCGATGTGATAGAGCATGCAGCTGTCTACATTGATTTGTCACACCTTTCCGGGTGAAAGAGGAGGGATCCCCCAGTCTTGTCCAGAGAGTGAAATCTGGCCCTCAGGAGCCCAAAAGCCCACTCACCTGGCCGCCATGTTTTTCCTTGGGCTTCATTGAAGCAGACTTGCCCTGGCATAGGTAAATTCCTCAGTGGTACTAACAACCAAGGACAGTTGGGATATGCTAAGTCTCCTGTTTTGTAATGAGACATAAGTTCTACAGTGAGTAACACACTTCCTAATAATAGCCCCTGATATTGCACACAAAATGTTAGGGCAAATGATACCAACAAGCCAGGTCCTCTCCAGTTGCAGTTGTGGCAACAGGTGGGGTATGATGCTGTCCCACATTACAAAAGAATCATGGGTTGAACCTGGGAACAGGGCACAGTGGTTTGAAATGTACAATCTGGCTAGCAACTTGCATGTTGATAGAAAGGAGGTGGTTCCTGTTTTGATAGACTTGCTCACTGGCATGTGGTGAAAGTAATGCAATATGGCTGCCATCAATGGCTCTCACCACATGTGGGAGGTGACCAAATCCATAGAAGTCAAACTTCACATTGGCTAAATCCTCACATATGGAGAACCTGATATAGCTGTCAATGTGTTTCATCATTGCTGATAGCACAGCTTTTAAAACACCACTGAACATAGGTTTTGACATGCCACCAGATATAGCCACTGTATATTGAAAGGACCCTTTGGACAGAAAGTGTAATACTGGCATGAGTCTCACAATGGATGATATACATATCGGATTATTGTTTTGAGGCATGAGATCTGGCTCCAACTAATTACATAAATCTTGTATAGTTTGCCTGTTCAGACAAAACTTTTTAATAACATCCCTTTCTTCCATGGTCTGAAGGTCTTGAAATGGACAGTACACTAGAGGTTGTCATCTCCTCTCTCCCAGGGTACCTAAGTGTGGAATCAAATAAATAAGAGCATCAGTTAGTGTCCAGAGCAACATATATGATGAGTAAAACAAAAGTCATGTGACAAAGCATTACTGGCCGAAGAATCTTTACACATATTCCACCTTGCAATTGTCTACTATCCCAGATCCATTTATATTTCTGGTTGTTGTCTATACATGTGTTTACAACATATATATATGCACATTATACCAGTATATGGTCCTCGTGTGCACCTTGATATAGAAAAGTATGTTTGTTCTCCAAAATACCGTCACCAGCATTATACAGTGAACCGCGATTATATGGCATTCATGGCCTGTAGCACACTACACTGATGACTGTGTAAAAGAAATTACACATCAGTGGAGTTTTTCATATGTTAACGTTACAGCACATTTGTGTGGTAGTGATGCCTTTATCAGTCAGCAATACTGTAGTTTTAACCACTTAAATGGTCGATGCCTTACCTTGTAAATCAGGCTTTTGGGTGCTACACCGGCTGGCGGAAGTCGACTGCAAAGTGGGCGGTTTCATCCATTCCGGTCACAGCCATTTGTTAACATTGTTGACTCTGAAGATCGTGGACCAATGGCTGTGCCCATCTACACTGATGACCGCATTAGTGGCATACATGTACACCATGGTTTGAAAAATAATTCACTGCTGCCATCAATACTCTTGTCACTTTAGCTGCTGCTTGCCACCTCTTGGATCAATCATAACATGCCAAGCAAGTGAAAGGACCCCTTCCTGCTCTCCTGAAATGCTGGAGAAATCTGTTGAAGAGGTCGTTTCCCTGTTTGGTCAGCTCTATGACTCACCAGAGGAACAGGTAATTACCTCAAATACATATTTGACTATGTTCAACACCACCCTTTCCTTTCTTACAGGCTACAATGTGCCTCTGAGTCCTAGATATTTTTTGGGATTGACTGTAGTTACAATTGTTGGTCCATACATAGGATATACATGGCATTGATTGTGGAGCCCTGTACTTTGTGTATTAAAAATGAACATTGTGTTGTGTGATGTGTGATAAGCTCTAGATCCTCCTTCTGTTGCATTCACATGCCTTCGGAAGTAAACTTTTCAGGGTAATAATGATATATTTGATGATAAACAACAACAAAAATCTATTTGCATTACGGCATGAGCTGTGTGCATATATACTATTAGAAGCAGTTGAGGAGGATGTTAGCAATGTGTACAGTCCCACATATCACTCAGCCCAGATCAGGCCTTGACTACATTTGGAATGGTGACTGAGGTAACCCCCTTACCTGCTACATCTTTTCCATTGACCCACTTTGTGGATGTGTGACGTTAACTACTATCAGGCCCATTACTCCCACAGATCTGGTGTCACATTTCCCTATGTCATGTTTGCACTGCACTGGCCCATTGCACAAGTGACAAACATGTAGTGCAAGGAATTGGTTCATTCTGGAGAGATCATTATATGTGAATCACTAGCTGTGTTACATTCAACCAATCAGACCAAACATACCTTGGTATGTTGAATGTCATCTCGGTAAGCGTGCCACATATGGTACAAAGTGGGTCCTGTGATATCTGTACATATCACACAAACTCAATTGGATGTAGCATGGAAGCTCTCAGTTACACCCATGCCAGCCCTTTCATTGTCACTTAAGTCCTATGGTGTAGTCTATAATATGTTAGAAGCCTGTATGGACCTTTTGCAATAGGTCAATGTGCCTGGATGTAAAGGTGTCTGTACAGTCATGCACAAGTAATTTAACCTTCAGAAGGTCATAATGGTGTGTTGTGTTTCATAGTGGCTCACATCACAGTACATGTTGTTTCGCCCTGGGCTACATGTTGGACTGGCTCGGTGTAGGTCATGACCTGGGCTGTGGATAGTCAGCAGACGTCTACAAAAGTATGTATGTATGTCCCTCTACTTATCCGCTTGTGCAATGTCCACATGTAGTGTTTTAACAATTCGAAAATCCTTGTACTAGGTGTGTACAAAATGTGTGTTGACCAAACAGATATCCTTAATAATGCAATTATGAACTCTTCATTTGTCTATTGTATCCATACAGGTCAATAATACCCAACAGAAGCTAACCATTTGAAGAGTCTTCACCAGAAGGTGCAGACCCTGGGGGATGTAGTGTCCCTTGTCAGAAAAAATGGAAGGACCTGAGATGCTGGCCCTGGAAGCGCATGAAGGTTGAGCTTGGGCTGTCCTTCCAATGTGGATGAAGGCACGCGTTTGACCCTGACCCTCCTAATGGCCTGCATACTGGCGGTGGCCTACCAAGAGCTTGATGGGTGGTTGAGGAAATCACAGCAGCTACAAGGGGGTGAGTCCTGGGCAGATTCATACATGTTACATAGCCACCTTTATGTTTTAGAAGCAGCCATCTCCCCCTTAATATTGGAAGTGGCCCATCTGCAACGCACAAGAGGAGTTATTATTTGTGTAGGTCTGATAGTAGCTGTATGCTGATGTGCCTTGCCTGTGACCAGGTACACAACAGGGTACAGCCCACTACGAATATACTCTCCTGGGCAGACACATGGCTGAGTACAGTGATCAATCAGCTAATGTTGTTTGATTCTGTGGGTGACATCTGTAGCCTACAGGCCATTTGTCTTAATTGTGTCACCCACATCATCAAACAACATGAGCTGATTGATCTCTGTACTCAGCCATGTGTCTGCTCAAGAGAGTGTATTGGAATTTGTACCCAACAGGCCACTTGCCTTCAGTGTGTCATGAGTATTGATACATTGGCACTGTGTCTCATGTGATGGTGGCCCTCATACATGTGACATAGCATGTGGTGCACTTTGGGGGCAGTCACTGAGCATTCCCCACTTACCTTTCCTGGGTAAGTGGGGAATGTACAGTTACATGAGTTGGCTAACATCACTGTTGCCAACAGTGTCTGTGCCTACATGTTGGCATGTGTACCTTTCACTTTTGTAGTATAATTTATATAACCTATCTTCATGGGATGATGTCTGATACCATCACATATGTGTGCATGAAAACATGTATTGGAAAATAGTTATATGTGATGGGTATACAGTTCATGTGTTACCAATACAGGAGTGTGTAAACATTGGTTGGTGGTTCACACATACCCTAATCCATTTCTCAGTGTCATTTGTCATGTTCAATTGCTGAAGCACTGAAGGGCATGACAGGTAGACCTGAAGTAATTGTTCACAATGTGCATTTCCATGCCATTGTTTTGGAGTTATTAAGCAAAGTAATTTGCACATGTTTATTGGTGAAGGTTTATTACCTGACTGTTGACATTCATCAGAGAGTGACATGTAGGAATCATATGTGAGTGTGTACACTCAGTAACACAATGGAATTTGTGTTTGCTGATGTGCATTTCATTGAGAAACTGATTAAACCACCTCTGCAGGTAATGGAGATTCCCTGAGCCTCAACAACATTCAATAGACTATTGGCTTTAAGCTATGCAATTTTAGGATGGTGTTCTCACCAGTCCCAATCGCGACTGGTGATGGGCCTAGGCGATTTATTGTGCTGTGGATATTTGTAGACAAATCTCCCAGACATTTTGACAGATTGTCTGCAGTGTACATTTCAGTGCAACATGTTTTATATAGTAAAGCTATATTAGTACAACTTTTATGAGATTATTTTGACATTGTTGTGTGTGTCTGCAAGCCAGTGGTTCACCAATGCTTTCAGGGAAGGGAGGGAGCAGTTCTGTGACCTGAATGCAGGAAGATGCCCATGGTATGGCCAACACTTCTGGATCTGAGCAGGGATGAGTGCAAGAGGATTCTGTGCAAGTTGGAAGTCTGGCTGTCTCATGGTTGCTCTTTGAGAAAAAAAGTAATTGATGGAACGCTGGGGATCACCGAAGGAGACAGAGAGGCCTGATTGGGGCTGGGTGCAGACGGACTACACTGACCAGTAGCCCAAGCCAGCTGATCCACCCATTGAAGACACCCGGAGGCACCTGCCTTTATAAACATTTGGGTTCTCCTGCAGAGCGGGATCACTGAAGCAGATAGAGGGGCCTGAGCGTGGCCGGCTGCAGAAGGGCTACACTAACCAGGAGCCCAAGCCAGCTTGTCTGCCCCCAGTAAAGACCCCTGGTGTAATTTGCCTGCTCCTTGTCATTTATCAGGGCGCCTAATAAGGTAAACGCACTGGGGAAAAGGAAATCTAGAATGCCGTCTTTCACAGAATACCCCTTATCCGCATCTATTACAAACTTTTTAACCAACGCCATAGGGGCCATTAATAGTGATATTGAAAGTATGAAACAGTAATTGGGGGCCACTAAAAAGCACTCTCAACTGTCCTGGGAGCTATGGATATCATTGGCACTCAATCACCTAGTTTAACTACAAACAATGAAATTATCTCAGTGATTAATCCATGTGTCTATAATGACGATCTTTTAATTGACACCAGCAGCAATCAACTTGAGCGGAACAGCTTAGTAAATCCTCTTCCTTTTTAAAAAAAGCCAATACTCTCGGGAGGAAAACAGTTGCGAGCTCCAAAAGACTTGTGAACTCCAAAAAAGATGAAGCTTCTGATTTGGTAAAGGATTCTGCTGGTTGCCCGTGGATGACATGTGGCAGTCCTTGCCCTCTTTTCTGCTGTCCTTGAGGCTGTTCTGTCCGAGCACTTTGAACCATTGTTTGACACATTCAAAAGCATAGATGCCTCGATAAAAACCCGATTAACCAAGGTAATATCTGGAGTATTTGGTATGGCTAGGGATCCTATGCAATCCCACAAAGTGGTCCATCGGGCAGCACCTCTGGAGGAGGCACCAGCCCCTCAACTGGACAGCGAGCGGGGAGACCAGGCAAATCAGTTTTATGGTGGCCCTGATCCTAATTTGAACTTACATAGTGCACGGAAGTCTATGACATCTTTTCGATCTAAGAGTTGATAGTGCGTCCAGTCCTTATAAATTACTTATGCTTGGACACGCTGGAGGTCGGTGAACCTTTTGACCGGGTTGAGTTCTCCTCATCCAAAGAATTGTCGGATCCCTCAAATCAATAATCAATAATCATTTATAATCAATAACCAATACTCAATTAGTAATCAATCAACAAATGAGTTAAACAGAAAATCAGTAATTAGACACACCATGACCTTTCAGTCATGAATAACCACACCTGTTTATTCAAAATTAATGAGTTTATTTCCCTATATTAACAAAGCTAACACAATATAAGTACGTCTTAAAATCAAATGATACACATATACGAACATTACTGGCTGTCCATAATGACGCAAAAAACGCAATCTGCGCAAAACTTGGATTATAATGCACTCGGCTATAGCAATACAAATCACTAATAAAAGTAACTGAAATTGACTAATTGCATAAATCGGTCAGCATAACAGATTTCAATTCAGCATGGTGCATCAAATGAATCCCTCAACTAACCTCTGATTAGCATTGGCTTGTGGGGCTTCATGCAAAAATGAATTTAATCAACATAAATTTAGAAACCTTATAGCTTAGGCTCTGTCAAAAATAAGCAGTTGGTACCTAAGAAGGAAAATACAACGAATAATACATTTATCCTTTTATAATTACCAAATACAATCAGCATTCAAGGAAAGTCTTCGTCCTTCAGGTACCGGTTCGATCAGCATGGGGCAAGCTTCAAGGGGGCAAAGTTTAAGGCAAGTTTTCCTTGACGCAGCAAGGAAAATGGAGGAACAAAAGTTATTGAATGGGCAAGGCAAAGTAAAGTTAAAGTTAAAGTCTTAAGGGTGAGAATTCTTCAAAGTCTCTCTCTCTCTGGCATAGAGAAAAAGCATCAAAGTGTCATCAAAATGGCTTCTCAAATCTGGCTTCAAAATGGCATCAAAGAAAATGGCTGGTTTCTCTCCGTCCGATGTGATTAAGTAAGAAAAGTTCCAAATTCTTCAGGTTCTTCCATTGGAGGGTCCATGGGGTGATTTCTCTTTCACCAATGAATAGTGTCTTTTCTCTTAATACTCATCTACGCATAAGTTGTCCTTGGAGTTTTGGACCACAAGTAGCAACAAAGTTGCCAATTAATTCTGCATCAGTGTATTTATTGTCTGCACCTGCAGAAACTGACCTTGAGCTTCAAAGGGGATGAAAGTTGCTTAGCACACAACTTTGAGATAAGTGTATTAGTCATTCTACTGGAAAAATACAGCTTTTAAAGGTTTAAAACACGTCTTTGTTAATACAAGTGAAAACTTACACAGTTAAAATTTAGACCAGGCAACTAAGCCAAAGCCTCTGCTAAATTTAAGCTAAGCATATAACAGTTTAACAAGAAAGTCATAAAATATAGCTGCAATTATAACATTTTAATATATTTGTCGGGTTTCATGATTAATTAAGCTTGTTTATACTAATGGCGACCTACTCCGTGGGCACATTTTCTGCATACATTATTTTTCTTTGCTAAAATCACATTGTCTTATACGATTTTGTTACATGATATATGAATGTTTGTTAGTCTTTCTTTTTCTGCTTCATCAGAGTCATCAGCAAACATCTGCTTCAACCTCATGCAGCAGGGGGGACATCCTTCCATTATCTCGGAGCTTGGCTTGCACAACAACCAGCTGGACGTTACAGTTTCCCCCAGAGGCCGCACCTCTAGTGATAGTCTTAAAGAATGTTCCTTTATTGGACTTCCATGCATCGAAAGATATGTACGAGCTAAAAAATAATGTGAATGTATAGTTGTTAACTTCAGGGGCGAATGGATGATTAGGACCCTGTTTGAAAGGCTGTCCGCATCATGGTTCCCTCATAGCTGTTCCACTGCCGTACTTTTTCAAGCCATCTGACACAAATATATTCAGGACCCACGCCAGGGTCTCCAGCGCTTATAGTATTTTCGAAATTCCAACATACAACCAACATACAACCAGTTCTCCTCTCTAGGCCATGTTCATTGACTCTAATGCTGACTTGCTGGTACTACTCCTTGTCCAACTTATGACAGGCTCTTAGAGCCCCTGTGGGTTAGTGCTGATTAATGCCTGCCCCCACGAGTAACTTAATCAATGACAGAGCCCCCGCTCCCTACTGATAAATGGAATTTGCCTACGTGAGTGGCTATTTTACCAAATTCTGACACTTTTAAAATAGACTCTGTTGTGAATAACTATGTAGTGCCTAGGCCCGGATCTGTTCCAAGTTCCACAGTTTCCTGCCCCAAATACAACTACATGTTCTGGAATGTGTCTGGGCTTTCTTGGATAGCTTGATAGATAATGCTGAATGGTTTGATACTTTTACAGTCTACAGCTTTGTGTGCCTGCAGGAGACCTGGTCCCATGAGGCTGTGTTCATAAATAGGTTTTCTTCTATTCACACCCTGACCATGCCTTCAAGAGGGGACCATCATAAAGGGGGCCTTTTAACCTTGATTTCAACCTCTTCGGGGTTGACAGTATTCAAAACGTTTTTTAATTCTCCCTATTTTCAGTTTGTAATACTTTGGGTCAAATCTAGGGAAATGTTAGTTGTCATTAAATTTTACCATCTTAATTTTGCTCCTACTATGCCAGAAATAGCTGCCTCCCTTGAGCAAGTGCTTAGTAAGATCCTGTGTGTATTCAATTTGGACTTTGCAATAATTTGGGGAGGGGATTTCAAAAGCAGACTATGTCGTCTCTCCAGGAATGCTATATGTAGAGCGATATGTTGCGACACTTTTAACTCTATTTTGAATAAGTATTCACTGTTTATTGCAATTGACTTAA
This sequence comes from Pleurodeles waltl, assembly GCF_031143425.1. NCBI lineage: Eukaryota > Metazoa > Chordata > Amphibia > Caudata > Salamandridae > Pleurodeles > Pleurodeles waltl. The sequence continues at coordinate 1,258,283,777 of NC_090445.1, read as the reverse complement.
TAGGAATGAATACTATCGGTGAGGTTACTTACTTTGGCAGAGGCAGGGGCAGCTTAATTGATTTTATTGTATTACCTCTTCATTTTAGGCTTATGGCATCTGACTTTTCCATACTGCCAAATTGCCTGAGTGATCATTACCCATTATCCATTTGCCTTTACCTAGGCAAAGAGAAGCAAGTTGACGTTTCCAGAGTTTGCCCGTTAATCTTTCGTGGGAAGAAGGGGTTCTTGGGAAAATGAGTGACGCTGGACACCAGTGGCTGCCCTGAGAGATTTATAAAAGGGAAAAAAGAAAGAGTTTATGGTTTGCTTAGACTCCGAATCAGACCCCAAGCTCGTTTTGCAGGCCTTTTTACATCTATGGGGTGGACAAGGGAGGTAAAGCCACAGAGGTGGTTTGATGCTAAGAGTTTAGCCCATAACGATCTCATCTCTTCCCTGAAACATGCCCAGGGGAAGGGGGATACTAAGAACTTGTAGGGCAAATTATAAACAAACAATTGCTGAGAGGCTAGATCTGATCAAAAAGGAAAAATTACATGAAGCAACTAAAAGAAATCATACCCAGCTTTTCTGGAAAACTGTTATGCCCCCTATTTTTCTCACACTCACAATATGCCCACTGCTGTTATCATCGGCCCTGTCGAAATGGGTGGATAATTTTTCTGAGCTTTATGGCAGTGGCTCTGCTTGTGAAAGTTGTCTAGACGCCATACAGCTAGACCACCCTAAAATGAATATTGGTAATTACGATTAGATGAGGATTGTGCATTGGAGCAGAGCATGAAAAATAAGGCAGTGGGCCCTGATTCTGTACCTGTTGATCCTTTTATTGATCATCTTGATTTGTTCCCTCCTAACTCATGGTACAGAGCTATAATAGTGCTGATTTCTAAACAAAAAAGGTGACAGGGCTTTTCCCCCCTTTCACTAATTGATTTTACGAGTAAAATCCAGGGAAGAATTCTGTTGTGCCAGCTGGAATCTTGGATGGCAGAGAAAGGTTGTTTCTTTGAAGTACAATATTGATTCATGAAAGTACTATCGATCAGTGCCTCAATCTTCATTTGATTATCAGCAAATATACTGTGTCCAAGAAAGGTCATCTCCATCTTGCCTTTATGGATCTTACCTCATCTTTTGACTGGGTAAACAGGGGTAAGCTGTGGAATGAAATGCGAGCTATGAGTATAGATGAGGCTTTGATTTACTATCTGGCAAAGTTGCATGAAGATGTTAGTGATCATATTAGATATGGTGCGGATGGGAAGTGCACTGTCCCTGCCGAGATGAAACGTGGTGTGAGGCAAGGGTGTGTGCTGGCACCATTCTTATTCTGTCTTTATATTAATGACCTAAACAGTTGGTTGAAAGATAAAAAAGCAGACTCCCCCACGGTGGGCACCAAGACATTACTTGCTCTCCTTTATGCAGATGACTGTGTTCTAATATCAAGGACAGGTGTTGGCCTTCAAAAGCTGTTAAATAAATATGTCTCCTTCGTGGATGATGTGGGATTACGGACCAATTTGGTTAAGTCTCTGGACCAATTTGGTTAAGTCCCAAGTGATGGTTATGGAGAATGCTTGTCTGCATCTGAGGACGTATCATATCTTTGAGGAAAATCTCTCTGAAGTCCAAACCTTTACATATTTAGGTCTTTCTTTTGATCGTAAAAGTAATTGGTGCCATCCTATCAATGTTAGGCGTTTACAGTTTGATCAGCTACGGAGGGCCTTTTTAGATATTCGGGGAAGCTGGGTTCCAAACCTTCGGATGCCTTGATTGCTGTTTATGAGGCATGCTGTCGGTCCACTGTCACCTATGGGACTGGGCTATGGGGATATTTCAAATTTACAATTAAAAAAATGTCTTTCTGGGGAGGCTTTTGCCAGTTCACAATAGCCTCCCAGACTATTTGTGCCAGATGGAGTTAGGTCTTTGTCCCCTGGAAGAACAGGTAGGCTGCCCCTGATCATACTATGTACTATGGCATTCCGTTTCGACAAAACAAGAGACTTCCTTTAATTGTGAGATAATATATAATTGTTTGTTGCTAGATTATGTATAAGGAATTTCATGGCTCAGTTTTGTGAGGGAATACCTTGTCACATTGGGAAGACCAGATTTTTTTGACTGTCCCCAAAATATGGCATCTGTTCCTAGACGACAGCTGAAATGGGATCTACTTGGCCTATTTGTATTGCGCAGAGTGACTGCCATGAAAGGTATGGGGTGGGTGGAGGGGTATCCTTCTGGTGACTACGGACTGTATCAAACCATAGTGCAGTTTCCAATAGAGCCCCATCAAAGGTTTTCATTTGGTGTGATTCAGGTTTAGTGTTGGTCATTTCTTAGTATCCTATCTTAGCAATGTCTACTCTAAATCTGCACTTGCCCTTGTCATTGTGATTCGTGCACTGCTCAGTCCATGTTACATTTTGTATTTTTTGCACTTTATACACAGAACCTCATAGGAAGTTCTTAATACCACTGTTAAAATGTCTGAATAATAGGAGGTGCAGGCCTTCTTTGTTACATCTCCAGATTTTACAGTCTAAATATGTGTGATTAATGGTTTATAAATGTATTTCTGCAGCATTAAGACTCAAAGCCTTGGTAGGGAAATAACTGTGATTATTCTTTGCATGTCAGCACATGATATTTTATACTTGGGAACAATTGAGGGTTAGTGTGTTTGTGTTTCATTTTTTATAACACAGTCCTGTTGCTGGGAGTTTTAGCATTTTTACTAGGCATTTGTATTTTTGCACATTTTTGTATTGTATGCCGCTGACAGTTTTTATTATGTGTTTTTAACGATGTGCTTTCTTTTATGGTTTTTATACCGAATAAAGATGCTTTGATGATGATGATGACAATGGACATATTAGGAAGTTACAATGGTAAGTTTGTACATTGAAACACGTTTTTCCATTTCACCTTCTCCTGGGAAACTTTGCTGTATTAGTTGAACATAATTTCATCACAGTGTGGCATTGGGTATATGAACATTTGCTGATTGCAGGGCCTTGTGTGGAATCTGTTGGAATAACTTTGGCATTGCATTGGTATTTTATGACAACAGGTTACTGAAATATCCTACAAGAGCCAAAACATTCAAGCTGATATGGTCTCCTACTTGATACATGGGTATTGTGATTGCACAACTTCACTAATGCAATTGGAGTTGTCTGTGATTCTGACTTTACTGTGGGCAACTATTTACAGTTCATGCAACATACATGAATGTGCCCATGCAAATGTTGGAGTCACTTTAGTGGATCTTGTAGCTGGGGTCTACTGCACAGTATAGTAATGTTCTGTGATCCAAACTGTTGTTGTGTTCTGGCGCATGCAATGACCCCATTTGTATTTGTCATTTCAGCATTATCCCAGGCAAGTAGGGGAGACGGGCTGACATCTGTGGGGAAGTAGCTGGCCTACGGTACCTCTGGTCATGACACTACAGGCACAGAGGGACCTAGTGGCTCAGAGGGTGAGGGGAGTGCCCTGGAGGGCACAGACTCTACATCGTCGTCATCCGAGTCCAGCTCCAGTGGACCCTCCTTAGTGGTGGCAGGACATACAGGACCAGTTCCTACACCATCCTTGTTGGCCACCCCCACTATCATCTCCACCCTGCCTGCTGCTCCCCACTCAGTTGGCCAGGCCCGCTCATCCAAGAGGGGAGCCGTCCCCTTCAATCCAGGCACCCCATACCCTGCCCCTGTATCTCCAGCTACCCAGAGTGAGGAGGCTATTGTCCTCCTGAGAAACATCTCTGTGGGTACTGAATGCCATCTAGTTGCAGGGCAGCCATATGCAACAGATTATGCCTACCTACCTCTGGCCTCCTCCTTCACAGCAGCCTTCCACCAATCCCATACTTTGGCCTACTACCTTCCTCTTCCCCATCCAATTTACCTATTCACATACCTGTCCCAAGCACACTCACATATAAGCATGCACACACCTCAACAGCCCCAAGTAGCACATGTAAACAGCAACAACACAAAATACAAGCATGCAACAACTCACCAGACACTCACCCATCTCACAACCACCACCACCCCACCATACCACCAGACACCACACCCACATACCCATCCACCACCCCTTCGTACCCCCAGACGCAACACCCTCTGAAACCATACACCACACCCACAGACCCAGGCACCGCTCCCACCATATCCCCAGACACCACACTCACACCAACAGACATATCCCCCACTCTCAGAATACCAAGCACATCCACATCACACACTCCAAAGAAATGCAAACACCCTCACTCACTCACACCACAGACACCCGCAAAACACAACATAAGACATTGGACACACAGCACCAACAACACAAACACTCACACTTGCCACTTTTTCTTCCTCAACCTCCCAACCCCTAATCCCCCCTGGGTACTCTTTCCGTTTTCTAAAAGAAAGTTTAATGATTGCCCTTGCCCATACCTCTGTAAGAACCACCCCCTCCCAAAGTCAAAGGGATCACATCCACACCCCAAACCATCCCTTCCACATCTACGTCTTCCCCTGTGACACCTGATCCCCTTACCACTGAACCCAGCCATACCCCAAAGAAATCCAAAAAACGGACACCCCTCCCAAAGTCAGGCCCATCCCTCCCAAGACCAAACCCACCCATCCCAAAACCAAACCCACCCATCCCAAAACTGACATCACCCCTTGCCAAAGGATATCATAAAGGTGCCTGGACTGCCCACTACATGCCACTTCCTGGGGAGGCTCTCATGGCAGTGCTCTGTGAGGCATGTTTAGTGGCACAGCAGTGTACTGAGCCACATTCTTAATTTTTCTAATAAACATAAGTTAGTTTTCGTATACATTAGTCCTGCCATTACTTTTCTGCCTTTTTGATGTTCATAAATACTTTGGGATGTATGACTACAGTTGTGTTTGTTTCACACTGATTGATGATCTGCTTGATGTGGTTTGTATGATCTGACCTTGGAGCCAGTGGTGGAGACAAGGGGAAGGGGAAATGTTCAATGTATGGATATGTGGGATGTAATCTTATTGGGGCTGGCATTGCATTGTTGTATTGGGTAGTGTTTCAAATGGTAATTATTTCAACTTGACTTGGGCAATGTCAACATCATTGGGTTATCTTTCTCTCCATGATGTAGATTGGACATTTGTTTAATGTGTGCAAGCCAGATATTTGTTTGTTCGTGCATGAAAGGTGATCTATTGGCATACCTTTATATACATTTTAATTAACATGTGTTAATTTTCATGTGTTTACCTTACACCTACTTTAAATAAGTGTGTGACCCATGCTGTTACTGTTGTATTTGATTTCATGACTCGAACCTACACATTTCCCACATATGCATGGCACTTGGGTATACTGCTGGTTGTCCCTGATGTACATCAAGCCACAGTTACCATGCAAATACTTTTTGTGAGGCCTGTGCAAAGTGCAATGTGGCCCAGGGCACCAGCATTTCAGGGGTCCCCCTTGTAGAGGCATACCTATTCTACATGGATTCTTTAGATTGTGACCTTTGAATGTTTCTCACACTGATTATTTTGCATCCATTTACCTTGCATTATCTTGAAATGTAGGTGATATGTTGAAGTCCATTGCAGAGATTTAGCAAAGAACTTTTGTTTCAGTTCAATGACACATCCATACAGATGTACCTTTGATATCACAACAGACCATGGCATGTGAGCAATGTGAGAGTGCTACTTAGATTTGTAGGTCGGATATTGATGAGGAGTAGCTGTTGTGTGACACAATATTATGGACACATCACTATCCCTGAATATTGGTTGTGCATACATTTAAAATTTAGAAGAATGTTCTTGTGCAGTGTCAGTGACCTGGCCAAAGAGGGCATCATAGGGCTGTGATTGGGTCATACATTGCGCACATCTCCGAACAGGGGGTCACCAAATTTGTTTGGCCCACGGACCAAGTGCCCCATGCCAGCTCCATAGCAGGGCATTAATTTGCTGTGGAGCTGATGTAAACGGGTAAGTGTTTGGCTTCTCACAAGTTGCACCCTGACTGCATTGGTTTTGGGCATCATCTAGTAGCACATGCAGCGGAGGTGCATGTATGATCGGCTCCATGGCAGCACAGGATGTGTGAAGCTGAGTACAGGTGAGTTTCAGCATTATGGCCCTCGTTACGAGTTTGGCAGGCGGCAGAGGTTGCCCGCCACACTCGTACCGCCTGTGCAGCCTCAGACCGGCTGTGCGGCCAGAATACCGCTGGCCTTATTAGGAGTTCACCACATGGCCGGCTGGCGGGCAGAAACAGTGTTTCTGCCCGCAGGCCCTATGGTGAACAGGGCCCTAACATTGATGCCATCTCGTAATCGAGCCGGCGCCAATGTGGCGGTGCAGCGGGTGCAGCAGCACCCGTCGCACTTTCCACTGCCCATAATTCAGGCAGTGGAAAGTGCAACGGGGCTGTCCATGGGGGCCCCTGTACTGCCCCCGGCACCCTCTTTCCACCAGCCTTTGCATGTCGGGGCTACCGCCATGCAAAGGCTGGCAGAAAGGGGACTCGTAATCCCCTGCCCTGGCAGTGTCAGGAATCCGCAAGGTGTCTCCTGCGTTATCTGTCAGCATCCCCAGGGATTAGGGTTAAATCATATCTTTGTTCTTGGTTAAACCTTCATGTTTCTAAGTAAACATAATGTGCTGTTTTACACAATTGGTTTTATCAATGCTTGTTTTACCAATGCTTGTTTGCTAATATGAGCAGGTGTAAACATGTGCTTCTAATTGGGTGTGGTGTAGACATGTGCTTCTAATTGGGTGTGGTGACTAATCCACATGTGAAAACTCAAAAGCTTTCCTGATTGGCTATATATAGCAGAGTGAAGCATGCCTCCCTGCTTGGCTTTGTTTTGCTTCCTGATCTCAGCATCTGACTCGGCAGTCCAGCCCCTGTTGTCATCCTCGTATTCAGGACTTTTGAGGCAATGCTTTTCTTCGTTCCTGTACCAGCTGACACCAGGCATTCCTCCAGCACTCCGGAAAAAACTGCAGCTAAGTGGCTAGTATTCTCCAGGGAGTTTGTTCTTTGAGCGCTGCCCTTTCCTAGAACAGCTGGTATATTTCAGACCTCGTATTTTGGCTTATCTTGAAGAGACAAATGCATTTCTGAACATTCTACATTATTATTGTAGTTGCTTGCCTCAATGTACTTCAGGAAATCTGCTTGAGCACAAGTACTACAAAAAGTGACAGTGCAATTTTAAATGAACATTTAAGTGACTTTTCTTTCTCTAACAGCATTAATTCTTGGATTTTAATTTGTGTCATTCATGCCTGTGTTTCAGGTTTGAGGGATTTGTTTTTGAAGGGTTTGTCACACACACAGTGAAACCAAACCAAACTGTGCCACCCTAACCCAGAGTGGACATTTGTATTTCTTGGATTATTTTTGTTCCTTTTAGAGTAACCCTATGCATGCAGGAAAGTTATTTGTGGTATAATTAATGCCCTTGTTTGTCTTTCTTGTGCATGATAAGTGCAACCACAGTTCTAATTATAGTGTGCAACAGTGAATCTCTGTGAAGCCAGCCCTGGTGTTGCAGTACTTATTGGTATGGTACTCAGTTTGGGTTTTTGGTAATGCAGTGTTAGTAATTGTGCCAACAGTTATTATTATCCAAGAAAAGTGCTGGAGCATCCTTGTGTTCTTCTACCACTCCCGTGCCCATATCAGAAAGAGAGATTCAGTTTCAAGGAAGTTGAGTTCACTAACTCTACTATCACTCTGTCAACAACGACCTGCCCCCGAAGATACAGGGTGCCTGGCTGGACCGGCAAGACGTGGCAGAGTTTTGTCCCTTTCTCTGCCTGTGTCCACCAGGAAGTGCTGAGAGGTGCTCCAGGAGGTCGGGGGCATACAATCGCCCCTGCAGACATTCTGCTTTTGAGGTGAGTGGCCCCGTCACAACAGGCGGATTACAACCACCAAGACCTGCGGACTGTTGGCTGGTGGCAACCAGGTGGTGCCGGCCGTATGACTGTGGTGCTTTCACCATGGTGGTAATGTCATGGTTGGACCGCCACTTTGGCAGCGGTCCGACCGCAACAGACCACCAGGGTCCTATTGAGGCCCTATATGTCTCCCTTTCCGCCAGCTCAGAAGTGGTGGTGGGACCGCCATAGTCACATCAGTCGAATGCCACCTCATAATTAGTTTGGCTGTTACACTGGTGGGCTACCCTCCGACAGACACATTGGCCTATTTTGCCAATGCCGCAGTCTAGATTTGGTAGCTATGTTGGCGGGACCTCAGCAATCTTTCATCTATGTAACCACAAGCATTGTAATATGGTTGTCAGACCGCCAACACTGCGGCACAGTGACCATCGCCACCACCATGGCGGTTCCAAGATCACCAAACTCATAATCAGGCCTCCAACATCATTCTGACTGTCTATGTCCTTTTAGGATCCTAGTGAGTGTAATGTTCTAGAATATATTGTATTGTTTTGTGTTTTAGAGGTGGGACCCTATCACACTTATGCAAGTATGTTCTACTTCTGTGATTTTAGTCTTCCAACAAGTTTGAGCTGTCTCATTTCATTTAACTTATGTGAAGTGATTATCTACAACATGCCCTTGTGTTAAGCGTTCTGTCACCTATGGGGTATAGTACACACTATAGAAAACTTCAATACATAAATAAAACATTAAATGAAATAAGCAAGGCAGATTCTGTTTTTGGAACTGCTTTGAGGTTGACTATTTTAGTCAGGAAGACAGGTTCTCTAAAACCTTGAGGAAAAAGCTGTAGGGGCAGCTTATTTAGTACAGTGAGTTCGGAATTTCTTCCAGTAACCTCCAGTAGTTACTGTACTCAAAGGATTTTAAAATTGTGACAATAAGCCTAACCATTAGCATTGATGGGAATTGCAAAATTTTGTTATTAGATTTCTTTAAAGTACAATTTGCAACCTAATTATATAGAGGTAAACTAACCAATGGACAGAAAAGATTAGAACAAGAAGATATGGTAACTATATACATGCATAAGGAACATTTTTAATGCCTCTTAAAGAATCTGCTTTTCTAATGACAACTTCAACCTGCAGATTTGTTGCCTCATTAATCTCCACAGGTCTCCAGACTGGATCCAGAAAGGCTTAAATAACTTTACAGTGCAACTAGGGTATGACATGGTTCCAGCTCTTTGCTGGAGCTTTCCTGGATATGATGTTACAAAGGCATATCTGACACTACCCCAGCATTCTTATGTCAAATGCATTATTTCATTGCAGATTTGGAGTTGCTCTCTGGTCCAAAAAATAATTAATTATTAGGTTGTCTTGCAGTGCTTAGGGAGAAGTCCACTAAGGAAGAGGTCAGGTTGCAATAGGTGCCACTTTTGCCATTTCTGAGCCTCTCTGTCAAGTTCGCAACACCTATCCTTAGGGTCTGGACTCTGTGTGCCTACTGTATCTGTTTGCAGTTATCCCCTGTAGAGGGCAGGGCTGGACTGACTCAAGTAGATGGAGTCCATAACAGGCATTTGTGATTCTTAAGATCGCAGTCCCAGGACAAGTACATTGATGTAACCTCTCTTTCAATGGGGTCTCTTTGATCCAAGTTTAGGAGGAACTGTCTCTTCTCTCGTGTAATGTGACATGCTCATTGGTTTGTTGCCCCATACTCTTTGAAAGGCCTTACTACAAAAATATGGCTGTACAGATTATCATTCTCAAGAATATCTTTTTATGGTAAGAAATACTGTTTTCAAATTTTCATTTTCACTATTACAGCTGTAAAAAATATTGTTTTTAAATTATTTAATGTTAGTGTTTTAGTCTAGGTGGTAATATTATTAGTATAATTGTTTTTTATTGTAGTTTGTAGTTTTAAGTATTTAGTAGCAGGTTTTTGGAGTTGTAGTGGAATAGAGTGGGAAGTTAATTACATTTTACATTTATGGTAACTATTTGTATTATGAATTAATTGTTAAACTTATTCTTAATTATGTTAATTGTATATTGGTGGGTTATATTTTAGATAATATTGTTACTTTCAATGTCAATTTTAATTTCATTATTAGTAAGAGTAGGTTATATTTTAGAAGCATGGTGTTTGGCTTGTAGGGGACTAGGGTTGGAAGGCAATCTAATTATAAATAATTTAAACTTGATGGTAAGTATTTTTTTACTGTAAACTAATTCTTCAATTGATTAATAATCGTGTTATTATTTAATTGATATGTCATTTTGTGTTTATTTTGTTACTGTTAATATATTTTTGAATTTTATTATTTGTAATAGCATGTTGTATTTTAGTACTACGTTATTGTATTTTTAGGGGAAGAGAGTGGGTAGGTAGTTAAATTAAAATGTGTTTTAATTACAATTAATGATAATGTTTTATGTTAATAAACAATCTAGTTCAATAATAATTACTGGAATTGTCTATTTTTGTGATTAGTTTGTGAAGTGTTTCATTTGTAAGTGTATTTTAACTTTTATATTGTTATTATGTTTTTTTTAATCTCTTTTTTCAAAGGTATAAATGGTGGGAAGATATTAAAGTTATAATATTATGTTAAAGAATTGTTTTTTTTATATGTGAAAATTGATAATTGGTCATGTTTAATTTTACTGCTGTATGTTTTTAGTTATTATTTAGTTTTGATGTATTAGTTATTTTATTCTTATGTGATTTTGAAACCTTGTCTCCAGAAAGATTTTTGGACTAACATGTTATTTTTTCAGTATCAATTTTAATTAAATACTTTTGAATTTATTTCAAAATATTGTGATTTATTTGCACTCAGGAAGGTCAAGTGCTTGTAAGTAATTTCTTTTTTTTTTTAACTTTTTTTTTTATTCGTTTTTATTTTTCTTAACATAATATTCATTTTTTCTATGTACTGTAATTTCTTTTTTATTATGTATTAAAATGTTTTTTATAAATGATTTTAACATTTATTTTTTTAATTCGCTCAAAGTCCAACACTTTCACTAATGTTACTTCTGTTGCTTAGACTGGATTGGGAATAGTTAATAACTCCCGCACTTGTCCCACTCCAATCCCTTTCCAATACACCCACACATTTGCTTCACCCATACTTTTGCTTCCCAGCGACCTGTCATAATTAAACCAACCCACACTTCTTCTTGTGGATTAAATTTGTCCGCTTTTATTTTGTACATAACATGCATGATTGCCGGTAAACATTGTATTTCTTAAGCATATATCCAGGTATCAATTATAATACACAGGTCATAAATCAATCACTGGTATCATAAATCAAAACACACATAGTCATAAATCAATTGTGATGGACCAGCCTTCGGCCATCATACCCCGCTGTTACAATTCTATTCAGTCCTGGTCTCTGCTTGTCATGTCTCTCTGACATTTTCTTCAAGTCCTGTTTGTTTTACCATGTTTTTCTGAGGTGGTAGTCACTTGTTTTCTTTTTAGGCCCAACTCGCTACCTTGTGTGTTTCTGTGCCCTGCTATCCGCCACAGAGGGTCTGGGCTGCGAGTGCAGTGTTCCGCTTACTCCCCTTTGCCGGCCTCTTTACACCCTGCCATATGGCATCCTCGGGGGAGTGGCCTTTCCTTAGCACACCACTCTACTAGGTGTGTTTACCTTCTAAAATTTGTAAAACCTCTTTCACAGTCCGCCACGCTGCCTGTGAGGCTCACGTCTCCTGGCAGCTCCCCCCATACCTATGTACTAATTATTCCTATTTTTGGGCATCCTACTTGTGTCATTGCTGCGCATAAATTTGCCCAGAACACCTCCATCCCTTCACTGGATAGGTGTACGCTGTCTTTGGCATATTACTTAGGCCGGCTAGGGTGAATCAGCCCATAGCGGATGCTTTCTAGCCCATTCGCCTTGCAAATCTTTTCTGACCGTAATGTTTAGTCTTCTCCTGGAGTTGTCCACTATGCTATCCGACATGGCCCCGGACCATGTGAGTCTGGGGATGATTTCCGACCAAATGATGGTGGTGTTGGCAAAGGCCTTTGCCAAGACCATTAAGTCCCGCCGGCTGCTGTTCAGGAGGTCTTTCCGCCCTAGCTGCGCTACGTAGTTTCCCCCTAGATGAATGATTATTATTGCATGCTGTTGCTGGGCGTTTGCTTGAATTGCCAGGAGGGTATCCGCAAGCTGGCCCCATCTCATGCCGGGGTAGCCCCACCATCTGATGCCGGTATCCACCGGGCCTTCCCTCCATGTTCTGCTGTTGTGGTGCCACCATGTTTGCATTCTGCAGATAAATGAGTGTTACACTTCCAACACTGTTCTGTTTTGCACATCTGCCAAAATAATTACAACAGTGTAACCAGACAGCACCCGCCCGTGTCCCCCCTCATAACAGGTGTGGCCGTATGTAACTTTTGAATGTGCTGGAGTGCCATCTGCCTACTGTTTTGATAGCGTCATCCTGCAAACCATGCTGTGCCGCCATTCTGGCTGCCCCTATCCTAAAAGAGTGCGCACCAAAAGCCGATGGCGCAAAGCCCCCCTGACTCATAGATCTGCGCATTACCACATTGAACTGGTACTTGCTCAGCCATTCACCATCACTGTGCATAAAGAGAGGGCTCTTCCCCTCAGGGCGAATCGCCATGGAAGCTCTCAAACTGCAAACTGGGCATAGCTTTTTGTCTTCTATGCAGTTGATCTGGACCCAAGAGCCCCTGCCGTCTTGATCCTTTTTGATTTCTTAAGCAGCAGGCAGACTTGCCCATTGTCTCGCTTGTTGTCCTCCACCTGAAGGCAGGAAGTCCCTGCCCCCCTTCTTGTTGGTGCTACTGGCTCGCTGATGCGAAATGCCCCAAAAAACGCTGTTATGAATGCCGTCTTGAATAGCACATAATTATATGGGTTGGTTGCTACCTTCCTCAGCACGTCTATTAACACTGCCAATTATGCAAAGTCTGTGGGTCACCTCTTGTCCTGTTTCTTCCCCTCCAGTCACTTCAGCCTTTTATTGCCGGCCTGATGTAGTGTGTTGCTGTGGGGTCCGCGCCGGTCTGTATTTTTGAACAATGAGCTACCTCTGCAAGTGGGCCTGAGCCAAGGACTTTGTTCTTCTTTGCTGGTATGCCCGTTTTATGAAGCGTTCCACTGCCTGTGCCATGACTTCAGGTTCCCCCAGAGACTCTAGCTCACCTCTCTACATTAAAGATCTGATGTACTTTCTGTAATGCTTGTGGGTCTCGGGCTTGAGTGCATTATCAATCAATAACAACTGGTCCGCTCCGCCAGTTCCCAGAGCTCTTTTGGAAATAGTGCCACTGCCTGTTGTGCCTCCAGGGCTATCCTTCTGAACTTGTCTATCTGAGAATAAGAGAGCGTGTCAGCCAGTGGGTTTTCAATGCCTTTGACAAGTCTTGCCCTAATGTCAAGGTTTCCTTGTAGCTGCAGGCACACCAGCCATCTCATCAATCTCAATGCGTCCAGGCATGTGGCTGATGTTTTGTTAATGGCAATGACCACTTCTGGATATCTGACCACAGCGTGGTTTTCGTATTGCGCAATTTTTTCCCCCAGACTGTGAAGGTGACCACTATGGGGAAGAGTTCCAGAAATGTAATATTGCTGGTGATAACTAGCTCCTGCCATCTGCCTGGCCATTTCCCTGAGCACCATTCATTGCCTAGGAGAGCCCCAAAACTGCAGCTGCCCAATGCGTCTGTGAATAATGCTATCTCTTTTGCCATTACCCATCCTTCTCTCCAAGTCAGCAGTCTGTTAAACTTCATCAGGAAGGCCTCCCACATAGCCAAGTCACGCTTGACCCCGGACCCTAGCCTGATGTGGTGATGTCTTTTGCGTAGGCGTGCTGTAAATCTGCTCAAACACCTGGTAAACACCCTTCCCGTTGGTATTACCCTGGCCGTGAAATTTAATTTCCCAGCAACTCCCTTAGGGTTGCCTTCTTTTTTTTCTGCATTGCCCTGACTTCTTCCTTCAACTCTGAGACTTTGTCTACTGGTAGTCTTGACGTTCCCACCACTGAATTTAGTTCAGTGCCAAAAAACACAAGGGCAGTTGCTGGGCCCACTGTCTTCCCTTCTGCTAGTGGAACATCAAGTTTTTTTGTTAGCACTTGGAAAGCCCTCAGTGAGCTGGAGCATTTGCCTGTCCCCTATTTCCCCACAAATAGTGCATCCTTTCCCCTTGAGGGTGCTTCCTATGCAGTGCCCATTCCAGGAACTTACTAAACCTCTCAAAATATGCACAGTAAATGGAGCAACCTATTGGTAAGGCCTTGTCAAAATACACCTCCATCCCGGGCTGAAAACCCAGCAAGCGGTAGCTCCCTCGATGTACCGGTAGGAGGCAGAACGCTGACTCAATGTCAGCCTTTGCCATCAGTGATCCCCTGCCTGCTGCCTTAATCATGCCAATAGCATATTTTACCGTGGTGTAGCCCACAGAACACTCATCTGTGGGGATCCCATTGTTGACTAATGTTCCTTGTGGGAATGATAAATGATGTATAAGTCTGTACTGGCCCGCCTCCCTCTTAGGGATTAGGCCTAATGGTAAAATAATAAGGTCTCTGGGGGTGGAAAAGGGAAGGGGGTCTTCAATGCACCCCAGCCTCTTTTCTATTTCTATCTTTTGCTGCACCACTTCTGGGTACTCCCTAGCAGATTTTAGGCTCCTAACTCCCTCCTCCCTCCCCCGGTGGCTGGCCTGTAAATGGTATGACAAAACCTTTTACCAAGAACCCTGCATCTCTTTTACTGTAATATTCGTTGCCTAACTTCCTGAGCATGGGTGTGTTAATGGGGAATTTGGCTAGCCAAACTTTTTCCCAATCTACTGTCACCCCCCCATTTGCTCCAGCTCTCCTTAGTGTTTCTCTTTTCTTTCTTTCGTATCGGCCTGGTGTTTACTCCGCTTGCACCCTGAGGCCAGGTGTTCTCCTCAACATGTAGAACATATGTGCCAGAACTTGCACCCTGCTTCCCATGTGCATTTATCTGTGTCATACTTCCAGCATATTGTCTCATTGCCCTTTACCATTCTGCCTTGACTTGAACTTGTGGAATTGCCTAGGCAATCTCCTGCTTTCCTTTGCTGTATGCATTCCGAAGGGATACTCCCCTCTTCCCACCCAAGATTTGACTTCTTTCGCTACTAACATCTTGTGTATATAACTAGACACATCCTCTTCATTCAATTCCATCTCTGGGTGGGCTTGCATCTTTAGCCTAAAGCTTTTATCATATTCCAACCAAGTGTGCCTCATGTATTTTTGATTCATAGACCCAAAGGTAAGCTGTGCAGCGGGGGAATTTTTCCACTATGACACATGCCATAATCCTAAATGCATCAAGCCAATTATCTAAATTATTTTCTTTCCTAACTTTATTCCTTTCCCATCTGTCTTCCCCCTTTTTATCACATGCTGTGATGTCTAAACCTTCTAATTGTATCTCTAGTAGTGTGAATATATCTATGAATTCTTTTCTCCAAATTCTCTGACTGTTAACGGGATTGCGTTGGCCAATCCGGCCACCTTTGTAGTCATTGTAGGCATGCCTAAAGAGGGTCTCAAATACACATACGGGGCCTGACCTAGTGAAGTCAGGGGCACTTTTCCCCTAGTCCCTGCCCCCACGCTGCTGTGGGTGACCCAGAAGTCACTTGTTCCCGTCTATCCTTCTGCCCTTCCGCTCCTTTACTGCTACTGGACCTTGCCTCATCTAACTACCACCCTTCATGATCCTGCTTATGCGCTGCGCTGTCTCTGTTGAATAACAATGGGGGAAAACACTTCAGGCACTCTTTGACTATCGTGCTAATATGCCCGCCCTCTGTTGCCTTGATTGGGCTGATGTTGCTGTGCTCCGATGCGTGTGGCTGGGTCATTGTCCGTGTTTTCTTCGGCTCTTTCCTCGCAGGCTTGCTCTCGACCCTCTCCTGCTTCCTTGGTTTCTCTAACGGCCCTTGTTCCGCATCCAAACTCCTTGCATTCCCCTGATCACTTGCCCCTTTTACTGCCTGTTGTTCACCTTGGCTGTCTATTGCTTCTACTGCCATTTTTGTGCACAGCTAATCTTTGCTGCGCTTCAAAGCCTCCATCCTTATCTGTGCCAGCATTTACTCGACCTCATCCTGTTCAAACTGCTCACACCTCCCCTGCTCCTCCATTTTATTTTTACCTTTAAGTTAAAATCGTCCACTTTGCTTGATGGAGGTAATGTTTATGTGTTCTTCAGCATGCGCTGTGAGCACGTGCTGTTACGTAATCTTGTGAGGCTGTTCCTATTTATGCTTCCTCAGGTGGTGTCCTTTTGTTGCTATTGGAGTTGCCCCTCGCGTTCGCTGCTTATCTGAACAGCGCACCCGGCCCTTTAACTGTCTGTGAGGCTGTGAAATGGCCGCGCCCTCTTCTGCACTATGCTCCTTATAATCGAGCCTTCCTTCGTGGCCTTCATGTGACCTCACGCCAGAGGACAGTGGAGCCGCGTCACCACTTGAGCGGTCCCCCACTGAATTTGCCAACCACAGTTCCTTACATCCGGCGCTATGTTACTGCACTCACAGCAGCTGATCTACAGTCCTTTCTGCTCGCCTGCCGCAGGTTCTTTTGATGGAGAGCCTGGAATCGCGTCACTGCACTGCTTGCAGCTGTCCTCTGGTCCTTCTTTCCACCCGCACGGGACAGGTTCCTGTTAGTCTGGCGTGGTGGGGTGCACGGCACAGGTTCCTGTTGTTAGCCTGGCTTGGTGGGGTGCCTGAAGTTGCATCGCTGCCCATTCGCAGCTGTCTTCCAGCACCTGTTTCCACCCACCAGTCGTGGGTTCCTGTTGTTAGTCCGGCTTGGTGGGGTGCCTGGAGTAGCATTGCTGCCTGTTCGCAGCTGTCCTCCGGCCTCTCTTTCCATCGGTTAGTCTAAGGTTCCTGCTGCTCTTCTGGTTTGGTGGGTTGCCTGGCGTCGCGTTGCTGCCTGCTCGCAGCTGTCCTCTGGCACCTCTTTCCGCCCACTAGCCGCGGGTTCTTGCTGCACTGCTAACGTCCTAGTGTGGTGGCTAGAGTTGCATCGCTACAAGTTTGCAGATGTCCTCTGGCCCCTATTACGCTTCTTCTTACCAGACCAGAAGCAGGGTTGTGTAGATGGCTCTGATGCCCCAGGTTCACCACCACTGTGGCTTCTGGCTGCTGCTCCTCAAAGAGTCAGCTGCTCCTCGAAGGCTCTGCATAGAACTTCGGGTAATCTCCGATTTCACTGTAGCCAGCTGCTTCACATGTGCTGTTCCCATTTGTTTACTTATCTGTTGTGGGGACAGCGGTCTGTTTAAATCTCCCTTTCTTCTCCCCCCACTCGCCAGGTGCCCCCTATTGGGAGGTTTTAAATATTCCTTGCACTCATTGGTCCCTGGCATTAGGCGCCTCACACTTCGGCCGCGACCCCGACCCCCAGCCTTCCCCGGGAGCGGGGGGTTTATCCATTTTCTTGGGGCGATGGTGCGGTCAAACCAGTCCTTGCTGGTTCAAGGCAGCTGCTGTGGTGCCGGCCCTCTAAGCCCCCTATGGGAATGGCCTTTGCTATCTTTCTTACTCTTCTGATGTTCAACACTTTTATTACTGTTGCTTTGACTGGAATGGGACCAATAAACATAACACCTTTGAACTCTAACGCTCTTTCTACTGTTGCTTAGACCGGTAGTTCCCAACCTGTGGTCAGCGGACCCCCAGGGGTCCGTGATACATTCCCAGGGGGTCCGCAGGCCTGGGCTGGGAAGAAGGCACTTCTCCAGCAGGGGCCTCTGACAAACACATGTGTGTATTCATATTATAACCAGGCTTCCAGTAATGATTCATTGGGGGTCCTCAGGAGTCAAAAGGTTGGGAACCACTGTTGTCATGTGTTAACGCGTTTGAAACCCATACAACTAAGGGGTAACACCAGACCTAAAAAGGTGGTCAGTTTGTTCCTACTCCAGTCTAAGCAGCCATAGAGAAAGCATTGGACTTCAGACGAGTTACATTTATTATTCCCACTCCATTTTAAACAATAGCAGGGAAAGTTTTGGGCACCAGAGCAGTTAGATTTACTATTCTCACTCTAGTCGAAGCATCATTAGGAAAAGCATTGGACTTTGGCAGGGTTAAATTTCCTATTCACATTGTTGTCTAAGTAACAGTAGGGAAAGCATTTGACTTCAAAGAGGTTAAATTTGCTATTCCCATTGTAGTCTAAGCCAGTGGTTCCCAGCCTTTTGACACCTGAGGACCCCCAATGAATCATTACTGGAAGCCCAGGGACCCCCAGCAACTTTTACGATTTAATTTTCCAACATTAAAACAGTAATTCGCAAAAAATATAACAAGTACACACCAAACACTGAAATTACTAAAGATAAAATTATTTTATATTGAAAAAATATGCAAAATCGAAACATTTTATTGGAAAGGTTGATGCTGCATCTAGGCAACTACCTTTTCAATGTTTGGTTCGATTTAGGAAAGGTGAATCCTCAGATCAGATTCTACATTTCTGGAGCGATTTCTGTTTTTATGTTTTAGGTATGCAAGATCTGAGAAAGCTTTTTCACATAAATAAGTGAAGGGGAAAGGAAGTAAACCATAAGGGCCTCTCATCTCTCCCTAGCCTCTCTGTCACATGTACTTCATTTGTTTTATAGCACCTCTCATACCACTGTAGGGTGTCAGGGCACTTTACAGGGGACTACAAGGTGTAGGATTCACATGTCATCCACACTGGCAGTGATTTTCTAAGAGTGCTTGGTCCGGAGAAGCACAAATTTAGGATTCAGAACACAGCACAGTGACTAGCGATGACTTTAGCACAGTGCTTAATTTCTAAATAACAATGTGTTGATGCCCAAAGCACTCCTCTTAAACACGCAGCTGCTGCAATTAAATGTGAGTACACGGAATCCTGAGGCAGCGTAATCCTAAACCATCTCAGGCCTCTTCAATCCATATAAAGCCACTCCCTGCCACTTCAGCTCACACTAGCACTACTTTTTCCCTTGGTGACGCTTTTTTGTTTTTCCCTTCCTCCGTCTTTCTCATATGTGTCTTTTGTTCGCAGCAAATGCTTGAGGCAGAAGAATAAGCCCCGGCCCTCAAAAATAAGTGCTGGTGCTCAGCACCGGAAACAACAAGCACAAATTAAGCACTGCGTTAGCAATAACAATGTATTTCTACACAAGCAAACCTTTTTTAGCAGCATAAGGCAAATGAAAGACTAGGAAAAAACACAACTTTCTAATTTGTGCCATGCGGTTTGCATGCAGCTCTTTAATGGCAGTTCACAGCTCACTGTGCTAGATTACGATTATGAACTGCATAGTAACAAAAGAATCTCTGTGACAAAAGCAGTAACCCACTGTGCCATGCACATAAAATACTGTTTTTTGCATGATACACATTCTTTGCAGCAGGCATATAAACCATCAGCGCTACCTTTGAGTCAAAACTGCCAGTGCACAAAACTCCCATCTCTCTCCAGCAGATACATTAATCACTTGAGTTAGCTTGACGCTTTTCTTTTTGCAGTACAAGGAGCTTTGCGGAGAGTTTAAAACTGCCCAACAAAGGAAGTAATAAATATGAAAACACGCATGCACGTGTTTGTCAGAGGCCCCTGATGGAGAAGTGCCTTCCACCCAGCCCAAGCCTGCGGACCCCCTGGGAATGTGTCACGGACCCGTGGGGGTCTGCGGACCACAGGTTGGGAACCACTGCCTTAGGGGAAGCCACAAGTGATTCTATTTAATTTAGTGTCCCGAGCGGTCAATGAAAAGCCCTTATCTGAGGCCTGTAAAAAGGGGAGAAAAACCTTAAGACTAACACGATTACAATATGATGCTCGCTGAGAAAGGCAACGATAGACAACTAAGGGGGTGCCAGGCAGAACATACTCTGCATTCGATTTTTTTAAATAATTCCCTTTGTGTACTTTTAGGAAAGATTCTCCTGTTCTTATACAGCTGTAAAGCATAACTCCTTTGGGTATTTTTGCCATTTCTTGACCTCTGACTGATAGGGAACTAAGGGCCATATTTACAAGAAAGTGGCTCATCAGCTGTGATGTGCCACTTTTCTCGCACCTCTCCACCGGCACCTCTCTACAGGCACCTAAGGACACCATGGTAGCAGCGTATTTACAATACAGCTCACATGGCACACGTTAGGACAATAACATCATAATTTATTATGCTATTGTGGTACTTTACAGGATTAGCACCAAGTATTGGGTGGATCATTTTAACGCCTGCTCTCAGCAGGTGTTAAAATGATGCTAAAAATAGTGCAGTGAAATGTACATTTCCCTGCCCCATTTTTACGGGCTTCCCACCGCAAGATTGCCACCCTTGCATACATTATGCCTGGCACAGGCATAATGCGGCGCAAGGGGTCGCAAAGTGGTGCATGCAAGCATTGCGTCACTTTGTAAATATGCAAAGGAGAATGGCCTTCATAACACCATATTAGCATAAAAAATTCCCCTCATGTGGCGCTAATAAGAACTAGGGCCTTGTAAATCTGGCCGTAAGGGAGTCTTCCTTTTGGTGCACTTTACTGGGCTTGGGCAATGTAACTGCGATATTTTGGTGCTAATGTTTTTGCAGGGGGCCTGCCGTGGGGCCTGGTGACGATTTCTGAAGTAACGCATCTGTAGAGCACTTTGTTGTAGTGCTGCTAATATCTTCATTTCGCGCTCTGAGATATTTTACAGCAATGTACATTGGATGATGCCTGATCTGTTTCCAGTCTCCTAAGTAAGTGTGCTCCAAAGCATTCGCGCCTTCTCTTTCTAGGTAGTGATTTACACAGCATTGCCAGAGCCCGAAGCAGTGTTGCCAATAAAACACGGTTGACATAATCCACGGTTAATTTCAATTGACAGTGTCCCTTGCCTTGAGGCACTCACATAGAGGCAAGGTTAGTAGTGGTCATCTCGTGCTTCTATGTGGTCTTTCCATCTTAGTTACTGCTCGAAGCTCCAACTTGATTGTTTATTTCCAAGGCACATTTGCTTTGAAGTATCGATGGGTCCTTGGTCTGTGGCACATTTGACTCTTACACTTCCCTACATGTGAGGATGTTTGCATTAAGTACCAGTGATTGGTCATTCTATCTTGTATTGTTGGAATTTAATATTAGATATTCATCTTTATGTTTGCGTTAGAGGATTCTGGGTGACATCCAAAATGTTATTGGAACAAATTGGCCACAGCACACAGAACATATTGTCCAATCATGTGGTGAGGATAAAGAATCCCTGATGGTGCGTTGAAGGTTTAGAGGAAGTATGAGGTAAAGAGAAATCTTGAGTCTTGTTAGTAGATGGTGTCTTTATTTGTGGATATTAGAAATCATAATGTCATCATAGATATACAGCCAACACGTGTTTCGTCACACACGTGACTTCATCAAGGCTGGGCTGTCCGGCCAGAGTAGTAGATAATAATCAGCTAAGTAGGCTAAAATAAGGAAAAGAAGATCTTATTGGGATAGTGAAACTAAGAGTAGTATAGCTGCCCGAGCAGCAGCAGGTGAGTTGGGTGTTGAGCACATGGGTTGAAACAGGTATATGAAGCCCTGATAAGCCTTGAGTCAAACCTGATCAACGTCGGATGTAGAGGCGCGGTACGTCATCTTGGAGCGTCCAGTGATTGGTCATTCTATCTTGTATTGTTGGAATTTAAGATTAGATATTCATCTTTATGTTTGCGTTAGAGGATTCTGGGTGACATCCAAAATGTTATGATGATGGCCCTCAGTATATGATGGCATAAGGACTGAAACGTCAACTTGACAGTTGGATGTTGTTTACTTTAGACCCATTTGCAAATAATGTATTACACTGACCTTTGTACTGTGTCCCTAATTGTGTGTGCCACCATGCACTACATCTCTGTTTTCACCCTTTGAGAAATCTAAATTACTAGATGTAACGATACCATTACATTATTTGATGTGATTTACAGTTTTGATACGACTTTCTTTAACGTTTTACCTCCACTGTAAGCTGATGTAAAAATATTTTACTGAAATATCTCCGTGACAACGATTGGCGTTATTTGAATATGCTACCATAATTGTTTACACAGCTTTTAATGGTTATGTGACTGGGGGCCCAGAGTTCTTTATTCATTAACGAGAGTACCATTTATCTACTTTCAAACAGTGAGTGTCACGATTTGGAGAAGTCTGCAGAACATAAATGCCTGCTGATTGCTTATGCCCAAACTGAGATTCTGCATCGAGGGAAGGTTGAGTGGAAAAGTGCTGCCACTGTTTATGTTCTCTTACGTTTAGGTTGCGAAGTGCACAAACAAAATCCTGTTTTTCTAGCTGTGCTTTGTAGTACGGCTTTCCTCTTCTTCTTGACCTGATTCCTTGCACTTTCGGTGTAGGTGTGTGATGCTATGCTGATTGTGAGACTTGGACGTGTGTGTGACTAGGAGATGGTTCCAAAAGAACTAAATGTAACAACCTAGGCACTAACTGTAATGTGCTGGGAAGTAAAAGACACGTCCTGGCAATGGAAGGCAGAGAAAACGAGAGTGCTTGCACCAGGAGCCTTCCCTTCCATGGCATAACGTGGAGCTGGGCTTCCGAAGCACTTCTAGTGCCACATGAAGACAATCCAGTGTGGGATTTGTTGTATCAGCATCCACTGATATCTCCAACACAGACATCAGGAGATAATGCTGATGACTGCAAAATCGAGGTGAGCAGCAACACCTCTGTTCGTGGGCCATGATGTCCTGGTGAGACTCTTACCCTTTCCAGCTCCTGAGTGCATTTCTAGTTCGTGACTGCTATTCCAAACCCGGAAGCTACCCACTGCACCACCAGACATTTCAGATTATTAACTGGCTATCCTCGTTTTTTATTTTTTTGTGTGCAAGGCTAAGCTTCCCACCTACCACTCAACACCAGAAAGTAATCTGTTTATCCGACCTTGATCTATTGCTTTTGACATATGGCAGAATAAGAGTGGAGTACAGTCTGGTGGTACGAATCCCAGACGATGAATCGGAGGAAGTACTGAATAAGCTTGGTTTCAGGATCACTTACCTCTCAATGTCAGTACGGATGAAAAAGCACGTGCACTATTTCATTGCGTGTCACTTTTAGTATGGTAGCAAAATGTCAGTTTCTGTAATGCTTTTTGTTCATTTCGAAGAAAGCAGAATACACATATACTTCCTCTTTTGGAGGCCTTGTTATTTTAAATATATACTTCAATTCTACTGATTAATTATCTGATTATATTACATTTTCTTTTTTTAGTTTGATTTAGAAGACGAATTTGCCTCATAATAACTATTAACTATACAAATAAAAATGAAATATTATGTATTCGTATTCCTTGATTTTGAAGCTTCTTTCTCATTACTGATTTATATAGTCACAATTTTGTAAACCTTTTCGTTACTTCTAACACAATACCAGTCCCAATTTTGATTTCAGTTTTCACTTGTCTTATTGATAACATTATACACCTGTCATTACTTTTGCCAATTAAAGCACAATAACGGGTTCGTTTTTACAGCACAGTCTTTACCACGCATGGGCCATGACCAAGCATGCCTTCACCACACATGCCTTTTCCACATATTTCTATACCATGCATAATTGTAAGGATAGGTAAATATATGAAATTATGTGGTATTGTCTTATTGAGTTATATTTTGGGGACGATATTCATTTTTTAATTAATTTATTGTAATTTAACGTTTTAATTACATATAGAATTATTTTTAAAAAATCAATGCACAATTTGCTTAAAATATGCAAAATCAGTTTTAGAAGCAGGATGTAAGTGATCTAGGGTAATGGCTGGGAAAGTGTATTATTACTCAGGTATCAATTAAAATACTCATGTATTAATATTCTAATTAAATGTATAATATTTAAATCACAATTCATATTAGTTTATAATATCCAAAATATTTTTGGGTGTGAGACGTGAGGGGTGCAGGATGGTGAAGGGTATTACTTTTCGGGTATCAAATAAAATACCTGGATATTAATAATTTAAGTGAATTTACAGTTATTAAAATTACAAAGCATATTTGTCAAAAATATGCAAAATTATTTTTTAAGGAGCTGGTTGTCAGAAATCTAGAGGTAATGGGTGGAGAAGTGTAATGATACTCAGGTATCATTTAAAATACATTAGTATTGATCATTTAATTACATGTATAATTAATAAAATTACAATGCATATGTGTTTAAAATATGGAAAAAAAATTAGGAGAAGGATGTAGAGATCTATGAGTAATGGTTCAGGAATGTATTAATACTTAGGTATCAATTATATTACCCTGGTATTAATAATTTAGTTAATAGTATTTAATACAAATTAAGATAAAAGTATATTAGAAAAATGGTAAAATAGGATACTTAAGGCCTCATTACGAGTGTGGCAGTCCGAGTACCACCACACTCACGGTGAAGGACTACCACACTCCAGGTGGTCCGACCAGGAACTTGGGGCCAGATGTAAGAAATTCCGGCTTTGCGACTCGCAAATTGTGATTCTGAGCGACTCGCAATTTGCGAGTCGCAAAGCCGGATGCAGGAGGTGTCCCTGACACCATCTGCGAGTCGCAAGGGGGTTGCAAAGGCCCACCTCATTAATATTAATGAGGTGGGTCGCAATTTGCGACCCCCTTGCGAGTCGCAGCACTCACAGGGATGGTGGCCTGCTGGAGACAGCAGACCACCATGTCTGTGACTACTTTTAAATAAAGCAGTTTTTTTTGTTGTAATGCAGCCCGTTTTCCTTAAAGGAAAACGAGATGCATTACAAACGAAAAAATGAAACCTGTCACTACCTGCTCTGAAAAAATGTTTTCAGGGCCATTCACAAAGGGGAAGGGGTCCCATGGTGACCCCTTTCCTTTTGCAAATGGGTTACCACCAGTGTGACACTGGTGGTAACTGCTAATTGCTTTGCGACCGCGTTCGCGGTCACAAAGCAATTCTGCATCGCGATGCGACTCCCAAATAGGAAGGGGAGGACCCCTTCCTATTTCCGACTCGCATTCCCATTTTGCTAGTCGGTAAGAAGGTTACCGACTCGCAAAATGGGAATGGGCATCGCAATGTGGCTTTTGCGCCTCGCAAACAGCTATTTTCGCTGTTTGCGAGGTGCAAAATCCTTTCTACATCTGGCCCTTGGTTCCCAAAGGGCTGACGTCGGTCTGAGTTGTGCCACCAGGCCACAGTGCTGATTAAAACTCAGCTTTCGGCCATGATGGTCACCCTGTCATGGAAAGGCTGGCTGAAAGCCAGTGCTGTGGGCCCCCTTGCCCAACACCATCGGAATGCGCACTTTATAGTGTGCATTCCAATGGTGCTGGTGTGCTACGTTATTGACCTCTGCTACCTTAAGGGAGCCAAGAACAATACTGTAGCACTGCTCCGGTCAGTCAGACCAGCGGGAACGCATAATACAATGTTCCTGCTGGTCAGTTTGGCGGGAACATTGTAATATGCTTGGGGGGGGAATGCCACCAATATGATGGTAGCATCCTCCCAGTGTGTTTGGTGGTCAGCTCGTCCGACCTCCAAACTCATAATAAGGCCCATATTTTTAATAACTGATTATTACGAAATATATATTAAGTGATTATTATTATTATTATTATTATTATTATTATTATTATTGTTATTACAGGGAGTGCAGAATTATTAGGCAAGTTGTATTTTTGAGGATTAATTTTATTATTGAACAACAACCATGTTCTCAATGAACCCAAAAAACTCATTAATATCAAAGCTGAATATTTTTGGAAGTAGTTTTTAGTTTGTTTATAGTTTTAGCTATGTTAGGGGGATATCTGTGTGTGCAGGTGACTATTACTGTGCATAATTATTAGGCAACTCAACAAAAAAAAATATATACCCATTTCAATTATTTATTATTACCAGTGAAACCAATATAACATCTCAACATTCACAAATATACATTTCTGACATTCAAAAACAAAACAAAAAAAAATCAGTGACCAATATAGCCACCTTTCTTTGCAAGGACACTCAAAAGCCTGCCATCCATGGATTCTGTCAGTGTTTTGATCTGTTCACCATCAACATTGCGTGCAGCAGCAACCACAGCCTCCCAGACACTGTTCAGAGAGGTTTCAGCTTGTGTGTCTTGTTCAGTGGTGGTCGTCTTTCAGCCTTTCTTACCTTGGCCATGTCTCTGAGTATTGCACACCTTGTGCTTTTGGGCACTCCAGTGATGTTGCAGCTCTGAAATATGGCCAAACTGGTGGCAAGTGGCATCGTGGCAGCTGCACGCTTGACTTTTCTCAGTTTTGGTTTTTCCACACGCTTCTTGCGACCCTGTTGACTATTTTGAATGAAACGCTTGATTGTTCGATGATCACGCTTCAGAAGCTTTCCAATTTTAAGAGTGCTGCATCCCTCTGCAAGATATCTCACTATTTTTGACTTTTTTGAGCCTGTCAAGTCCTTCTTTTGACCCATTTTGCCAAAGGAAAGGAAGTTGCCTAATAATTATGCACACCTGATATAGGGTGTTGATGTCATTAGACCACACCCCTTCTCATTACAGAGATGCACATCACCTAATATGCTTAATTGGTAGTAGGCTTTCGAGCCTATACAGCTTGGAGTAAGACAACATGCATAAAGAGGATGATGTGGTCAAAATACTCATTTGCCTAATAATTCTGCACTCCCTGTATATAGAGAGTATATATGTTGTAGAGTGCATAGCTATCCTAACAGGGTTTCCCAGCACTAGGCAAGTTTAGGAAGAGCATCAGAACCCTAACAGGAAGCAGAGGGGTTAGAAGAGCCAAGTCTTCACGAGTTTCTGGAAAACAAAGGATTGTCTTGCTCTCATAGAGACAGGTAAAGTGTTCCACAATTTCGGACCCAGGTATGAGAAAGATCGACCACCCTATCAGGTTCTCCTAACTCTGGGCACTGTAGAAAGATTGCTGTTGCTTGATCGAAGAGGTCGTCTGGGACAATAGGGTGACATTAACAATCTAAGATAGACTGGGCCATAGTTCGACATAGCTTTATGCATCTAGCACAAAGATCTGAAGTGGATCTGCTTTTTAATCGGAAGCCAGTGGAAGCCTCAAAGACGATTTGAGGTAGAGGAATGCTTAGGAAGGTGGATTAGTAGCCTGGCAGATGCATTCTGGACTACCTGAAGACATCTGAGTGAGGCCTTGGAGGCCCCTAAATAAAGAATGTTGCCATAAATAAATTTAGAACAAATAATATAATATAAATATTTAAAAATAACATAAAAAATGCACACAGTACTATTAATCTCATAACAATTGTTGTATTAAATACAGTATAATTTTATAAAGGTGAATAATGCTTATTTTTAAAAAATTATACCTTATTTTTAGAAAATCTATCAACATATACTTCTAAAATTTATATTATTGAAACAACAATACTAAAGACATTTCCACTCATTTTCCCTTGATTTATAAGGGGAAATGGCCCTTTTTAAATTTTTTATTTCATGTTGACTTTTTCAGTCTACATCGGGCAGAGCATTGTGGTTCTGATCAGAAGGACAGAAGAGCTGTGGTTAGGTAAGAACAATCTGATTTACTTGAAACAACATATAGGTCAGGAAATTTACTGTAAGACGAGAGACGTGGAAGTAGTTGGATATTCAGTAAAAGCGTACTGTATGTACTTTGACTTTTAAACATCCCATAAAAGTTGTATTCGTAGGCGCACGTGGGGCTGGTTGTCATGTAACAAAAGGTTTTTAAAAAAAGGTTTTGAAGAAGACTTAGGGGGTTATTACAACTTTGGAGGAGGTGTTAATCCGTCCCAAAAGTGACGGTAAAGTGACAGATATACCACCAGCCGTATTACGAGTCCATTATATCCTATGGAACTCGTAATACGGCTGGTGGTATATCTGTCACTTTTGGGACGGATTAACACTTCCTCCAAAGTTGTAATAACCCCCTTAATTTTTTAAAACTAAAAGGAAAACAGTACCAAAAAATCCATGCCACCGTGGACGCAACCAACCGTAAGTACAAACACCTACCTGTTTCATAAATCATAACAACAGCTAATCGCACCATCATCCACATTATATGGGGGTGATGCTGCGGGCACCAAGTACACTTGTCATTGTGTACACAGTCAGAATTATTCACAAAGAAGGACACATTTAAAGCCACAAAATATCCCTTTTGGGCAGGTCACTCACACTGCACCACAGCACTACAAAAAAACACGCATCTGCACATCTTAGTAACAGGGACGTGAAATGTTCACAACATTGTGTCACACAACAGCAACACCAACAACACAGCAACATCACTTTGACGAATTCAACTGACACCCTCACATTTTTCACATGCCATGGACTGTCATCAGATTAAAAACACATATGTATGGATGTGTCATGGAACACAACACCACTCCCATTAAACAGCCCTGGTATGCACCCACACATCACCCACATTGCAACACAATGGAAGGACAATGGGATGCACAATAGTCAGAGAGACAAATATGTAAAGCTCACTATGCAAACAAAGCCTGCACAATAGGGATGGGGGCATCAGGAGCACTCAGGGAAGGATGCGGCACTGGTACACATTACACTTTGCACATGCCCGTAAAAAACCTTTGCACAGGAACTGACCTTACATGTATCTCTAGGACAAACAATACTAGAGCCAAGTAACATGCCCATCTGCAGGATGTGGACGTGGAGGTGCAAGTCAAGAAAGCACATACAACAGCAGCTGCATGAGACATAAAACTAGATGAAGTAGCTGCATGGTACACAAAGCAAAATGGAAACATTCACAGTCAAATGCAAACAAAGGTAGCACAATTGAAAACCCTTCATGTCTGCACTAAGAAAACTCAAGCTGCAACACATGAGACAAATATATAATCCATATCAGGAGGACACACCTAACACCATATTTGCTGACATTGGACCACACAATATGAAATACTTATCATACGAAACATAACACAATGCAATGACATCCCATTTGGAGTACACCCACATATCCATAAAGTCAGCATCTACCTTTGTTTCAGGTAACACCAGCACTGCACACAAAGTCAGATATTGCAAACAACAGCAAATGGATCAGCAAGCAAGCTGAAACACACACAGCTGTAGGCAGACAACACAAGTTACTCAGGAACAACATAAAGGTAGAAAGGGAATTGCAGGACAAATGTGTACCCAAAAACCAACTATTTGGGTTTATTAATAACAAAATGCAAAATAGCAAAGGCCATTGTCCAGTCCAGCAGATAGTCATTGCACAGTACGGTGCCCATACTTGACTCCTATTACTGCCAGGGAACCACCACTAGAAGGGTAACCAAGTAGGCAGGCAGGCCCCTCAGGTATCATCCTTGGGGGGGAAGTGGGTGAGATTTGGGATAGGTGGGCTTGGGAGGGGTGGGCTTCTTCGTAGGGGGAGAGGGATATGGGTGCTTGCGGGGGGCAGGTTTGACAGAGGAGGACTTGAATGTGGAAGGGATGGGTTCGGATGTGGACTGGGGCCTCTTGGGTTTGAGATGGGAGGTGGAGGGAACAGGCAAAAGGGCAAGTTCAAAAAGAAAACTTTCCTTTGGAACATGGGGATGGTCATCAGTAGGGGTTGGGGATTTGGAGGTTGAGTAAGTGGTTGTCTGGTGTGTTGGTGTTGATGTCTTGAGTGTGTGCCTGTGTGAGGGATACTTTTGTTTTAGTGGTGTCTGTTGCATGTGTAGGTGTTTGGGTGTCTTAGCTGGCTGGGAGGTGGAGGTCCTGGGTGATGTGGGAGTGGTGGATGTGTGTGTGTCTGTTGGAGTGGTGTCTGCAGGTATGCTGGTAGTGGTGGATCTTTGTGTGTCTGTTTTGGCAGTGTCTGCAGGTATAATAGATGTGGTGTATGGTGGGTGTGTTACTGCCTATTGTGGTGGTCCCTGTGGGTATGCTTGATGTGTTGTGTGGGTCGGTAGGGGTGGTGGGGGTGTCAGGGGAAGTGGCGGCAGATGTTGTGTATGTGGTTGTATGTTGAGTGCTTGCATGCCATGTCTTTTTTTGGTGTTTGAGTTTATGTGTGCTGCTTGTGTGTTTTGCAGTGGGTGTGTGTAGATTGGTCTGTGTGCTTGGAATAGATAGGGGAATGGGGGATTTGGATTGGGAAGAGGGAGGTGAAGGGGGACAGAATGTGGCGTGTGACTGGCTGCTGTCAGTGAGGAGGCCATAGCCTGAAAAGATCTTTGTAGGCCAGATATGGCACTGTGAATGCCTTGCAGGAAAGAATTGGTCTGCTGAAGTTAGCTGGTCAACCCCTGGATGGCATTCACAGTGGCAGTCTGACCCCCATAGATACTCCTCAGGAAGTCAATTGCCTCCTTACTCAGGGCAGCAAGGGTAACAGGCGCTGGGGTGGAGGTGCATCCGACAAAGCCAGCGCCCACCCTCTTGGGTGAGCGGGCACTGACAACTGGGTGAGGAGCAACAGGGATTGTAGCAATAGAACTGGAGGTGGCAGACATGGATGGTATGGGAGTGTGTCCCCACGGGTCCGCAACCACAAGGGAGAAGCCACTGGAGGAAGAGTTTGATAATAATCATGTACAGCCGGTCTCCTCCATGGCACTCCTCTTACTCTCCGGGCCACTGGTTACCTCTTTGTCGGTGATGTCTTGACCAGAGGTACTGTGGCCAGATGCTTTCCCACTTGACTTTTCCCTGTCTCCTTTGCTTGCTTGGTCTGATGCTGAAAAATACAATGAGAAAATGGGTTACCACATGTCCCTGATCACACTTTAACAACAGCTAATTTACCATTATATCAAGTAGGTCCCAGCAACAAACTCCACCTAAGTGGCCCCTACATGTACCATGAACTGTTTACTATACGCACAGTAAAATCAGTATCTCAGGCAACTAGAATTGCATGGGTGAAGTTGTGCAATCACAGTAACCATTGAACAAGTAGGAGACCGCGTCACCTTTAATGCATTGCTTCATGGAGCATACCTCAGTTACCTGTTGTCGTACTATAGTAGCCCAATGGCAGCTGCATCCCCACAGATCCCACACAAGGTCATGCAGACATTTATTTGTTGCATACACAATAACACAACAACAAGAAAAGGCGATCCCAGAACAGTATCCTGGAGAAGGTGACATGGAAATACTCATGTCACATTAGAACCATATCGACAATGCACACTTCACCAAGTGGAAGTTGTCCCACTGGAGTCATGGAGGTAGTACCAATGTTGCTCTAATATGCCATACATTTGGCATGGAAATGTACACTGTAGACATCATGTGCAAACTGTCAGGGAGACATGTCCCTAAAATCCACAACACAATGAATCAGCAAGCCACTAATGTCTACCACCCCCTACAGTTACATCCTCTGATTGCATCAGTAGAAACTATTAGTCCTTTGTATGTTGGAGAGACACAGAGATTTGCAAGTAGCTGTAGAAGACCCTCAACATGTTGCCCAATGGGAAGCTATATCACTGTCTCCATGTAGTCTGTGGAGAAATGGTTGTACCCAACCACATGTGATTTCAACATAACTACAAGTCAATCCATGATGCATGCCAACAGTCAGATAAAAAACCTTACCCATTACACATGTGCAGTGCACTTTGCTACAAGATGCCACACAAATGACAGGGAAATGCACATTGTGGCTGAAAGTCTAGTCATGTGCATCTTTTCCCTCATTGCTGCTGCAGTTGTACATGACAAATGACATGCAGTGACGGCTGAGGGTATATGTGAGCTAAGAATCAATGGTGGCACACTCCTGTCTGTGGCACCACATGAGATGTACTCCCATTGCAAATGTCCTATTCCACACACAGGTTGGTATACACATATATGTGAGGGACTATAGGAATCATCCCATGACCACATGTAGACTATGCATGAAACAACAGCGTACACATTTTGTCAAAAGAGAAAGGGACACATGCCAACATGTAGGCACAAGGAATGTTGGCAACAGTGATGGCACACAAATCATGTCCATAGACATTCCCCACTTAGTAAGGGAGCGTATTGGTCTGTAGCTGCAGCCAAAGATCAATGTATGCTCTGTCACATGTATGATGGCCATCTTCACATAACAGACAGTAGTGACACACCAGCACCCATCACACGCTGAAAACAAGTAGCCTCTGGGTGGCAGATGCCAATATACTCATTTAATCAGACACATGGCTGAGGACAGTGATCCACCACTCCCCTTCATTTGGCCTGTAAACTGAGGACTAGTGGTGTGTTGCATAGAATTTACACCAGCTACAATAACAAACAGTACTTAATTGATCAATGTACACAGCCATATGTTGTTCCTTGATAGGAAATTGTTTAGGGATTGTACACAGTTGTGTCCTAGGTCCGTGGGTCAATAGGCAGAGCACATCAGTACACACCACATTACATAGCTACACAAACAGTCACTCATCTACTATATCACGCATGGCACATCCCTTATCGTTAGGGGGGATGTCAGCACCTAACCCATTAACATTGCAATGTAAAAGACATGATTATGCCCTGTACTCACCCCCTTGTGGCTGCTATGCTCCCTTCAAACATCCATCAAGGTCTGGGTACACCACCACCAGGGTGCAGGACATTAGGGTGGTCATGGTCTGACGTGCTCCCCACCCACATTGGGAGGACAAAGTCTTAGGTCCTCCCTCCTCTTGTGACAGTGGGTGCTCTGCCAGCCATGGACCTCAGGGTCTGCACCTTCCCTGCGATGGCCTTCCACATCTCCTTCTTCTGATGGCTGTTTACCTGCATGTATGCAAAAGGCAAACCAAGAGATTACAATCCCAAGTTTTGGCACAAATAATTTAGTCACACGCATGTCAGAAACACCAAGCTAACAGTTTTCAATTGGTTAACACAACTCAAGAGTAAAGCACACAAGCCAATAAGTACAGGGACACGATTACAGACATACGTATCCATCTGCAGACTAACCCACCACCCTGCTCAGGACTTACAAAGACTAATTGGGCCTACTGACATCACTTAGCCCATGCTCCAGCAACATGTACTGTGATGGGAGCCATAATGAAACACTACACACGTATGTGGCTTCTGAAGGGTAAACTCATGAGGCCTGAATGGACAAACACATTCACACTCTGTGAGTTTGACTCATTGCATACAGTCTGTACAGGCAACTGCCGGAGTACAGACTTCACCCTTACATGAGTGACAATAAAGGGGCTGATATGGTCTGTACAGAAAGTGTATTCCTTGTGCATGTGTGGACATGCCATGCGGCCTACCAAATGCAGACTCATGCCACTTCAGGGAATGGGTTCTGTAGTTTGTACCTGTACCACAGAATACTCCTTTGGACATATGTGCCCATCCTACAGAGATGGCATCCAACATACAAAGGTATGCATTGTACAATTTCTGCTATGTAACCAAGTTACTGACTCACGTGTCATGGCCTCCCAGAAATCAACACACTGTCTGATCTGTGGGACTGTCATCAGTGCAATAAGCCTGCACAGGACAAATATGACTTATGTGAAGGTGACAACAGAGCTATAGGAGTAAGAGATCTAAAAGCACATATGGACTAGTTTGTGGATTTACCTCAGTACCCATTCCTAATCTAGTCAATGAACTCAGGTATTCAGGGCAGGTTTTGCCACTAGAGCCTTTTATTGGCCACATGAGAGGATCTGCAGGTCTCCAGGGAGTGGGCAATGTGCCACAGTTGCATAGCCACAGTGACTCTTCCACTCCCTGGACTATGTCCCATACTGGGAGATACATTTGACAGTCCCTGGTCTCTGCAGGCTGAGCATACAGCAATTTGACATGTGTGTGGTAACCTGAAGGGCAGAGCGAGTCAGGATATGCCTTCCAGACTACAGTTTGGCAAGGTCAGATGTGGGTTGAAAGATCTGTGGTACTATAAACATTGCTTTCAGGAGCCTCAAAGGACTCAGACAAGATGCATACACAGCTCATGCTGTCATGCACATACATGTTGTCTTCCATTTACAGCCATTGTAAAGAAAAAGATGTCAGTGGATGGCAGTAAAGTCTCCTTACCTAGTTATGTTCATCCAACACAAGGAGAATCTAATCTAGAACCCCAAAAAGCTCAAACAACACAATGGGGGTCATTCTGACCTCGGCGGTAAAAGGCGCTTACCGCCGGTCAGAAGACCGCCATAACACCGCCGCGGTAAACCGCCACAGTCATTCTGACCCGCAACTGGCAAACCGCCAAAAACCCGACATCAACAAAAGTCCGCCACAGCAACGGCCAGCGAAAAACTGGCGATGACCAAACCTCCACCGTCACGCCAACAGAAATACGCCCATGCCATTCCGACCCACAAATCCCCGCAGCGGTCTTTCAACCGCGGTATTCCATTGGCGGTACACACCGCTGCGGTCAAAATACACACACCTTTACAAAACACTACCACATTGGACAATTCAAAATACACACACCTGAGACACATACACACACCACTCCCACACACCCAATTAAATATAAAACACACACCCACATCACCCACAAACCCTTACGACCACAATTGCGACTGAAGGACAGAGAGAGACAGCATAGCATAGAGTAGACCATCACACAGAGGCAAATCACAACATCACCCACACAATATCCACGCACAAAACACCATACACCACCACACTCACCACACTCTACAACACATACACCACCCCTCACCTCATCCACACCACCCCATGGCACCCCAAAGACAACCCAGGTTCTCTGACGCAGAACTCAGGGTCATGGTGGAGGAAATAGTGCGGGTAGAGCCCCAGCTCTTCGGGGCACAGGTGCAGCACACCACCATTGCCAGGAAGATGGAGCTATGGAGCAGAATAGTGGACAGGGTCAACGCTGTGGGACAGCATCCACGAAATCGGGACGACATCAGGAAGCGGTGGAACGACCTACGGGGGAAGGTGCGTTCCATGGTATCAAGGCACAACATCGCGGTACAGCGGACTGGCGGCGGACCCCCACCTACTCCCCCAGAATTCACAGCATGGGAGGAGGAAGTCTTGCACATCCTGCATCCTGAGGGCCTCGCAGGAGTAGGCGGAGGAGTGGACTCTGGTAAGTCAAATCTTCACTACTTCATTCCCCCCACCCCACCTGCATGCCAAATCATACCCCCACCCTCACCCCCACCCCATCACACCAACTCCTTGCAAATGGCTCACCATCACAACCCACCCATCCCAAAACCTAGCCCTGCATGCCTCCCCAAAGCATGGACACCCATCACCAAAGCATGCCCACTGCACATACCCATCTCCCCCACAAGCCACCGTCAAAAAAGCCCCCACAAGGGAATGCCAGCACTGGGGTACACGGCCACCCACCCGTTACACGAAATGGCACACACAGAAGCAATAACCATACTCTAATACCCCTGCAGGACCCGAACGCCACCACACCGCCCAGGAGGGTCCAGAGATGTCCATACCACCCCCAGAAGAGGCCCCCAGTGATGACAGCAGCTCTGTCTCCCTGGACCCAGATCACCAGCCCGGCCCATCGGGGACCTCGGGACAGTCGGTTCCCCACAGACAGCCACAGGCTACAGCAGACCTAACCCCCTCTGGGAACACCAGCACAGCTCCCACCCAGCGGGCCCATGCCTCTGTCTCCAGGACACGTCAATCAGCGGTGTGTCC
Source organism: Pleurodeles waltl (assembly GCF_031143425.1). Taxonomy (NCBI): domain Eukaryota; kingdom Metazoa; phylum Chordata; class Amphibia; order Caudata; family Salamandridae; genus Pleurodeles; species Pleurodeles waltl. Next base: position 1,258,248,032 of record NC_090445.1, on the reverse strand, counting down.
ACCACTACAGGGCACCCAGGTTGACCCACCACCCCAACAACAACAGGGACCTGGGGGCAGTGGTAGTGGGCACACGGTCCAGGGGACAGAGGCCCAGGGAAACAGGGGAACTGGGAGGGCTGCTGTGCGACAGGGGGGGGACAGGCCCAGGGAACCGACTCTCCAAGAGGCCCTCTCCTCCATCATGGGAGCATACCACCACTCCCAGGAGACGATGGCTACGGTACTGGCCAGGTTCCAGGAGATCCAGGTACTGCAGGATGAACAGTACATGGGGTTCAGAGAGGAACTGAGAAACATTAGTTCCGCAATGGGGACCATCGTCGTGGGCCTTAACCAGATAGTCACCACATTGCGGGACCATGTGGCACCACAAAGGGCCCCTGTCACTAGCATGGACCAGGAACAGCATACCACCTCCGCCGGCGCTAGTGGACAGGAGGCCCCCACACAAAGACAGGCCACCAGAACCCCACCTCCTGCAGAAGAAGAACCACCCCGCAAGCGGTACCTGAGATCTCACAAGAAGACAGAGTAGGATGCCAAGACCCCCGCCAGCAAACGATACCCCCTGATGTCATCCCACTGTCCCACATTGTCACCCTGTTCAACCTTAAACTGCCCCTGCTCCATCCTTCCACAGGCATATGGACAATGCACCTGTGAGACTGAAAACTGGACTCTGCCATGGACATTACTCCACCATCACCCATCACCGTTTTACAATCATGTCCCTAAATTTAGCACTTTAATAAAATCACTTATTGCACTTAAAAAATCTGGAGTCTGCTTGTATTTTGAACAAATGTATTAGACATAACGTTGCCAAAATGTTCAGTTACATTGTGATGACAACATACCACGGTCACACAGCTGTAGTCCATGGGCAAACAAAGCAGAGGTCACGCAGTGGGGCCCACAGCTCTGAAAACGGAAGGGAAAGTCACAACTCAGTTAACAGGAACTGGGGGGAAACACAGACAGTAGAGAGGCAGGAGACTTTAAGTAAATGTAAAATGTTGATTCGTACCTGTGTGCTACTGAAAATACTGTTGTATCACTGTGTCCCTGTTGTCTGTGTCGTCCCCGTCGTCTTCCTCCTCTTCACTCTCCACAGGCTCCACAGCTGCTACAACACCACCATCTGGACCATCCTCCTGCAGGAAAGGCACCTGGCGTCGCAAAGCCAGGTTGTGAAGCATACAGCAGGCCACGATGATATGGCACACCTTCTTTGGTGAGTACATTAGGGATCCACCTGTCATATGCAGGCACCTAAACCTGGCCTTCAGGAGGCCGAAGGCCCGCTCGATCACCCTCCTAGTACGACGATGGGCCTCATTGTACCGTTCCTCTGCCCTTGTCCTGGGATTCCTCACTGGGGTCAGTAGCCACGACAGGTTGGGGTAACCAGAGTCACCAATTAGCCACACACGGTGTCTCTGTAGCTGTTCCATCACGTAAGGGATGCTGCTATTTCGCATGATGTACGCGTCATGCACTGACCCAGGGAACTTGGCATTTACATGGGAGATGTGCTGCTCAGCCAAACAGACCACCTGGACATTCATCGAATGATAACTTTTTCTGTTCCTGTACACCTGCTCACTTTCACTGGGGGGAACCAAAGCCACATGGGTCCCATCAATGGCACCAATGATGTTGGGGATATGGCCAAGGGCATAGAAATCACCCTTCACTGTAGCCAAATCGCCCACCTCAGGGAAAACAATGTAGCTCCGCATGTATTTCATCAGGGCAGACAACACTCTGGACAAAACCTTAGAAAACATAGGCTGAGACATCCCTGATGATATGGCCACTGTTGTTTGGAATGATCCACTTGCCAAAAAATGGAGTACTGACAGAACCTGCACCAGAGGGGGAATCCCTGTGGGTTGGCGAATGGGGGACATCAGGTCTGGCTCCAGCTGGGCACACAGTTCCTGTATAGTGGCTTGGTCAAGTCTGTATGTCAGTATGACATGTCTTTCTTCCATTGTCGATAGGTCCACCAGCGGTCTGTACACGGGAACATTCCTCCATCTCCTCGCAAGTCCCAGCGGACGGTGCCTAGGAAGGACAACATGGAGCACAGAGTCAAGCAACCCACAGGTACGTAACCACAGCTTGCACAGAACACGATTCGCTATGCATTGAATGGCTTGTATGAGTGGCAATGCAAGGCCTAGGCCTGTGTGACGCAGTAGAAATTAAGCCATGTGGGCCCTTGAAATGGCGGCTGCCTGACCTGTGAAGTGTGACAATGGGATGTGAGGTCAATGCGCTGGCGTGGCACACCGTGGCGGTAGGCGGGCGAAGACCGCGGCGCAAAGCAGCATTGGTTAACATTGAACCCTATGGGTCTCAGGAGTCAATGACGATGTGCGCCGGCGGTCGCGGTACGCACCGCCGTGGTACGCACCGCCGCATACGTGACCGCCATCTTCTATCTGCTTAATCACTCGAGACCTGATCATCCACAGGAGAGGACCTATACTGCAAGTGCTGCTGTGACCTCGGTCTGGAAGATACAATGGCTGCTGCGACTGGGGAAAGGGCCCCTGCCTTCACATCTGAGGAATTGGAGAAACTTGTTGATGGGGTCCTCCCCCAGTATGCGCTACTCTACGGTCCTCCAGACCAACAGGTAAGTACACTGGGACCATGCTTTGTGGGCAATGCCTGTGTTGAGTGGGGTGGATGAAAGATGGTGGGGAGGGGAGCGAATGAGGCATGCATCGCACGACAGATGAGAGCATGTGCCATATGGCAAGGTTGGGGAGGGGGGGCCACTCACATCGACCATGCAGAAAATTATGATATTTATTTTCCCACCCTGTCCATGTCACAAAGGTCAGCGCCCATCAGAAGATCGACATTTGGCGTGCCATCGCCAAGGACGTCCGGACCCTGGGGGTCCACAACAGACGGGGCACCCACTGCCGCAAGAGGTGGGAGGACATCCGCCGCGGGAGCAGGAAGACCGCGGAGGCTCTGCTGGGGATGGCCTCCCAACGTAGGAGGGGTGGCTCCCGTCAATTGACCCCCCTGATGTCCCGGATCCTGGCGGTGGCCTACCCCGATTTGGATGGGCGCGTGAGGACATCACAGCAGACACAAGGGGGTGAGTACCAGCACATTCTGCTATGTTAGCGCACAGTGGAGGTGTCTTGGTGGGGGAGGAGGGCTGTGGGTATCTCTAGGCCAGGGCGACTTCTGTAGGCTGGTCCCCTCCGTAAGGCATGGCCCTGTGCCCCCGCCCCCCACCTCTGTAGTGTGCTAAGTACAGCTATCCATGGCCCTGGGTCACCTATGTGTGCAGTTGTCGTCCATAGGCTTGTAGGCCAAGTCACAATAATTGAGTAGTGTACACCGAGTGCGCGGCGTAGTGCAGGGGGCTTCTGTGTCTGTCCTCTCCGCCAACGGTGTCGCCAATGCATGCACTCAACATGTCATTTTTTCTCCCCCCCCCTTTTTTGTGGTCTTCCTGTTCATGTGTGCATTAGCATCATCAGGCGGAGGAGAAGTGGCATCGGAGCACGAGGGAGCTGCATCTCACATGGCCCCGGAGGGCCATGCAACCGACTCCGAGTACACCAGTGAGACGGAGGGCGAGGGGAGCTCCACAACGGGGACCCGTGGAGACGTCAGCGACACAGACCCGTCCTCGGAAGGGAGCTCCCTTGTGGTGGCGGCAACATCCGTGCCCACCGCTACAACTGGTACAGCCGCCACCCCGCACACCAGCTCTGCCCTCCAAGCAGCCCCTCAGCGTTCGCCCTGTGCCCGCTCGGCCAGGAAGGCGGGCATCTCTTTCGCCCCAGGCACCTCAGGCCCTGCCCCAGTTACCCCTGCTGCCCTCAGTGAGGAGATCATTGACCTCCTCCAGACGCTCATTGTTGGGCAGTCTACCCTTTTGAATGCCATCCAGGGTGTAGAAAGGGAGGTGCACCGGAGCAATGCATACCTGGAGGGCATTCATTCGGGTCAGGCTGCCCATCAGCGATCATTCAACGCTCTGGCCTCAGCACTGACGGCAGCCATTGTCCCTGTCTCCTGCCTCCCCCCTCCAATTTCCTCATCCCAGTCCCACTCCCCTGTTCCTCTGCCTATCCCAGCCACACCTACAGACCAGCCTGCACACACATCAACACCCAAGGGCAGCTCATCCAGACATAAGCACCACAGATCACACAAGCATTCACACATGCAACATCCACATGCAGACATGCCAACAGCCACTGCCTCCTCTGTGTCCCCCTCCTCCTCGTCTACCTCCTCCCTCCCTGTGACGTCTCCACTCACACCTGCATGCACACCACCATCAGCCAGTACGTCCATCACCAGCACACCCACCAGAACACTCCGCACACGTGCAGTCACCACCCCCACTGCCATTTACACGTCCCCTATGTCCTCTCCCAGTGTGTCTGTCACCCCCTCTTCCAAACCACACAAACGCAGGCAGCCACCCACCCAACAGCCATCCACCTCACGACAGCCTCCGTCACAAGCACCTACACCCAAAGACAGCACACTTGACTCTCCTACAACCACATCCTCTTCCTCCACTCCCATACCCACTGCACCTACCCTTCCCACTGCTCCTAAAAAGTTTTTCCTCTCCAAAATTAACCTCTTTGCATCACCTGACCCACCCCCTCCATCTCGTAAGAGTCCAAACAGCACCTCAGCCACCACAAGCCCTGCACCTACAAGGACCATAGTCCAGGGCTATTGGAGTCCACCAGCTTCTAGGGCAGCAACATCGGCCAGCAGCAAGGGGACAGCCAGCCCACCCCCTGGGAAAAAAACTAAAAAAGGGAAGGGCCGGCGCGAGAGGCCAGAGACGGCAGCCCCCAAAGGCACTACCCTGGCACCGTCACCTGGCACATCCACCAAGGGAGGCAAGGGCCCCAGAGAATCGGCGAAGGAGGGCAAGGGCAGCAGGGCGGACATTTCCGGCAGCAGGCGAGCTGCCCAGGAGGGCCCCACCAGCCCCATTTCGGGTGTGAAGGAGGACACCCACGGGCCCAGGACTCCAGCACAGGAGGGCCCCGCAAGCGAAAGGTCGGATGGCGACTGAGCAGAAAATATTGGCTCGATCTGGTTCCCTGGGAACACATGTCAAGCACCGCCGAACAGGGCCCCGCCATGACAAGCACCGCCAAACTGGGCCCTTCAAGACAAGCACTGCTGAACAGGGCCCGCCGTGACAAGCACCGCTGAACAGGGCCCCGCCGTGACAAGCACCGCCGAACAGGGCCCCGCCGTGACAAGCACCGCCGAACAGGGCCCTGCCGTGACAAGCACTGCCGAACAGGGCCCGCCGTGACAAGCACCGTCGATCAGGGCCCCGCCGTGACAAGCACCGCCGAACTGGGCCCCGCCGTGACAAGCACCGCCGAACAGGGCCCCGCCGTGACAAGCACCGCCGAACAGGGCCCCGCCGTGACAAGCACCGCCGAACAGGGCCCCGCCGTGACAAGCACCGCCGAACTGGGCCCCGCCGTGACAAGCACCGCCGAACAGGGCCCCGCCGTGACAAGCACCGCCAAACTGGGCCCCGCCGTGACAAGCACCACCGAACAGGGCCCGCCGTGACAAGCACCGCCGAACAGGGCCCTTCCTGTCAAGCACCGCTCCGCTGGGTCCTTCCTGTCAAGCACCGCTCCGCTGGGCCCTTCATCTCAAGCACCGCTCCGCTGGGCCCTTCATCTCAAGCACCGCTCCGCTGGGCCCTTCCTGTCAAGCACTGCTCCGCTGGGCCCGTCATCTCAAGCACCGCTCCGCTGGGCCCTTCCTGTCAAGCACCGCTCCGCTGGGCCCTTCCTGTCAAGCACCGCTCCGCTGGGCCCTTCCTCTCAAGCACCGCTCCGCTGGGCCCTTCATCTCAAGCACCGCTCCGCTGGGCCCTTCCTGTCAAGCACTGCTCCGCTGGGCCCTTCCTCTCAAGCACCGCTCCTCTGGGCCCTTCATCTCAAGCACCGCTCTGCTGGGCCCTTCATCTCAAGCACCGCTCCGCTGGGCCCTTCATCTCAAGCACCGCTCCGCTGGGCCCTTCCTGTCAAGCACCGCTCTGCTGGGCCCTTCCTGTCAAGCACCGCTCCGCTGGGCCCTTCATCTCAAGCACCGCTCCGCTGGGCCCTTCCTGTCAAGCACCGCTCCGCTGGGCCCTTCCTGTCAAGCACCGCTCCGCTGGGCCCTTCATCTCAAGCACCGCTCCGCTGGGCCCTTCCTGTCAAGCACCGCTCCGCTGGGCCCTTCCTCTCAAGCACCGCTCCGCTGGGCCCTTCATCTCAAGCACTGCTCCGCTGGGCCCTTCCTGTCAAGCACCGCTCCGCTGGGCCCTTCCTGTCAAGCACCGCTCCGCTGGGCCCTTCATCTCAAGCACCGCTCCGCTGGGCCCTTCATCTCAAGCACCGCTGGCCCAATGGCAGGGCCGGATCTGTGTCGGCCAGGGCTTCACGAAGCACTCTGGGCACCATGCCTCCTCCAGAACCAGTGGAGTCTGTAATCCACTTGATGGACTGTGGCTTTGCACTCCCCAGGATGGATCAGTGGGCAAGCCACCCACTGTATAGACTTGTGAGACTGTGGCTTTGCACTCCCCAGGATGGTACAGTGGGCATGGAGGCCCCTCGTGGATCTGGCGTTGTGGACTCAACTGGCTGAGGTGCCCCCCTTCCCTTCCCCCTGAGGTGCCTGTAGTTTTACTATCTGATGCCCCTGCAGTGTTCTCTCCAATGGAATCGGGTCTCGTGTGTGGGCTTTGCCCATGTGTTTAGGCCCATTGGCCCACGAACAATGGATGATAGCCAATATGGCCCGGACTTTTGACCTATGTATATATTGTTCATGATGTAATATATTTTATTTATATATTTCATATTTCACTTAACTTCAATTATGCTATAATATACTTCATTTTTAATGATCATTTTATTTTGTCTTTGCATTCTTCCGGGGGGGTTGGGGTGTGTCACTCTGACTTGTTGCTCTGCATTGATGTGTGTGTTGTAGTGGGTGAGGGTGGGGGTGGGTGTGTGGCGTATGTGTGTCCCCGTAATTTTTTGCCTCCCCCCTCCCCTGTGTCGTAGGTGCAGTACTCACCGTTGTCTTCTGCGCCGGCGTTCGTGCTCCTGGTAGAGGAGCAGGTAGACAATAGCTGGTAGGATGTGTAGTTCAGGTTCCATGCTGTCCAGATTCCTCGTGGAGTGTGTAGAGGTGAGCGTTTTCCCGTTCGAAGTCTGTTTCCGCTGTGTTTTTATCGGCGGGGCTCCCGCCCCGGAAAAGGCGGCGGTTTGGTGAGTTGTGATAGGGTGGGCCGTACATTGTCTGCCGCCTGTCTGTTGGCGGTGACCGCCGCGCTGCTTGTCTGTACCGCCGTGGCGGTCGGAGTGTTAAAGTTGGCGGGCTGTGTTGGCGGTTCCCGCCAGGGTCGGAATTCCATTCTTTTGGCCGCCTTCCTGTTTGCGGGTTGGCCGCTGCTTTTACACCGACCGCCAGGGTTGGAATGACCCCCTATGTGACTGAACTTAACATTTAGTACTGGCCACTAATAACTGCAGGATGTACATCCCATTGATGCCACACAGACTGCAATAACAGGTGCACAAGAAGTGTAACTGGCACACAGGGACACATTGTAGCCTGTGAGGAGGGAAATGATGATGTTGAACAGTATCAATTGTGCTTATGAAATTCTTACCTGCTCCTCTGGTGAGCCATAGAGCTGTCCATCAAGGGCAAGACCTCATCAGCAAACCTCTCCAGCTGGTCATGAGAGAAGGCAGGGCCCCTATCTCCTACTGGAAGAGACATGATTGCTCTGATAGGTGGCACACAGAAGCTCAGGTAGTGGAGGTGTTGGCTGTAGTGTCAGGAGTCAAGTGAATGAATGTGCACGACATGGTGGTCACATCTGCCATGTATGTGGTTGTCACTACCGGCAAGGCAACAATATTAGCCTATGGCTGTGTCCGCAGCAGTTGCAGCCACCTACCGCCCTGACGACTTCCGCCGGTGGTTGCGGGTGGTTTCAATGTCCAGTGGAGTAGGTCAGGCATCCGCCATTTTGGTGGCCTGAAATGCTGCATTTGGCTTCATAAACCTTGTCACACCTACAATAAATATTTTGCTGCATCTCAAACATCCATATTCTGACTTGTCATGTAGGTCCTTCTACTCAACCACCAGTGTAGTTTGCTGCATGGCACAGATGGCATTTGACGGCAGTGCATGGGCCATCACCCCCAACTGTCTTTTTGGTGGTCGGAATATACAGTCACATTTCAAGGGGCATTTGTGTAGCACATCTTTGAGTTTCATCCAAATCCATGTTGTGGATACGTTTTGAAAACTATGGGGGTCACATGTGACCCTTTTGTAGTTGGCAGCCATGATGGGTGCTTGGTGTCTATCCAGTCAAAAATGCTTTGCCACATGATATTGGTGGCATGCACATGTATGTTGTTGTGGTCACTCTGACTAATGTTACAAATCATGTTTTGTCACGCATAGGTATCCTGGGCGCTGGAGGATGCAGCAACCTCCTGTTTATCGTCCACTGCCAGACCTTCAGACCATGGAAGAACGCCACGTCATACAACTGTACCATCTGAATAGACAAACAATAGTGCACTTATGCCATCAGTTGGAGCCAGATTGAATGGCAGCCATTAGTTATCCAACCAGCATACTACCCATTTTACTAGTCATGTCTGTATTGCACTTCCTAGACACAGGTGGCCATATTTATACTCCGTTTGCGCCGGAATTGCGTTGTTTTTTTTACGCAATTTCGACGCAAAACTAACTCCATATTTATACTTTGGCGTTAGACGCGTCTAGCGCCAAAGTCCATGGAGTTTGCGTCATTTTTTAGCGTGGACACCTACCTTGCGTTAATGAGATGCAAGGTAGGCATTCCCGTCTAAAAAATCGACTCCGAGGCATGTGCGTCGGATTTATACTCCCGGGCAAAATTCACACCCGGGAGTGAGCGGGTCAAAAAAAATGACGTACGGCCGCTTTTGCGCCGTTTTTTAGCGCCTGCAAAAGGCAGGCGTTAAGGGACCTGTGGGCTCTGAAGGAGCCCAGAGGTGCCCTCCCATGCCCCCAGGGACACCCCCTGTCACCCTTGCCCACCCCAGGAGGACACCCAAGGCTGGAGGGACCCATCCCAGGGACATTAAGGTAAGTTCAGGTAAGTCATTTTTTTAATTTTGTTTTGTGGCATAGGGGGGCCTGATTTGTGCCCCCCTACATGCCACTATGCCCAATGCCCAGGGGACAGAAGTCCCCTGGGCATGGCCATTGGGCAAGGGAGCATGACTCCTGTCTTTGCTAAGACAGGAGTCATTTCTATGGGGGTTGGGAGTCGAAAAAAATGGCACAAATCGGGTTGAGGCGAAAAAATTGCCTCAACCTGACTTGCGCCATTTCTTGACGCCCAAGCCCCATATCTCCCTACGCCGGCGCTGCCTGATGTACGTCGTTTTTTTACACGCACACCAAGCAGCGCCGCCGGCTAACGCCGGCTAACGTCATTGATTAAATACGGCGCCCGCATGGTGCTTCAGAATTGCGTTAGCCGGCGCTAATTTTTTTGACGCAAAACTGCGTTAGCGCAGTTTTGCGTCAAAAAGTATAAATATGGCCCAGGGTCCTTCCAACATACAGTCGCCATATCTGCTGGTATGTCCCAAACTATGTTGAGTCTGTTCTTGAAGGATTCTCTCTCATCAATGTTGAAACACATTGACAGCTATATCAGTTTCCCCGATGTGAAGATTTAGCCAATTTGAAGGCTGACTTTTATGGTTTTGACTGCCTCCCACATGTGGTGAGAGCCATTGATGGCACACATGTTAGCTTAATGCCACCGCAGGCCACTGAACAAGTCTATCACAACAGAAAGAACTTCCATTCCATCAATGTGCAAGTTGTCTATTTGTCAGACCTCTACATATCACACCTGTGCCCGTTATCTGGGTTTAACCCGTGATTTCTTCATAATGCAGAACAGCACCATACCCCAGCTAATGTCACAGCTGGACCCAGAGAGGACCTGGCTGGTTGGTAAGTTATGTCTGTCCTAATTGTGTGTGTGAAATGTCAGGTGCTACAATCATGAAGCAAGTGACTCATTGTTGCACTTATGTCCCATTCTTTGACAGGAGACTCAGCCTATACAAACAGTCCTTGGTTGTTGACGCTGCGGAGGAATCCAAATACGCCAGGGGAAATCTGTTTCATTGAAGCCCATGGAAGGACACAGCAGCTAGTGGAGCGGCCTTTCGGGCTCCCGAAGGCCAGATTTCGCTGTCTGGACTGGACTGGTGGAGCCCTCCTCTACCCACCCGGGAAAGAGTGTCAGATCATTGTGGCATGTGCATGCTCCATGATGTTGCGTTGTTGAAGAATATCCGGTACATCTTAAAGGAGGGGGAGCCTGCAGTGCCACTAGGTGAAACTCATGAAATGCCAAGTGAGGATGACCGCAGTGAAAAGGAAGGAGCTGACTTGGGGTATGATCTCAACACCTACTTTTCCTGAGTGCAAATATGTCATGTGATGTCATGACTGTGAATGTACAATAAGCTTTAGTTGTGAGAATGTGTGGTGTTGAGTGTTTTAGAAACAGCTAGTTAGCTGATAATCTGCAGTATTCACCACAGGCTGCTTGATAAGATAGCTTTTGAAACATCCCCACTTTGATCATGTTGCTTTGTCTGTGGTAGTTTCCTTGCAATGTACTTTGTTTTCCGGTTGCTTGCTATATGACTTCTATCATAGGTTTCAAGCCTATACGTATTGCATTGTTCTTTGTACAGGCACCTTTACCATGGCATCTTCATGTGGGCATTTCAGAGTTGTGATATTGGCAGATATCTGATGATGTTTTGACATACAAAGTGGGTATGGACTGTTCCAGGTAATGTAGGTCACAGAGTTTGGATTTATGAGACCTGTACCAAGACAGTTTGCACAGTGTTTGGGTGGAGGTACAGAACTGTACATTGCCCTTGTTTTGTGTCTTGTGGTGGGCCTGATGCATCATGTGTGTCATCATGTGGTCTGAAAATATGTTGTTCTAGCTTTTGACAGTCATTTTTTCTTCAAACTGGCTAAACACCTTTTTCTGTATGATCTGTATATAGTTGTACTTTTATTTCATCATTGCAGCCCACAGTGCCTGTCCCACAACACTGATATATGTTTGTGCCATACCAACAGATGCATGAATGTTGGAATATGGTGGACTTGTGATCATGGACAGTTTTACTGTCATGTGTTTGTATCTTGGATTATGTGATGTTGGATTTCTTTGGTGGGTATGTGATAAGGCTCCAACTGCTGACATCAACCACTTTAATGTTTACCTATTCTACAAGACAATGGTGGTCATTACGACCCTTGCGGTCAGAGACCGCCAGGGGTAGTGTGGCGTCCGTACCGCCAACAGGCTGGCGGTACGGAGGCCCTTATCCTGAGGGGATTATGACCCCCCTACCGCCAGCCTGTTTCTGGCGGTTTGCACCGCCAGGAAGAGGCTGGCGGTAAGGGGTGTCCTGGGGGCCCTGGGGGCCCCTGCACTGCCAATGCCGCTGGCATGGGCAGTGCAGGGGCCCCCTAACAGGGCCCCGGTCAGCTTTTCACTGTCTGCATAGCAGACAGTGAAAAGCGCGACGGGTGCAACTGCACCCATCGCACGGCCGCAACACCGCTGGCTCATATGTTGCAGCCTCATTCCCGCTGGGCTGGCGGGTGCAAACTTGGTTTGCGCCCGCCGGCCCAGCGGGAATGTCATAATGGTGGCCGCGTGAGTGCGGCCGCATTGGCGGCCGCATGGCGGTTACCGCCTGGCGGGCGGCAGTAGCCGCCCGCCAAGGTCGTAATGACCCCCAATGTCTGCAAATTCTTTTTTTCCATGGTATGGGGGTCTGTACCTTGAAATATGTACATTGGCTCACTATGAGTCACACATTCTTATTTCTAAAAGTCCAGACATATTGACAGCCTATGTGCTGTACACTGGAATACAACTTTTGGTTGGACCAGACACTTGTACTAATGTGTTGGTGTGTAATGGTTGTAATGATGAGCTGGACACTGTGTACCCTCAGCATATCCCTGCTTGTACAAGTAGCTTGTGTGTTCATTGTATGGTTCACATGGTCTTACATCTCTCCATAGCTAAATGTAAAAATTAGACAAGCAGACAATGAGTGTGTGACGGGTGAATTTATTACAATGCTTATACAGAAAATACATTTTGGACAGAAAGAAACAAAAGATGTAAAGTGAAGGGGTCAGTTATGGTGAATAAAATCATTAGAGTGAATGCCACACCATTGGGAGTCCAAAGTCCAGAATACTCTTCCCATTGAACTGGTAAGTGGTTCAGGATCACTGAATGTGTGACACACAAAGGAGGTCCTTTAGGAAGATGTCACTTGCTCACAATGGTGGGTGTCCTGCATTCTGCACCTCCTGTATTCTTTTCTGGATTTTCCTGCTTTCCGGGGGAGCGGGGGGTGGGGGAGTGGATCGGCTACTACAGAGGCAGGAGTGTCTGGGATTGGTTCTTCCTCTGGCAGGGCCTCCCTTCAAGTGGCTGGCACTGATGTTGAAGCACCTGGTGTTGATGAGCCAAGGGAAGACGTAGACTGTTGTTGAAAAGCCCTGCTTAGGGTGGTGTGAATGTCCCTCAGCACCCCTGTTAGGTAGGCCATGTTGTTATTGTGGGCTTCCATTTGTTCCCACAGGTCTCTGTGCATGTCCCTCTGTAGCTGCTTGATTTAAATACTTGGCCCATCAAGCCTTGGGACTCAGGATAGACCCTCAAGATGTGGCCGATGGTGTCCAGACCGGCAGCAGTCTTAGTGGCCTTACTCCTCTGGCCCACATCTTCCCCATACTACCCTACCTCCCTGGGCCTGTGCCCTTACACAGGATGCCCTCTCCAACTTGTGCCTGGGTCCTCATTATCAGATGTGTTGGGCTTCAAATCAAGATCCAGGACTGGAGAACAAGATGGTAGACAATGTGCTAGCGACACAGGTTGGGGGCTGAATGTTTGCCTGTGATGTTGAGACGGCTGGGCGTTGTTGATGTAGGCACAGTAAGCTTCACTGTTCCCGCCTGACCAGGTTGCCCAGATGAGCCAGAACTGTCCTCCACGTCCAGACATCCAGGAGTGGGTTCTACACTGAGGGCTTCATCCAGGGAGTAGTGGCAATCTGTTTTGTGGCCTCTCTGTGCCCAATGGCAGCTCGACCTATTGATGTAAAGTGTACAATGTTCCTGGTTGTATTGTGACATCTACTTCCAATGAATTGGTGTTACAGTATGCAGAGACCTTGCAAAAAGTTAAGTTGCAGTTAATCCAATTGTGGCAGGTAACCATGGTATTGGGTGTATTGACATGACATGTGAATCATGCCAATTCAATTTGAGTCAAGCAGCTGCTGAAAAGTGCAGATCATTAGCACTTGGGAGGATGGCCTAAAAATTACATTTTGCCACCAGTGCAGGCAAAACAGTGGCTAGGACAAGATACAGCTTTGCCATTAGGAGGCCTAGTTGAGTGTGATGCAGGCAAACGCAGGACTTTGTTGTATATATCCGACTGGAGTCATCATGTGCACAACGCAGTGTGAATGTGTCTGCTGCCAATACCAACCTGGTGATGCATCTTGAGGCCTTATGAATACTTGTTATACACACTGTGTAAGGAGTCATTCTTCCAATATTTCATCTTGGGTTCACAAGTCAAGAAGGAGCTATGTTGACAGATATGTCTGTGATTTGGGAATGATCTGTGTTTGGTTAGTCCGAGATGAGTATACTTCATTTGAGAGTTGACAAACAAGGTTATTTGGACAAGTGGCCACTGGTCAGGTGTTTGGCGTCAGGGAAACAGTGCCTCCTGGCAGTTGCAGGCAGGTTATTCCCTCTACTTCACACACTTGACAAATAGTATCCTCCCAGGTGAGTACACTGCAATTGAGAGTTGCCAAACAGGGGTCTTTAGACAGTCATAGAAACAGGGCCTCCTGGGAGTTGCAGTCATGTCACTCTCTCACCTACACACAATATACACATGGTATCTTCCCAGGTGACTACACTTCAATTGAGAATTGAAGAACAGGTGTATTTGGAAAAGTGACCACTGGTCTGGTTGTTGGAATTTTATATATAGGGCCTACTGACCTAAGCAACCATATAACTTTCTTTACTGTACACACTATACAATTGTGATCTGCCAAGGTGTGTACACTTCATTTGTGAGTTACCAAACAGGAGTATTCAGACAAGTGAACACTGGTCTGGTGTTTGGAGTTAGAGACACATTTCTTCCTGGGAGTTGCAGTCAGGTCAGTCTCTCTAGTGCACACACAATACAAATGTTATTCTCCCAGGTAAGTACACTTCAATCAAGAGATAGCACACAGGGGTATTTGGGCAAGTGTACACTGGGCTAGTGGATGGATTTACAGACAAAGGGCCTTCCTGGCATTAGCAGTCATGTCACTCCCTCTACTTCCCACACTTGACAAATGGTATCCTCCCAGGTGAGTAAACTTAAATTAAGGTGTATGTGTATGAGTGAACACTGGTCTGGTGTTTGAAGTTTCTGAATCAGTGCCTCCTGGGAGTTGCAGTCTGGTTATTCCCTCTACTTCATACACTTGACAAATAGAATCATCCCAGGTGAGTGAACTCCATTTGTGAGTTACCAAACAGGGGTCATTGGACATGTAAACACTGGTCTAGTGTTTGGAGTAATAGAAACAGTGCCTCCTGGGAGTTGCAGGTAGGTAACTCTCTGTACTGCACACACTATACAAATGTTGTGTAATACATATCTGTATGCAGACTGCATTTATGTTTGGACATACATTTACCTTTTGAGACATACCTTAAGTTCTGTAATTATTATTTTATATTGAAAGACTTACAGGCCCCATTTGGACCAATGGCATGTGATGTGCTTTGGTAGCTGTGGTGTTGTGTCCAACAATACAGATGGACAGTGTTAACACTCAAATACTCTGGGTATGGAATGTGGGTGGGTACACGAACGAGAAAGTGGCAAAAGGTGAGTTGGGAGCATGCATGACATGCCATTTTGGTGACTTTTTTGTGTTGTGACTACCAGACTCCACTCCTCCAGGTATTCCTGTCAAGCCTTCAGGATGCAGGATGGCCAAGACCTTCTCCTCCCGGGGAAAGAGATGTAATGGGGCACTGGGAGGGCCACCACCAGTCTTCTTGGCCTGCAGCTAGTGCCTGGAGACCAGGGAACGGACCTTGCCCCTGGGTCATTCTACCTCTTGCTGATAACCTCCCTTGTGCACAGGGTGGTGCCTACAGCAATCACCCTGTAGACTATCTTGTCCCACATTTCGAGCTTCCCACTGAGAGAGGTGTGCTGGACTTGTGCTTCAAACTTTTGTGGCTCTATTCTTATGATTTCATCCACCAAGATTACTAAACAGGGAGGGTGCAAAAGAGTGCGAATGGACAAAAATGTGTGCAAAATGTTCTAGGGGATGCTAAAAAAAGGGGTGCCCCATCTATGAGGTGTATGGGAAATGAGGTGCTCTGGCTTCTGTGTTTTTTTTCGTTGGAAATGCAAAGGATGGTGGCATGTGAAGGGGGGTGTTTTATAGCATCCTTTGCAGGTGTGTCCACTGTGGTAATGTGTGTCACCTGTTTTGTTTTCAAATTCATCCAATGTGCAGTTGTCTATTACTTTGCTGACCACCATTGGCTGACCACCGTGAAGGGTCTTCCAAGGTGACTTTGTGCTTGTAATATGCTCTGTGGTTGGCCACAGTGCTGTCTGTAGTGGAGGTTGGATCACCTATTTTCAGGCTGCCCTGCCACTGGCGGTCTGCCATTTTTGCTTGGTGGTTGGCGGCCCTGCCTGTGTACTCATAATAGGGTGGTCTGAAAGACCACTAGGATGGCAGACTTTTCAGAACTGCCAACATGGCGGTCTGGCAGTCAGGCTGCAAAACTTGTAATCAGGCCTTAAATTGGAATTTTTGGATTTTTGGTTTGTATTGGTCTCAATTGGAAGTGTATCTATTTATTTTTTTCAACAAAAAAGATATTTAAAAATAAATTGTAATATTAACGCGGTAATCACGTTTTATGCAGTTGAATTTGTTAATTTGACCTCTTTCATCTGCTACATCTTCCTTTTGTTATTTTTGTTTGCAGTGAGTATAGTAAATATGCCCCTTCAGTCTGCTGCACCTTCCCAGAGGTAGCCCTGACTGGAGTTAGAAATGCAAATCTGTTCCACTACCGAGATCAGCACCTTTCCCCAGGTGGTCCTGATTGGAGTTACAATTGTAAAACTGCCCCACTGTGTCCCGCACCTGCCTTAGGTTGGCCCTGATTGGAGTTAGAATAGTAAATCAGCCCCTACTGTGTACTGCACCTTCCATGAGGTGGCCCTGACCGGAGTTAGAACTGAAAATCTGCTCCCATCAGTGCCCAGCACCATCCCCAAAGTGGCTAAGAATGGAGATATAATTGCACATCTACCCTCTTCAATGTCCAGAATCTTCCCCGAGGTAGATCCAGGCTGGAGTTCAGACAGTAAATCTGCCTCTTCGGTGTCCAGAACATTCACTGAGGTAGAACTGATGGGAGTTAGGAAACTAAGGCCCTCATTCTGACCTTGGCGGTCTTTTCGCAAGACCGCTGAGTTACCGCCGCGGTGAAGACCGCCGACCGCGGCGGTGTGCCGCTGTGCGCATTCTGACCGCTGGGAGCGTTCCGCCGGAAAACCGCCAGCAGCCACACTGGCGGTCGGCGGGAAAGTGGAGACTGGTCAACCTCCACCGCCACGCCAGCAGAACACCGCCCACAGAATTACGACCCACATTTCTGTGTGGCGGTCTTCTGTTGGCGGTCTTCTGTTGGCGGTCACGTCCCTATGGCTCCCGTCGCCTCCCGGAGGACCAACGCACAAGGTAAGTTGATCGTCCGTGAGGGGAGGGGGTGGGGGGGTGTTGTGTGATGTGGGCGTGCATGGGGGTGTGCGTGTGAGTGTGTAGAGGGGGTGTGTGAGTGCGTGTATGCGGGCGGGGGGTGCTGCTGTGTCTATGGGTAATGTGTGCTGTTCGGCAGGTGCGCATGTCGGCATGTATGTGTGCGGGTATGTGTCCCCGTTGTGTATGTGTGTGTTGGGGGTGTGTATATGTGCATGTTGGGGGTGTGTGCATGTCGGGGTACATGTATGTGCATGTCGGGGTGGGGGTGGGGAGGGGGTTCGTACCACCTCTGGGGGGTGGCAGGGGGGTGGAGGGTGTGGGGGGAGGACTCGGGTGGGTAGTGGGGGGTGGGGGAGACCCCTATCAGTGCCAGGGAAGGAATTCCCTGGCCCCGATAGTGCTTACCGCCATGGTTCGCACGGCGGTTCCCGCCCGCAAGAAACCGCGGCTGTAGGCAGGGTCATAATACCCTTGGCGGTCTTGGGACGACCGCCGGGCCGGAGTGCGCAAACTCCAGCCCCGCGGTCATGACCGCCGTGGCGGTCGGAGTGGAGAAGTAGCGGTCGGTCGCGGCGGGGACCGCCGCGGTCAGAATGCCATTTTTAATACCGCCGGTCTGTTCGCGGTCCGACCGCCGTCTCTCCGCCGACCGCCAGGGTCAGAATGAGGGCCTAAATCTGCCCCTACCACTGTTTAGTATGTTTCCAGACGCAGCTTTCTTTTGAGATGATATTTTAAAATGTACTACTTTATTCTCTGAACATTTTATTCATCCATTCAGTATTTTATTTCAAAAAATAAAATGCAATTACTTTTTACACTATATCTTCATTTTAAAAAGAAAGTCTGTCATGTTTGAACATCTTTAAAAATATAGAATTTATAATTAAAACAATTGCAATTATTATTAAACTAATTGGAATAGTGTGCTATTAATTTAACTTATTTATTCTTCAATCAGTTATCAATTTGTGAAACTTAGCTGTGTGGAATATATATTTTCTCACAAATTATGACTGGGGGTGTTAAAAATGTGTATGACATGTTAAATGTAATTGAAAAAGGTATTACTTCCATTAACTTCTGTTCATTTATAGTATGACTTACAGGGATAGGTTGATGGCATTTTTTCAATAACACACCGTTGCAGACTTTTCTCCTGTCAGTAGTCACCTCACAGGTCAGTGTACCAATGAGCACAAACATTTTGAAAGTTAACCATAAATTTTAATAAAATATATGTTGGAATCATTACCTTTATGCAATGTAGCGTATGACTAAAAACATATTTTTTGTGGAAATTAATTTTTACCAAATTATAATGACTTTCTCGATAAGAGTCCACTATCTTGGTTAGGGCAGCAATTGTAACATTGTTAAAACATTCTTTAAACGCTTTATGTTGTTAATAAATATGTGTGTTGTTTTTCAATTATTTGTAAAGTTTTTTTAGTTATTTTTTTTTTTTATAAAAAAAAGAAATGCCTGGTAAAGATGTGACAAAGATGTGGTATACGTGTGGGGTAAATTAAAATCAATGGTACTCTATATAGATGCATTGTAAAGGCATGCATGTTAAAGTTTGCTTGATAAAGGCATGAGTTGTAATATCAGGTATCCAAATGCAATGTCGGTAATATATGGACTTCAAAATACAGAAGTCTTTGGGTCAAACATATGAGTGAAACAGGGTCATTTAAAAGAAAGGCACGTGCATGTAAGAGTGTTAACTGTAAGCTCTGATATTTGTGTCTGACTGCTGCCCTGCCAATCAGCCAACGTAGACCTCTACTATTAGAGGTATTTATGTAAGCTTGTAAGTATCCACCAGATTCAGAGTTATAACATAAGCTCGCAGTTGTCAATACGCCTGTGTAAATAGATGGATCAAGAAATTTTAAAGAGACTGCACTGAAATGCAATATCTTTAAAAGATGGACCTCAAGAACCAGAATGCACTTGTGTCAAGTATGTGATCAATACTTGATAAACGATGGCAATACTCTTTCATATGAGAATCCTGCCACAACTCATAGTAAATAAAAAAGTAATTACTGATTTCATGCATCCTTTTCATGAAATCATATTTTTCTTTAATTCTTTTGTCGTCCTTTTGAGTTATGCTGATTAAAAAACACTAACACAGATCTGACTATGACAGGGGCAGTTTGACCTCTTCCGTATAATTCAATCACTTTTAACCAACATGTCACATGCAGCCCATCTGTACATAGTCAAACTGGGGCAGAAAATGTATGAACTGGGTAATAAAAAAACAACATGGCCTCTATTTCTAAATCAAGCAACTCTCTGCTTTATAGGACATGCTGTTTGGGTGGTCCCTAAGGGATAGGGAGCCACCAATACCTTTGCTTGCTGCTGGCAAATGTGGGTGATAATATCAGAGAAATACGCAGTGAAAAAAACAATGTTTCCTGCCTATAAAAACAGATAGAAAAACACATCTATGCTCTTTCACCCGCAAAGTGCAATTGGTTCATCAACGCAGCATACAATGCGATAACAGCATCTACAGCTTGCACAGTTCCGCTTGCTGCTGCTGCTTAACCCTAATTTGAAGATAATTAGAACATCAGCCCGAGCATAGTCACAAAACGCACCGCCACACCTCTACAGTAGCCACACAGCCACACAACTGGGCCATAAGTGACACTGAACAGGCACTCACATTGACTTGGCCCCACTGACATTCTTTGATTGCCCTATACGCCAACCCGGCCCAGCATCAGTTCAACTTTCATTTTCACACATTGCAAAAAGAAATCATCTTTGTTGATTCTAATTGTAGTTTTGAGTTCTGCCTTTGATTTCTATTAAGGAATACATTTCACTTCCCAGACATGCAGCCTCATTCTTTTTATTGTAAACAATAATATAAAAATTAAAGTTAATGAATATAATACATGGAGTTTGGAAGCAGCTAGTCCATATTTCAGGGAATGCTCTGCCCCTAGGGCAAGAACTCGTTCTTGGCTACTCAAGGAGCAGAGCAATCATCATAATAGAGTGCAATGGAGACAGGCCACCCAATGAATAATACGGGCCTGGGAGGGTACTGTTTTAAATTAATAAACATTGATTAATGTATTATTTATCTGCTAGTTTATTGAAAAATATTGTTTTATTTGGGTATATGGGCAGGTAGCGTTATTTGTAAAGTGTTTAGTAATTATTGTTAATTGTATAATATTTTAATGTAATTTTATTTGGTATTGCTTTTTTTTTTTTACTTACTTTATCAACCTTACTATTATTTACTTTTATTTTTGTTGTTCTGGTCATTGTTAATGGATAGAGTGGGTAGCCTTGGGAGATATTGTTTATTTATTTTTCATGTAGTAGCTTCAACAGTTGTTTTAACAATTCTGATACATCTGTATGTTTTGTTTTTTTCACAATTTAAAAAATAAATAAATACATAAAACTTGATTTGAAATGGGGAGCTATGGGTTAAATATGACCCCCATGTACTCCCCCCCCCATGTTCATTATATTGGAGTTAGAAAAGTAAACCTCAGCTCCCAATCTATTCACTTTCTCCAGTGTTTGTTAGATTAGAGCTAGACTAGTAAATCCTACCCCTCCCCAATATATGCTATTCCTGTATTGTATGTTAAACTAAAGTTAGAATAATAAATCTGCTCCTCTCCACCAATTAACCCCTTCGCTGCCAGGCCTTTTCCCCCTCAGGTGCCAGGCCTTTTTTTGGCTATTTGGGGCAGGGCGCGCCTTGGCCCTCATAACTTTTTGATCACATAAGCAACCCACGCCAAATTTGCGTCTTTTTTTTCCAACATCCTAGGGATTCTAGAGGTACCCAGACTTTGTGGGTTCCCCTGAAGGAGAACAAGAAGTTAGCCAAAACACAGTGAAAATTTGTTTTTTGAAAAAATAATTGGAAAAAAGGGCTTCAGAAGAAGGCTTGTGGTTTTTCCCTGAAATTGGTATCAACAAAGGGTTTGCAGTGCTAAAATCACCAGCTTTCAGGATCAGGCAGACTTGAATCAGAAAACCCAATTTTTCAACACAATTTTGGCATTTTACTGGGACATACCCCATTTTTACGATTTTTTGTGCTTTCAGCCTCCTTCCAGTCAGTGACAGAAATGGGTATGAAACCAATGCTGGATCCCAAAAACCTAAACATTTCTGAAAAGTAGAAAAAAATCTGAATTCAGCAATGGGTAATTTGTGTAGATCCTACAAGAGTTTCCTACAGAAAATAACAAGTGAAATAAAAAAATATTGAAATTGATGTGAAAAAAACAGCAATATTTCTCTACGTTTTACTCTGTAATTTTGTTCTGCAATGTAAGATTTTTTAAAGCAATATACCGTTACATCTGCTGGACTCTTCTGGTTGCGGGGATATATAGGGCTTGTAGGTTTATCAAGAACCCTAGGTACCCAGAGCCAATAAATGAGCTGCACCTTGCAGTGGGTTTTCATTGTAAACTCGGGTGTACAGCAATTAATTTGCTGAAATATAAAGAGTCAAAAATAAGTATCAAGAAAACCTTTGTATTTAAAAAATGGGCACAAGATAAGGTGTTGACGAGCAGTGGTTATTTGCTCATCTCTGAATTCTGGGGTGCCCATACTAGCAGGTGAATTACAGGGCCTTTCTCAAATATACGTCTGTTTTACACACTGTCTTATATTTGGAAGGAAAACATTTAGAGAAAGACAAGGGGCAATAACACTTGTTTTGCTATTCTATGTTCCCCCAAGTCTCCCGATACAAATTGTACCTCACTTGTGTGGGTAGGCCTAGTGCCCGCAACAGGAAATGTCCCATAGCACAACGTGGACACATCACATTTTTCCACAGAAAACAGAGGTGTTTTTTGCAAAGTGCCTACCTGTGGATTTTGGCCTCTAGCTCAGCTGGCACCTAGGGAAACCTACCAAACCACTGCATTTTTGAAAACTAGAGACCAAGGGGAATCCAAGACGGGGTGACTTGTGGGGCTCTCACCAGGTTCTGTTACCCAGAATCCTTTGCAAACCTCAAAATGTGGCTGATAAAACACTTTTTCCTCACATTTCGGTGACAGAAAGTTCTGGAATCTGAGAGGAGCCACAAATTTCCTTCCACCCAGCGTTCCTCCAAGTCTCCCGATAAAAATGGTACCTCACTTGTGTGGGCGGGCCTAGTGCCCGCGACAGGAAATGCCCCAAAACACAAAGTGGACACATCACATTTTCTCAAAGAAAACAGAGGTGTTTTTTTGCAAAGTGCCTACCTGTGGATTTTGGCCTCTAGCTCAGCTGCCACCTAGGGAAACCTACCAAACCTGTGCATTTGTGAAAACTAGAGACCTAGGGAAATCCAAGATGGGGTGACTTGTGGGGCCCTCACCAGTTTCTGTTACCCAGAATCCTTTGCAAACCTCAAAACTTGGCTAAAAAACACTTTTTCCTCACATTTCGTGACAGAAAATTCTGGAATCTGAGAGGAACCACAAATGTCCTTCCACCCAGTGTTCCCCCAAGTCTCCCGATAAAAATGGTACCTCACTTGTGTGGGTAGGCCTTGTGCTCGCAATAGGAAATGCCCCAACACACTATCTGGACACATCAAAATTATCAAATAGAAAACGACCTGTTTTTGCGGGGTGGGCACCTGCGTTTTTGGTCCTGGGCTCAGCAGCCATCTAGGAAAACCTACCAAACCCAGACATTTCTGAAAACTAGACACTCGAGGGGGTCAAGGGAGGTGTGACTTGCGTGGATCCCCCAATGTTTTCTTACCCAGAATCCTCAGCAAACCTCAAATTTAGCTAAAAATTCCATTTTTTCCCACATTTCTGTGTGGGATCACTGCACGGGACAAATTTCCTACCACCCAACGTTCCCCTTAGTCTCTCAGTAAGAATGATACCTCACTTGTGTAGGTGGGCCAAGTGTTTGCGACAGGGAAGAGCCAAAAACACGTTGAAAATGAAGGGGAACCAAAGTGGGTCCAAAAGGGCAGTTTGAAAAAAAACATTTTTAGGCTGATAAGTGCAGCAGAAATGTTATTGGTATAGATGAGACAATGCTGGGTGGTAGGAATTTTGTGGATTCCTGCAGATTCCGGAAGGTTCCATCACAAAAATGTGGGAAAAATGTGTGCTTTCTAGCAAAGTTGCAGGTTTGCAGGGCATTGTGGTTAAATAAATGGTGTGGGGTGCATGTGAAGCACACCACCCTGGAATCAACTAGATGTTTAGTTTTCAGATGTGTGTAGGTCTTGTGGATTTTTCTACATGGCATTGGCCCAAAGTAAAAAAATTGCAGCCCTCACCATTCCAAGTGGGACGATTATGAGAGTTACCAAGCTCCCATGGCCTAAATGTAAAACAAAAACCAAAAATAACCAAATGCCCTCTTGCTTGCCATGGGATAAGATGTTTCGGTGTGCGGGGGAGAGCTGAATGACTGTTAGCCCCTTCAGTTCGGGTGGGGGCATAACCAGGCCCATACTGGTTGGTAGCCACCACCCCACTATTTTCTTTTATTGTTTTTATTCCCTGGCATCTAGTAGACTTTCTGTCCCCCCGGGGTGTGCATCGGGGGTAATTGCCCAATCTGCCCAATGGTGGGCAGAACAACTTTGGCCCCATTTATTTGGGGTGGGGGTATGACCATACCCTCAACCTCTTATTTAAAAAAATAAATCTTCCCTGGTCTCTGGTGGGCTTTCTGCCCCCCTTGGGGGCAGATGGGCCTTCCAAAATTAGGCCAATCTGCCCCCAAGGGGGGCAGGTATGGCCAACAGTAATGTGCCCCCATGGGGAGCGACCCCTGCCCAAGGGGCTGCCCCCCAAAACAAAACACACACATACACACACACACACCAATCCATGGTGTCTAGAGGTTTTTGCCCCCTTCGGGGGCAGATTGGCCTAACAAAAATAGGCCGATCTGTCCCCAGGGGGGTCAGAAATGGCCTAAATACAATTTGTACCCCAGGGGAGCGACCCTTGTTTAAGGGGTCGCTCCCCATACATAAAAAACATAAAGTAAATAAAAATATGTATATATCCCTGGTGTCTAGAGGTTTCTGCCTCCCCCGGGGAGTGGCCATTGCCGCTTCCCTTATGCGCAAGTACAAAAAAACAAAAAATAATCCCTGGTGTCTAGTGGTTTTGGGGTAGATCACAGGGCCGATCTGCCCCCGGGGGGCAGAAATGGCCTAATAATAATTTGCCCCCCACCTCCGGGAGCAACCCTTGCCCAAGGGGTCACTCCCCAAACATAAAAAAATAAAAATAAACATAAAAAATGATCCCTGGTGTCTAGTGGTTTTCTGCCCCCCCCCCCAGAGGCAGATCGGCCTAATAATTTGAGGCCGATCTGCCCCCAGGGAGGGTGCAGAAATGGCCTAAAAGTCCTTTGCCCCCCTGGGGAGCGGCACTTGCCCAAGGGGCCACTCCCCTTATGCGCTAGTACAAAAAAAAAAAAATCCCTGGTGTCTAGTGGTTTCGGTCCCCCCGGGGGCAGATCGCCAGGCCGATCTGCACCTGGGGGGGCAGAAATGGCCTAATAATAATTTGCCTCCGCTGGGATCGACCCTAGTCCAAGGGGTCTCTCCCCAAACATTAAAAAAAAAACAATAAATAAAATGATCCCTGGTGTCGGCCTAATAATTTTAGGCCGATCTGCCCTCGGGGGGGCAGAAAAGGCCTAAAAGTCATGTGCTCCCCTGGGGAGTGGCCCTTGACCAAGGGTCCACTCCCCTTATGCGCAAGTACAAAAAAAAAATCCCTGGTGTCTAGTGGTTTCTGCCCCCCCTGGGGGCAGATCACAAGGCTGATCTGCCCCCGGTGGGGCAGAAATGGCCTAATAATAATTTGCCTCCGTTGGGATCGACCCTTGTCCAAGGGGTCTCTCCCCAAACATTAAACATTAAAAAAAATAAAAAAATAAAAATGATCCCTGGTGTCTAGTGGATTTCTGCCTAATAATTTTAGGCTGATCTGCCCCCAGAGGGGGCCGAAATGGCCTAGAAATAATTTACCCCCGAGGAGTGTCCCTTGCCCAAGGGGCCGCTTCCCTTATTTCATAAATACAAAACAAAAAAAAATCCCTGGTGTCTAGTGGCATTTCTGCTGCCCGATCGCATTGCGTCTGGGCAGCAGAAATGCTCAGAGAGACATCAAAGGAGAGGAAAGGCCTTTCCTCTCCTCTCCTTTCATGCCTCTCTGCCCCCTCCACATGATCGGAGGAGAAATGCTTTTGCATTCCGGGGGGGAGGCCTCTGATGAGGTCAGCGCGCAAAAGCTTGTTGCTTTACAAAGGGACCCGAAGGAGAAAAGATAGGTGGGTGTTAACTACAGTGGTAAATATAGATGGATGCCAAGATTAATCAAAATAGAATACAATTTTATATATCTTAAGCTACAATCTGCTCTCCAGAAATAAAAATTCAAAATTTTGGACTTCCTTTTTTCAAATGTGCAAAACGACTTTTGTTATTCTCAACAAACGTTTATTTTTGCACTGATTAAAAGATTTATTAAGACTGATTGCCCTTGGTTGAAAAACTCTTTTCTTGCAGAATGAATGTGTGAACCTGTACTATTAGTTAAAAACTAATATATAACTCGATAAAACATAGTTATTTTAGCACCGACTTTGCTCTACCACAGAAACTAAGACTATGTTAGTCATAGGCAATATCATGCACAAATATGCATATGTATTTGACGTTCATCATGTAATTCCAATGCCATATTCTCCTTTTTACAACACTAAAGACCTAATTTACAAAGCCCTAGTGGCACACTGCACCACTGGAGCGTCATTTTTTTTACACTCTGGTGGCAAAGTGTGCCGGCCCATATTTACAAGGCCACGCAAAGCCATCTTGCTTGGCTTTTTATGTCCTTGTATGTATGGGCCCCTTTCACGCATAACTCTGTGTGAAAGGGGTGTCCCATGGGTGTTGCTGTGGGTGTTCCCATGCAACATCTATAGAACCTGTTGGAATCTGACACTTTCCCAGATTTGCAAGGCTGGGAATGTGTCAGATTCGTACAACACCGCAGGGTTGGCATTTAAGTGCATTCTGCAGCACACATAGAAAGAGGGAAACACCATTAATGATTGTTTATGTGCAGGAAGGTGTCACTTCCTGCACTTAAACAACCATCCCTGCAGCACAGGCACTATGTGCAGGAAGGTGTCATTTTCTGCACGTAAACAACCATCCCTGCAACTCAGGCGCCTGCGCTGGCGCTAGGCAGCAACGTGTGTGCCATTGCTCAGGAAAGTACAGGGATGCTAGTATTTCTGTAAATATGACACTTCCCTGCACTTTCAAAATGATGCAGCATGGCACAGCAAGCTGGCTTGCAGCGCCAAGCTGCGTCATTTCCTCGTAAATGAGGCCCTGAGTTTTGTTTAATTTCAAAAAGTACTCTAGCCTTTCCAGATGAATAGTAACACCAATGGCTGAATGGGCTGCAACTGGGGTACCTATGAGTTGATCTTAGTACGGTAGGACTGGATACTGCGGAGCCTCTACAGGAGTGCTACTATGCCGTGGATGCCATTTTGGCACCAACAGTTGTCCCCTTAGGAGCATGAGCACAACCTACATGGACTGCTTGTTACCGCAT
Organism: Pleurodeles waltl; assembly: GCF_031143425.1. Lineage (NCBI taxonomy): Eukaryota > Metazoa > Chordata > Amphibia > Caudata > Salamandridae > Pleurodeles > Pleurodeles waltl. Next base: position 1,258,221,379 of record NC_090445.1, on the reverse strand, counting down.
TGTCACCTAGTTACATCTTAAGGCAGTGTTGAAGTATTTCCAAATTTGTTAATATCCTTACCAAGCCTTGCTGTTTATATATTCTTACCAAGATTACACCATTTGTTCTAGTGCGTTTGAGGAAATATGTAGCAATAAAATGTTAGGGAACTACATTTTATAACTTTAAATGATACATTTACTAGGAACACTTTTTTTATGCAATTAGACTTTGTCTGCTTATACATATATAGGTTCATTTATTTGATTGCTATTGCTGATGTGGAAGAAAAATGTATTTGCACAGGAACAGGCACCTAGTCACCCTATGAGGTCCAGTTTACCTGCTCAGCTTTTCTGCTCCTGTGCCAGGATCTGTTCCTTCTCCTGTTTCTGTCTGCTTGCCTTGTGCTTGTATCACCACTATTCAAGCCTCCCTGTCTCCTGCCCGTTCCTAGCCCCACCCCCAGGACCAACTTAATGCAGGCAGAGTGCGACCACACTTAGTAGGCATCTGGGAACCCTGTGAGCCTCAGCTTACCTGTTCCTGTGCCAGGACCTGATCCTACTCCTGTTTTGGCCTGCTTGCCCTGTTCCTGCATTGCTGCTGCTGAGGCCAAGCTCCCGCCTCCCTGTTTCCTGCCGATTCCTAGCCCTACTCTTCTTAGGACCTACTAAATGCAGGCCGCAGTGCAGCCACGCTGCTAGTGCACCAAGGGTGCACTGAAGCCAAGCCTGTCTCCACCCTTCTGGTCCCCCAGGTACCTGTGGATTCTCTCCCAAGGAACTCCTGCAAATCAACCCTGGACAGCAGGAAGACCACTGCTCCCCTACCGCGCTCCAATCCACAGTCGATCCTTTCACATGCTTACACTGCTGCTTCACCTGCCACTGGACTCTGGCACCCTCAAGACACATCCACTTACACAGCACCTCTCCTGATTCCACCTCCCACACACCACACAAAGCCTTACCCGCTCACTAGCAGTTGCTCACATGCATTATCCTGCTTGCTTAACAAGCACACTACTGATGTCTGGGACCTCATCCACACCCACTCACCTGACCTCGTCTTCCTGATCGAACCTGGCTCAACTGTTCATCTGCCTCTGACATTGCCAATGTCATCTTACCAGGATAGAAGATCCCACACCAGGACCAAACCATAAAACCAGGAGGTGGCATCACAATTTTCCACAAAGACACCATCAAGTGCACTGACTGAGAGGCTACGCACCCCTAGCCATAGCTGGAAGAATGTGACCGAAGTCACCTGGCTCAACACTCTCCAGCTCCAACCCAACCTTCTCTGTCGACACCAACAGTAACAAAGACTGTTTCAGTAAATGGATCTCCACCACTGCCAACACCCAGGCACCCCTTTAAAACATCAAGCAGAAGAGAACAAGTAAACAAGAAAGCTGGTAGACTGGCACTCTCAGAGAGTCCAAAATGTGATGTAAACAGAAAGAAAATGAAGAACCTAACAAGAGCCCATCTCCAGGAATGCCTTCAAGTCCTCACTCAGGCGTTACCACCATAAACTGAAAGAGACCAAGAAGAAAGCTCTGACCAACAGAACTGAAGCCAGTAAAAACTAATGCAAAGAACTATTCACCATTGTGAAGGAATTTACCCATCCTGCAGCCACCTCCAACTCTATCACCCTGTTACAAGAACTCTGCAACTAACTATCTCACTTCTTCCATGAGAAGAATCTACAATCTACAGGAATTTTGGCCCTAAAACACATCCTAGCACTGTTCTCTCATCTCTGACCTTCACCACTAAGGTCACCTAAGGTCACCCCTCTCATGAAGTGGACCCCGGTGACCAATAAAGATCCTGTGGCCATAATGGCATCTTTACACTCGGGCCCCTATGCACCCATGCCCCTAGCACTTCCTAAGCCCAGGGAAAACCACAATAAGCACAGCACTCAGAACTGCCGTCAACACCTCTATCGGTAAAGTCACTGCTGCAGCGCAAAGAATCCTAGCCATTATTTTCACTGAATAGTGGATTCTGGGCTAGAGGACGATGGATCGAAGCAACATAGGTTTTGAGGGGATGTCACCAATGAGCATTATGAGCATCAATAAAAGTAAACATAATCTATAATACTAAAACTCACTCAATAACCTCACCAGTATATTAAAAGGAATTCATGAATTTATTTCCCTACATTAACAATGCTAATGTTATGAAAATAACTCTCAAACACAAATGATAAGCAAATAGGATAAATAGTGGTTGATTAAAACGTCTTATTTATCTCAATTTGATTAGGGCAACCAAACAAATTATCTCCAAAAGAATCACGTTTATTAATAATACAAAAACTGGTAATAATGGCAAAGTTTACATTAGTTCAGCATTCAAATGATCTCAAGATAGGTCATGAGCATTTCAAATTAGTTCCCTCACTAACCACAAATTAGCATCAACATGTTGGGCTTCATGTGAAAAGAATTTAGTAACACAAATTTAGAAAAACTCTTTTACTCAATTAATAAAAAAAAGTTATTCATGTGCAGCAATTTAATTATTAGTTGCAGCTGGTACCTGGAAAGCAAAGAAGACACATCACACAATACAATAACATACTTTATCAATAATGAACAGCAAATATCTTGCTTCAGCAAGGGAACACCATTAGTTATGTCATCAGAAGATGTGGGCCTAACGACAGCTAAACCCACTCAGCTAGACTCGAACCCTGGGAATCCTTCTCTCACGTCTCTAACATGGAATCTCTCTCTTTCTTCTGCCCACCATCCATTGTTATACTAAATCCTAATAAGCTTATGATTGATCAGTCTATGGGGTGGTTACTTTTCAGCTAATCTACAACTAAATTGATGACATAAAATACAACAATTCTACATTAACTAGAAAAATTTTCTTCAACAGTAACATTTCCTCTTACGTCTTGTATCATCGCCTCTCAAATGCCTCATCTCAGGAAGAAACTTTTACAGTTTCTCTTTACTTCCATCCTCGAGGAAAGACCAAATATTAGTAACTTTCTCAAACAATAGGACATTTCAACTTATGTAATGCTTGGTTAAAACATGACCTTGTAAGACATAATGCAGCAACCTACTAGAGATAGCTGTGGACACATCTACACAAACTTCGAAAACACTTTTATGTAAGCTTTGAATTATGAAAAATAACCACAACATTTAGTTTGAATTTTGCTTAGTTAGGCACAGAAAACGAACACTAATAATCATTTAAAAAAATTACTCATTTTACATGTTAATTCATTACACACCTTAGTATGAAAATCATTAAAATACATATTAGAAAACTCATACTCTCACACCACTGTCCTGGAAGCCTGGAAACATGTTGAAGTCACCCCACTCCTCAAGAAACCATCCTTTGACCCTGGACAGCTCGCAGTCATGCTTCTGTGGCAACCAAGGGACTGAGGCAGCTCTCATAGCAGCTGCAGATGACATTCACACCATATTATATCAAAGCCAGACTGCTGCACTCATCCTCCTGGACCTTTCCTCCACTTTTGGCACAGTCTCCAATCACACACTCATCTTCTGACCCCACAAACCTAGAATACAAGGACCAGCTGTCAAGTGGATAACCTTCTTTTTGAGTGGAAGAATGCAATTGGTCAAGCTCACTCAGTTCACCTCAGAACCCAGGGACCTCATCTATGGAGTCCCATGAGGCTCTTCACTCAGCCACACTCTCTCGAATGTGTACGTGACTTTTCTAGCAAGCATCATTACGACCCATGGGCTCAACATCATCCCTTATGCTGATGACCCCCAACTCATACTATCCCTCTCAGAAGATACAAACGCCACCAAAGATAACTTCAAAATGTACATGTCCAATGTTGCCAACTGGATGAGAAGTGACTGCCTCAGAAACAACGCTGACAAGATGGTAGCTCTGATATTTGGCAACAAGAGCTCACCTTGACACTCCACCTGGTGGCTCACAGAACTAGGCCACACATCCTCCGACCACGCCAGAAACCTGGGCCTCATCTTGGACACCACCTTCACCACGAGACATCAGATCAATACCCTCACCTCTGCCTGGTGTCAAATGGCTCCATCCCGACACCAGAAAGACTTTCACCAAGTCACAAACAGACTAGACTACGGCAATGCTCTCTACTACAGCATTTCAGCACACCTGCTGTACAATCTGAAAACCATCTAAAATTCCACAAGTAGTCAATCTTCCTCGCCACAAGCACATCAGACCTTACCTCTGACACCTTCACTTGCTCCCCATTCAGAAACACTGCCAGTTCAAGAGGCAAATCCTGGAACGTCCTCCCTCAGCAATCCAGGACAGCCATATCTCATGTGGAGTTCAGCAAGAAACTGAAAATCTGACTCTTCAACTGAACATGCTTGCATAGCCCGCACCTACTCAGCACCTGAATACCCTTGCTAGCATGCCTGGTCCTTAGTAAGTAAACTTACAAGGGGACGCGTATAGGTCGATGAACCTTTTGATTCGCATGGAGTATCCCAGTTAGGCTAATGGTTGGTATACTAATGATTAATACACAACTCAATAAACATTAATCATCATCAACAATGAATCAAGAGCATAATACCCAATGACTCTCCAGTCATGAATAGCCACAACTTATTATACATTTTAGTAATTTTATTTCCTATTGGTTACAATACTAAGTCATGGAAATTAGTTCAAACTTTATTTGAGTCAACAAATCCATATTAATTCATTAAAAGGCGGCAAAAACATAACTTATTCAAAACTTGCATCAGAGTACATTCTAAAGCAGTAGCATAAGTCAGCAATCGAATCGGGAATGAATAAGTCTACATAAGTAGCAGAGTTCAGCAAATTAGTCCATCAATCAATTGTATTTGTATTTTGTCCATGTCATAAGGTAGGAACCTCACTTAACTCAGATTAGCATCAGCATGTGGGACTTCATGCGAAAACAGTTTAGAACATGAATTTCGAAAAACATCTAGCTAAGAGGAAACTATTTAAACAGCGCAGTTGGTATATAGAAAAAAAAGGCACAAAAAGTAATTCGATCACATTGTCATACCTATCCTCGGTATGGATCAGCAACAAAGTCAGTCTTCGGCCTCAGGTCATCAATCGATCAGCATCACATCAGGCTCTCAAGAGCATAAGCCCAATGATAGAATCTCGAATCTTCTTCGATCTCGTAGTTTCTCCCCTAACATCTGCACCTAACATCTCTCTGAACTCTCTTCCCTCTGTCACATTGTTATATCAAAGTCACCCAGACTATCCCCAAATCCTAATTGGTCAATTAATCGCCAGTTATGACTCTATCCAATAGTAATTTTATTCGAAATCTATGAATTTTAATATTGTACAGTTCTCATGCAGGTGATTGGTTCACTTTGTGATGTCCTCATCATCCAGCTCGTCAGGTATCGAAAATGTTGCATCTTCTTCTCCAGTCAGTGTCTCTATTGTTCGAGTCCTGGGAAAGTACACTCAGAGCACTGTACACACTATTTGCTACATTCTAGTTCCCTTGTCTCCTGTCCATCGGTTCATGCAAAGGTTTCAGCTAAGCAGATTTTAGTAAACAAAAAGCAGTTCACGGTTAGTTTGTTTTGTCAGCATCTTTTCATTGAACGTTAATATTCAGCTTCTGCACGAGGCCTGGCAAAACTAGACCGTGACTTTGGCTAAGTTAAGCTCTACAATATAATGCAAAACATAAGTTATATCTCTCAATATGACATACTACTACGTTATTCTAATACATTTTCAATATTTCACATATGTTAGTTGTTCTTTTAATAAAATTTGTGAATCTTGGCGACTGCTCTCCGAGATCTACGTTAGTCATTTACTACCTTTTTCATTATTCAAAATTCATAACCATTCATTAATAATTTTTAATTAATACATTTTGCAATCCCTCCTCTGATGACCAAATATGTCATCACACTACTTTTTCCTTTTATCATTCACAATTCTGTTTTTTCACAATTTTGTCTTCTCCTTAAATCTTCCCTATAAATTCTTTCTCTATTTCGTTCTTCCCTCCTCTGATTATTTTTTAGACCTTTTCAATTTAATCTTTTGGAGCAATTTACATGAACACCATAATCCTAATATGCAAGCAATCACAGTCAATATTCCCTATATGATTTTTAGTAATACCCCATTCCAAATGTTACTAAGCCGATTCCCCACTGAAGCAAATCATTTCCCTACTTTTTCCCACACACCTGGTTCTTTCAATTCCTTCAAATCACTACTTGAGTTAGTCAGGTTAGTAAGTAAGTCTCTTATTTCCTTACTATTGTTAGGGATGTATGAACAGCAATGCCTAGAGTTAATCATTTTACAGACTCCGCCGTCCTTCTCAAGAAGGACGTCTAAAGCAAGACGATTTTGAAGAGTCATAGCTCTATCTGCAGCCAATTCAGTATCTATCAGGAGTATTGGCCCTGTAACATTTGTCAGTATGTTATCCACAATAGTAGACAACTTTCGAATCTTGATCAAATTCAGGATGACTCCCAATGAAGGAATCATTGCACCAAATATATCTCCCACTATCGCAGAAGAGGATTCTCTCCTCTGTCTATTATGATATAATTCAGTCATTTTCAGAAACTCTTTCAAGTTTTCTATCTGATAAAACTTTGGGAACACTATGCCCAAATAACATGTCTCATACCATCCTCTTGGAAGACGCTAATAAGCATTAAGTCCACAAATATAGTAAATACCTGGAATTGCAGGGTCAACATAAAAGTCAACTTACTCTGAAACAAAAACACATGCCTACAATCACTCGTTCCCACAAATAAAGTGTCAGTGCGTGACTTTGGCCTATATATACAAAGCTTCCCTACATGTAATGCATCTAAAGCTAATTTCCCTGGTGTCTTAATTGCAGTGTAAACATAATCATTCTTGTCAGTCCTTTACTCTAAGCCGTTTTCTAATTTCTCCTTTTAATGCTTTCTTTCTATCATCAGTATGGCCTAAAAAGCTTTTCTCTAAAGGTGTAAGCAAGCATGTAAGATTGTTTTTATGTGCATATGCGGTTCCAAACGTTAACATACGCTCAAAGAATCCCCTAACCAATACTATGTCATGATCCTTAGCTACTCTACTCAGATACCTAATGATAGGAACAAACAAAAACGCAACATCATAATTAGAGTAAAAATACTGTACATACTCTTGATCATTAAACCTTGTTAGTAGCAGACTACAACTTCTCCCGTAGGTTAGTGGAAGACTATGGAACGTAACTCCTTCCTCTACCGATGAAGGAATTTGCATACACACAAGACAATCCTTTGCATCCATCGTCCCAACATACTCACTCAACAACCCATAAAAAACATTCAAAGAAAGTTCTCCTTGAGCATTAGTATAATCATGCAAATATTTCTCATCTGACTTAAACTTCTCCAAAGCTGTTGGTGTAGTAGTTTAAAAAGCAGTAGTGTGGATGGCTCCTTTCGCATCAAGAACAGACATACCTACAATCACTACAATTAACAAAATCCCACACATAATTGCCAATCCAATGCTAATATATTTACAGCGCTTAGCATCCCTAACTTGATTATTGAACTCAGGCATCATCTGTAAAGAATCAGAAAGCAGGAGTAACTTTTGAAAAATGCAGCAAAATCAAAACAATGAAAAATTCTTCTTTCACAGTTCAATCTCACATCCAGGAACCCTTTTTCCCTTGTCAAAATCGATTAGCAGCTTGTCTCATCCGGTTTCCAATGTCAAATCAGGTTATCAATGTCTTATCCAGTTATATTTCAATAGTCTCTTTTCTCAAAATGTTTTCAGATTGGATCAACAGTTACGCTCCCTGATCTCCTTCAGGTTACATCAAAATACTGACTCGGAACCTCTCTATCAAAACAAAAAGACATTAACTGGTGCTGCCATTCGTTTATAGCTGCTTATGCCCATTCAGGACCTGTGTATCTTCAACTTGCTATTCTCTTTCTTTTCAACTTTCGATCCCCACTTAACTCTCCTTCACTTAATTCTTCTTTTCTTGTGGTATCTACTTCTTTCTCTATTGTTTCATTTATGACCACTTCCTTTCCTTTCTCTACTCGTGACTAAGGCGAATTATCTCCTTTCCTGTGACCTTCTGTCAATATTTTTCTCAGGATTGGACTTTTCACCTTTTCATTTTCTATGGTGTTTTCTCTTGATGGACCTGCAACAGACTCAGGAGGAGTTAAATCACCTTGACTTTGATCCAACTGTACTCCCTCCCCTTCTTGGTCTGGCAGTTCCTCTGTTTGTTTCTCAACACCGTCTGCTTCTGAGATAACCCCTGCTGAGCTAGGTTCTCCTGCTGTATCCGCTGAGATTGATTCTTCCGCACCCTCCAGTAATTCTTCACTTTCGTCTCTTACAGGGGTAATAGAACCATCTTCCACAAGCTCTTGTTCAATTTCAGGCTCTCTTTGTTCTTTTTCTGATTCAGGTTGTTAGACCTGACAGCCTTACGGTGGTCACCCCTAACTTTTTGCCTGCCTCTCTCCACTTTTTGGACACTGTTTTTGCTGGGTTTAGGACTCTGTGCACTTTACCACTGCTACCCAGTGCTAAAGTGCATATGCTCTCTCCCTTCAAACATGGTAACATTGGTTCACACCCAATTGGCTTATTTAATCTACTTATAAGTCCCCAGTAAACTGCACTGCGTGTGCCAGGGCCTGTAGATTAAATGCTACTAGTGGGCCTGCAGCGCTGATTGTGCCACCCACATAAGTAGTCCCTTAACCATGTCCCAGGCCTGCCATTGCAAGGCCATTGTGTGCAGTTAGACTGCTACTTTGACTTGACATTTAAAAGTACTTGCCAAGCCTTAAACTCTCCTTTTTCAACATATAAGACACCCCTAAGGTGTGCCCTAGGTAACCCATAGGGCAGAGTGCTGTGTAGACAAAAGTCAGGGCATGTACCTCTGTAGTTTACATGTCCTGGTAGTGTAAAGCTGCTAAATTCATTTTTACACTGCTGTGAGGCCTGCTCCCTTCATAGGCTAACATTGGGGCTGCCCTCATAAATTGTTTGAGTGGTAGCTGCTGAAAGGAAGGTCATATTTAGTATGGCCAGAATGGTGATACAAAATCCTGCTGACTGGTGAAGTTAGATTTAATATTACTATTTAAGAAATGCCACTTTTAGAAAGTGAGCATTTCTCTGCACTCAAATCCTTCTGTGCCTTGCAATCCATGTCTGGCTGGGCTTAGTTGACAGCTCCCGTGTGCATTCACTCAGACACACCCCAAACACAGGATACTCAGGGGCATATTTATACTCTGTTTGCGCCGAATGTGCGTCAAACTTTTTGACGCACAATCGGCGCAAACCCTGCCCCATATTTATACTTTGACGTCCGACCCCGCGGGCGTCAAAGTTCCACCATGTGCGTCATTTTTTGGAAGGGGGAACAAGCCTTGCGTTAATTATATGCAAGGTAGGCGTTCCCTTCCAAAAAATGACTTCAAGGCCTGTGCCCCATATTTAAACTCTGACGTCATTTTGACGCACAGGAGGGGGCAGGCAGGCCTTAAAAAACAGCGCCCAGCCTGATGGGCGCCGTTTTTTAACGCCTGGGTCAGGGCAAGCGTTAAGGGACCTGTGGGCTCAGAAGGAGCCCAGAGGTGCCCTCCCATGCCCCCAGGGACACCCCCTGCCACCCTTGCCCACCCCAGGAGGACACCCAAGGATGGAGGGACCCATCCCAGGGAAGTTGAGGTAAGTATTTTTTGTCGTTTTTTTTGTGGCATAGGGGGGCCTGATTTGGGCCCCCCTACATGCCACTATGCCCAATGACCATGCCCAGGGGACAGAAGTCCCCTGGGCCTGGCCATTGGGCAAGGGGGCATGACTCTTGTCTTTGCTAAGACAGGAGTCATTTCAATGGGGGTTGGGTGTAAAAAAAAATGGCGCAAATCGGGTTGAGGCCTGAATTTTGCCTCAGACCTGACTTGCCCCATTTTTGGACTCCCAACCTCCATTTTCCCCTACGCCGGCGCCGCCTGGTGTGAGTCATTTTTTTTTACGCACACCAGTCCGCAGCGCCGGCTAACGTCATTCAATAAATAAGGCACCCGCATGGAGCTTTGGAATGGCGTTAGCCGGCGGTAAAATTTTTGAGGCACAACTACGTTGGCGCAGTTGTGCGTCAAAAAGTATAAATATGGGCCTCAGCCTCACTTGCATACATCTGAATTTTGAATAGGTCTTCCTGGGCTGGGAGGGTGGAGGGCCTGACACTTGCATGTCAAAGGACAGTACCCTGCCCTCGCACAAAGTACTGCCACACCCCCTACTGGGACCCTGGCAGACAGGATTGAACTGCACTTCTAAGCCACTCTCTGAAGTCTCCCCCACTTCACAGGCACATTTGTGTATTTAAACAGGGCCTCTGCCACTACCAACTCAGACACTTCCTGGAGAAGAGAACCTGAACCAGAACATGCATACTGCCAAGAAGACCTGCCTAGCTGCTCAAAGGACTCACCTGTCTGCTTTCTGTGAAGGACTGCTGCCTTGCTGTTGCCCTGCTGCCTTTTTGCTCTCTGGCTGTGGTGAAGAAGTGCTCTCCAAGGGCTTGGATAGAGTTTGCCTCCTGTTCCCTGAAGTCTCAGGACCAAAAAGACTTCACCTCTACAAGAAGGACTCCTTGTGCGCCACAATTCGACGCACAGCCTACCAGAAATGACTCACAGCTGCACCACAGTGAAAATGTCTTCGTACCCCGAACCGGAATGAGGCAGCCCGACTTCGCAACGAGAAGAGCGTAGCGACTGGAAATTCAACGCACGGCCTCACTGAATTGACGCACAGCCGAGCCAGAGCGATGCAGCCCAACTTCCAGAGAGAAATTGACGCACCACCTCCAGTGCAGTAGAAAATTCGACACAACACTTACCAGATCGATGCAGCTCTGGTGACTTTGTCCTAGCATTGCTGGAAATCCACGCATCGTCCCTGGGGCGTCTGAAAACCCCCCAACCCGAAGAGGATCCATGACTGAGCACCAAAAATTGACACACAGCCGTCCCTGCATGAAAACTAAACGATGCATCACCGTGTGTGGCCAGAGAAATCAACGCACACCCCTTTGTTTCCACACAGCTCCTCCTCTGCAGTTCTTTGTGGAGATTGTTCACACAAACCAGGTACATTGTGCTTGAAAGAGACTTTGTTTTGCTTTTAAAAGACTTAAGACACTTTGGCCCTCATTACAACCCTGGCGGTCGGTGTTAAAGCGGTGGTAACACTGCCAACAGGCCGGCGGTAAAAAAAATGGCATCGCGACCACGGCGGAAACCGCCAACATAGACAGCCACTTTAACACTCCAACTGCCAGGGCGGTAGCAACAAACACCGCGGCGGTCACTGCTAACAGACAGGCAGAAGACAATGTACCGCCCACTGTATAATGAGAGGCCAATCCTCCAGCTTTTCCAGGGTGGTACCAACGACATCAAAAGCACGGCGGAAACTGTACACCTAAGGGGAACCACTCACTTTTCAACACTCAACGAAGAACCGGGACGCCATGCACCCCGAACTGCAGGTTCTCCCCATATTGGTGTATCTACTAATACACCAGGAAATAGAACGAAGGCAGCGGCCACGACGACGGTGAGGACTGCACCTAGCACACAGGGGAGGGGGGAGGTAAAAGAGAGTGACACACACATGTGACACGCAACACCCCCACCGTACCCCCCACCCTCACCCACAACACTATACACACTAACACATCCAACAACATTACAGATACACCCCCGTTACCCCCTGGAAGAACGCAGGGACAAAAGGAATTGAGTTCAATCAGTGATATTTTGGAACATGCAGATATAGCAAAAGAATTTTAAAAAAATCAGTATATACAAATATTTACATTATGTACAGAAAGCTGTACACTACTGTCCCTTGTAAATGTCCATGGACCAGTGGGAACTAACATCATGGGCGAAGCCCACACTTGACTCCTGCCTCAAAACAGAGAGAACACTGCCGGGGCATCAGGTCAAAAAAACACAGGCACCTCAGGGAGAAGTGGAGGGGGGCACCTCAGCCGTAAGATGGTACTACACCACTGCTCCTCGAGGGGGCAACATGCCCACAGCGATGTCCTCGGGAGTGCAAAGCCACAGTCTCTCAAGTGGGTGGTTTGCCCACTGCTTGCCCCTGGGGAGTGCAAAGCCACTGCCTCTCAAGTGGGTGGTTTGCCCACTGCTTGCTCCTGGGGAGTGCAAAGCCACAGTCTCTCAACTGGGTGGTTTGCCCACTGCTTGCTCCTGGGAGTGTAAGGCTACAGTCTCTCAAGTGGATGGCTTCTGCACTGGTTCTGGAGGGGGCATTGTGCCCAGTGTGCTTCATCCTGCCAAGGATAGGGAGAGTGGATGCATCTCTCCCCTGGTTCTGGAGGAGGCTTTGTGCCCAGTGTGCTTCATCTTACCAAGGATAGGGTGAGTGGATGCATCTCTCCACTGGTTCTGGAGGGGGCATTGTGCCCAGTGTGCTTCAATCTGCCAAGGATAGGGTGAGTGGATGCATCTCTCCACTGGTTCTGGAGGGGGCATTGTGCCCAGTGTGCTTCAATCTGCCAAGGATAGGGTGAGTGGATGCATCTCTCCACTGGTTCTGGAGGGGGCTTTGTGCCCAGTGTGCTTCATCCTGCCAATGTTTGGGTGAGTGGATGCATCTCTCCACTGGTTCTGGAGGGGGCTCTGTGCCCAGTGTGCTTCATCCTGCCAAGGATTGGGTGAGTGGATGCATCTCTCCACTGGTTCTGGAGGGTGCCTTGTGCCCAGTGGTGCTGCTCCTGGGGTGTGGTAGTTCCCATTCCCTCCCCTGGGTGTCTGAGGCACGAGATGGGCAGAGAACAGGTAGCATGATACTCCATGGAGGCAGAGCCACACTCCATCCTGCGGCAACTTAGGCTGCAAACTGCTGGTAGTGCCACTGCTGGTGGTGGTGCCTCATGTGGTGTGTGCACGGTCCAGGATATCTCCTGCAGCCTCGGAGGGCTGCCCACTGGGGATACTGCTGATATCTGATGTAGTGGCACCGGCTGGGCACGTGGCGGTACATATGGGGGTGCAGGTGGCGGTGTCTGCGGTGGAGATGCTGCCGGTGCTGCCCGTGGTGCAGGTGTCTGTAGTAGTGGAGGGAGACACCAGGCTGTCTCCAGCAGCCTCGGATGGCTGACCACTGGGGAGGATGCTGGTGACTGTCACTGTGGCAGCGGCGGTGCAGGGGATGGTACAGATGGCGTGGCAGATGGTTGGGCAGGAGGCGGTGCAGGGGGCAGTGCAGGTGGCAGTGCAGGTGGCGGTCATTCCGGTGGTGCTTACCGTGGTACAGGTTGCTGGCCTGTCAGGAGAAATGGTGGTCACCAGTCCCTCATCAGGAGGCTCCGTGCCCTGTGGTGACTTTCCCTTGCTTTTGTGTCCCTTCCCCACCTTGGTAGTCACTGCTGGGACCTTGGCACTGTCCTCTTTGGTATTGGATGCGTCTTTTCCCTGCTGCATGCCGGCCCCTTCTTAACCTTGGCAGGTGGCGGAATCGGGTGGTCCTTAGCATCAGTAGGTGGCACACTGTCAGCCCTGATGGGTGCCCCCTTCGATCCTCTCGGACTTGCAGGGACCACAGCAGACGCAGATGTTGTGGCTGAGGTGCTGGCCTGGGATGTAGACATCCTGGCCCTAGGGGAAGGATGGGGGGAAGTTGTAGGGAATGTTAGCCAGGAGACACACTGGGACGGGAAGATGGAGGGGGTGTGGGAGTGGAGGAAAAGATAGTGGTTGGAGGAGGTGTACGTATGCTGAGTTTGGGTGAAGGTGCATGGGCTGGAGGCTGTTGTGAGGTGGATGGCTGTTGAGTGGGTGTGTGCCTGCGTTTGTGTACTTTGGGTGGAGGGCTCACAGACACACTGGGAGAGGACACAGGACGTGTGCATGGTTGTGGGGGTGGTGATTGCTCGTGAGGGGTGTGTTGTGATGGGCGTGCTGGTGATGGAGGCAGTGGCTGATGATGTTGTGCATGCAGGAGTGAGTGGAGACACTACTGGGAGGGAGATGGACGAAGAGGAGGAGGGGACACAGTGGAGGAAGTGGATGTTGGTATGTGTGCATGGGTATGGTGCTTGTGTGAGTGCCTGTGTGATGATGTGTGGTGCTTTTGTTTTCCTCAGCCACTTTTGTGTGTTGATGTGTGTGCATGCTGGTCTGAAGGTGTGCTTGGGATAGGCTGAGGTAGAGGGGATTGGGTCTGGGTAGTGGAAGTTGGAGGAAGGGAGGCTGGACACAGGGACAATGGCTGCCATCAGTGCTGAGGCCAAAGCCTGAAATGCTCTCTGTTGGGCCGCCACGCCAGAATGAATGCCCTCCAGGTATGCATTTATTTGTTGCAAATGCCTCTCGACACCCTGGATGTCATTCAGAATGGTTGACTGCCCAACAGTGAGGGATCTCAGGAGGTCAATAGCCTCCTCACTGAGGGCAGCAGGGCTGACTGGGGCAGGGCCTGAGGGGCCTGGGGCGAAGGAAATGTCCACCCTCCTGGGTGAGCGGGCACGGGAAACATGCTGAGGGGCTGCTGCGAAGGCTGTGTTGGTAGGGGGGTGGCGGCTGTACCTGTTGTTGGGGTGGGCACAGAGGTGTCCGCCACCGCCAGGGAGCTTCCATTAGAGGAGGATTCACTGTCACTGGTATCCCCTTCTGTCCCCGTCGTGGAGCTCCCCTCGCCCTCTGTCCCAATGGTGCCTTCACCCTCAGTGGATTCACCCTCATGGGCCATGTGGGATGCAGCTTCCTCCGTCGTCGGTGCCTGTGCTCCTCCGCCAGATGATGTTAATGCACACAAGGACAGGGTGACAAAACAAGAAGGGGGGATAGACAGAGGATACACATGGTCAATGCCAGCAACACCACTACAGTTGGTGTACACAACACACACTGAGCTGGCCTATGCACTAGGCCATGCCCAACCACTCACTAAGGTAGTCACCAGCCCATGGGGTACAATGCCTAACGCCAGCACCTGCACACATGACACCCACAGGACGCTGCCCAGTAGTAGTTTGACACTTGTATCATTGGGGTAGGGGTGCTTCAGAGCTTGCAAACAGGGACCTACCTTGGCATGATCACCCTGGCCTAGGGGCACCCACAGCCCACATCCCCCACCCAGCTAGTTCCTAAAGCACGCAAAGTCAGCTTTTTGAAACTGTACTCACCCCCTTGTGGCTGCTGTGATGGCCATCCAAGTGCCCATCCAATTCCTGATAGGCCACCGGCAGGATGCGGAACATCAGGGGGGTCATGGTGCGACGGGCACCCCTTCCACGTTAGGAGGCCAGCCCCAGCTTGGACTCCGCCGTCTTCTTGATCCAGCGGCGCAGGTCCTCCCATCTTTTACAGCAGTGGGTGCTCCGCCTGCGATAGACCTCCAGCGTCTGTTCCTCCTTGACAATGGCACACCAAATACCCTTCTTCTGGTGGGCACTGACTTAGAGTGAAAAGACAGTGGAAAATGTAATTACTCACCCGTCCGGACCGTCATACTCATTGCCCACAAGTTCCCATGCCCTGATGCACATACACTGACCACCTCTCATGCAGCATTCAGGCCAGGATGCCTTAGTACCCGCCAACATGTGGCTTACATCCACACCACTCCAAACAGGCATTGCCCACGCATCATGCTCACAGTGTACTCACCTGTTTGCCTGGAGGACTATAGAGTAACGTGTACTGGGGGAGGACCCCATCCACCAGCTTCTCCAACTC